>NW_022987708.1:3366581-4566581 GCF_902827165.1 Trematomus bernacchii
TGAGATGCCAAATGAAAAGCTTTCCTCTTCCTATCCATTTGACATAAACTAACAAAGCAACAGCCAACAGTAGCTAATACATGACCCAGACGTAGTAAAAAGGCTACTTTATAGTATGACCAGGCAGTCATTTTACTCTCAATCCTTTTCAAACATTTAAGTGTTTGTTTATCTTGACTTTTTTTATGGTCAACATATCAACATAGAGCACCTTGTTTCAAACTCATTCAATGGCACACATTTGAAGCTGCATTTCCTCCCCAACAGACTGAAATGCATACATGTACTTTCCATGTTATTAGCTGCTGGTGTTTAAAATGCACTGAATCACCTTGAGGTTGGTGTGTTTGTCGGTGTGTGCTGTGAGCAGGTCTTTGGTGCACAGGACGTCATTGGGCAGCTCCGTCTCTGCCAGAGCTGACCCGAACCTCTGCAACATCTGGGCTGTGGTTTTCACTGTCATGGCAAAGTTCTCGACGGCCTGGAGGAAAAAGGCACCATTTGGAAATTGGAATTGGAATCACTAATATTAAAATGAAGGTAGTATAGTATTCGTTTATTTGTCCCCGAGGGGAAAATGGGTTGCAGCAAATCACTAGGCATTTCAGGTGGACAGTTTTTATTACTGTGTGTTCACTCACAGTGCGGTGGTGTATCCACTGACTGTGGCAGTACTCCAGAGATCCTCCCAGCTCCCGCGTCAGCTGGCCCTTATCCACATAGCTGTGCAGGTCTGACAATGAGTTCAGCATCACGATCTGCAACACATTCAGAACATCACTTCAAGCGCTTGATCATGACCTACATTGTGTAACAGTGACAGTGATTGTGGTAGCACGAATGAGTTCATTGGCAAACCAGTCTCAATTACAGAGAAGTGGCTTGTCAGTCTCTGTAAGGGAAGTTCCCTGATTTACCATTCAACTTCAGTTTGATGTCATGAACAGAAGAGAAACACTGAGAAAATAACCTAGGTATATCAACAGGACTTTGTCTGCCTGGTCATAACAATAATAACTAAAATACTGAGTTTCAAATTTGGGACATGGAGTTTGAAAGACATTTATCAGGCATGAAGACCCATGAGAGATGCATTGCGGAAATGTTAGGCTTCAATGTTTTTGGAGGCTCATACTAGGGGCCAAAAGCCACATATCAAAGTCTCTGCTGCATTCATTTTGACCATTTCTTTAAATGTGTCTCTTGAGTCCTCTAAACAAATATAAAATAAAATAAAAGAGTTTTGGTTCAATATATGCTCCTAGAACATTTGAAATCTACACAGGTTTAGTTAGCATTTATGTTTCCCTTTTCTTTCTTATTGTTGCTATTTTTTTTAACACATCTGGGGTGTGAACACGTGAAAGGAGGAGCATAAAAAGTGTTCTTCATCTTGCAGTGTGCGGCCAGAGGAGTGAAAACGAGATGTGGGTCATAGGGCGGTTGCTATCATAGAAGCCCAGCTGAGGTCATGGTGTCCTTTTCCTTCCCTTTTATATTTGTGGGTTTTAGAAACCTCTGGGAGTTTCATTTTTCATGATCATAATCATTTGACAT
Source organism: Trematomus bernacchii (assembly GCF_902827165.1). NCBI lineage: Eukaryota > Metazoa > Chordata > Actinopteri > Perciformes > Nototheniidae > Trematomus > Trematomus bernacchii. The sequence continues at coordinate 3,368,139 of NW_022987708.1, forward strand.
ATTTTAGGCTCAGAAATGACTATATAAGAGCTTTAGCATTTCTCTCCCAACATTTAATTCATGGCAACGTGGAGATCTTGAAAAACTATTTACAATCAAATCGTCTTTTTCACATGCTAAGTATAGTATATCAGCAGGGTCGGGAGGGTTACTTTGTAAATGTAATCGGTTACTGAATACTGAATACATGGCTCTGAAAGTAATCCGAATACAGTTACAGTTACGTGTCTTCAAAAAGTAACGTATTCAGATTACTTTTAGAATACTTTTGGAATACTTTCTTTTTCCATAACAGATGGGTATGTTTTGGTGAACAGGAGACACTTATTTTACTGTTTTAATGGCTTATCAAGAGCACAACTCAAACACAACATCTTGGTGTCATTCTGGGCAGCTCCCTCTCATCTGCACCCCACATAAAAAACATCACCCGGACTTCATTATTTGTACTGTCTTAAACCTTTCCTTAGAATATGTTATGAATTGTCAGGTGTCCTTGGGTGCTTTGAAAGGCGCCTCTAAATAGAATGAATTATTATTATTATTATTATTATTATTATTATTATTATTATTATTATTATTATTATTATTATTATTATTATTATCTGAAACGATGTAATAACTTTTAAAACTTGTTCCAGTCCCTTGTCCCATGCATTCAGCAGCAGCAGGCCATTCACTTTGATTTCATTCCGTTATGAAATGTCATCATTTCGACAATAAATAAATGCTACATAAACGTTATCTTGCACATTTTATCTAACCATCTCCGTTTCCAACTTTCAATATATTTTAAAAGAGATCTCTCTCTCTGATCTGCGTATGGGGGCGGGGCCTCACAGACATGCTCTCTCTCTCTCTCTCTCTCTCTCTCTCTCTCTCTCTCTCTCTCTCTCTCTCTCTCTCTCTCTCTCTCTCTCTCTCTCTCTCTCTCTCTCTCTCTCTCTCTCTCTCTCTCTCTCTCTCTCACAGACACGCTGCTGTGCCGTGCACACAGATCTGCCAGTAATGAATATTACATGTTGTGAGGAAACTTTTCCACCAATAATTCCAATAAGTATTCCAAAATGTATTCACTTCAGGTTTACGAAAGTAACTATAATCAGATTACTCGTTTTTCAAATGTAACGCGAGCTGAATACAGTTACTTGATTTTTGTATTCTGATTACGTAACGCCGTTACATGTATTCCGTTACAACCCAACCCTGTATATCAGTTAACGCTGTACAATGTATGGAATGGATGTGTATTTACAATTTGTTATTTCATGCAACATTCATTTGTCATGCATTTAGTTTGAAGTCTCTAAACACTCTGTTTAACAAAGAGAGAAGTAATTGTTTTCTAATGATAGCAGTTGATAGAGTCTATGTTGTTGGTACTGAAGCATGCTTACCGGTACCTTCATTTTAAAGTCGTCTTTGTGCATCTTGAACCCAATGTCTGATATGGCCCTCTGGAAGAACCTGGACGGCCTCAGCACCAACACCAGCTGCAGGTTTCCAGGAAACGCCCCCTGGATAACACGACCACATGCACATTTACAATACATCCAATCCTTTGATACACTCATTAATTTAGTCATTTAATTCAACCAGGCTACACTAACTGGGAGGACATTCCTGGGACCAGAATGCGTGTATTTCTTGTATTCAACACTTTAAAGGGCCAAATTATTACAGCTGTTTATTCTGAGAAATCGGACTCAGTGACATGTCAATTTAGCTCAACATGTCTGTAAGCTAATGCAGAACACACTGCTGAATCATACTGCTTGTAACATTTCATTAAAAAGACTTCCTGTGTGGCCTTGAAACTCAAGATTCATTTCCTTTTAAAACTGCTAATGCACGTATATAACCTCAGTGATCATCACAAGTACAGTGAGAGGAGTGTCATATTATTAATAGAATCACTGGTGTTCATTTATCTCCTTGAATGATTTCTCTCTGCTTTGTAAACGCTATTAACAACCACAAGTCCTTCTGTCCAAACCAACAATACATTCCTGAGACATATTCAGCTTATCATAGCACTCATTATAAACTAAACTAAACTAAAGCCCTATGAGAATCACGCAGACAAAAGGAAACAACTCAATAACAATTCAAATGTAAACAGCAGAAGCTGCAGACAGACATGACAGGGATTCTCACAAACAGCAGAAAAGATCTCACAATCCTCAAGTTTAAAAGTCACAGCTTGAGGATTTGCCTTAATTGTGTACTGGTCACAATAGGCCCGATTGCACAAGAACCCCCTGACTCATCTGTGATGATTCACCTACCTGTGTTAGACCCTTTGTAAGCATATTCAACCCAACTGATCCTTCAATGAAAATCACTTGTATAACTCACCTTTAATACAAATGCCTTTAAACTTGACATTTACACTTGTCAGTGAAAAATAATAATATTAAGACTCCTGGCAGTTTCTACATCTTTGTTAAGACTAGAGCTTTGAATTAGACACTTGAGCTTGCTTGTCTTTCTTAAAGGGGACCTATCATGCAAAATGCACTTTTGTACGTCTTTTATACATGAATATGTGTCCCCGGTGTTCCAGGGAACTCACCAAGTGTCAGAAAACACAACCCTCTCTATTTTCCTCCATACCCAAATCTCTAAAAAAGGGGCTGCAACGGGTCTGATAAAAACTGATCCAGATTTGAACACTGTCCTGACGTCAGGACGGTGGCGCTACGGCTATTGGGCCAACTCCACCAATCAGGAGGAGACAGCCACGGCCATTGCCGTTCGAAAGCGCTGGAGACGCTGTAGTACATATGCCAGGCCAGTAGATGGTGCTGTTCTCACTGAATCTGCCCTTGCTAAAACAGAGCTAGAAATTGTCAAATTGAGCAAAATGAGGCATGGCTAAAATGCACGATCTGTTTGGTATTTTGAAGAAAAAAAAGTATAAATATGCCTTATATAGGTATGGTCCTACACTATATTATTCAAATATAGCATGATAGGTCCACTGCTCTGAGGCTTATGAGAATTTATTTTAAATAGTTTTTTTGTGTGGAAATAAATTGCAATCACTAATCTTTCTACGTACCCCCTGCAATCCCCCTCAGTAGCCCTAGGGGTCCCTGTACCTCCGGTTGAGAACTTGAAATATATGTATGTATTAGACAAACATTTTTTTATGTATAGGTACAAATGTATGTATATGATGATTTGAATATGAATGTGTTGGAGAACTTACAGCGATCCTGGACAGAGAGGCCTTCACTGAGCTCCATTTGTCCTTCCGCCGGTCCATGACGATGATGAAGCCGATACTGGCAGCATCCAGGCTGGAGACAGGAGGGAAACATGTAACTGGGCTGCTGCTTTGTGCATCGGTGTGTACACTTTACTGCTTGCTGAACCTGACACAGTAGAACTAAGCTGACGCACAAACATCTTGCACATTAAATAAAAACAAACAATAGCTTCACTGCCATAGTTCCAGAAATATAGAGTATTTTAAAAAGATTTTACTGAATTGAAAAAACACACAGAATATTTGGGGTCAGATAGATTTTCAATATATAAAAACTACACAATGCAAAGAGAGTGGGATGGTGTGGGGCCCAGCATCAGGTTGTTTTGGGACCATAATACTTCTTCATTACAATATGTCTTAGACTTTGCCCCTTTGTTCATATATCTGCTGCTCAAGGGTTTGTTTGACAGATAGCCAGAGAGATTCAGTAGAACATCCTGGTATTTGAGGCATCCTGCATTAGACATTGACTGATGACACATATTTATACCTACATGTATGTATTGCGACCTTCGAAATCAGTGGGGTCCAAACTACGGCCCGGGGGCCAACTGTGGCCCAAAGCAAATTCAAAAGGTGTAATGGAGAATTGCCAACACCTGAAATGTGTGCTTTTCTTATATTGTACTTCTTAAATATATATGTAAACATATATTACACAGCATTCATGTGTTAATAAGCCCACATTTTCAATACATTCTGTTTTGTTTTTTTCATGAAATCATTTTCTAACAAATCTTAGTTGATAAAAACAAAAAACAATAACCATTTGCATAACAAGCCTGAAATATACCCTTCCTATTTCCCATTATTATAAGCAATCTGAGGCTTCTGTTTTAAGGAATGAGCTGCAGACACTTTTGTAACAAAATAAGTTAAACCCTATTGAGAGCTGTGATGTAGGCTGTTTTTCTTAAAGAATATTAAATTATCTAGAATAATTTACCTACATCTGATTGATTTTATGAATTTATAAACTAACTTATAAGGGAATAGACCTCACCTCTAGTGAGGGGCCCAACCCTTCGTATGTTTTTCTGTTTGTGGCTCTCAGTGAAAACAGTTTGGACCCCCCTGGTTTAGAGAGTATGGTACTGTAGACTTGGTGTGAAACCATGTATTACCTTTCACAATAAAAGCTCCTATCATATGATATTTGCGGGCACGTTTTGGGATTCCCCATGTAAAGGCTTTTATAAAGATGTCTGTTTGAGAGAGTGTGTACCTGGGTATGCTGGTCAGGTAGGTAACAACATTGAGGAAGTCTTCCTCCGGCACCTCACTGAAGCTCGAGTACTCTGGGAAAATAATGATGGGGGCGCCATCTTTCCCTCGCCCTCCTGCAACAAAAACACAACACACAACATTTACTCTTATTATGTGATGGGTTTGACTATTGTGGAATTACCTTTATGTTTAGAATTGATAATGACGCCTTTAAACATCACACCACACCACATCACATGGATGCTTTTATTGAATGTTACCACATTAGCTGCTCTCCCCAAAATAAGGAATCATTCACGATGAAACTGTATTTGAGTATAGCTTACTGCATGTTATTACACAGTTTCACCATTTATCAAGAAAATCAATCTATCTGTGAATTGTATTTGGCATTATTTAATGTATCACATTTATTGACTCAGTAGCTTTTGAGCCCAGCTGAAATGAAACTAAACAGTTCTGCTCTTAGAGCCGTAAAAAGGAAACATTACGAACATTGAAAAAAGGTTTAATGAAATACCTTCAAAACCAAATGTACTCCTCTAACTTTCCTGCTTCTACAAAACAGTCACAAGGTGGCAACCTTGAGCTAAAAATGCTCCTGCACCTCTCCAATACAATGTTCTGCAGACACTAATGCCTTGATGCTCTGTGTCTGCTGGGAAAAAATATATATATTATAAACCACCTGCGATTAGTAAAGATATGCAAATATATTATTCATTATTATTAATATATAATATATATTATTCATATAATTCATGTACGGAGGTTCCGTTTTCCTCGGAAACAACCAGAAATAAATGGTTTCGAGATTATAATAAAGGTTTGATAAGGTTAGGGGCAGAATCACATGTTATACACCAAGTACGTTGTTGACCTTGCCAATGTAATCAATATGATAAGTATATATGTAGGGGAAAACTAAAACAATAGTTAAAAACAAGGATGAATGACTACGCATTTTAACAGTCATATCCACAGTTCAGTTAACTACACTAAAGTGGTAAAGAAGCAGTGAAAATGACACAAATGTTTCTTGTACTTTCTTGAGTATCCTATAAAAATACTTTGGCTCCCCCTGCCCGTTTGTTCTGCTGGTTGCTGATTCCTATAGTAAAGGCCACCAGAGTTCATTGAGTTCAGTGTGGCAATATACAAAATTGCAGTCCTTCTAGTTTGCCTTTTAGTCATATATTCTCCATTCTGCCGCCCTGTGTCTGTGCTAAGGTAATTTAACCTGCAGTAAATTCAGTATAAAAGCTTTTATATTCGCTGTGGAGTTTAGGACATTTATTTTTGGCTAAAAACTCAAAACATGGGCTTGTGTGAAAGACTAGAAAACACCAACAAATTCAGGAAAACAGACATAACGCTGCTGCTATACAACCATTTCCACCAAATCTAAGAAAGAATGGTTCCTGTTCACATGTCAAAAAACTGTATAAGGAAAAAGGACTAAAATATCCAACCCCTATCCTGCTGAGAAGGCTACACACACACATGTGGTCAAAGCCATAAACTCTTCTTATGTTAAACGTACAGTAAGTGCCTCTGAAGGTAAGTCCTGCTGAGAAGGGGATTTCTGAAAACAGTAGTTATTTTTGATGTTGTAAAACGACCGAGAAAAGGAATGAGAAGCATCTCTGCAGAACCACAGCGGCTGCTGTGCCACATGTGGAAAGTCTGAGGGAACCCAGAGTGAATGCTGGGGAGACAGGAGCAATAACTTCCTGCAGCTGGACTGCAGTGAAAAGCTTCTGTTCCCAATGAAAAACAACCATGGGAAAACAAATGGAATTGGATTATTCTTAAGTACCACATAAGTTTTTCTTTTGCAAATATATATGTAGATATGCCCCAGTATGTGGGATTAAACCAGTCTTTTAATTACTCAATGTCCTCTTCTATTCTCCTTCAGGAGTCAACCTACAGTAAGGGCTTTCTGTGTTCTTCCCCAAAAAACATTATCACTTTGGTTTGATGGTCTTCCAAGAATTTTAACTCAAGCAGCAGTTTAATACTTAAAGTCCTTATTTCTGTGACTTCTGTCAATGATACAATACTTATCACAAGGTTTAAAAGGGAATCTTTAGTTCCTGTAAGCTTGAAGTGACACTGGATTTGGCACTTTGAATACGAAGACATTGTTAATATTCAATAATATAAGAATTGGATAAGAGCTTGCTGCCATTTTTGGAAAGAAACCGGCAGCTGCTGCTTAGATAGAGGTTCGTCTCCCTGAACAGGTGGCACCTGGTGTGGCAGCCTCTGCCTCTGTATGAATGTGTGTGAATGGGTGAATACTGACTTGTATATGTGAAAACGCTTTGTGTGGTAACAATCACTGTAAACACTCTATATAAATACAGTCCATTTTCCATATGGATGAGGAGATATACTGTAAGACACAGAATGCTCCAAAACAACATAATTAGGGGATGATGACAGTGTTGGCTCCTTATGGTACATGCAAGGGAGGAACAGAGTCTATAGTAGCCTACAGTATAGACCAGGGGAGAAGAGGGTCTTTCTGATGTACAATACAGCATAGTAATAATATACAGTAGAGCCTTTGTGAAGCTGTGTAATACCATGCAGTAGAGACACATACATAGAGTGACTTCACTGTTAATCCCCTATATAGTAGGAGAAGATAGCAGGGAATGTGGTACCAAAAATGTCCACAGTATGTGATGTGGCTGGTTTGATGTTAAGGGGCTACTTCACCCATTTTAAACATAAAGGAAACCTAAAGGTCTGCTATCGTCAATATGTATTCACTTGCCATTCTATGCCAATTATTATTGAGAGTGAATTTTCCTTTTTATTTTTTATTAACCAATTCCAACTGTTTAAATGAAGGTCATATCTACAGTAGCTACCCTCCTTGCCCACAGTTGCTCTGAACATGTTGTTAATGTAATGCTTTAGGCTAAGTAAGGAGCCCTCACAGTGTTTGGAATACAGTGGGGTCTTGTTCCGTACCTGAGAGTAAGGCGAACTGGCGGTGGAGCTGCTCTATGATGTCCACAGCCAGCAGCGGCCGGATCTCCTGCTGCATGATCTCATCTGGAACGAGAGACACATTCATCAGATAGAGCTAGAGACACAGTTCAACATCCATGGATTACAGACAGTCAGAGAAACACAGAGAGTGAGAGTTACAGCACAATGCAAAAGGAGGAGCAGGGGGATCAATTCTTCAAATAATATAACAAATATAGTCAGACAGACCTGCGTGACAGGTAAACATAAAAAAGGAACATCTTTACATCAGTCATCTTCTCATTGTTTTGTTTGGATATGTGCATTATTTAAAGAAACTCATAACTCAGAATATTACATTTATGTTTTTCTGTTCTCCTTTTCATCAGATTACCTCTTTTTTCATTTCCTTTTTAAAAAATTGCTTTTAATTTTGGTTCCCCTGTAGCCTGAAACTCTATAGGCAGGGTGCACTGAACAAACCTTTCTCTGTCCCTGAGAATAAAGACATGCATTGACACTGACTGTACTTTATTCCTGAAACATGCTTGGCTAGGTTGTATGCTGGTGGTGGTGGGGGGTCAGGGGGGTGTAAGGGCTGACTAAAGGAGAGCACAATGGGTGGTAGTGAGTCTGGCTTTTAATTGCGGCAATATCAATGTTGCTCTGTTCTAGTATCTGAGTCTGCTGTATCGGGATTACGTTTATATTTAGCACCGCAACCGCCATATTTAAAAGTAACACACATGTGGACCAATCCCTAAATCATATCTGTTGTTACAACCTGTTTGGATTGCCTTTTTCTGTGTCATTAGAGTGGTACAATATTGACACATTCTATAGGCTGAAACAGAAGTTGGCATCGCAAGGGCTCCCTCGATGGGATTTTTCCTAACACACTTTTATGATACTCACATGTTTTTTTCAGCAGCAAAATCTCCACAGGCCTACCACTTTTATGATTTTTGAAGCTGACATGCAATTGCCTGAAGTAAAAACCTAGCATTAGACTTTAAACAAACTACATCACGGTCCAATAGCTGCGCATCACCATTGCCTAGCTAAAGGCAGCTAACATTCGACTAGATTAGTCACTTGTTAGCAACTGTTAGCCTAAAAAGAAACTAGGTCATGGTCCCCACATCACCACCGCTAAGCTTAAAGTGGCTAATGTTTGGCATGATGATGTTGCATAGTCACATTTAGTCACTTGTTAGCAACTTTTATCCCAAAAAGAAGCTAGGTCATGGACACCATGACGCCACCGCTAAGCCAAAGATGGCTAACATTCGGCATGATGACATTAAGTAGTCTTGTTTATTTACGTCTTAATAATCAACTACACTGTAGCTATGTACGTATGACCAATAAAAGCCTTGAACCTTGAACCACTTTTAGAAGTTCTCTGAAGACTCTGCCATCGTCAGCCTCATCTCCAACGAGGACGACAGGGAGTACAGGGAACTGACGCAGGACTTCACCCTCTGGTTCCAGAGGAACAACCTCCAGCTCAACGCAGGGAAGACCAAGGAGCTGGTGGTTGACTTCACAAGTCACCAACATTAACCCCCTATATATACTAAGGAATCTGGTTACAAGTGATTGAGCTGAAGCACACACACATTCTCTGCCTAGCTGTCAGGTGTCAAAACTCTATGTTTCTATAGCAACACAACAATGATGCCAAGATATGCACCTTAGTTGTCACCTACAGCCAACAGTTCTAAATATAAAAGGATTACACAGCATGCTCTCACACAATGTCACTGCTGCTGCTCACACACACACACACACACACACACACACACACACACACACACACACACACACACACACACACACACACACACACACACACACACACACACACACACACACACAATCAAATAGGGTGACACATGCAACGTGTGATTGAAGTGTTGTTGCTTATATACAACTGTGTCGGTTTTGTGACTTTCATAAAACTGAAATTGAACTAAATAATATATTTCTTAACTTTTAAGCATTTAACATTTGTGTTAAAAAAAAAAGACAGAAGTGAGACAGATGGTGACATATATGACACAACAAAAGAGGATATATGCACAAGCACTAGACTATCATGTTTATGATTTTAAGGGTAGTGTAATTACAGTTCATACGGTGTGTCCATTTGCATTCTTATTGAGATGAATTAAATCCTCCCTTTTGTCGTTGAGTAAGGCTGTAAATGTTTTTATTGATGGGCTCCGTAGCATTAACATACTGGTTGCATGATTCTGATAGTATGTACCGTTATTTGAATTGGCAGCCTAGTAATCAGCAAAAGGCTAACATGAGGTTAACAAATATTTAGTAAAGTAAACTCACTTACTTTGTGTGCAGATTGTATCAGTGCTTTATAAGAACTAAAGAAACTACATATATTTCTGTGTTTCTCCTCCAGTCTCTGCTTGTTTCCATCTCTGTAGGTTTACAGAGCCATAAAGCCCTGTGATGAGCGCAGACCCCATACTGAACTACATTTTCCAACTCATATATCTTAATTAACACATTTTCCCATTGACTTAAAGTTGTCAGCGATCCAGGTACAAACACTCTGCAGCCTATACTCTTAGCTCCATTTCTTATATGCTTTTTTTGAGCCTCTCGTGTTCACAGAAATCTATCCTACTTTACTTTTTTTAATGATTGCATAGTAAGTTTGTAACCACCATTGCAGAAACATCAATCTTTCATACCAAAAGTATGAAATATTAAGCTGCGTTTCCACCAACAAGTTCCTGGTCATTTAAGATCTGGGACTACTTTTTCATGAACTAAAAGGTTCCTTCATTCCATTTCAGAGGTTAGCACACAACCAGCACCCCCCCGCTACATTCCACACACTGATAAGGCTAAGAACCAGAAAGCCTGATGTAAGTGAAACCCAATGATAAAAGTATTATAATTTGTTCTCATAAGCCATTTAGTTTGAATATGCTTTTAATTGAAAATAACCAAAACAATCTATTTTAAAACACATGCAGATCAACTGCTTCCTCTTATTTAGCCTTTATTCAACCAGGTTTATCACATTGAGATCAAAGGTTGCTTTTACAAAGATGGCCAAGTATAGCAGCAAACTGTGAATGTCATCAATTCCCGTAAAAGCACATAGATTTGAGTACATTAAAACGGTCAGAACAAACAGACATCTCACCATGTTTTTAAATGTTCAGGATTATTATGTTTCAAAGATTATGATCAGTCTGCAATTCAGAAGACGCAGGAAATCTAAATGCTTTAGTTCACAATGGAGTGGTGCAGTTATAACATATTTTTGTAGGCCAACCTGGAAGGGCTTTCTCATCAAAATGCCAAAGGGATTTTGTATTGGATATTGCAGAAAAAACAAGATCTTTGGCAAACAAGTTATACTTGCATGTTTTGTTTAGCAGAATAATCTCTGCATATTAACACTATTTTATGCTTTTGAGTAAATGCACTGTGTGAACTACATCACAGTGAGATGACTTTACAGCACCACCGCTAAGCTAATGTTTGTCTTGATGACGTTTACCAGTTTAATTTAGCCACCTGTTAGCAACCGCTTTCTTATGACACATAATGGCTTTATACAATCCCGAGTCGGGTATTTAATCATGTTTTGTATCTCGTTCAACAAAAGGGAACAATTCCTAAGCCTTTGTTAACCACAGATATTATTTAAGGCATCTAACCATAAAAACCCTAACCCATTGACTTTGAGATGAGGAAACCAGAAGTGGTAAAATGCTATTGCTCATTTCCAGGTTTTAGGACTCATCCTGCATAGCTCTATTACGTCTGAATTAGGATACGGCAAAATGCAAAAGGTCCTGCATACAGAGATTGTATTTTTCCTAGTTCCATCGACCATTCATAAGTACAACTAAATTATTTGTAAACTAAATGACCTAACTAGCAGACTGTAATGGAAAACACTGGTGAGCAGGCTGACAGAGTCCCCCCCTCCCCGTCTCCTGCGGTGTCTCATCACAGCCCATGAAAACAACACAATGTGTGTGTGTAAATGATACAATACATGAACAATTAACTTAACTTTGAACATGACTTTCTGAACTGATTTTCAGGGAGTAAGCTAGAAAAAGAAACTAAAGGATAAGCAAATGTGAAAGAAGAACTGACAAAGTGAGTCCAGATTACAGTACACGAAAGTCCAGTGTGTGTGTGTGTGTGCGTGTGTGCGTGTGTGTGTGTGTGTGTGTGTGTGTTTGTGTGTGTGTGTGAACATTACCTATAACATGTTTGACACTCTTCATCTTAGCGTCTCCCTGGCTCACACACATACACAGGCATACATGGAAATCCTTGTAGAAGCAGTAATCCCATAAAATAATCTCATGGTATCCACCAGTGAGGACAAAAGAACATCCAGCAGCAGCCCTGCTCTGTCCACAGCAGCTGCCTCTTCACCGTCATCACCATCCTCATCATCAATCAGACTGCTCCAGACATCCAGACAAACACATCTCTTTCTTCTCTCTCTTTTCTCAGATTTCCCCCACACAAACACACACTCACAGCCGGAGCTCAGCCCTGAACTGCGTGTGTGTTACTGTGGTCACTTTTTCCAGCTCCAGCTGTAGTTCAACAGCTTTTCTTTGAGCAGCAAACAGCCAATCAGAAGGGAGAGAGGGAGGGCAGACAGTGTGTGAAAATGAAAGAGATGGAAGAAAAGAGAAATACAGAATTAGGTTGAGCTGCAGAATGTGTGTGTGTGTGTGTGTGTGTGTGTGTGTGTGTGTGTGTGTGTGTGTGTGTGTGTGTGTGTGTGTGTGTGTGTGTGTGTGTGTGTGTGTGTGTGTGTGTGTGTGTGTGTGTGTGTGTGTGTGTGTTCTTATGAGGTATGGCAAGCCATTTGAGTATTTATTCCATATTCTTGATATCAGACGGCAGCTGCCTACACTAGTTGGCTCTTTGATTTCACTTGTTAGATATACGGTCAAACTAGTTTGGCACTCTGCTTTACTAGTTCAATAAAACATTGTACTAGTCACTCCTTTTAAGCAACTAGTGGCACTTTTGTCCGACTAGTTAGCACATAAACCTTACTAGTGACGCCAGGAGCAGCACCAGTAGAACCAAAGTACCAACATGTAAGCTGTTTGATGAACTATTGGCCCTCTGACCGTACAAGTTAACTAGTGCGCTGTAAAAGCTCTGACATGTTAACTAGTTACAAAAAAGAAGCAGAACTAGTTAACTAGTGGCATACATTTGTCTGCACTAGTTAACTAGTAGCAGCCAGAATCCCTCACTAGTTAACTAGTAAATGCAAAATGTTCACTAGTTAACTAGTTGACGCCTCTTTTGACCTTACTAGTTAACTAGTGGGGCTCAAAATGTCTACACGTTAACTAGTGAACCCTTTGCCCTTTACTAGTTAACCAGTGAGATACATTCACATTCATCTAGTGAACTAGTGAGGCTTAAAATGTTCACTAGTAGTACTAGTGGGTCCTAAATGCGCACTAGTCACACTAGTTGCACAGAATGCTAATGAGGAGGAGGGGAAAGAATGCATCGAGGTCTCCTATTGGCCCTAAGCTAGAGCGCCACCCAGCCCAATTAGTTTCTTTAAGAGCTTAAATACACTGTGTTTTAAAAGTCATATGACCATATTTACTTCCGTAAATATTAGTCTAAGGCACATATGGAGAGGTTGTTTATCTTCATAGGATCTATCGTTACCCTGATTTTAAGATCTGTCCAGTGTTTCAGCTTTATTCATTTCATGAGCACCGCTGATAAAATGTCCCACGATCATATCCGCTACTTTTGTGTCTCGAGTGCCGGTGTTCTCACACACAAGCATATGCACACTCGCACCAACAAAAACACACACACAAAGCGGAGCAAAGCAGAAACATAAACATGTATTTTTCTAGGCAAAACACACACTGACTGACTTCCCACTGACAATATTTTAACAGTAGGCACTAAATACCCGACTGATGCACCTCACGTCTTCAAGACGTTGCTAAAAACATTGCTAAGGCTCTCCCTCACAGAGCTGAACTGACCAATCAGAATATGGGCCCCGTCTGCTTCATTTGCATATGGTTCACTAGTGAACGTGTAGGCCATATGAACTGCAACTAGTTAACTAGTGGATACATATTAAAGCTTACACGTTAACTAGTGAAGACAAAATGTTCACTAGTTAACTAGTTGCCGCATCTTTTGACCTTACTAGTTAACTAGTGAGGCTCAAAATGTCTACACGTTAACTAGTGAGGTCCAAAGTGTCCACTAGATACACTAGTACAATTGTTTTTACCTTACTAGTTAACTAGTTACACACACTTTATTTCACTAGTTAACTAGTGGAGCCGTAGAGGAGTCACTAGTAAACTAGTGACAGATGTTTTTCTTACTAGTTCACTAGTGGAGGGCAATTTTTTACATTAATTACATGTAAACAGTCACACACACAAAAGTCCACATTCACACATATAGACTTCCATTTGTGGACACACACACATACACACATTGTTTTCAACACAATGCCTATAGAGCTTTCAGATATGTTTCTTGGGAACTACTTCCTATAAGAGAATAAACACAACTGCTTTCCCAGGCGTGTGTGTGAACTTGTAGGATAAGAAGTGAAAAAGCAGGGGGGTCACGCGGACGAGACCAAGATGGCAGCTTAGCTGGGAGGCTCCCGACAACCACACATAATTTAATACAAAATCCCTTCCTACACGACAAAATATTTTAACACAATATCAGCTTTGATATGTCAAACCCTCCTGCGACCAAGACTTGCGATATTTTCACTACTAAAACAGCCCCGCCAAATCCACCAATATGGTCTAGCTGCAGCCGCAGCAAGTACACGGTGGCTGAGAGACATTGATACCGTACATGGTAGATTAAAAATGAATTGCAAATGTTATTGTAGCATTTTAAGCAACTATTAGGCAAATTAATTAATAATCTAGTCTATCCGTTTGAGACACAACAGTATATGACTTTAAGCACAAATCATTTTGTCTAATTAATAAATTAAAACAAAAAGGGGGCTTAGTAAACTTAATTTTTTAGTACATATCAAATAGGTAATAAGGAGATCTATTAATTATGTTTGTCTAACTGCTACACATGTATTTATACATACATGTAGATATTTATGAACATCTAAATATAGTTGTTAAAGGTTTTAAGATATAAATAATCACATCATGGGGTCATTATGGTTTCAAACAGGTTCATGTAAGGTAGGCCTACTATAACATGAAAACATGATTTTTAAAACTAATTTCTGAATCTCACATTAGCCTGTAGTTTGGTATGTTATTGATATGGGCTGGACAATATCAATAACCCTTCACAATGATCATCATTGACTTTTTTTTTAGACCAAATTAGAAGGCCAGTCAGGCCACTAATGAGCTCAATAATTGTATTATTACTTTATAAATTAAGAGTACTAGGGGTCTATTACAAAACCTTTGAAGGAATCGTCATGCATTCTGAATGTTTCTGTACCTTAAAAACATGGCTCAAGATCCTGTTCTTGTTTAAGATTATTCATACTCATTTGTGAATTTAACATCCATATTCACTCCTCAAAACTGAAACACCAAAATTTTTTTTGAAAGCATTGCAGGCCTAAAGCTCCACGTCAGTGACCTATATTTAATTTCTTCCATCAAACTTTAAAAATGGCAAACAGCATGTTTTTAAAGATTTAATCTTTTAAGAAACAAAATATCAACTTTGAACAGAAGGGTTTAAAAACACGTTTTTAATGCAAATAAACTTGAAACATAAACCTATTTGTCATTTCAAAATTCACTTTTATTGTCTGCGTGAAAGGCACAGTAGGCTATGAGCGAATACATATCAACATTCAAAAATTACAAAGTCGTACAATATATAGGCCATGTGCTACTGTCTAGGATTAAGTATGGTGAGACTTTTCAGCCTGTGAAGTGGGCCGATCGGACGATGTGGGCCGGTCGGATAAGTCACTAGCACTGATTAGATATATAAAGGATTTAAGGTTAAGTGAAGTTTGGAGGAACTTGAACCCGGATAAGAGGGAATTTTCTTGCTATTCAAGCTCATATAAAACTCATTCACGCATTGTTTTGTTTTTTTAGGACAAAAGTTGTGGTTACAGTAGTATTGCAACAGTGTTTATGGAGATCAATTTAGGCAGGGTTGAACGTCACGCAAGATGGAGGTTACAAGTTTATCTACTTCAAGACCCAGACTTTGTTACATTTGTGGAAAGTTGCATTGACAATTATTTTGAACTAAATACAGATTAAACTTCATCCAGCATTAGATGGGAAGCATTTAAAGTGTATATAAGAGGAGAAATGATCAGTTATACAAATTCAAAAACTAAGCAGCATAATCAAGAATTACAAACATTAGAAAACTAAATTAAGAAAGCAGAGACTGAAATTTACTGTCACAATGATCCTGAAAAATTACGTGATCTATCCGTCATGAGAGCTCGTTACGATAAGTTAACAAGTGACAGAGTGGCTAAAAGCCTAATGTGGACTAAACAAACGTACTACGATCAAGGGCAAAAAGCGGGTCAATTACTGGCCTGGAGAGTAAAGAAAATGCAAGCAGAAAGAATAATTAATGGTATAAAATCAGTATCTGGCAACTTAACTGAAGACCCAAAAGAGATAAATAATAATTTTAGAGACTTTTATAAATCAGTATACTAATCAGAATACAAATCAGAATACACAGAAAACAGGTAAACTCAGAGCAATTTCCTTGATAGGCTACAGTTTCATACTCTGTCAGATGATGAAAAAGCAAAACTAGATAGTCCATTGACAATAGCCGACCTTTGTGAAGCTATAGGGAATATCAACAGTGGTAAAGCACCCGGACCAGACGGGTTTCCCATAGAGTTTTATAAAACATTTAAAAAACAACTTGTAAAGCCGCTTCTCGATATGAATGAAGAATTTTTTGTCAAAGGAACGCTCCCAGATTCATTGAGATTAGCTATGATAACTTTAATATTAAAACCAAACAAGCCACCAACAGAATGCTCATCTTACAGACCAATTAGCTTAATGGGATGTGATACAAAAATACTTTGCAAAGTGCTTTCTGGACGATTGGATAAATATCTCCCTCAATTAATTGTTGATGATCAACAAGGTTTTGTGCAAAAACGACAGGGATTTCACAACATTAGAAGAGTTTTAAATATACTACATGAGAAACATAACGCGAAGGACACAGCAATGCTTTCAGTGGATGCGTGTTAAGCATTTGATAGGATTGAATGGACTTATCTTTTTGAAGTACTTCCAAGATTCGGGTTTGGTGAAACCCTTCTGAAATGGATTCAGCTGCCATACACAAACCCAACTGTTGAGATCCTAACTAACAACACTATCTCGGCACCCTTTAATTTAGAGAGATCTACCCGACAGGGTTGCCCTCTGTCTCCACTACTATTTAAATTAGCAATCGAACCTTTAGCTATGGCCGTTAGAGCACATACAGAATTATCAGGCATTACTCTTGGGGGGATAGAACATCGCATTTCTTTATACGCAGATGATATAATATTTTTCTTGACAAATATAAAACATAGTATTCCCAATTTAATGAGCGTAATAGAGGAATTTGGTGAATTTTCTGGATACAAAATTAATAACTCTAAATCAGTGTTGATGTTTCTGAATGACAAAGAGAGACACAGTCCCATAGTGGATACTCCCATTTATGACAACAACTGACGGTTTCAGATATTTGGGTGTTAAAATCACTCCGGAACTCAGAGACATAGTTTCAGCTAATTATGATCCCCTGGTAGATGGAGTGACTGAAAAACTAAGCTGCTGGTCCAACTTTTCTACATCTACGATCGG
This sequence comes from Trematomus bernacchii, assembly GCF_902827165.1. Taxonomy (NCBI): domain Eukaryota; kingdom Metazoa; phylum Chordata; class Actinopteri; order Perciformes; family Nototheniidae; genus Trematomus; species Trematomus bernacchii. Next base: position 3,385,521 of record NW_022987708.1, read on the forward strand.
ACGAATAAATATCATAAAAATGACCATGCTACCTCCATTTTTATATTATTTTCAAACGCTTCCATTGCCACTACCAAATGTTCTACGAAAAGCTTAAAGGGCCCATGTCATGGCCATTTCATAATTCCATTGTTGAGGTATACTAAAATAGATTTATACTGTGCAATTTTCCAAACTCACATTGGTTTCTCATACAGCATCTCTGTAAAGTATGTGTATTCACCAGGTATTCACTCTCTGTCCTAACCGGCTTGTTGGAGCTCCTGCCCCCCCCCCCTCCCTGTGAGCCCAGTGTGCTCTGATTGGTCGGGACGTTGAGAGGCTCGTTGCTGCGATCTGCTGCGAGGAGCGGACAGGCTTCCGGGTCGGCGATACAGCGAGAACAAGCAAAACTCATCCTGAGCACACACAAGCACTCACAGCCGAAGTAAAAACAATAAGTGTGGCTTGATATTGAGTAAGAAAAAGGTTTATAACGCTGTGAGAATGGGTCTGCGGAGAGCATTTCTCCGCGATCCCAACTTAGCAGCCCGAAAAACGTTTACCTATTTAAACAGTCGTGGTAGATACCTTGTTTGTTTTAAACATCATAAATACACAAACAACAATGAATACTTACAGGTTGTGTACCCGAATCTCCCGCTGGTCCAAACAAAGTAGGAACAGCATCGTTCTTCAGTGCCCTACGCTGTACATATCCGGCATGAATCGCTGAGAGGTTTGGGAAGCTTTGTTTCGTGAAAGGCTGCCAGAGGGTGTGGCCTCTGGGTATTCACACGTCACAGTACCCAGGAAGTTTTGGGGCAGCATAGACTGTGTTAGAGTTTTACTCGCTACAGGGTGTACTTTGAGGGTTTTTGACTCTGCAGACCATTTACATGCATAAAAACCTTCATAACACACAAGGGGACGGGTAATAACCGGAAAAGCATGACATGGGACCTTTAACAAATTATTTAGTCAATTCATCTGGAACAGCAGAAAAGCCAGACTCCGTCTTAAACTATTATACCTACCTTATGAGAGGGGGGGTCTTCAATTCCCTTATCTTAAATGGTTTTATATGGCTGCCCAACTAAACTCAGATTCATATTATTTTTGTACAACAACACCCCCGACTTGGGTAAACATAGAGCAGACATCAACTCCATATCCAGATCTGACATAAAAAATGTATCTTTACTCTTCAGATATTAATACATTGAAGAAACGTACAAAAAACCCTTTTCTTAAGAACACAATCTCAGTTTGGTATGCGGCACACAAACATGTAGACGACACACCTACGTTGTCTCAATTTACTCCTGTTTGGAGCAATGAGCAGTTTACACCTGGGAAAAGAGATGAAGGATTTAAATCATGGAATACAAAAGGCATTCAGAAAATGATGGATCTATAGGGAGGGGGAGGCTGTGGCTCAGTGGGTAGTGTGCTGGACTTCGAATCAGGGGATAGCAAGTTCGAGTCCCACTGCAGTCAGCATGTCGTTGTGTCCCTGGGCAAGACACTTCACCCCAAATTGCTCCTGTGGGGATTGTCCACTGTATTGAGTATGTAAGTCGCTTTGGATAAAAGAGTCTAACAAGTAACATGTAATGTATATACTGTACAGACAGAGTTTTGCTTTCTTTTGATCAGCTATGTCGGAGATATCAAATCCCTAAAAAGCACTTTTTAAAATATTTACAGTTAAAAAGTTACATGTCATCAAAACATAAACAGATAATGTCTATACCACCTTTATCGAAACTTGAGGAAATAACACTTGCAAGTTTGGAAGGAAAGGGCCTAGTATCTAAATTCTACAACATGATGGTTGCATTTGACACTGGATCAGCATTAGATAAATTAAGTGCATGGAAAACGGATATAAAAGAGGATATTGATGAGGAAGATTGGAATGCTGCTTGCCTAAAAGCACAAAGTCAGACAATAAATACTAGGTTCAAATTACTTCAGTATAAATGGTTATTGAGAGAGTACATAACTCCTGTCAAACTTCATCATGTGTCTCCCAATATTCCAGATGTTTGCTTTAAGTGTTTGAATGAGAAAGGAACTTTATTTCATTATCTTTGGGAATGTCCACAAATTCAAATCTTCTGGAAGGATGTTTTTAGGTGTCTGTCAGAGATGTTTAACATTAATGTCCCTTTGAACGTCAAACCTTGTGTACTTGGAATATATCCAAAGGACTTCAAACAGACTTCAAAACGGACCAAGCTTCTGGATTTTGGCCTTCTTCAAGCCAGGAGGGCTATCGCTTTATGTTGGAAAAGTACGGATGCCCCATCACTGAGGATTTGGTTGAAGGAACTTTCTGGTAGTGTTGGTCTAGAAAGACTGACTTACATCTCTAAGGGCAAGCGGAAGGACTTTGTTCAGCTCTGGGAGCCGTATATGCACATTATGAGGGATGGGAATGTGGACTGCCTCTGAAAAGAAACTGTGAAATAATTTTGTTTTATTTATTACATTTTTGTAGGCCTATGCTTTTAATACTGGTGCAAGTTGAGGGTGTGTGTATGCGTGTATGTGTTTGTGATGTACATTGTTGTTCAATAAGAAAATAAACATATTGTGAAAAAATAAATAAAAAGAAGTGAAAAAGCATGACTAGTGGTCACTAAGACAAACTTCTCTCATCCAACACACACATACGCTTATACAACAACATGAGCACATCAGGAACTCAAAATTGCAAACCATTATTGCTTTTTACATGAACCAGATGCCCATCACCGTCCATCTTTCAATAATGAAATACAGTTCTGATCAGTGTTATCAGCATCTAGACCAACTCGTTGTTGTGTGAAATGAAAAGCTGCCTCAGTGTGAGCCGTCACACACCTAAACCACATCAGAAGCTGCCAGGAGCTTCTCACGGGACGCTGATATCCAAAAACATTCCATAAACAAACAATATTTGTCTATGCTAGACAATCTGTTCCATCTTAATTTGAAATTAAAAAGCCCTTGAAATGTTTGTACCGAAAATATATGCATTGTAATGATGCTTCTGAATTTAATTATTTGAATTTTCAACAATTCATTTTCACTTTTTAATAAATATTCATGAATCCAGAATCAAAAGTTCATATTTAGTTGTTAATTAACATGCATATTAGCAGTATATTGGCTCTCATTATAAAACACTTAGTAATGCCTTATTCTACATGACCATATTCTACAAGTAATAAGCCATTAGTTGAGAGTTTTTCCTCAATAGCCCTCTAATTAGTGCTTATTTATTGCAAGTAAGGAAGTTGTTGTACTGAGTTTTGGTCTTAATATACTCTGCTCAATATGGGCCTAATAAGGCAGTAGTAGCACAAGAATAGTAATTATCCCATAATGACACTTAAAGGTGGGGTAGGTAAGTTTGAGAAACCGGCTCGAGTGCGCAAGAATTTGAAAATACACAACCGGAAAAAATCTGCCACTTCCTTATAAGAGCCCCTCCTCCAACACACACGAACGCGCACATGACCAATGAGAGCACGAGATAGGCCATCCAGTTATTTTAGCCGGGCCGGCTTTCACTGACGTCAGGACAGCGGAGCTGACCTATCAGGGGAATGAGAGGTTGCCGTGGCATGGTAACAGCATGGTAACACGACGCTCGTAACTCGGCCCCCTCCTTTGCAGGGGGGCGTGGTCAGCTGCAGCATGCAAAGACAGGGTGGAGGAGTGCAAAATAGAGCGAAATGAGGCATGGCTAAAATGCATGATCTGTTTGGTATTTTGAAAAAGAAAACGTATAAATATACCTTATATAGGTATGGCCCTACAATATATTATTCAAATATAGCATGATAGGTCCACTTTAAGTATATACAAGGTCACACAGTATGATCACAAATACTTAAAATCTGTTAAAAATCAGTTTTTATTAAAAAGTACAGGCTGCATGTGTTCTCAGCCTTCGAGAAACTTGACATGTTTTGGTATGTGTCTGAACCTCTCTTCAGTGGTTCATTAATAAAACAGATATTTCAACGTGTGCCTACTTTGTTCATCTCTCTATATGGCACTGGATGAAGCCATAGCCCCGCCTCTCCCCACCTCTGCTGCTTACTGCTGTAGCATGGCCAGTAGCTACTGTCAGTAGCTACTGCTAGTGCTACTGCTACTGACCATGCTACAGATGTTAGTACAAAATCTACAGCTCGACCATGCTACAGATGTTAGTGCAAAATCTACAGCTCCTCTACCACGACCATCAGCAACAAGTGGACATGGAGAATTACATGAACTACTACATGTTGCTAAATCCACCGCGGGGCTTAAACAGAAGGGCAACCATGGCAACCATGCTCCGGGGTCTTCTTCGCTGCTTTTGGTGTATTTTGTGGCGGCAGCAGCGCCACTTACAGGCCTGGCATATGTACTACAGCGTTTCCAGCGGGTCGAGCGCTCTCGTGTGAACAGACACGTTAAATGAATCGAATGCGTGTGAACGGAAGACGCATACGGTGCGTAAATGCAAACGTTCCCGTGTAAAGGCAGCCTTAGAATAGGGAACCTGTTCAGGTCAATTAGAGTCAAATTACTAGCTTATTGGTTATGAACAAGACTTCACTTTAAAATAGGGAACATGTTCTTAGATATAAATACCTAATTTTGAGTTATTTAGATACAATTAACACTTATATTTTCATGTATTGTTACATAAGAATAGATCATATTTGTTAAAGGGCCCATGTCATGCTTTTCCGGTTATTACCCGTCCCCTTGTGTGTTATGAAGGTTTTTATGCATGTAAACGGTGTGCAGAGTCAAAACCCTCAAAGTACACCCTGTAGCGAGTAAAACTCTAACACAGAAAATACCTCCCCAAAACGCATCGTTGGAGATATGTCACTGCCCATTTGAGTCTTCCATTTAGTTCCGGGTACTGCATGATGTCATGCCGTACCCGGAACGAAATGGACCAATCCCGAAGAGCTATGGCCACACCCAGCGGCGCTGGCCGCACCCTCTGCCAGCCTAATATTTACTGTTGGAAGCTCTGGTTCAGTTCACAATCGATCCAGTCATGCCAATGCCAAGGACCTGTTTCCTGAAATGTGAGGAGAAATCTGAGCTGTTTGTCCAACCGACGGAAGAACCACGACGAAGTCAGTGGTTGAAATTTCTTTTTAACACTGTTCCTTCAGAGGTTCGAAGAACGTTACTGTGTGCGCGGCATTTCACAGACGAAAGCTTCCAAAACATTGCCCAGTTTGAGGCCGGATATGCACAGCATTTGAAACTGAAGGACGATGCTATTCCTAGTTTGTTTGGACCGTTTGGAGCAGGGGAAGATTCGGGTACACAACCTGTAAGTTTGCATTGTTATTTGTGTATTTATCAAACAAGGTATCTACAGGGTTGCCAACTTCGGGTACCTGGCTGGAGTGAGATTTTGATATCATGGGTTTAATTCGGTTTAATTACACATATGCGCACGAAATGACTGCTATCGTGTCAGCAGCGGGACCTTAGCATATATATAGGATATTTATAAAACGGACAAGTAAAATCAAGCAATCTGATTGGTTCTTAGCCGTGGTATACTGAGCGTATACCACGGGTAGAATTGTAAGTTACTTTTCACAACAACTCAGTATCCCTCCGCGTCTGAGATAAACAGTATACAGTTGGGCTGAAAAGCAAACTGCCTGCAGTTTGCTTTTCAAACTGGAACAAGAAAGCAGCGGAGAAGTAACGGGGCAGAAACCCTCCTTTTTACGCAACGGTCCAGACATAGACATCAAACGGCAAAAACATATTCAGTGTGCAGTTCCTTTGGCATTAGGGCAGGGATATTTAGATACTTTCCAAGGTTTGACATAATGAATTGTGCTACTTTTAAAGCAAGCAACGATGTTTTCAAATCTGTAATCAAAAAGGTCCGCAAAAACATTTAAGATTAACTTCGACCTCCGGGGGGGGGGGGGGTCTTACTATGGAGGAGTGGATTGAGGAGTGCCTATCTCCAGAACAAAAAGCACCTAAACGACGACATGTAGAGCTACGTGAAGAGCAGGTAGACCAACTGGAAAAGTATCACCATTCAAAAGCTTCCTGATGCGGGTCTTGAAACAAAGCAGAGAAATTATGACCGTTAGTGGCCACAGGTGCGAAAGCTCTCTCCAGAGCTACTGGAAGCCGAATCTCGGGGACCGGAGAAAGTGGAGCAATATTCTCGCCACGCCAAGCAACAGCCTAGAACAACCTCAGCCTATACAAGTAACCACGTAAGCCATGCTACTGATGCTGGACAGTTTTTCAGTGGGTGCACAATAAACGGCAACATACACATTAATGTAAATAAATAGCCAAATAATGGATCAACGCTCTCTGTCTAATATGTTCGCTAGCTGTTGTTAGTGTTGTTGCATAGCAACCACCTCGCACTATGTTTCGTTCAGAAGGCAACAGAGGGACTATTTTATTTTGAACATCATTATTTACTAATAAAAACTATTTAAATTAGAGTGTGTATTTTTCTTTCATATTGCCACACTTGGTAACCGTTTTATAAAAGCAATAGCTCACTTCAGGCCGTGATATATGCTCATTATATCACAGCTAAGGGGGTTGTCGACCCTCCGCTTCGCGTCGGGCCGAACCACGCCCCTTAGCTGTGATATAATGAGCATATACCACGGCCTGTCGTGAGCTATTGCTTAAATATACAATATATACAAATACACAATAATGGACACAGACTATAAAGGGCACACAGTTTCATTCACTAATGAAAGTCAAACATGTTTGTTTCCACTGTTTTATTGTGTGCCTGTCGCGATAAGCAATTAATTGACTTATCGTACGATAAATAAAAATGAACTCGATAACTTTTCTGACCTCGATAAATTGCCATTTACATGAGGATGTGACTAGCAGTTTGAAAGGATGTACTTGAATTATTATTATATATTATCATTATGTCAGTGGTCTAAAATGGTCATACAACGGTGCCGACAATATTATCGTTAATCGCAATAATTTCCGGGAAAATGTGTCCAACAAAATTAATTATCGTGAGAGGCCTATACATGAAACACACACACACAAACAAATCTACAGACTTACTCCAAACTGCCAAATATATTAATTAACACACTCACTCTCATATACTCTTTGACTCTATTTTGGCCTAGTAGAACAATAAGCAGCAGACTTTTACTTTTTTATCATTTCTACTGGATCTTAGATCTGCGCATGCGCTCCAGAGTATTTTTGTTGGGTAATCTATGGTAGGGCTAACCCATACAGTGGTGGGGCTCAAGTCAGTATTTGCAATGTAATTACATACACGCTCCCCCCGACAGTGAAACGCCACGCGTGAGGTTTAGATTATTTCCCTGTCTCAATCCAAATTGAACTGTATGAAATAAAAAGGCACATTTGTCTTGTAGTAAATAAAAAGGGCGACCTGGATCCAATCCTGCAATTTCCCCACAGGTGAAAGAGTTGACATGCTGAAAACCCAACCCCTGCAGGGGGGTCTGGGGGGATTCTCCCCCAGGAGATTTTTTTTAAATACTAACATAAAATACACATTCTGGTACTCTCTTGAGAAGAAAAATAAATAAATCTATTACTACACATTTAAAAAAATGAATGCCATTTGAGTTTTCTGTGACTTTGTTCTGAAAGCTGAACCTGCTGCTCCTCACAGAGAGAAGAGGGAAGAGGCTGTGTGAATTACTTTACATTGTGTATAAGGGTGGATAGCCCCCATTGTTCTGTGTGTCAAAATGAAAGACAGCCCACACACCTATCAATCATCAAACCGTGGGGTCTTATTTCATTACGTGTTGATTTCTATCAACACGTAATGTTGTATCGATGTATAGAGATATACTACCGCAAAAGTATTCTCCGTCGGGACTTCCTGCAACAACACCACGCCGTTATCGTGATTCTGATTGGCCAGAAGACATTATCAAAGATGTTCTATTGAGAAGACGATCACTACGTGACAAAAGTTTTCAAAACCGTTTCTAGTCTTCGTATTCTTGTTTTTGGCGTGAGAATAGTTTGGGCAGCGTGAGAGCGTGAGATTGAGAGTGAAAGCGTGTGTCACACGCCAGATGCGTGAGAGTTGGCAACCCTGGTATCTACCACGACTGTTTAAATGTGTAAACATGTTTCGGACTGCTAAGCCAGTGCTAACTGTGCTAACTAAGTTGCTAGCGTTTCCATATCAACTCTAATATCAGCAGATGGCCTTACATACATGTATCTCATAGCAGGAGAATGTCTGCATTCACACACGAAATACTCATAGACAGTATACTCCAGGTGATTTACCGTACGGTCAGTCGCGAAACGTAATTACATTATAGCTGGCGTTCCGAGCGTGTATGCTACCGAGCTAAACAACAAGGCTACTAAGAGCTAGACATGAGTTTGCTCGGAAAAACATTGTTTTTATGCCAGCTACAATGAATGTAGCAGACTACCCATATAAGATTGCAATTGTAAACATGTGCTTGATAGCGTAATATGAACCACTATCTGTTGTTCATAGTATAGTATAGCATATTGAACAACTTTACAACTAGCAAACGTAGATTAGCATTGTAATCCAGCTGGCAAGCTGACGAACATCAAACAACTAAATTTATTTCACACTTCCAGCAGAGACAACGGGGAAATCCCCTCTCTTTGCCCGCTCACAGACCCCCAAAGGACGGTACATTACAGTTGGCTTTCCTCCGACGCTGATAGCATGTATAGCTAACGAGGCTAGCTATACATGCTAGCGGGAAACATTGTATTCATGCCAGTTACAATGAATGACCGAACGTAGCAATTAGCGATTGCAATTATAAACACGTTATTGCTAGCCTAATATGAACCACTAGCTTTTGTTCATAGTAGTTTTATTACACTCCATTATAGTTGCTGTTCCTCCGAGCTAACGTTCATATCGTGTTTGCTAACAAGGTAAACAAGATAGCTAGGTTAGTATATTAGCTGGCAAGCTTACTGTGTTGATTAGATAGATGGATTAGATAGATCCACACTCCTACCACAACTACTACTAACGAATCTAAAACAACTACGTTTCTCTAATATTTTGTGATTTGCATTTGATTTCGTCCAGCCAGATCCTGGCGGAAAATACATGACGGGGACGGGACTACCACACTGAGGCCTCGTCCTAAAAAGCCCCGGCTGCGATAGGCAAGATGCCGACAACGGGGAGGAATGGATGATATACCGTGTATATATGTATATTTATGTTCATTTTGTACATTTCTAAAAATAAAGTTTGATGGAAATACTTAGGCCTATCCTTTCTTCCCTGAATTATTTGCTCCTATAACATATCATTCATATATAGCAAACCATGATTTGATTTCTCATCAAACAGTAGTAGTTTATTACAGGTAAAAATAACTTACTCTTGTATAACAACAGTTGTAGGTACAGTTCGGTTAGTTAGCGTATAAAATATACGGCTGTACCGACGCCATTATAAGACTGATGTTCCGAGAGCGAGCCGAAAAAAGCACTGTTAGACATGGGCGGAGCCTCTCTGGTGGTTGACTAATCAGAACAGAGTGGCCGAGCTGACCAATCGGAGCACACTAGGCTCACAGGGAGGGGGGGGCAAGAGCTCCAACGAGTCGTTTAGTGGAGAGAGTGAATACTGCTGAATACACATACTTTACAGAGATGCTGTATGCGAAACCAATGTGAGTTTCGAAAATTGCACAGTATAAATCTATTTTAGTATACCTCAACAATGTAATTATGATCAGTGGAAATGGCCATGACATGGGCCCTTTAAGTGTTATTATGGGAGAATTACTATTCTTGTGGTACTACTGCCTTATTAGGCCCATATTGAGCAGAGCATATTAAGACCCAAACTCATGTACAACAACTTCCTTACTTGCAATAAATAAAAACTAATTAGAGGGTTATTGAGGAAAATCTCTCAACTAATGGCCTATTAGAATATGGTCATGTAGAATAAGGCATTAATAACTGTTTTATAATGACTAATAAAGAGCCAATATACTGCTAATATGCATGTTAATTAACAACTAGTTGATGGTTAATTTGTATACCTTAAAGTGGACCTATCATGCTATATTTGAATAATATAGTATAGGACCATACCTATATAAGGCATATTTATACTTTTTTTTTTTCAAAATACCAAACAGATCATGCATTTTAGCCATGCCTCATTTTGCTCAATTTGACATATTTTAGCTCTGTTTTTGCAAGGGCAGATTCTGTGAGAACAGCACCATCTACAGGCCTGGCATATGTACTACAGCGTCTCCAGTGTTTTCGAACGGCAATGGCCGTGGCTGTCTCCTCCTGATTGGTGGAGTTGGCCCAATAGCCGTAGCGCCACTGTCCTGACGTCAGGACAGTGTTCAAATCTGGATCAGTTTTTATCAGATCCGTTGCAGCCCCTTTTTTAGAGATTTGGGTATGGAGGAAAATAGTGAGGGTTGTGTTTTCTGACACTTGGTGAGTTCCCTGTGCCACACTACATCAGTATTGTTTTCTGAAACATGTGGACATCTGTGCTGCTGCACTGTCTGGAGCAGTGTGTTATTTTCATAATCTGTGCATCACAGAGGGCATAACCTGCTCCTCATACATTAACATACAGGTGCTAATAATGGCACACATTTGAGAGGAAATCCCAGAAAAGGTTCAATGAAAAAAAAAAGAAGGAAATTATCATGGCACATACAAGCTCCTACCAAACACACTGCTGGCATGTTTAATTTGTGGTTTGGCGTGAAAACCGCTTTTATTTTTAGTTCACTTCCAATCCTATTAGAACTAAATGCTTGTGTAGCGCCTGCTTGTCCCTGCCCCCACTAAATCCTCTGACCCCTTCACCTCTGACACCTTATCCTTACACATTCACAGTGAATATAGGTGTGTGTGTGAATGAGGAGTAGAACATATCTTAAACTGTGGGATTCCATGAATGAGGTTTAAAAAAGTCCCTTCTCTTTCTTCTCAGCAGAATGTTCAGTCCTCCAGTAGAGCTCGCATGTGACCACTTCCCCCTGCATCATGAGGGCCTGATCATCTCATGATGTTCAATGTCAGCACAGACTGCATCCTCTTTTGTGAACGACATTCATTATAGTTTAGTCATAAATATGTGTAAAGCACTAGGCATTCATCACTTTGAGAGAAGTGCTCATTTAATACATGTTTTGTGCATGAATGCTAGGTGCAATTACTATTTTGCAGCGTCCATACAATGTCACAGGCTATTCTGTGGTTTAGATCTCATTACCCTTGAAATATTTTAACATCATCCCTGCAAATCCTGCAGCACCTTCAACTGATGCAAAATGGATCACTCCAGTCTCCCACACACTCCCCCCCTGCCTGAAGCGCCTCCATTGGACTCCTTTGTTTAGTTCTGTAACAGTGACATCACTATGTAGCACTCGCGCTTCTATTGGCTATAGCGCACACAAACCTATAGACACATTCACACCCTCACATACACACATTGTGCAGAACATGTTTTATTTTTGGGTGGTTGCTCCTCAAGGTCCAGGGAAAGGGGGGTTTCCTATTGGTTCCAAGGAAAAAGACGTCAGTACAAGAAGACAATCAGAGGATGTCTAATGACAGGAACCACTGATAACAGGGCTCTCAGACACACACACACACACACACACACACACACACACACACACACACACACACACACACACACACACACACACACACACACACACACACACAAACACTAGGGTTAACACACAACAAACGGAGATGAATGTCATTATCCTTCTGCGGTTGAAGAATGCGTGCACTTTTAATGTGTATGTTTGTTCTTGTATGTGTCTTTGTTGTTGTCACCATACATCTTAGCATGTTCAGTCACAGGGACTCAAACAGGGATTTGGGAGATTCCTCATTTTCCAACACGCTAAAGAACACAGAAACCAACAACATGCTCGTAAATCACTACGTTCAACGCTTTAGTACTGAACTAAAACAGGCTGCTAGGATTATCCAAAAGCTGTCACTGTAACATGATGCCCATCCTCTCAGAGCACCCCTGTTACACTGCACTGTCTGTCATGTGACATATTAATTTAGTGGGAATGCTGATACAGCATTCCAACTATATGTTATGCTACGGACAAAATTCTTATTATTCCGTCCAATTATTTTGTCCGTCTTCTCCTCCCACATTCAACATCGCAGAAACTCCGTTCAAACATCAAACGTTCAGCTCGGTCGGGAATCGACTGCTATTACTTTTATCATTCATAACTTTCATAATTCCAGAGATACATCCCATAATTCATCACATTTTTAACATTTGAACTTTAACATTGCGCAGCTCGTTAAGTTAGAGTGCGTGATGTCACAGCTAGAGGGAAGGAAATCTTGAAATTTCTCTTCATATTTTTTTTTAAAACTGCCATAATTCCCAAACCCTACATTCCTGAGACATACTTTTTCATGAGAAACGTAGGAAAACATCTCGTAGCTTGAAAAATGACAAATAATTAAGCAAAATAATTAAACAAAATGCCTCTTGAGGGCATGAAGTGACAAAAACGTTCAATATGTCTCCATTAAAGCCCATTGTAATTTCAGGCAGATATTTCCTCACAGCAGCAGCCGCACACCTTTCTTAAACTGCCAAAAAGGCCACATTATTAACCCGAAAGTACACAAAAATTACACTTCAGATACTCAACTTGCTTGACATGCTTCACGTTTTGAAATTTCACAGATATCTGTTATCGTTCTTCCACAAAACGTTCACATGTAAGAGGTTCATCTCTTATTCAGAACAATGAAACCTTTGATCTTTTCATAGCTTTTTCAGGCAGATATTTCCTCACAGCAGCAGCCGCACACCTTTAGTTAAACTGCCAAAAAGGCCACATTATTAACCCGAAAGTACACAAATATTACACTTCAGATACTCAACTTCCTTGACATGCTTCACGTTTTGAAATTTCACAGATATCTGTTATCGTTCTTCCACACAACGTTCACATGTAAGAGGTTCATCTCTCATTCAGAACAATGAAACCTCAGATCTTTTCATAGCTCGTTAGCTCAACTATAAACACCTGTGCAATGGAACACGATGATGTCATCACTCCAACTGACAGCAGTCAGTTCTAACTGTTCATTTCATACTCACACACACACACACTCTCTCTCTCTCTCTCTTGCGGCTTTCACACCGGCGCTTTTCACTTTCTAGCTCCTCGCAAGAGCTTTTCTGGTTCAGCTCCCGTTTCCCTTTTCAGCTCCCGCTCTGTTCACACCGCTCACACCGCTCAAGAGCCGGGATGGTACTGCGTCATTGCCTCATCGTTTGCGTCATGACGTAACCGTTTACGTGCCTGCTTCCTAAAACCCAAACCGCGCGGAAATCACAACAACAATGGCCGATTGTATTGAAGCGCTGTTCGCTGTCTCCTCTTACGAGACGAAATGGAAGGCATCGGACGACTTTTCAAGGGACGACTGAATATTGCCATGAAGTTGTGTACAACCAACCCCCTTTACACCCCTTTCCAGAGAACGGTAGACAAGAAGGAGCTGACGTTAGATCTGCATTGATGGAGTATTTCAACATGGGGGACCACTAATATTACTGCAGTTAAACCTGATCTATTTTGTATCATGCCTCTTACAATAAAATCACTGGATCAGACTTGAATTGTGTTTTCTTTTGTATACAAATCACAGAATGTAAACAGATAAACAGGTATGAACAATATTCTTATAAAAATAGTGCATACCCAAAAGGTTTAGACCAGGGGTCTCCAACCTTTCTTCACCTGAGAGCTACATTTATTGACATAGTAGTCATAGGTTGAATTAAGCTACTTTTGTAAACATGTGAAATTGCAATCCCCAAAGTTTATCAAAAATCAATACTTCTCATTAAGGTCAAAGACAACGACAATTTCTCACATTATTATGGCCCACATACAGTAAGCACATCACTGAAAATTCACATAAATGTCCAAGAGAAAAATAAAATGTTATAAGACTTGACTTGTTTATTTTACATACAAATCAAAGAATGTATGAACAATATTCTTATAAAAATAGTGCATACCCAAAAGGTTTAGACCAGGGGTCTCCAACCTTTCTTCACCTGAGAGCTACATTTATTAAGCTACTTTTGTAAACGTGTGAAATTGCAATACCCAAAGCGTATCAAAATAAAAATAAAATGTGTGTGAGTGTGTGCAGTCACCTGAGCTGCTGTGCAGATACAGCTGTGCTCAACATTCATCAGGGATTGGTCGCTCTCTCTTTGGATGTGTTATGAACAATTTAGTGCTAACCTCAGCTTTATGTCATTACATTTGTGCTGGGTAAGGGCACAGTACATTTGAGTTTGTTTCCTTCACTTAGATTTATGTCAGTATTTTATATCCTAACTTCTTTCTAAAGAGAAATAGGAATAAAATAAATGGTGTGCCTTGCTCCAGCTTGACAATGACACATTTATTTTAGATAACACAGGTAACGATTCCATTTAGCATCATTTTGTTTAAAGAATGCATGGCAGAATCAGACTTAGCATACAAGTAGTCATACTTGTCATCTACCACTGTTTTAGTTCAGTGTTTTATCATAGTGACATTAGCTAGTTTGCAGTGGATCACTGAAAAAATAAAATGTAATAAGACATGACTTTTGACTTATGTTTATTGTACATACAAATCAAAGAATCAGAAGTATGGACAATATTTGTACTGTATATTATATAATAGAGTATTTAAAAAAGAATGTATACAAAGTATTCACAAAAAAGTGTGGAGAACATACTGTATATACTATAACTAAGTGTATTTAAAAAAGAATGTATACAAGTATTCACAAAAAAGTGTGGAGAACATACTGTATATATTATATAACTAAGTGTATTTAAAAAATGATGTACACAAAAGGGGCATGAACAATGGAGATACAAAAATAATGTCATTGTTTGCTGTTGGCCTCCATCACCTTCACCATCCTGTCTAACAAGCCAAGCATGTGACTGTCCTGCTCGGCCTTTGCGATTCTGGCGAGTCCGTCGATCCGGCTCTGCTCGATTCTGCTCTGCTCTGTGACGTTGAAGATCCGTAGGAACTCAGCATTGCCGTTCTGCACCTCCTGAAGCATCGCCCGGCTATGCTCTTCGTCCCTGGCTTCACTCCTCTCCATTAACGGGACAAGGCCAGATGACGAATCCCGCTTCCTTTTAACTACAAAGGGAAAAATAATAATGAGGTCAACACCGTGTTCATGGCATTCTATGAGGTGTAAATTATATACTGTGTAATGAAATGTTTTATTGTTATTATGGCTGCAGTTGCATAACTTCAACAACTACTACAATGACATGATAAATGGCAACAGGGAACAGTATTACCATTATGAACACTGTAAACCTTACCCTGTTTGTTACGGCCCACTGGCTGGGTTAGGGTCACCAGAGATTCCTGGGAAGAGCTGCTTGTTGTGGCAAGAGACCCAAGCATGTGCACGGGCGAGACACGCCGACGGTGGTGGTGGTTCCGACTCACTGCACTCCAAACGAGATATGCCTGTAAACACAATATAAACACAATGAACAAAAGTAGCCCTTCAACAAATCATACATAGTTAGTGAGAAGAAAGAAGATACATTGGAGGCGTTCGCTGTCTTTGCCATGGGGATACCTTTGTTTATTATTGTTAGCATTAGCATGCTAGCGCATGGGTGCCCACGCGGTAGCTGTAGTAGGTAAACTTTAGCTATTATTGCCAGGTCTGTCTATAGCTACATGGTTTAGTTTATGTTGTAAAACAAAAAGGCACAAATAACACAAATCAGTAATGCATAACTCACCAGCATTAAATGACTCGTCCTCCAACCCAATTGACGAGAGACAAAGCGAATTCACGGTGCATCCCACACCACTCGTCGGTCTGTCTCCGAGGACCGAGTTTAGCAAGTCAAAATGTGGACTTGTTTTCGTACGACCGCTGCCACTCCGTCCAAGCTCTTTCTTTTGGTCCCGATAATCCTTCTTCAGTTTTTTTTATTTGTTGCTAATTTGTAAAATGCTACGATCATAACCAGCGGACGCCATCTCTCGCTTCAATTGCTGCAGAATGGCTTTGGCCCGCGTGCTCCCCTCCAGCTTCCTTTGTACCTCTTCGGAAGACCAGATTGCCACTGGTTTCTTCAGTGGACCACTGCTGCTTATTCGGTGTTTTGAGGTCTTCCATCGTTGTGTACAAACTGGATAAAACGCAGGCATTTTGTTGTTGTTCAGGAGGTTGACCCCGCCTCCGCCTCGACGGACGTAAGAGAGACGTAAGCGACGCCGCGTCATAGCTCCAAAGCTCTTGCCTCTGGACCGACAACTTTTTGGAGCTGGAAGTGAACCGCATTCCGGAGCTATGACGCGCCGCCGCTGCGGTGTGAACAGGAAAAACCGGCGCTTTTCAGGCTCTAGCTCCCAGCAGGAGCTGGAAAAGCGCCGGTGTGAAAGGGGCATCTCTCTCTCTCACAAACTCTCTCTCTCTCTCTGTTCAAAAAGCGCTCAAAATTCACATGTGTGCTAACAGTCCAGCCGTGAAGACATCTACGAGACAGTTTTGAGATTTCTTCAAATGCCGTTGCCATGGCAACACAATGCTCGCCATGAAGCACGATGTCGCTGTAAGTCCAATGGACACGGTCCGATCGTCCCCCAATCTTCACTTGTATATCACCGGTCCATGCCTCAACAGCTCTACGCCAAATCTGAGATCTCACCATATGCCGTTTCCATGGAAACGCATCCCTCGCCATAAAAGACGATGTCGCTATAACTCCTATGAAAATGTTCAAAAAGTGCTAAAACTTCACATGTGTGCTAACAGTCCAGCCGTGAAGACATCTACGGGACAGTTTTGAGATTTCTTCAAATGCCGTTGCCATGGCGACAGACCACTCGCCATGAAGCACGATGTCGCTGTAAGTCCAATGGACACGGTCCGATCGTTCCCCAATCTTTACTTGTATATCACCGGTCCATGCCTCAACAGCTCTACGCCAAATCTGAGATCTCACCATATGCCGTTTCCATGGAAACGCATCCCTCGCCACGATGTCGCTATAACTCCTATGAACATTTTCAAAATAAGAACAACTTTACTAACTGACTAAATATCATAGTGTGATAAGATGTGTATAAGATGCTTATTTATAATGTTTTTCAAAGGTCATCTGTGTTTGCTGTGTGTTCGAAAGGCAGGGTGATTGTTATGCAGCATACTCCATTGCCTATATAATAGTAACCAATGTTAGACGTAGTCTCGTCTGAGTGGAAATTATGAATGTTAATGAGAGAGCAGGGAGGTTTTGTCCGTTCTGTGAGAGGAAATCATTTGTATGTAAACATGGTTTATCTTATTAGTCATCATATTGTTTCTGTTGACCTCCTCTCTCTGCCCACTGTGATGTTATTTTGAGCGTCCCCCTCCTAAGCTCTGTCATTATTCTCCTCTGAGGAATGCAGCCTTGTCTGGCACTGCCTGGACGTCATCTTCACCTGAACAACAGCTGCAGCAGATGTTAGGAGTCCCAGTGAGGTTGAAATTAAGATACTTCCTTACTAACTTTTTTCTGTTTACCCCTGAAAAACAGAGCCTGGAAGGATAGACCTAATTCTTATAGGGCATTGGGTGTGAAAAAAAGCTGATGTAAAACCATGTATGGCAGCTCGTTGTTATGATCTGCTGCTTTCTGTTAGCAATATGGACCTCCTTTAAAGTGGACCTATCATGCTATATTTAAATGATATATTGTAGGGCCATACCTATATAAGGTATATTTATACGTTTCTGTTTTCAAAATACCAAACAGATCCTGCATTTTAGCCATGCCTCATTTCGCTCCATTTGCTGTTCTCCAGCCCTGTTTTTGCAGGGGGCTGATTCTGTGAGCTGCAGCTGACCACGCCCCCCTGCAGGAGAGGGGAGCGCGCTCTGATCAAGTCAGAAGAGTGGGAGAAAAATAGATCTCCGTCCTCCATGTTTTATTATCTTATTATATAGAGTCGTTATTAATTTGTTTTAAAGCTCAATAAATAACAAAGAAGACCTTTGACCGGCACTTTTCTAATTTTGTCCGGAAGATTTAAACTTTAACGGACATCTTGACCGGCGAAAGAAAACCTAACTGAAACTCTGCCGCACGGTCCCCTCGTTCCTTGGAAGAGGCGGAGAGGTGGGTGTTTGTCATCTGCTGGTGGACTAACCGGAGAGAATTACAGTGCTTGCCCCGACGGGGAGGGATTGCATTGAATTAAAGCAGCAGGAGCAAACGCTTGCCTCGGGGAGGGAGAAAAAAAGCCACAGCGGAGAATAAACAGAAGGGTAACCATGGTAACCATGCGCGGGAAGTCTTCTTCGCTGCTTTTGTGGTAGACTACAGCGCCACTTACAGGCGGAGAGTTGGCCTAATAGCCGTAGCGCAACCGTCCTGACGTCAGGACAGTGTTCAAATCTGGATCAGTTTTTATCAGATCCGTTGCAGCCCCTTTTTTAGAGATTTGGGTATGGAGGAAAATAGAGAGGGTTGTGTTTTCTGACACTTGGTGAGTTCCCTGGAACACCGGGGACACATATTCATGTATAAAAGACGTACAAAAGTGCATTTTGCATGATAGGTCCCCTTTAAATAAACATTATGTCTCGAAAACAGTCCATCCTCTTCATTCAACTTAAAGTGGACCTATCATGCTGTATTTGAATAATATAGTGTAGGACCATACCTATATAAGGCATATTTATACCTTTTTTTTTTTCAAAATACCAAACAGATCATGCATTTTAGCCATGCCTCATTTTGCTCAATTTGACAATTTCTAGCTCTGTTTTTGCAAGGGCTGATTCTGTGAGAACAGCACCATCTACTGGCCTGGCATATGTACTACAGCGTCTCCAGCGCTTTCGAACGGCAATGGCCGTGGCTGTCTCCTCCTGATTGGTGGAGTTGGCCCAATAGCCGTAGCGCCACTGTCCTGACGTCAGGACAGTGTTCAAATCTGGATCAGTTTTTATCAGATCCGTTGCAGCCCCTTTTTTAGAGATTTGGGTATGGAGGAAAATAGAGAGGGTTGTGTTTTCTGACACTTGGTGAGTTCCCTGGAATACCGGGGACACATATTCATGTATAAAAGACGTACAAAAGTGCATTTTGCATGATAGGTCCCCTTTAAGTATTGTATATCAAAATGGCCAAACATTATTGACGTCTGAATCATAAAGTCCCCAAAAACCTAAGAGACTATTTTCCTCTTTTTTCAGACTCTGTGAACTTCAAACTGAACTTGTCCCCTTATAATTAATGTTTTACCATGGATGTGTACTAACTTGTTTTTAATTGTATTTAATTTGTCAGTATTTAGCCATATACTTTTGCCTTTTATTTGCACTGTACCTTTGCTGTTGTATACTGTACATTTTCACACTGCGGGATGAATAAAGGATTTCTGATTTCTCATAGTTCTACCCCACTATATATGGATATAGTATATCTAGTATAGCAGCCCACAGAGTGAAGACACGTGGTGTATGACACTCAGAGAGTGAATACATTCTAGTATGTTGTTCCCAAGTGAAAGTCAAAGTAATGGTGTAAAAATGTATAAAAGGGAAATAAATAGGAACATAATATCTACTCTGACCCAGGGGTCCAACGGCAAGACATGGCCTCGGACAAAGAACGTAACTAAGGCATCAGCCATCTTGCTTTTGAATAATAGGGTGGTGCAGGAATGATTCCTAAAAGCCAGAAATTAATAAGAATTGTATCACTTCTGGTTCAGTTTTCTTTTAACGTGTTCTGTTGTTAGATGCTTTAAATAGGGTTTGTGATTCACACAAGCTGGAGAGATTTCCACATTTTGTTCCACGACATCAAATACGTCATTAAATACCACACTGCTAAATGTATGAACATTAAATGTGTCTTAAAAACAGCCGTTGTTGACAAGTGACTGAATAAACTACTAAATGTCATAACGCCAAACATTAGCCGCCGTTAGCTTAGCGGTGGTGATGTGCAGCCATCTAACCTTTATGTAGTTATTTTATAGCCTAACGTTAGATACTGTAGTTACTACTTACATTGGCTAACTACTGGCGATTGGTATCATAAACGTGTATTTGCCACAGATCTTATTTTCTGCAATCTACCGAAATCCCATTGCTTTGTTGGGGTAGCCCTTGCGATGCTAACTTCCTGGTCGGCCTACAAAAATACGTCATTACTGCACTACTCCATTGCAACACAACTGTGACAACTGTGATCTTTCATGTGAAAGTACATTTGTGATGCATTTTCCAAGCTCAGACTAAAGTGAGATACAGACAGTAAAACATTACACATGTTAAGGGGAAGCATGGAATGAGGATGGAGGTAATTGGTAGACATACTTCTTAGTGTGGTTGACTCAGTCTCCTTACACACCCCCACAAAGTGGTGGTAAGACTCCATCTCAGCGGTGGAGATCCGTATGGTGGAGTAGGCTGGACCATATTTACCACAGCGTGGACAGCGAGACACAATGCTCTTGCGTCGCAGCCTGCCTACAACGTCCATCTCCGCTAACTCAAACCTCCAGCTAACATCATCTGGGTGAGTGGGCCTATCTATCTACCCATCATGCCTCTGCAGCAGACAATAATCCATGTTCCGACATGATTCTGCTGGCCCTTACACAAACACAGCACTGCTACTTGAGACATCAAGAAGCCTCCACCTTTCTATCTGCCTCTCCGTCATAATCTGTTAGAAAGTTAAGCCTATTACAGGACATTTGCATATGCCTGCCACAAACAACTTTGACCTGCTGTGAGAGAGACAGTGTGAACAGCATGCGTCACACTCTGTCATTAGACCTAGAGCACAGGGAAAACGTCCCAAAGATTCCCCACAATGAACCAGGAAATGTGACACTGTAGGGATCTGTCGCACAATAGATGTGGTGTTTTCAGATTTAAAAATATGACAAAATGACAAATAAAAAAAAGAGGTGAACATACGTATATAAAAATGAAAGATCCAGGAGAAACATCAAAAAGCATCCAGGTACCACCAAAATAAATATCCCAATGCCCGAAGTTATTTAGAGAGACAGTGCAGCCGCATAACAGTTGTGCAGTTGAAGCTGTGAATACCCAAACCTTTGGTCATCATTTGTTCTCCCAGAGCACAAATGATGTAAAGAAACACTTTTGCAAGACACTAACATGAAACTCGTTTTAAAACTCATATTGTGAAAGTGGCTATATATTATTCTCACCTATCCAATACAAATGTACAGGACAAAGCAAATGTATAGCAAGGCTGGAATATAAAATGGAGAAAGAAACTGCCCTTAAAGCCCCAGGTTTCCTATATGGAACCTTGTTAGGAGAAATGTAACTATGCTCTAAACACTGCTACTTTTGAAACTCATGAAAATGTAGCTTTCCTTTTGTGACTTAAATAATCATACACACAATTAATAGTGAAATGATTTGTGCCTCTGCAGAATGTAACAAACAAATAGAAGGAAACAGAGTAGAATGCCACACAATTAAGAATTTAGTTATTTGTTCTTCTTTATGGGGTATATCTTAGTTTGTTGGTTGTTTTCTGCACCTCTGCAAATGTGTTATGATTCTATCAGGGACTACAGTGGACATTTGTAGAACTTAAATTAAGTTTTTTTGTTGTTTTTTCTGGATATATTTTCCGAAAAATAAAATAATTTAGTTTTGAGTGTTGTTTTTAATGTTCTTTGCAGTATGTTTCCAAATACAGTATCAGTAAACAGTACCTTTACTAAAGTTGAAAATGCCTAAAAATAACAAATTAAAATCTAGACACAACCGTGGCGTATAAGTACATATTTTAGATGTGTTTGTTAAAGGGCCCATGTCATGGCCATTTCCACTGATCATAATTACATTGTTGAGGTATACTAAAATAGATTTATACTGTGCAATTTTCCAAACTCACATTGGTTTCGCATACAGCATCTCTGTCAAGCATGTGTATTCAGCAGTATTCACTTTCTCCACTAAACGACTCGTTGGAGCTCTTGCCCCCCCCTCCCTGTGAGCCTAGTGTGCTCCGATTGGTCAGCTCGGCCACTCGTTCTGATTAGTCAACCACCAGAGAGGCTGCGCCCATGTCAGTGCTTTTCCCGGCTGCTCTCAGCGTAACATCAGTCTTATCATGGCGTCGGTACAGCGGTATATTTTATATACATATATATTTTTAACTGTTGTTATAGAAGAGTGTGACGGCCCCAGGGCCTTTGTCTTACGATGGGGTGGAGCTGAAGAGGCTAATCAGCACGATCACGGACACCTCCGGACACAGTCTCTCTCCAAAGCGGCTGCAGGAAGACTAACTCTGCGATCCTCTCAACCACCTATCTTTGCATTTACCACAATAAATGTGCCGTGGTTTTGTAAACTCGTGTATGTCTCCTTGTCTTTCCGTTGTGGCCTACGAGCTACTCTCATAACAAAGAGTAAGTTATTTTTACCCGTTATAAACTACTACTGTTTGATGAGAAATCAAATCATGGTTTGCTATATATGAATTCAGGGAAGAAAGGATAGGCCTACTAAGTATTTCCATTAAACTTTATTTTTAGAAATGTACAAAATGAACATAAATATACATATATACACACGGTATATCATTCATTCCTCCTCCTCGCATCTTGCCTGCGCACAGTCGGTGCGGTGCCTTTTAGCACGAGGCCTCAGTAGTAGTAGAATCCCTTCCCCGTCATGGATTGTCCGCCAGGATCTGGCTGGACGAAATCAAATGCAAATCACAAAATATTAGAGAAACTTAGTTGTTTTAGATTAGTTAGTAGTAGTTGTGTAATGAACAGCTTGCCTGCTAATATGCTAACCTAGCTTTGTTTACCTTGGTAGCTAACACGATATGAACGTTAGCTTGGAGGAAAGGCAACTATAATGCAGTGTAATAAAACTACTATGAACAAAAGCTAGTGGTTCATATTAGGCTAGCAATAACGTGTTTATAATTGCAATCGTATACGGGTATTCTGCTACCATACAATGTAACTTGCATGAATACATTGTTTTGCGCTAGCATACAGCTAGCCTCGTTAGCTACATGCAGTATATGTACGGTCACAATGTACGGTAAATCACAGTACAGTATACTGTATGAGTATTCCGTGTGTGTGACTGCAGACATTCTCCTGCCATGACAAACATGTAAGGCCATCTGCTGACATTGTAGTTGATATATTTAAACGCTAGCAACGTAGCATCACAAAAATGTTTTTCTGACCGAAACTAGCTCTAGCTCCGTGTGTTAGATCGCTACGCCAGCTATAATGTAATTACGTTTCGCGACTGACCGGCAAATCACCCGGAGTATACTGTCAATAGGTATTTTGTGTGTGAATGCAGACATTCTCCTGCTATGAGATACATGTATGCAAGGCCATCTGCTGATATTAGAGTTGATATATGGAAACTCTAGCAACTTAGTTAGCACTGTGTCAATGGCTTAGCAGTCCAACACAGTTTACACATTTAAACAGTCTTGTTTGATAAATACACAAATAACAATGCAAACTTACAGGTTGTATACCCAGATCTTCCCCTGCTCCAAACGGTCCAAACAAGCTGTGCATATCCGGCCTCAAACTGGGCAATGTTTTGGAAGCTTTCGTCTGTGAAATGCCGGTTCTTCGAACCTCTGGAGGAGGAACACGCCGCTGCTGGTGTGGCCATAGCTCTTCGGGATTGGTCCATTTCGTTCCGGGTACCGCATGACATCATGCGGTACCCGGAAGAATCAAATGGGCAGTGACGTATCTCCAACGAGGCGTTTTGGGGAGGTATTTTCTGTGTTAGAGTTTTACTCGCTACAGGGTGTACTTTGAGGGTTTTGACTCTGCACACCGTTTACATGCATAAAAACCTTCATAACACACAAGGGGACGGGTAATAACCGGAAAAGCATGACATGGGAGCTTTAACTATAGTTTTTTTGTTCAGCTCAATAATACAAAATATAGTCAAGAAATAAATAACAATATTTTACTATGGATAATACTTTGTGACTCACTTTGGTGAAATGAACACTCTACCCAGCTATTTCTTATATTTTAGTATTTCATTAACATATCAACACTGCTGTAGTCCATGTACTGCAAATAAATGACAAAAACACACTTGAGACACAAATAAATATACTTATTTACTCCTACAGCTTGCTGTTATCAATATTGATACGCTAAAGTCCACTGGTACAGACCAGCGGAGAAATGTTATGAAGTACATTTACTCCAAAATGTTAAGCTAGTGGTACTGGTTTCCTTTTACACTACTTATTCTACTACATTTTGAGACAGATATTGTTCTCTTACTCCACATTTCAGAACAGCGTTATTACTTTACAGATTCAGATTACTAGCTGAAACAAAACATAAATAAACAAATAAATTAACATAGTGACACAAAATTACAAGTCAATATTTCCAGCCACACTATCTAAAGTAATTACAATTAGCTCAACCTTTACCAGCTTTGATAAACACATTGAAGCATCAATGATCGTAATCCAGTAAATAAATATGATTATGAAAATCACGCTCTTACTTTTGGGTTTTACTTGAGTATATTTTAATGCCAATACTTTTTTACTTGTACTTAAGTAAGCTATTCAATGCAGGACTTCTAACTTAGAATATCAGTTTAAAAAGTAGTATTGCTACATTTACTTATATAGTATATAGTACATGTATATCAAATCTGAATACTTCTTTCATCACAAAAACAGACCATGACTCCATATCAACTTCTCTGGCTAAAACAGGTCCAATTCACTTCTAATGGATCCTATCCTCATTCTGTCATGGGGGGCAAAGCCAAAGTGGTACCATGCAAACAAACAGTACATCATGTCCCGAAGTGTTCCAGAAGCTGATCCTTAACTTGTATTAGTAACAGATTATGTCAACATGTGTAACACTGTGAAAGCTATCAAAATGTCCATCACTTACACATTACTGATCCCATGCTGCTGCTCTGAAACAATCCACACGGACAGGGGGGCGAGCGCAGTGACTCCAGTCCTACGTCCACAGCAACATACCTCACACACACACACACACACACACACACACACACACACACACACACACACACACACACACACACACACACACACACACACACACACACACACACACACACACACACACACACACACACACACACACACACACACACACACACACACTCTATCACAGGTGACACTACAGTCCAGTCTTCAGAGCTGTCTGCTCTTCCTCGATGTCACAGGAGAAGCCCTCCTCCTGTGTGTGTGTGTGTGTCAGAGCAAGAAAGTGAGGGAGAGAGGAATGTGTGTGTGTGTGTGTGTGTGTGTCAGAGTGTGTGTGTGTGTGTGTGTCAGAGTGTGTGTGTGTGTGTCAGAGTCTGTGTGTGTCAGAGTGGGTCTGAGCCTCTCTCCCTCCTGGCAGCCTTGTGATCGGCTGAGCGGCTCAATTCTTAGCAGCGTTTACACAAATATCCTCAACAATGCTCCCATCAGGCAGCCGAGACTTCCCTTTCCCCATACATGCTTCCCTGTTTACTCCCGCCTTTCCTCCCCCCTCCTTTCTCTCTGCTGTATCTCTTCTAAGGGCTTTTTCCATTTTATAGTATAGTTTTATGAGAGAGAATGAGAAGGACCTCCACATTCCATTTTTTCTCTCTTTCCTCTTTTCCTCATGTTCATCTCCTCCACTTTTCCTTCTTTTTTACTCATTCTTTCCTTTTTGCCAGTTTCATATAAACAACCCTTTGTCCTTTTTATTCATGTGTCTCACTTGTCAGCACTGACCATGTGGTGGAAACAGCAGTCTGTACTGTTGTGCACTAGAAGCATCTTGCCATGATGAATGTATAATACATTATACATTTAATGTAGCTCAAGACATAAGCCTTAAAGAACACAGAGAAGGAAGAATAGGTGAAAATGTACTGTGTATTGTCAATGTTCTCCGGCCAAGTTGTTGCAGGTATAGTCAGTAGTGTCAATTGTGTGATTTCCATAAGTGTTCATCTCCTATCTTCTGTTGTAATCCAAGTTGTCTTTGTTTTTAAAGGGGCCCATGTATGCATTCTCCCTCTCCTGTAGGGTGGTATAGGTTTTTGTACATGTAAATGGTCTGCAAAGGCGGGGGGAGTTTCTCTCCCACATACTCTCCCCCCCCTCTGCCTTAAAGGTAGGGACACACCAAGCTGACACCAAATAACTGACACAGACGGACCCGACTGTTGTTTCGCCTCGCGTCTCCTGCGTCTTGGCCAACAGTCGCACTGGAACACACCGCAAAGACTTCAGCCGATGGCCAAGAAGCACGTACGAACTGCGCATGCGTGAGTGGCAATAACTCTCCTTACCAGCAGGCGGCGGTAGTGTGTATTCGTCATTCAAAAGAAGCAACAACCGGAACACAGACTGCGTGATACACCGAGAGAAGAAGAACAGACTGCGTGATATAAACAACAAATAGCATGTGCGTTCCATTTTCACTCTACAGCGAGAAGCTCATGGGGCTTTCCCGAACCTGTGTCGAGAGCTGGAGTTAAATGAAATCTCAGATTTGCCTTCTTAATAGTTTGTTTGGGTCCCTCACTTCCGTTTCGCTTCTCATGTACTGATTCGCTAAGCTGAACAGCCAATCAGAGTGATTTATTTGACCGACACCTTTGGCCGATTGCCTACCGATTCGACATGTAGAATCGGTAGGTTTTCGGCCAAAAAGGTGTCAGCACGGCCAAAAAGACACGACGGTGCGGGACACACCAATCTGAGTAGGGCGACAGGACGCTCATCGTCGGCCTGACATCCATCAACGGCCAAAATCGGCTTGGTGTGTCCGGGGGTTAAGGCCCCTACACACCAAACAAACACCAAAGAACACGTCCTGACGGAACACGACTGTTGTGTCGCCTCATGTCTCCTGCGTCTGGCCAAACAGTCGCACTGGAACACACCGCAAAGACTTCAGCCGACGGCCAAGAAGCACGTACGCACTGCGCATGCGTGATTCGCAATAACTCTCCTTACCAGCAGGCGGCGGTAGTCTGTATTCGTCATTCAAAAGAGGCAACCAGAAGACAGACTGCGGCTGCATCTCACTTCGGTTCAATGAAATCCTGAGAAGGGTCCAGCTGCAGCCGCAGCCGATGGAGGTTGAACCTGTAGGAAGTTGTAGGAAGTTGTACTTCCAAATATGGTCAGAGAGCGCGCCCAACACGTGAGACGATTATCGCTCCTCCGTTATCGCTCCTTGATCCTCGGTCCTCCGGCACAAATAAGGCCACTGGGACGCTACTCAAGATGGCGCAGACAAATCAACTTCCGGTGATACAGAGACCGAGGAGCGAGGAAATGAGAAATAACCGAAGTGAGACGCAGCCTGCGTACAAACAACAACAAGCTACATGCTACAGCTCGAGCCAAGCAGCACAGGGATGAACTATGCCAATATTTTAACAGTATCGGTGCAGTGCCTTTTCAGTGGGGCAAGATATAGCAAATATGTGTGCCTATCCTGCTATTTGTGTTTATTCTTTTAATCACAGCGTTAAGAAAAAATAAAAATGTGGAAGTGTGACATAACTGTCAGTTGCAGCCCTAGCATTATTATTGGTTTAACTAGCCTACATTTTAAAATGACCATCTTGAACAGCTACAACATTAAAATACTGCTAGGCAGATTGTGGACAGTAACAAAGTACATTTACTTAAGTACTGTACTGCTCCACTCCCATTCAGGCAAATAGTGTCTCGCTAAGCTGAACAGCCAATCAGAGTGATTTCTTTTGCCGACAGCCTCCGCAGGCTCCGCGGCCGATTCAACATGGTGAATCGGCCGCAGAAGGTGTCGGCACGGCCAAAAAGACACGACGAGGAGGGACACACTAATCTGAGTAGGGCGACAGGACGCTCATCGACGGCCAGACATCTATCGACGGCCGAAATCGGCTTGGTGTATAGGGGCCTTTAAACGCCTCGATTGGACTCCTTCATTTTCTTCTGTAACATAGTGACATCATTATGTAACACTTGAGCTTCTATCGGCTAGCAATCCAACAAATTGTACTTGATAGGTCAGTTAAACAATCACAACATAGCTAACCAGCTAACCAATTAGAGCAGACTGGGCTCTGGTTTCAGACAGAGGGTGAAAAGAGGTGCTGCAGCACAGGCAGTATGAGAACAATAAAGAGCTTTTTGAACATTAAAGCATGGAGACATTTCCCAGTAGAGGCAGAAAAATACTGATTTGAACCTAAAAATGTGCAGAATATGTAATTTAAAGAAAAAAAACATTGATCAATTGAATAGGGTTGCTTGGAATGTGATACATAGGGGAAAGCGCAAACTAGGAAGTTGTTGTCAAGTTAGTTACAAATAATTTTGTAGAGATTGTGGCTTTAATTATTTTTTTACATTCGCCTGTACAGATGATCATAATTGGACATTCCTCAATGTAGAAGATAAATGGTCATATAGTCAGGCAATCATGAATTTGCAGAAAAATGTGGAGGAATTCCTGGACATAAATCTATATTTCAGTACACAAAAATGTAGTAATTAAATTCAAAACATGAGTTTCTTGAATGCATCTGTGTCTGTGTCTGACCACAGTCACAGTTGGTTTGAATGATCTGAGTCTCAGTAAATCATGGCAGCATTTTCATCTGCAATTAAAGTCAGCCAAACATCTGGAGATACATCGTAGAGCTTCCTCTTGCTCCAGATCTGACTGACTGGCTTTTGTTTCTAGACATTTCCCATTATGTTATTGAAGAGGTGTATAAATGATGAATCAGTTGTAGTCTCATAGTCATGTGGACTATTAGAAAAGTCTAATTTAAGAATCATTTATGACCTGGAAGTACTTGAGTGTCAGCCATGATAAGAGCTGTTTGAATTCTCTATTCAGGGTGGGCATTTTACGGCCCGCGGGCCACATCCGGCCCGTTGGCCGGCTTTGGCCGGCCCGTGTGAGGTTGATCATAAATTATAACATAATGAAAAAAAACAGCAACCTTTTCAAAATAAAAGCAACACAGCTGTATTGCTTGCATGGCGTAAATACTTTTCTAACTGTGTTGCTTTTATTTTGAAAAGGGCGCTGCTGTTTTTTAAATGTATTTACGTAAACGCGCATGCCGTGAACAGCTACGAGTGATGCTGGCCGGCTAGTCCTCGAAATGTCCGCTAAGGGCAAAAAAAGAAAGATCGATACTGAATGCCGCATTTTCAACATGGACCAAGACATGGACCGCTAAGTATTTATTTACAGAAGTGAAAGGTAAAGCTGTGTGTTTTGTTTGTGGTGCGCAGGTCACTGTGTTCAAGGAGTACAATTTGAGTCGCCACTATGCTACCAAACACGCAGATAAATACAAGAACCTGTCTGAGGAAGAGCGGGCAAAGGGGTCGGATGCTAAGCCAACAACACATTTCCACAAAACATTCCACATCCAGAGATGCAGCTGTCAAGACGAGTTATGTCTTAAAAGTAAACCGTTTTCGGACGGAGAGTGCATTAAGGAGTGTTTGTTGGACACTAATATGCCCGGAGAAAAAGGAGGCATTTGAGAAAGTGCCGCTCTCCCGACGCACTGTTACGAGGAGAATTGAGGACATCGCGGGAAATCTGGAGCTTCAGCTGCAGAACAGAGCGGTCAACTTTGACTTTTTTTCCTTGGCTTTGGATGAGAGCTGCGATGTACGTGACACTGCCCAGCTACTCATCTTCCTACGTGGGATAACTACAGACTTCAAAATCACGGAGGAGCTGGCAGCCATGCAGTCAATGAAAGGGACAACAACAGGGAGTGATTTGTTCACGGAGGTAAATGCATGTGTGGAAAATTTGGGACTGAAATGGGACAAGCTGGCAGGTGTGACAACGGATGGTTGTCCAAATCTGACAGGGAAAAATGTTGGACTATTGAAGAGAATGCAGGATAAAGTGACAGAAATTAACCCTGAGCAGAAATTGGTATTTTTGCATTGCATTATACATCAGGAAGTGTTGTGTAAGTCAGTGTTAAAAATTAACCATGTTGTTGATGTTGTAACTAAAATAGTTAACTTCATCAGGACAAGAGCATTGAATCACAGACAGTTTGTTGCACTTTTGGAGGAAAGTGAGACTGAACATCGTGACATACCCTACCATGCAGCTGTCAGGTGGCTCAGCCTGGGCAGAGTGCTGAAAAGAGTATGGGACCTGAGAGAAGAGATTCAAGACTTCTGTGTGAAGAAAGGAAACGACATCCCACAGCTTTCAGATGCAGACTGGATGGCAGACCTTGGTTTTGCTGTAGATGTGACTGCACTAATGAGTGAACTAAATGTCAAACTGCAAGGAAAGGGCCTTTTTGTGCATGACATGTACAGTGTAGTGAAGGCTTTCATGAGAAAGCTGCAGCTTCTCTCAAGCCAAATGGAGGACAACATTCTCACGCACTTGCCAACACTGAAGGAAGCCACACCATCAGCTGATCACCTCCAGAGGTACTCATCCATGTTAGAAGCACTGCATGGTGAGTTTTCAAGGCGATTTAAAGACTTCAAAACAGTTGAGAATGAAATGAACATGATCTTTTCCCCATGTACATGCCATGTGGATGATGCACCCAGTGATGTTCAGCTTGAACTCATTGACCTGCAGTCTGACACACTTCTGTCAGAGCACTTTAGGTCAGTCTCACTGCCTGAGTTTTACTCTTCCCTGAAAGAGGAGAACTTTCCACACATCAGGAGACGTGCTCAGAAGATGATGGTCCTCTTTGGATCTACCTACATATGTGAACAGACATTCTCAGTGATGAAGTTCAACAAATCCAGATACAGATCCTCTATCACTGATGATCACCTCTCAGCTGTCCTTCGCATATCCACCTCAGACATTGAACCAGATTTCCGTGCACTTGTTCAAGCCCAAGACAGACTGGATTTTTCTCACTGAACAAGTAAAATGAACTGAAAAACAAAAATCAAAAGCACTCATTTATTTTTGTATAAAGCTGATTCATTTCTTATCTTTAACATACTGTAAAACACCTTTTCAGTATTGGTATATTGAGCAGAATTAAGTTCAACCTATTTTTGATTCGGCCCCCCAACACAGCTCGAGTTTCTGAAGTGGCCCCTTGTAAAAAATAATTGCCCACCCCTGCTCTAGATGATAGGAGAGGAGCTTAAATGCTTCCCTGGTTATCTCCTTTAGCTTAGGATACCCCAGACAATCCTTTATAAAAGGAAAGGAGATAATGCGGCCCATTATTTGTGGCCGCAACATTTAAAGTGACGTAGCATACGGACTTTCACAAAAACAACCTATTGTGACAGATAAACGCAGATCATGTAAGTTACAGTGCTTATTATTTTATTCTTATTCCATATCTTGTCAAAGTGTTTATACATTATGACATTTCAATATGTTTAACCTTGAGGCAAGCTATGAACAAAATACCATAAAATGATGGAATAATTATTCATGGTGAGTTTGGTGGTTATTGTTTTACTCAACATGTTTGAATACTGATATGCATAGTAGTAGATGTACAGTTGTCGGTGAAATGCCGCTCCTCTGTCTTCATAACAGTCAAAGCATGAGACTGAAGTTCCCACCTAGGGTCAAAATAATGCGCTGTGATGCAGTCGACACGTTGGATGCGATCCGAATGATCTAACGCAGCCCCTCGTCCTCCACAATGTTAAGCTGTAGCCACCCATTTAGCTATCGCTGTTGTTGTCCAGGCGTCTCCCCGGCAAACTTTCAAGCGTGGTCTGCCGCAAGCGAGCGGCAGGAGCGGGGCTGTCAGCATCAGCTGTGTGCTTGGCTTGCTGTTTAAAACAAATGTTCTTGTATCCATATCTCTCGCTAGAATCTCCCACCATCCAACTAACAACAACAACGTCAACCCTTTTGGCTCTGAAACTACGGGGCGGGCCGAGGGCGAATACACATACGCACGTTAAAATAATTAGTGGCGTTAAAAATGTTTTGCGTTAACGTGTTATTAACACGTTAACTTGACAGTCCTAATTATTTATTCAAATAGTTTCATACAATCATGTTTATTAGGATTCAGGTTGGTAGTGTACAGGAGGGTGAGCAGCCATTTAGTTTATTTTTTATTTAAACAAATAATATGTTTTTAATATTGTCCATCTTTATATAGCCCACAGTAAACTATATCATAACAACTCATGGGGAATCGTATCTAGATGTGCTTTAAGTAGTCCATCTAAGTTTTCCCTTGGACGACAAACATCAGTCACATCCTCCGTTGAATCAGAATAATTGTGAGAAGTGAAAGTCAGATTTTCTTAACACCAAAGTTGAATTTCCAAAGTCCTTCAACAAAAAGGACTTGGGACCTGATTTTTGGACAATTTGATCACAACCCATGTCTTGTTCAAGAGCACTTCAACAGGATTAATGTTTGCAATAGAAAAAGCTAGTCTTTATCCATCAACAACTGTGTGTTGTGACATTCAGCTGCAGGGAGGAGGCTTCCTTACATAATGGATTACATCATGAGGCTTTGAGTATCTCACTGAGAGTGAACGTGTGCTGTTGGATCCAGTGAAGCTCCTCAGACAGGCCTAGAGTCCCCTCCTGAGAGGATCCACACCATGAGCTCATCTCTGAGGAACGACTCACTGAAAGTGTCTGTCTGACGTTTCATATGCTCCCCTCATCTCTTTAATAATTGATGAGCAGAATGTTCCCACCTGACCCAACTGAGAGGAACAGCTGTTGTTTTCTGATCTCTGTTCAGACACAGTTGTTATTTTGAACAAGCTGCTTTTATAAAATCTTTACGCAAAAAGAAAATGCTCACCTGAGACATGGCCTAAAGCAACTAAAAAGAACAGTAGCTCCTAAAACAAATGGGATGAATCATCTAGGACAATATAGTTTAACACCAAGCACGTGTTTTGTTTTTCATATCATACATTTTGAACAGTTACTTTTGCACAGTGACTTATAAATTGTTTTTAGGCAATCCATTATCAGGGTTACTGTGTTACAAAAAGGTCAATAGGATCCTTCTGAAGAACGAATTAAAATGGCTTTACAACTTTAGGGACCAAAGATTTAAGTAAGGATCATTTAAATGTTCATACAAGGTAGTTGATTTTGGTAATACAAAAAAAAGACTTACAGACGTCTCTTTTCCAAAGTGAGTAAATGGGAATAAAATATGTTTGGGCCCAGACAACGTTACACGACTGACACGGAATTTGGCCAATATGAACATTTCTTTCAATGCCCGGCTCGCCAATGTCCAATGAGCTGTCAGCCAATAAGATAAGATATACTTTATTGATCCCAAATTGGTATTTTGTAAACATACATGTCTTCTACGCCCTGTGGAGTAAAACCACAAACATAAGAAGCCTGGTGTGCAGTCAGTCAGCCACTTTTCGAGTCGGTCACCAGCTCACTTGACCTCCATCAGCTCAGGATTGACCAGCTTAGAAATCTGTGAGTAAATTAGGCGTGGAAGTCAAAGTTCTCTCACTGAAACATTTCTATTGTTCAGCTGTGTTGTTGTGAGTGGAGCCGCTCAGCTGGCCTCAGTCCAGCTGACAACACAAGACAAACGTTTTCCATAGGATATGGAGACCCAGCAGCTCTTCAGAGACAGGAAGAGGAAGCAGAGAGAATGCAGCTCTGACGTCATAACAACAAAGGTTGGGGAGGGCTGCTGGCGGGGTCCTCTGGGAAATACCACTGACCCCAAGCCAGGCACATGAGATTTCACTAGTTGTGTATGGTGAGAAAATCCTTCATTAAAAAACCTAATGTAACTTATATTATGATGCACTGTGTCACCCCCCAAGGCTAGCACCTGCCAAATAATGTACTGCCAGTTGCAATGCAATGCAATAGTTAAAGGAGTAGTTAACCTTTTTCTGAAATATGTTTGTTTGCTTTATTTATGAGAGTGAGATATTAAAAATGGTCTTGGCTTAAAGAGCAGAAGCAGGAAGAAACAGCGAGCCTGGATCCTTCCAGTCTAAATACACCAACAAATGTAACTTTCTCTAATTAACATGTCGTAACGTGTTTGTTTACTTATTTAGTTGAAGTGTTTTTTGTAAGATCGACCCCAAGTCTAGTTTTCAAATTACGGCTTAGAGGTTTACCATCATGTCTGTACAGAGACCAACCGCCCTTTGACACACCCATAAAACATACAAGCTCGACAATATACCTATAAATAAGAGTTCTAAGAGAAATGCTTGTGTTTTTATGTTATAGGAGGATGCGAAAATGCAAAATGGGTGGTCTAAAAAGCACCAGTTTGCATTTAACATTATAACCATTATGTATGGGATAATGTGCAGCGACGTGGTCATTATTGGACAAAGAACACCCGACAGGGTGATCATGGAGACAGGAAGTAAACACCTGTCAGTACTACTGCCATATTAACCTCTGAAAGGTCCGAATTGACTAATCAGAATCGAGTATTCAACTAAGCCATGTAACAAGTGGTCAATATACCACACTTCCATTACTTCCTTACACCTTTCCTTTCTTCCTCCTTCCCTTCTTTCTTCTTACTTTTCTTTTTACTTTCCTCCCAATGTTTCTTGCCTCCTTTCCTTTCTTCCTTCTAAATAAAATGCTCGACTTAATGCTTTCTTCAAAAGATGCAAAGTGGGATTGCCTGTCTGCCTCACTAATGTTCTATAATGTCTCTCTTTATGGTTTTCACATACTTGTGAGCTGTGATATTTACTTGTATGGCTCTTCTTGTGGCCCTGCATTATACTGTAGTTGTAAGTAGCTCGTATCAGTGATAGTGAGGTATGTTTTGCATAAAAGGGATCTAGATATGTGAAGAATTCATCATACGGTTAGCTTTTCCGTCAGTAAATAAATACTAAATGTGACTCAGTGCACTATTGATGTAAACATTTCTTTCCACCACACCAGCTGCCCTGTCATTTCATGTTCATGAGGTTCTGTTCCGCCAAAGACCTCAACATGTCGTCTGATCCTGTCAACAGAACGTCTGATCAGAGAACTCCGTCCAGCTGCTGTCCTGACAACAAGCGCTTCCTTCCTACACCTGTGAAAAATGTGTGTAGCACTCAGAGCCTTTGAAGCCAACATATTGTAGTGGTTACCCAGACATGGTATGACGCTCTTTTTTTCATCCCACATCTTCTTGCCGCTCTCACTGTTTTTCATAAATACTATCAAGGTTCTTATCTCCCATGTAACCCAAGGTTCCTGGAGTTAATTACTCTGCAAAGTGTGGAACCATTAGGGTGAATATATGCAAAGAAAAAACATTCTCAGAGTATCAAGTTGTGGATTTAAGATGTTGGTCCATTATTGATGTCAAAATCATAATGGTACAGCATATAACAACCCTCCAACCCTAAAACACCTTGATGCAATTCATGATGGATTTATATTATTTGATTAAGATAATAAGGAGCCTTGAAACACTCTAGACAGGAAAAAGTGTTTTACTCTTAAAGGTGGGGTAGGTAAGTTTGAGAAACCGGCTCGAGATACACTTTTTGTTATATTCCATGGAATGCTCTTAACATCCCGATAGCAATGAATATCTTAAGTGCTTTGACAAAAAATCCATACAAAAATGTCATCTGTGGAAGCCGTAGTACTGTAAAAAGCACGACCAATCATCTGAGCCGGCCCGGCTAAAATAACTGGATGGCCTACCTGCCTGTCAGCCTTCCATCTGTGCACAAACTTATCTCGTGCCCTCATTGGTCATGTGCACGTTCGTGTGTGTTGGAGGAGGGGCTCTGTAAGGAAGTGGCAGATTTTTTCCAGTTGTGTATTTTCAAATTCTAGCGCACTCAAGCTGGTTTCTCCAAAATGTACCCCACCTTTAATTGAATAAAAACAATTTCCCCAAATCTTGAAGTAATTTTTCAGATGTATTTATTTCAAATGTTATATTGTTATTTTACAACACTCGGTCGCAAACATAAATGTGGGAAGTTTTGACTTTATTATACATTAAAAATGTAGATAAGGAGAATGAGTTGTGAAGTCTTATAGCCTATAAGGAAAGTTGCTGCTCCTCAATGTGGTGAAGCCTTTGAGCAAAACTATAAAGCCCCACTTTAGGAGTGTTCAAACCCTCAAATGAATATGAGTGTTGAGCACAGAACAGATCATGGCCCATAAAATCAGTTCTAAGAAGAAGATGAGTGTTGATCAGTATTCCTTCTCATCCTTTCCATGTTACACACTCAATCTACCAAGAGTCCTTCTGCAGGAATCCAGCATTATGAAATGATCTATATGTATGCTCTTAGCATCTAATGACAGTAATGTCCCCGCACTCACAGAGATAGAATCCTCCCACACTCTCGGTTGTCAAAGCAAAGAAACACACAGCAACATCAGACATCATCCCCCACTACAGCCTGACCTTTCTCTCTGGACACCCTGAAGGTCACCCTGTAACACACCCTCCTTTGATAAAGCAGCAGTTTTGCGGGAGTTCACTACTGAGGAGGGTAAAGGGTAGGTTCCAGAAAGCTTTAAATTGAACAAGAATATGATTGTGTGCAGGCTCTTATCTGCCGCCTCAGCACTAATCATCCTGACAGCACGCATCAGTGGAAGAGGAGCAGCCATTGTAAATCCGCAGCCATAAAGCAGCATGTGCGGTCATGAATGATGCATGAGGGAACAAGGTTACATTTCACATCCTGGTGCTGCTCTGATGTCATCAGCCAATAAAGGACAGAGGGGACATTAGTACATGGATGTTGATGTGCATAGGTGGTGGAGTTGATGCCTGTTTTTCTGTTGTTCAGTAAAACTGTTCCTATGGAGATTTTACAGCAAAGCCAAATGTAATTCACCACAAGGCTCACTGATATGCTGACTGGAACCATCCCATTTAAAGGGAGTGTAAAAATGCTTAAACACACACACATTGCGTTCCATACTGTACGATGTCTGCCACTACATTGGAAAATGTGCGTTTTATGTTTAACACATGTTGAAAACTGCTGCATGTGAAAGTCATATTATGTACAGACAAATGTGGTTTTGATACAAATATTATGAGATAAATATGCACGATGAAGACCAGGTGATTTTGCAGCATGTTTAAAACTATAAGTTCACATGTTTAATGCATGAAACAATTGTTATAAAGGTTTCTATAATAATATGGATTTTAATCCAAAGCTAACAACTATGTGAAACCAACAATCTGTAATTAAGGAGAGAGGGGGTTATAACAATTTCTTTTCACAGTCTTTAACCTATCCTGCCATCATGGAACAAGGAAGTTATTTTCTAACCACTTATGTAATTGTAAATAACTCAGAATATATTTTCAATGAACATGGTGGATCAGCACAAACACAGCGGCTATAAAAACCTTTCTTTAGAGCCTCACCTGTCTGCCAAGTGTGACGCCTAAATGTTTTTGCAGCTGCAAATTAAGTTATATAACTAACAGCCAATGCCATGAAGCCACAGGAACAGTATGAGGGGCCGTTTAGGCCAAAATTCAAACTAACCTCGCGCACACAATACTGAAAACATCTGGCCTTGCACAAACACATCTTTATACTCTCACAGTACTGACCTGAGCACCCAGCAAGCAGGTCTTAAAGTCACACTCTCCACCTAACAGTTCAAAAATACTTTACTAAGGTTGATGTACAGAAGCCTACTTGAGCCACGATAATTCATTGTGCAGTATATATTCACCACTTTTTCAACATTGGAGTTGGTCCTTATATTTCGTTTATGTGTTACTGTAATTTCATTAAATAACTGCTGTGTTTTACTTTATTGTGTTTCTCACATTCTCAAGTGGCATTCCTTTATGTTATTTGTTAAATAGGGCTTCTTAAACCTACACAATATTCAGAGCACATGTTTGGGAAATACTCTTTTACTTTTTTTATTTGTATTAGATGAGACGATTGATTTAAATATTAGGTACATAACTAAAATCAGGATGTGGTTAGCCTAGCTTAGCTGGAGCACTGAAAGCACCAAGGGGAGACTGGCAGCCTGGCTAAAAATATTCCTTGTATAGCACCTCTAACGCTGACTAATTAACACAATTCCACTCTTTCTAGATCTTTGATTTATCTTCATACTAACAGAAATGAAAATGTAACAACCAGAATTTGACTGTACTTCCAGGAACTCATTCCCAGACAAGCAAGCCAGCCAATTTACTAGTAAATAAGGAAGCCACAGCTGACTGAATTCTAACATTAACTAATAATTTGCTTGACACAGTTGTTATGGGAGCATCAGAAGGGATGTGACAGTCACATGACATAGAGAGAGCTTCACATGATCAATCTCCAGTGAGTTAACACATAGTAAAGGTCATCTTAGATCAATGATGTCCCGTCATTTAAGTATTTTGCTCCTCCTGCTGTGACTGTTCCACGACCTTAATGATAGGCGGTTTTTCCTGGGACTAAACAAGTAATTAGAGAGACGGGTAATTGCTTTAAAATCAATGAGGGAGGAATATTTTTATGATCAACATCCTGTGTACTCTAGTCTGCTGGTCCAAGCTGGAGCGAGTGAGCTCCCTGCTGGCTTGTTTTGGAAGGAAGATGAAAGAGAAACAGCTAAATATGCAGAGAGACCCCATGATGTGTTATGGTCCTTCTACAATGTTTTTCATAAGATAAATCTTTAAATGCAAACAAGGTCCTAGGACACTCCTGTTTATGAGTCTCATCCTAGTTTTTGTCATGTATTGTACGTATAAGCTCTACACAATACCCAGGTTTCTGAGTCTTTGATAGTTTAATGTCCAGCCTTTTTCGGTCCTCCAAACTAAACTGTAAAAAACGTCCAAAGTCGCACAGAAATATGATCTGATCTGAGGCCAGGATGCCCTTGTTCCAAAGTCTTTACATATGATCATCACCATGTTCATAGAACTGTTTTCTGACCCCTTCTCAGTCTATTGTATACGGTGGCAAACAGGTGCAAACGCACTACAAAGTTCAAAACATTTCCATTGCACCATGCAAATATAAAAACACAAATGTGCCAAAACACATTCACCAACTTGACAATACATGTGCAGCATATAAAAAACATTCACCAACTTGATTCAATAACCTGAGCTCTTGTTGATGTTCAGGAATTATACATTTGGCCAACTGACATGTTGGCACAGTAAGCCTGTTTCAGACTTAAAAGTGTTTCGTCAGTATATTTGAAATGACTAGGTTAGCTAGCTAGCTTAGAGCAGATCTGCAATAATATCAGAAACAATCATGTGATTACATTGTTAAAATAACCCATTTTATGTAAGTTTCCAACAACAGTGTCGATTGTGTTTCTATATCCGTATTGTTTTTAAAACTGCAAGGCATTTTTCTTAATGGAATTGTTTTCCGCCGTTGTAGCGTGTTTGCACCGTAAGGTACAACCATTGATGGTTTAAACAGAGTTTTTAAGTTTAAAAGTTTCCAAAGATTCCAAATATGTCCTGCTGCTTTTTCTGGAAATATGTCTACAATTAAGCCACGATGTAACATTACTAAATCATTTGGTGCATTCATAAAAGACATGGAGTTTTTGGTGTGGTTGTTTCACATTGTGAAAACATAACTACTTATGGCGCATTTCCACTACACGGCCTCGCTCGGCCTCGCTCGGTATGGCTAGGCCTCGTTAGGCCTTGTTAGGACTGGCTCACTTTATGGCGCATTTCCATTACAGTTTAGGAACTGGGGTAGTAACTATAGTAACGCAGTGTAGGCGGAGCCGTGATGTCATCTTCAATGAGAACCACAGAAAAACAACATCAGCCGTTAGCTGTTAGCACTCAGAGCTCACAGCTCCTCATATATGTTCAGAAACTAGACAAAAGTTAAACAAGTACAAACCACAGACTGTCTGTGTCATGGCGAATACAGTCGCTGCTTTATTTATGTCTGTATAGGCCGTTGTTGTGAGTGTGGACGGTCGGAGTATATACGGCGTTAGCTTAGCCGATCTCCATTTAGACAACACGCATTTTAAAAGGTTTTTCGCCTGCCGTCTGTCTGCAGACTTGTCAAAGCATTAATTCATGGTTTTTACTAACCGGTATCAGTATGTTGTTACTTCGGCATCATTTTGAAACGTGTATTACAATTAAATCACGGTCAAATATGTTCATCTTGTTGTAGTTGTAGCCCCCTTGCCAGCGATTCTCTCTCTAGTTTAGCATACTCAGCCCGACTCAGCCTGGTTGTTCCTGGCCCTAGAACCACGATTTTATGGGGCCAGAAAAACTGTGAATTAGGACCCGCTAGCCGGTACTAGGCCAAGTGGAAACGCAAACAAAAACGGGCCGCTGATGTCACAGCTCTCTTAAACGGGGCTCCGCGCTGCAGTGGAAACGCGCCATTAGAGTTCTGGAGATGTGAATCATTATCACCTAATTATCATCAGTATGTGTTTTTTTTGCATGTTCAGCTTTTCTAGGAAAGACCAGCTCAAAAACAAGAAAATAAACTACTTATGGAGTTTGTGATGAGATTGTTTTGTCAGTGGTCATCAGAGATGTAAAGTAACTTAAGTAATTACATTTACTCAAGTACTGTACTTAAAGGGGACCTATCATGCAAAATGCACTTTTGTACGTCTTTTATACATGAATATGTGTCCCCGGTGTTCCAGGGAACTCACCAAGTGTCAGAAAACACAACCCTCTCTATTTTCCTCCATACCCAAATCTCTAAAAAAGGGGCTGCAACGGATCTGATAAAAACTGATCCAGATTTGAACACTGTCAGGACGGTGGCGCTACGGCTATTGGGCCAACTCTCCACCTATCAGGGGAATGTGGGGTTGGGCCACGGCCGGCCATTGCCGCTCGAAAGCGCTGGAGACGCTGTAGTACATATGCCAGGCCTGTAAGTGGCGCTGTAGTCTGACACAAAAGCAGCGAAGAAGACTTCCCGCGCATGGTTGCCATAGTTCCCCTTCTGTTTATTCTCCGCTGTGGCTTTTTTTCTCCCTCCCCGAGGCAAGCATTTGCTCCTGCTGCTTTAATTCAATGCAATCCCTCCCCGTCGAGGCAAGCACTGTAATTCTCTCCGGTTAGTCCACCAGTAGATGACAAACACCCACCTCTCCGCCTCTTCCAAGGAACGAGGGGACCGTGCGGCAGAGTTTCAGTTAAAAGATGTCCGTTAAAGTTTAAATCTTCCGGACAAAATTAGAAAAGTGCCGGTCAAAGGTCTTCTTTGTAATTTATTGAGCTTTAAAACAAATGAATAACAACTCTATATAATAATATAATAAAACACGGAGGACGGAGATCTATTTTTCTCCCCCTCTTCTGACTTGATCAGAGCGGCTCCCCTCTCCTGCAGGGGGGCGTGGTCAGCTGCAGCTCACATAATCAGCCCCCTGCAAAAACAGGGCTGGAGAACAGCACATAGAGCGAAATGAGGCATGGCTAAAATGCATGATCTGTTTGGTATTTTGAAAACAGAAACGTATAAATATACCTTATATAGGTATGGCCCTACAATATATCATTTAAATATAGCATGATAGGTGTCCTTTAAGTAGAATTTTTAGATACTTGTCCTTTACTTGAGTATTAGAATTTGTTGCTACTTTGTTCTTCTACAAAGTCGCAAACATGTTGTGAAATATAATCAAGTCTTAAATCAGACTTTAGTTCCACCTGGAGTAAATTCACAAGCTACCCTGCAGGATACAAAGTCATTCAAACTACAGTAGCTGCACCTTTACCAGCTTTGATAACACTTTAATGATCAATCATTATAAAACATATCATATATATTATTCTGAAATGGACCAATCTGCACAATGAATACTTTTACTGTCGCTACTTTAAGTATATTTTGGTGCTAATACTTTTGCACTTCTACTTGAGTAACATTTTGAATGCAGGACTTTTACTTGTAACAGAGTATTCCTACACTCTGGTACATCTACCCTTACTCAAGTACAACATCTGAGTACTTCTCCCACCTCTGGCGGTCATATTCCATGTAAAAAACTAACTCAGCTTTAACCCAACATACAGTTTGTCGATAAAAAAACCCCCAAAAAGTCTTAGAAAAGAGACATCAATATCTACAACTCCATGACAACTAAAACAACACCTGATGAATGAATGTGTTTGTGTGCATTGGATTTGTATTATGTGTTCTCGATGTAAATCTAATTCTCCTAATGGCTGGGCATTCAGAATATGAATATGAAGAATATAATCTAAGAGAGAAATACTCAAATCCACAGCAAGAAAAAGATATCCTGTTTAATCAGCACCTTTATGCAGCCACAAATGATGCAAACATTGACGGCACCATCCCACATGAACCTGGCTCTTGATACATCGATTACAGTCCCCTTGCTCTGCAGAAGCTAGCACAGTTTCCATAGTTACTCTCTGCAGCCCTCCTCCACCCCCCTGCCCCACACTCCCATAGCTATGTGATGCAGGAAGTGCAGTGTTGGAGGAGTGCGACAGTTTCCAGCGTGGCACAATAACCTACTTCCCGACAAGCAGGGGAAGGAAATGACCCGGATGCTGCATAGTAAACGAGCAGAATGAAAAAATACAGAAGCAGGAGAGGAAAGGGAGACGGCAGGGAAGTAAAACCAATGGATAGAAGTGGTGGATGGGAGGAATGGTGGAGAGGGCAAGGACAGGAAGGACATTGGAAAATTAGCAATGGAGAGAATGAATAGGAAAAGAAAGAAGAGGAAAAGAAAGATGTAAGGAGAAAGCAAGAAAGAGAAAAGGTGATATAGGATAGGAAGTGCTTCATGGGATTATAAATCTTTAATATGTTGACCTTGTGAATCTCGTGAAAAACAAATGCTTTAACAGGATTGGCCATTCAAATGCATACATGTTTCCAAACTATAACCTGTGTACCTAAATGTAGTCTCTGTACATTTTCTTGTAAATCATTCAAAATGAAGCACATCAATCTGCAGATATTGACTCCCCCTGTTGTATTGCGATGACACACTTTCTCCTCTGCCCATGTGCAGATCATCCCCGCCCCCCCCCCCCCTGTCCTCAGCGGTCCTGATGAGAGGATGGAGATCCCCTGCATGGCTTTCATCTGCTCTGTTTCTCCTCACATTTTCCATCAATTCAAGGGTTTCCATTAAACGACACCAGCTTATAACGCAGCTTCCACCCAAGCAGGTTCTATTGTGTGATTCTCCCAGCAGAGGCTAATAACTCATCTTATTCTAACCTTAAAATAAGAAAAAAGGAATGTGAGGACTCACCAACATGAGTGATGACACACTGCACCCTCTGCAGCAGCTCCTGGACCGACATCTCCTCTTCTCTCAGCCAGCTCAGCATCTCAGGGTGTGGGTCGCATCCACCCTCCTCCCCTCCTGTCTCTCTCTCTCTCTCGCCACTCTCTCTCTCCACTGCCACGCCTCCGTTCGTCACCCTTCCTTTCCCGACAATCACCCCCTCCTTCTGCTCACTATAATCCAATTTTCTCCTGTGAATTGTGTCTCCTCCTTTCTCTCTGATGCTCCTTGTGTCTTGTAATTTCTTCTTTGAGCTTTAGGATGTTGATCTTCTTCTCTCCTTCATCATGCCTCCTTCAAATCTATATAATAACAAATCGGGGGGACACATATGATGCTACTCCTAGCCAGTCAGCAAAAACAGGAATTATGGGGGGTTAAATAATCAGCTTGGCAGCCAGGCAAAGGTAAAATAACCAGCCAGTCAGGGAATAAAAGTAGCTCAGATAGCCAGTAAATGAATTTAAAAGCAATCAGCCAGTGTTTACTGAAATATCAAGTTCATTGTCAGCCAGTCAATCACACAATACATTCTATAGGGAGTCAGTCAGTCAGTAAACAAAAGAGATAAATTGTGTCTCACCCAGAAAACAGAATTTATCTAAAACTAGCCAGGAAATCATTGTAGAAAAGAGCCAATTTTTCAGTTAATGTGCAGTAAAATGACCTGCCCATGCGTAATTAGGTTAAAAAAGGTCATTAGGAAGCAACAAAAACATCAGCCGCCCTATAGAGTCCTTTTCATGATGCTGGCAAACATATCCAATAATTCAAAAGAAGCCTCCAGGTCAAAGCACAATAGTCCTCACAGCCACAAAAAAAAGGAAAATGATCCTCAAAAATATGTTTAACACGTGCCAAACATAGCCAAATAAAAAGGATGCTCCTCAGTAAGTGCAGAAAATATCTAACCCACTTCACATTTACAGACACTCCTTAGGTTCCGGGTTGGAAAGCATGGCTGCTGCTTCTGTAATGATGCTCTGTTTGCTCTAATAAAGGAGCTGAGTCACAATGAGGAAACACGAATCAGAGGGCTGCTGTACCTGCCTGCAGGGCGGAGGGAGAGACACAGAAGCAGGGGGAGGGTGGATATTGGATAGATAGGGTGGGGGTTAATAGGTCCATAACAGAAATCCTGGGGCCTGGAACAACATGGATTGGAGCCATAATGGAACATTGACTGATCCTCAGACAGAAGTGTCA
Source organism: Trematomus bernacchii (assembly GCF_902827165.1). Classification (NCBI taxonomy): domain Eukaryota; kingdom Metazoa; phylum Chordata; class Actinopteri; order Perciformes; family Nototheniidae; genus Trematomus; species Trematomus bernacchii. The sequence goes on from NW_022987708.1 coordinate 3,430,148, forward strand.
CCTGCTTTTATTAGATCTGAGGTAGGGGACTTGAAAATCGTACACAATTGAAATTAATATTGTTTTTTCCTGAGTCTCTTTAAAGACAACATCCTTGCTTTGTGATTCACCATCATTTTTTGAGGGCTCAAACAAAACAAATCAATGGCCTACACCCATCATACATCATTCATGCTTTAGGCTCATTCACTGCTACCGTAGGCCACTCTGCTGATCCCGCTCCATGTTTTGATTGAAGCCAACAATGTGAGGCAGGGACATTAGCATCTCTCCATGAGCCTGTGTCCACTGGGACTGTAGAGATTGCCTGGGAGACGGCTATTAGCCAGAGACATCTGCACTCAGTCTCATCCTCCCACTCATGTAACTCCCCTCAGCAGCCAATAACAGGCCCTTCTGAAGGCTTTCAAACAATAGAAACATGCAGCAGAAATGGCGGAACAGCTGGCAGACAAAGCATAATCCAAGGCAGTGCATTAATTAAATAATATACATTCAAATGTTCAATCATTACCAGCCAATATTTTGGAAAAAAATAAAGGAAAAGTACAAGACTATGGAAAGGAGAAAGGGAAACAAGAGAAATTGCGCCTAGTCTTCAAGAAGAAGAAGAAGAAGAAGAAGAAGAAGAAGAAGAAGAAGAAGAAGAAGAAGAAGAAGAAGAAGAAGAAGAAGAAGAAGAAGAAGAAGAAGAAGAAGAAGGAGAAGAAGAAGGAGAAGGAGAAGGAGAAGGAGAAGAAGAAGAAGAAGAAGAGGGAAACAAGAGAGGAGAATAAGGAAAGGAGGAAAGGGGGGGAGAGGATACGTGAAAGGAGGGGCAGGACCATCTACACCATCCGCAGCATCTGATTGGTAGCAGTGATATGACGTCGGCGGAAGTTGTTTTCTCTTCTAGAGCGGGAAGCCGCTGCTGCTGCTTCAACATCGCTTTACACATGTCAACAACCAGACTCCACAACGCTGAGACACACAGTTATCAGAAGCTATTTCATCTTTAGGCATTGTTAAGAAGAAACTCATACCGTTGGATATCAACGGCAGGGTTTGTCTGACCAGCGGTGGATATATAAAGTAAGTGCGGTATGTCTTTCTGTATAATCCTCAGCTAACAATTGGCTAAAACTAAAAGCTAATAGCAGGCTAACTTAGCTACCTAACTGGGTGATTGTACTTGGCTTGTTCTTTACTATGTAATGCCAGCTATAACGTGTTATTTTGCAACTCAATTATATATGCAAATACGTTTGAACTCTACATGACAATGCTAAGTAACAAATTGTCAGTTTAACATCCGTTCTTTATATGAATGTTTAGGGTAAGTAGCATCATGAGGCTTGTACTAAGAAGCCAGTTCAACATACCCTGGATATCTTTGAGTTATCTGGCTTAAATAACCCTAACAAACGAGATCTCGCTAAACGGTCCTACGACGCTGGTTATCAACTCGATAAAGTGACATTTGACCAGTCACAAAATGGAGAAGCGTACTTCTTCATGAATGAAGAGTAAACTATAATATTAGTCAAATATGAAGGAGACTTCAACTTTAAACATCCATGACTGAATGGATGAAAGCAACATAGGTGCAGGGAGTATTCATTATATTTTAAAAAGTTCATATAAAAACATAATTGAATGCGGTAAGCACTGCAGGCTTAATTGTATCTTAAAGACAGTGGTGATTTATTAAACGTTCAATATAAGCATTTTCTAATGTGAGGAGTTTATTTGTTCCTTCTTTTACATGTTCTTCTGTCCTGCACCTCTCCTGGATGTTTGTGCTTTTGTAAAAAGTGTTTCATTCATAGAAGTTAGTTACTGTAAACACTTCTGCATTCAGTATGCAACATAGGGCTCAAGAAGCTGACACACAGCAGCTGTTCACAAATCAGCATAAAGAAATGTAATGCTAACGTGTGAATGTTTCTCTTTTTTATTTGGAACTGGTCTACACTACACATTTTTACTGAGTACTAGTTCGATAGTTTGTAAGTCACATTTCAACTTTAAGGGAAACAAATTGGGTCATTTTTTAAAACCAATTGTGGATAACCTTTTTTTAGCTTTCTGATATACAGAGAACCAAACTGTCATGTTTATTTGTTAAGAACAAATCTGTGCCTATGGGGTGACAGTCGTCTAATATAGGTCAGATTTGAGGGCCTCTGTCTACTCAATAGTTGGTTGGATAATATGTGTTACATTTGTGTCTGTTTCTGCATCTGTATGTGTATTTATCCCAGGCCTTTCTTCTGCTTTTACCAACACCAGGAGCAGTCATGCAGGCCTTTCTGAAAGGAGCGACCGTTCAGACCAGCAGACCTCAGAAAGACAAGGCAGCAGCGGGGCCCGGCACGGAGAAGAAAGCCAAGGCTGTTCCATGGGTAGAAAAATAGTAAGTTTGAATCACAAAGTGTACTGGGAATTATGTCAGTTTGTAACCAACCAATGATAAAGACCCACAAATGGCAGGCCTCAACACTTGTCCTGCCATCCCAGGGACTGGAAAATTAGTTTAGGATGCAGTCAACTCACAATAACGCATTTAGGGAGCACATATATATTTTCCTTATAATGCTTTGTTGCGAACAACATAACCGGTGTTGAAATCGACAAAAAAAAACATGTTAACATGGGGTGTTTTTTCAAATCCCAGCAGGCCAAAGTGTATTGATGATGTGGCCTTCCAGGAGGAGGTGGTCGCCGTGCTCAAGAAGTCTGTGGAAGGAGCAGATGTAAGTATGAAGCTCTCATGCTGTGTTTGAGGAACTGTTTGACACTCTTCTCATGTGAAAAGGGTAAAAAAAGGATAGGAGAGATTGCAAAAATAAACCTCTAAGCCCCAACACTTTAATCAGCACAGGGTTCTCAGGAGTAGCATTTGTTCACCGACTAAAAAAACTGTGCACACTACACGGCTACATAACTGCTGATTTTATACTCACTGCACACACACTCACTTCTCTGCATTAACAAAATACTAACAGCATAGTCCATGCGGCCTATAGCTGATTATTCTATAAAGCAAAGAGAAAGGGATGGGCGGAGGGAGAAACATTGAAATGTTTTGTATCAGACACAACCATTGTGTGTAACATTTTTTTATAAATGGTGAGACAAAATCATTTGTTGGTGTCACTAACTGAGAAAGTTGGTATCACCAGTGCTACCAATGTAAAATAAATACTATATATCAGGGGTCTCAACACGTCGATCGCGATCTACCGGTAGCTTATGCCAAAGCAGCTTTTCAGTAGCTCGCCGCTTGCGGTTCACAGACTGTGTTGGAAAAATCCGACGACAATAAATGCACCTGAATCAGTCTGTGTCGCTGCGGCTCAGACACACATGGATTTATGTTAAAAAATACTCGCGTTAGCACCATGTCAGGTTTTTGGTGGATTTAATCAAGTCTTGGATTGCAGAGTATGAATGTCCTCTTGCTATTTTCAGTTGATAAATACTTGTGTAAAGTTTGTGAAGGCAGGAGGAAAGCTTCCGCGATCACCGTCTCCTCTCCGTTCCTCCAAACCCCGCCCCCTCCCTGAAAATAATGAGTGACAGTCTGATAGTGACCCGATAGAAACTTTATTATTCACTTAATCACTGATTGAGATATGATGAAGCTAACTTAATCTCATACATTCATGGGATTTATGTAACAGTAAGACAGAGAATAAGTGTGTACCCACATGCACTATTTTTGTTTTTATATGCTGTTGTAAATACTCCTGTTGTCTGCTGTGTTCAGGACATTCAGTGTTTTTAACAGAAGACCATTTCTAGAAGCTGAAGCTAGACTGCAGAAGTATTAGTTTTTTGTTTTTGAGGATGGAACAATTTCACACACAGATATAGGGAGGCTAGACCTATACAGTTGATTTATTATGGTTTATAATTTCATGTCAAGACGAAGAAGAAGAAAAAGATGGCTGAACTGTTCAGTGTCAATCCTGTGGAGATGGAGATGAAAACTATAAGAACATTCACCAAGCATCACTGAAAATGTCTGCTTTATTTGGCTCTACATACCTTTGTGAAGCAGCTTTTTCTGACATGAATGAAATCTAAATACAGAACAAGTATGACTGATGAACATTTAAATGACTCTATTAGAGTGAACCTAAGTGGGTCCAGCATACACCTCTATGGTGGACTCCATGCAGTGCCAGTCATCTCACTAACTGTACAAAAGAGTGAATGCACTTATTTCACACATGTGCCATAAGATGCTTGTAAGGTGGGGATTAAGGTGATGTATTTACTATGTGGACCATAATAAGAAGTGAAAACATTTTCTTTTTCTCTTGGACATTTATGTGAATTCTCAGTGATGTACTTACTATGTGGGCGATAATAATATGAGATAAATTGTCGTTTTCGTGGACCTTGATGTGAAGTTAAGATTTTTGATAAGCTTTGGGTATTGCAATTTCACACCTGTACAAAAGTAGCTTAACCCTTATGTTGTGTTCGGGTGACCCGTTTCAAGTTAAAATGATATAATAACTACGCTCTAGTTTTTTTTTATCGGAACGAGGCTTCATGATATCCTCCATCACAGCTATATAAACACTACAAAACAGATTTTGACAATTTTAGCCAAGTCTGAAGGTCTCTAAAAAAAAGTGTATAATTTGGTGTTCAGGTCTGGGAAGACCCAGCAGAATTGTTTTGGGTGACTTGGGGTCAAATTTGGCCCAATCAAAATTCATCTTTGACTTTAGACAATATTGGATGATAGTCCTTTTTTGTGTGTGTTTTGGACTGAGATAAATCATGGGTCAAAATGTACCCGCGAACACCACGAACAGTAACAGCTTTCGAACACAACACAAGGGTTCAACTGATGAGGGCTATGTGAATAAATGTAAGCGATGTGATGCAAGTAGCTCTTGGCCACTTTCATTTTTTCACAGTAGCTCTCAGATGAAGAAAGGTTGGAGACCCCTGCTATATATAACATATCCAAATCTTTCTGTTCAAAAGTGTCTTTGAGAATGACAGTGAACCCCACATCTTTCACAATGCGTTTATGTAAGAAATCACTTCTGACATTGTCTCCTTCGTAGGAGACTCAAAATGTTGTAGGCGTAATGTTTTTCTTTTGTTATATCCTCTCTATTTATAAACTCAATCTATCTTCTTAGTGCACTTCTGTAGCAAAACTAAACATAGCATTAATAACAATGTCACAAAGCGTTGATGTTGCAACGGATAACGGTGATCAGTACACGAGGATCAAAAGTACACAAATGAAGGCAAACATCTGCTAAATCATGCAGTTGTTCAGTTTCCTCCTTCATACCCAGGATGGCTTAATCACAGTTTCTCTTTTTGTTGTATCTGCAGCTTCCCAACTTGCTCTTCTACGGCCCCCCCGGAACAGGAAAGACCTCCACCATCTTAGCTGCTGCCAGAGAGCTTTATGGGTGAGTGCGCTGTTGATATTGTGGGTAAAAAGCAGATATATTTCAGCCAGGTTCTAATCTGATCATTCACCTGTTTTCTCTTGGTATGAACCGCCCCCCCTGCAGGCCCCAGCTGTACAGGCAGAGGGTGCTGGAGCTCAACGCCTCCGATGAACGAGGCATCCAGGTAGTCAGACAGAAGGTGAAGAACTTCGCTCAGCTCACCGTGGCCGGGTCACGCCAAGAGTAAGTCAGCATGGACTCATTCTCAAATATAGGGCAAGTTGTCTCATGGTTGCTCTGTAACTCATCATCAATCATCATTTTGTTTTTAAACAATTAGTGTTAGAAATGAGTGATGTACCAATACCGATTTAGAATAGCAATTTTGATTATTTATCTTGTTTTTATTTAGTCTCCTTTAGGGAAACAAAATAATGAAATCTTGTGAAAAAATATGAAGTGTTTTTCCGCCCTTCCTCCATCTAACTCTGAATAAGCTAAATTAACTCTAAAAAAAAAAATCTTCTCATTGGGAAGATGCTAAGTACCAGCAGAGGCAGTGGTTGCATTTAATTCTTGTTATCCGCCATACTCCATTATTGCCCATTATTTTTTTCTTATGATAATAGATTTAAAATCCATTCAATTAAATTGTTATTTAATACATTTACAGATCAAGCTTTTAGTTTATGCATTTATATTGGCATGAATTGGCAATCTTGGCAATATTGGCAATCACTTTTCATGTCAACACATGGATCAGATGAGATTTACTTTATTACAATGGCAGTAAAAAAACGAGTTCACAAAAGCTGATATTGATATCTGGTCAATACACAGTGCATCTTGAGTAGGAATGAATAGTATCAGATGTGTATCATGGTTCATTCTAATTGATGAATGAAACGTTGAGTCACTGTGTTTTGCTGTGTTTGCAGTGGGAAGCCGTGTCCTCCTTTCAAGATCATCATCCTGGATGAAGCGGACTCCATGACGGGGCCGGCCCAGGCGGCTCTGAGGCGCACCATGGAGAAGGAGTCCCGCACCACCCGCTTCTGCCTCATCTGCAACTACATCAGCAGGTCATCTGTCCATCCCTGAGCGCACAAACACTCCCTCTCTCTGTGACTGATCCTGACCCTGCTCCGGTCTGTGTGTTTTATAGGATCATCGAGCCCCTTACCTCCAGATGTTCCAAGTTTCGCTTCAAACCTCTGGCCAATCAGATCCAAGAAGAGCGGCTGCTGGATATCTGTGAGAAGGAGAGCCTTAAATACAGCAAAGAGGTAAAGGAGAACAGCTGACTCACTACTCCACTGTTGCTTTGATTACAAAAATAAAATGAAATTGCCTAAAAAAGAGGGTGAACAATAATAGAGGGGTTGTTTACCTATAGTTGTTTGCCAAAACAGAACTTTAAAACTTAAAGATCGTATATTTGAGCTATGAACGGTGGGTTTTGTCCTTCATCTGTTAAATTAGAAGTATGGCAGGATTGTAATGGCCAGTATTAGGGGTGTAACGGTTCACAGAATTCACGGTTCGGTACGTACCTCGGTTTGGGGGTCACGGTTCGGTACGGGTTCGGTACGGGTTCGGTACAACAAGAAAAAGCAACAAAAAAAGTCCCAAATGCATAATTCCAGGTTTGTTGTTATTTATTTTTAACAGTAGTGCAAGTTTCAGTATAAAAATAAGGAACTCTAACATTTTGCATAATTAACTTTATTACACAGTGAAAAACAAACCACAAACAGTACCACACACACTCAGATGGCCATATTATCTATAATGGCTGAACAAAAAGGTTTCATCAAGCTGTAAAACAAAAAAGAATGTCTTGAAGATATTACATAATAAATGATAAAGTGTTTCAAGGGCGCATAGCAATTGAAATATATATGCCAATAGCTTCCGTTATTTATTTTGGTCTCTTGGCTTTCATGTCTATTGGCTTCTTAAAAACAGCGGGGATAAGCTGTTGAACTGCTGTGGGCTCCGGTGAATGGCAAATCTGGGTGATGCCTTCTGATATGATTTAGCCTGTTTGGCGTGTGTTACCATTAGCATACGGCACCGCCGTCGAATAACGCTGTTATCTGAAATCGCCATACTAACTTTTCTTCTTCTTGTATTTAGTCCATTTAGTTGTGTCTGTGGGTGTTTCTCAATCGCGAGTAAAGCTGCTTCAGAGCCACTATTTCAAGCATACTACGTCATCGAGTGCCGCCGAAGTACTGTTCCAATCTCCAGCATACTTGGAAATCTACCGAGCCCGGCGTACTCCGTTTGGAGAAATATCGAGGCTGCACATGAGTAGACTCCGCGGTCTTAAAATCCCCACAATGCTTTGCGCACGGACCAATTTCCCCAAATCTGTGGCGGAAGATGTAAGGCGGGGCCTCTCATATGACGCACACTTGCACACTTGCTAGCGTGTTCCACACTTCGTTTTCCGAATGCCAGGAAGTATTCTTGACTCGCTTCTGAAGCAAGATGCTCGGCAGACATGTGCTACCAAGCAAGCGTACTCGCGATTGAGAAACACCCACTGTTTTCTTCTTGTTCTTCATTTGTTGTTTAAGGGCGGCAGGCAAACAGCTTTTAGTTGCAATACCGCCCCCTGGATTATTTATAGTGTAGTGGATACTGCTCTAAGTGACAGACTTTTTTTCCCACTCAAAAAAGGCGTATTCGTCGTGTGACTGCATGAACCGAGCAGTGACGTCCGAGCCGTGACGGTTCGGGACGAATACGGATACCGTTACACCCCTAGCCAGTATACATGTTACGCCCCTGATAAACGGGCTGAAATAGGCCATCTAGTACATTGCAAATCATCACTGTTGGGGTATATTTAGCTTTTGCTTAGATGTTTAACCTTTTAACCATGACCATCACGTTTTCCTTACCTACTTCTATAGTTTTAGTCAATTGTTGCATGGATATTGTAAAATATAATACTTTTCCTCACAACTAGTTGTTAAACATTGTTTAGTCTTAACAGAAATCTGTTTATAGGTGTATAAGACTATACACCTACAAACAGATTTCTGTTAACGTCATGCCGTACATTTATTTAACATCGATTTATGATTTGACGGGTTCACCATAGTCTTGATCTGCCAGTAAACATAATAAATGTATTCAGAGATGCAGATTTCTCTACAGAATGCCCCGTAACTTCCTGAATACCGGTTCTATTGTCTGATCTATTCAGCTCTTATGCCAAAACATGTTTTTTTAATAGCTACAACATCCTCTGGGACATGCAGGCTCTGACTGATGACTGCAACATCAAGTGCAAATGATTTAGAATTTCATATTTTTTTAGTTTCTCCAAAATTGTTTATTGACAAAAGCTGTCTGCTTTCTGTTGTAATTATTTAAATCAATGCATCAATAATATAAATAATGCCGTTTTCATTTAAAAAATTGTTTATACAACAATACAATAGCATAAATAAAGACCATCCATCTAATGTTATCCTATTACAGTATTGTATTGCAGAATGTTGCTATCATATACAGCAATATAGTTTTATTATAATACTTGAATTCATTATTGAAAGATAAATGATAGAAGTTATGGTTATTCATTATTTTTAAGCTAACCAAATGATAAATTGACTTTGAGAAAATCAATAAATTAATCAAAACAAACTGAGATTATTAGAATCATTGAAAAAATATTTGATGGATTAATCCATAACAAATAATTGTAAATTGCAGCCTTAATGTGTTTTAAAGTGCTGAACATATGTCTGTTGGAACTGATACATTTCTATTTGAAGCAATGCTGCTCCACAGCACCTCCTGCATATCGCTGTGGGCCTCAGGAAGTGATCTACAGCTGGTGTAACCAACATCTCACGCTTTCTGTTCTTCAGAGTATAGCAGCGTTAGTGACGGTGTCTGAGGGGGACCTGCGGAAAGCCATCACCTTCCTGCAGAGTGCGGCACGCCTCAACATGGACAGGGAGATCACGGAGAGCGCCATCATTGAAATAGCTGGGGTGAGCCTCAAAGAACAGAGGATGTATTTACTGCACTTGAAATGTTGTGGACATATCAAACCCCTTAATGCTCACTCTGTTGTTATTTACTCCAGGTCGTCCCTCCCAAGATGATTGACGGCTTGCTCCAGATATGCCTCTCAGGAACTTTTGAGAAATTAGAGGTCGCAGTCAGGGTAGGGGGTCTCATTTATTGTTATTGTATCCTAACTGTTAACACTAAAAAAACAATATGTCATATCCTCACGTGTTTAATGTACATGGTCCCAGACAACTAAACAAATCTAAACTAATGTCTCCTCTGTCAGAACATGGTGGATGAAGGCTACGCAGCCACACAGATCCTGGGTCAGCTCCATGAGGCTGTCATAGAGCACGACCTGAGTGACAAGCAGAAGTCAGTCATAACAGAGAAGATGGCGGTAAGTGATCTGATGGAGCTCCAGGTTAAGATTAAGACCTTTACTAATCCCAGAGGGGAAATTCAGTAAAGGCCCAAAATACACGCTCACATGCACAAGAAAGACCTGTAGACATGCGCTGATGGAGAGATCGCCGATCGAAGGGGCTGCCAGTGTTCTGGAAGGGGTTCGGTGCCTTGCTCATGGGCATCTCAGCAGTGCCCAGGAGCAAACACACCTCTCCAGCTACCCTTTGTTTCTTGGTCCGATCAGGACTTGAACCGTCAAACCTTCTTTTCCTAAGCCAACTCCCTACAGACTCAGCTCAAAATGTCAAAACAAAATGTTTACTTAATATTTGGAGAACAAAAACAGAGCTATGATTGGAAAGCTAAGAATGTCCGCTTTTCACAATGTGTTTAGGGGTCAGTGTGACTGATATTGAAACTTTCTATTTGTGCTCGTGTTCCCTTTTTTGTTCAGGTTGTGAGTAAGTGCCTGTCGGACGGTGCGGATGAGTACCTGCAGATGTTGAGTCTCTGTTCAGTCATCATGCAGCAGGCCTCCCAGCACAACTGAAGCATCACACAGCAGAACTGTGGTCCGCTCCCAGCAGGACCAGCATGAGACAGCAGCACTTCACCCCCATTCAGCTCAGACCACAGCTGGGGAGGTCCAGCAGTAGATTCCACATGATAGTGGTGTCGATTACTGTCAGAGAACACAGCTGACAATTTCTCCATCTGTGTCTTCTTCCACTTAAGACGATTACTCCAACGTGCTTAAGAAATCTGTTACCATCCAATGTCTCTTTATTCATTTCCATGAATGTAACTACTGACCAACATATCTTTGTACACTTTTTGCATTTTTGGAAAGTAATAAACTACTTTTTGTATATTTTTAGTGTTTGTATCATTGAAGTGATTGCTCATAATGAGGACCAGTGGTGGAAGAAGTACTCAAATAGTAGTAATACCACAGTTAAGAAATACCCTGCGCACAAATCTTACTTAAGTAAAAGTACAAAAGTATTAGCATACAAATATACTTATATGGAAAGTACTATAAATTAAAGTATGGAAATATACTTATATATTATTGCTGGTCTATAATTATATTGTGTATATCACTTTAATTGTACAGCTAGTAAAGGTGAAGCTAACTTTGCCTATTTCCATATTGCCAGATATCTTAATTTAGAATAGTGCATAACCTATAAGATTTATGTATTGATTATTTGAATCTGAGTGGATATATTTGTTTAAATGTAGCTGTTGGTTTGGTTCTTATCAATCAATATTTTTTATCTACATTGCCTTTATCCTTTTATTTTCTGCATTGCTTTTATTCCTTCTATATATCTGGTGTGAAGCACTTTGGGCTGCAATTATTGTAAGAAAGGTGCTATACGAATATAAGGCTTATTTTTATTAAGGTTGGGTCGAGTTCCAAGACTGCCTTCAAAGAGCTTTCACAAATAAAAATGGTCTACATCAAACACAATGACCCGCTGTCACCATTTCAGGTTTTCTACAGTTTATTTAGTGGTTCCAAGTCATTTGGTGGGAATGCTGATACAGCATTCCCAAAATTCTTATTCCGCCGACTTATTTTGGCCCTCTTCTCCTCCCACATTCAACATCGCAGAAACTCCGTTCAAACATCAAAACGTTCAGCTCGGTCGGGAATCGCAGGCTATTACTTTTATCATTCATAACTTTAATAATTCCAGAGATACATCCCATAATTCATCAAAGTTTTAACATGGAAGTCAATGGAGACATTCTTCAGACTTCAACAAATCTTCATGCGACTTTAACTGCTAACTGTTCATTCATACTTTCACACAGAAACCTCATTCCAACTTTAAAATGTTACACATCTTTCTGACATTATTCGTGTAACACAACTTTTAAATCTGATTCTTACTTTTAGAGATATTAAACATTGTTCAGACCTTGTTAAAGAGGTTTTCTTCAGATTTTAACATTAACTAGAGTGCGTGATGTCACAGCTAGAGTGGGAATTCTTGAAATGTGCCTTCATATTTTCTTTTAAAACTGCCATAATTCCCAAACCCAGTGGCGGCTGGTGGAAAATATTTTAGGTGGGGCTGTGGAAATGGTGATCAAACAATACTAGGAGGGTCCGGGGGGATGCTCCCCCGGTACATTTTTTTGAGAAAAGACCCCCTAAATTATGGCTTCTGGTGATGTTAGAGGGGGGGGGGGGAAGGACAATTTGAGGCTTAAAAATATGAGAAGACTGATCAATACCTCCATAACTTCAGTGTGGTTAGCTATGAATCTTCCAAAACTTCCAAACACCTTGTCCTGGACATAGTTTCTACAGCATAAACTGTGCTAACAAGCTGAGATTCCACAGATTCTAGAAATATAAGTATCATCACTGAGCGATCAGAACTCGCGACAGGGGAAGCAAATTACAGACATCACACGATGTAGCTTTAGGTAGCAAAAAACGGAGATATGCTCACCTTTTGCAGAATAACAATTCTGATCAAAAACGAGAAAAACGCAGCTGAAGGTTAATCCATAGGTTAATCCAATGTGTCTGTCACTTTTAAAAAATGATTGATGATCCATAATTCCATTTTTATCTCAAAAACGGAGTTTTCATTAGCTGCTAATGGTAGCTTCCAGAGTGTATGACAGCTTCCTGTTTTGTCTCCTTGGATACGAGTCCAAACAACTCACAGACTGCACCGGGCGCTCACGTTGGAGCCCTGTGACCATCAGATTTGACGACGCTGATTGGCTGAAATTATGTTTCGGCGGCATAGTTTAAAGATAGCAACAGTTGGTTCTATTTCGTATATGGCTTCGCCCTCTAAGGCTATCGCTATTGGGTAATCCCCCTGCGCACCCGCGCAGCACTGAAACACTTGTAGTCCACGCCCGCCCGCAAGGTGGGCCCCACCCTCGGCCTCCCTTCCGGTATAAATAGGAAGGAGGCCCGACAATCTGCTCCCTCTTTTTCTTCAGCACCCCGTTACTGAAGCACAAGAGACACTTTCATTAACAGAGCAATCATGAGCAGCAATTGTGTGAGAGATTGTCCCTCATGTGGCTCTGGATACATTATGAGTTACGACCAGCACACGATGTGCGAATCCTGCCTGGGGCCAGAGCACGCATACGCGGCTCTCAGCCAGCAGGTCGCATGCACACACTGTGCCCGTCTCCCCTCGGACGACAGGAAGCGAAGAGCGGACGCTCTCGCTGCTGCGGCCGAGGAGGACGATTGGCCCCTCCAGGCTTTCGAGCCCGTGGACGGCGGCCTCATGTCCCTGGAGCCGAGTGCCAGGCAGGTGTCGGACGACTCCTACCCCGCCTCCCTCCACGGTTCACCGTACGGTTCTCCCCTCCCTCCTCTCCCCCGGACGGGGGAGACAGAGTCGGAGCAGGGTGCCGGCTTGGCGGACGAGCACGCGGTCCCCTTCTCCGTCACCACGGCGCTGCCGGTGATAGGTGGCATCCTGGGGGAACTACCGGAGATCATATGCAAGGCGGCCGCCTGCAGAGGTCTCCCCGTTCCCCCAGCTCAGGAGAGATGTGCTCCGGACGATATGGCCGGAGTTTTTTCGCGGGTGCAGACGGTCAGGAGTGACCCGGTCTGGCCACGCTTCCCCGCCATCAGGAGGTACCAGGAGGGGGCGGCGGCGAATCCGAGGACCCTGAAGGCTCCGGTGGCCACATTTGTTCCCCTCACCAAGGTGGAGGGGTTCACAGATGCTGGTTTCCCAGCCACCCCTTCTTTGGAGCCGAGCCTGACGGCATTTTTTGGGGTGAGACAGGCCAACGTGATCGCCGGACGGCGCTCTACGTTGGCCTCCCCCAGGGACCAGTATGTCGCCCACCAGGCCGACCGGGTGCACCAGTGTGCCTTTCAGGCGTCGGCGGCAGCGAACAACATCGCGCTGCTCTCAAACTCGGTGGTGACGCTGGTGGAGCGGTCCACCACCTTGGCCGCTGATGAAGCGGAGGAGATCGGCAAGGCGGCCAGCACGGCGCTCACACTGTGCGCGTCCGTCGCTGTCTCCCAGGCGAGGATCGCCGCGTGGGTGACGCAGATTCAGCGCCACCTCTGGCTGCAGCAGGCGTCACTTACGGAGACGGCCAGGATGGTGCTTCTGGACGCTCCAATCAGCCCGGACGGGCTGTTCGGACCCCAGTTCCACGCCATGGTGGAGTCCATGAAGTCTGCTGCAGAACAGGCGGACGACATCCGCCAGCATGTCAGCTGGCTCCAGCCTGCTGGGCGGCCACAGCGGCATCAACGCCCGCAGCAGCCGCAGCGTCCGACCCGGCCACAGCGGCAGGCGGAGAGACGCCCACAGCCGCGGCGTCAGGGTCCTTCAGCGGCTGCAGGGGCTCCGTCCCATGTCTCCGCTCCCCCGCCACCCCAGAGACAAAGGGGTCTTCCAGCGGTGGGTCAACGGGGAGTGAGGCACTCCCGCTCTTGGTCTGCTCCACCAGAGCCTCCGAGGAAGCAGAGACGTTTTTGACGTGTTGGGGTTGTGTGGAGGAGAGTTCATTTTCCAACTTTTTGTCTGAGTCATCAGTATCAAGTGTTTTCTCACCCCCCACTCTGTGTAAGAGCCTGCAGTTTTTAATCTATCGGTTAATAAACTGCAGAGTTCGCTAATTAAGCCAGCTGCCACCAATCTGTTGATTAGTAGACAGCAGGGCTCGCTGCAGAAGCCTGCTGGTTTTAACCTATCGGTTAATGAACCGCAGAGCTCGCGGCATTCCTCTGTCCGAGATACGTCTCCTCCACACATAATAAGCCCATGAGCGCAGTTATGACGCCTCATGTGGACGTCACGGCACACACCTCCACTCATCCCCTGAGCGTGTACACGCCTCATGATGAGAGCCGGAGTGAAACACAGCGTGTGGAGGCTCCCTCACAGCCCTTTTGCTCCAGGCCCACCTTGGGTTGCCTCACGGCCTGCGGCGGCGAGGGCTCTGACGTGGCTCATCGCCATGACGACCACAACACATCTCGAGCATGTGCGCCCGCTCTCAGAGTGTTTCTCAGAGTGGTAGCGCGTGTGTCTGATGGACAGATGGATGAGCAGGCTGATCAGCAGAGGGTACACCCTGCAAATTCCTGCGTTTCTCTTTTCAGGGAATATCAGACCAGACAATCGTCTGCTGTTTGGATGTTCCCTGGCTCCTCGCATTTTGTGTAGAGAAGGCTGGAGCCACTACACAGAGGATGGATGAGAGAGTGTGGTTTTATCTGGACGATCTGCTATTGCTGGCTCGCTCCAGGGAGGAAGTCGCTTTACAGACGTTACATCTCGTATCGCATCTGTCAAAGCTTGGTTTCCATAATGGATTTGAAGAAGAGCTGTCCTCTTCCCCCCCAGACATTCATTTATCTGCGAGTGGAATAAAACTCAGCCAGCAGAGTGCGGCTCTCGCTGCAGCGAGTGGAGGAACTGACAGCTCCCTATCCAGCGTGTCACATCCCACAGCGTGGTGACAGCCCTCTCCGTGATACAGCTGCTCAGCATGACGTCAGCTGATCACATGGGGATTCCCCGGGGTCTCCCCCACAGGAGGGGTTTCCAGAGGTGGTTCATTCGCCCACGCACCGACCCCGTGCGTCAGAGGTAAATGTGCTGGAGCTGTTCTCCGGGTTGGGAAGTATTCCAGCACTTCGCCCCGTTGCTGTACAATCAAACATGTGTTGATTCGCCCAGCCAACAGGCCACGGCAGCCTACCTCAATCGCCAGGGAGGACAGCCGTTTATGCTAACCCGGCTTCATGCCTAAGGCTAAGGTCATCACAAACTCTTTTAGGTCAAGAGTGATCACCCTGGCTGGCTTCTTTCCCCCTCCTCACAGGTCGGAGGAAGAAGCCACATCTCATCTCAGCTGTCCTGCTATGTGGCGCGCACGGCTGCCTTGCGCCGTTCTCAGCGCCTGTTTGTGCATTATAGAGAGCGCTCGATAGGGCAGTCTCTATCTGCACAACGGCTGTCACACTGGCTGTGTGAAGCTGTGTCACATATGTCTCCGCTGGGGTGGATCCCCCGGAGAACATCAATGCGCACTCCACCAGAGGAATGTTTCCTCCTCCACGGCTTTGCACGGAGGAATGTCAGTGGAAGACATTTGCAATGCTGCATCTTGGTCTTCTCCCTGTTCATTTATTCAATTTTATTTGAGGGATGTCTCCCCTTCCTCTCTGACACACCCTGTGCTGAGTGTCCTGTCAGAGTGAGTGACGTCAGGGATCCAGCTGTGCACCTCTCTCCTGCCTCGGCACACGGAGAGTGGCCTGTATTTCCCTTTTATGAGAGGGACGTCCCCCTTTTTCCCCTGACACATTTCGTACGGAATGTCTAGTCAGAGTGAGTGATGTTGGGGACCCAGCTGTGCGCTCTCCTGCCTGAAGTTACCTACTGTAACTCCAGCTTCTATGAGTATTGGCGTAGCCCTCTAAGTTCTGGGCCCCACTGTCTCCACGAATAGCTGAAGAAAAGTTGTTTTGTGTGGGAGCAGATTGTCGGGCCTCCTTCCTATTTATACCGGAAGGGAGGCCGAGGGTGGGGCCCACCTTGCGGGCGGGCGTGGACTACAAGTGTTTCAGTGCTGCGCGGGTGCGCAGGGGGATTACCCAATAGCGATAGCCTTATGGCGCATTTCCACTACACGGTCGGCCTCGGCCACGCTCGGTACGGCTCGGTACGGCTTGGCCGCGTTGGGCCTTAACAGGGCCGACTCACTTCATGCTGCGCTTCCATTACAGTTTAGGAACTGGGGTAGTTACTATAGTAACGCAGTGTAGGCGGAGCCGTGACGTCATCTTCAATGAGAACTCCAGAAACACAACACAGCCGTTAGCTGTTAGCACTCAGAGCTCACAGCTCCTTATATATGTTCAGAAACTAGACAAAAGTTAAACAAGTACACACCACAGACTGCCTGTGTCATGGTGAATACAGTCGCTGCTTTATTTATGTCTGTATAGGCCGTTGTTGTGAGTGTGGACGGTCGGAGCATATACTGCGTTAGCTTAGCCAATCTCCATCTAGAAAAACACGCATTTTAAAAGGTTTTTCGCCTGCCGTCTGTCTGCAGACTTGACAAAGCATTAATTCATGGTTTTTACTAACCGGTATCAGTATGTTGTTACTTCGGCATCATTTTGAAACGTCAAATATGTCCATCTTGTTGTAGTTGTAGCCCCCTTGCCAGCGCTCCTCTCTCTAGTAGTGATGGGAATTCCGGCTCTTCTTGGTGAGCCGGATCATTTGGCTCGGCTCACCAAGAAGAGCCGGCTCTTTTGGCTCCCAAACGGCTCTTCAGTTTACCACATATTATACCTTTTATAATTCAATCAAATAGCCCTGTTTTGACTAATGATTTATATGTGTACACATATCACTTAAATTATTCAATACATCCTTTGTACTGAAGTATTCAAAAGTAATAATTACATGTTTAAAATCAATTATTTGCTGCATGTGGCCAATTGTTTTCATTGCATTTACAGACCCTTGTATCTCTCTGATACCACCCAATGAATGCACAGACTTGCTTGTAGAACCACGCTACACAAAGCAGATAGCAACACCTATAAAAACGTAAGCATAGACATTTAAAAAAAGGGGCTACTGTATCGACATTTTAAAATTATATTTAAAGAAAAGGCCCTGACAAAACAGCCGGGCTCTATTTCAGTATTAACTATAGAAAAAAAGACAGCAACAGCTGACATCAAATCTTTGCTGAGCCCAAGGATAATCATAAATAAATAACATAGTGAAAATAAATATATTGCAATGCTCAGTACAGCAGCATCCAACCGTCTCTAATCATAAAAAAACATAATACAAATAAATGTATTGCAATGCTCAAAACAGCAGCATCCAACAGTCTCTAATCCTTGGATATTACATGTCACTGCATGCATGCACGGAGCAGCTGTAGCGCGGAGATCATCATATCATTCTGTCTTGTATTACTTAACAAAAAATAACAAAAACAAAAAAACGGCTCGTTCGCGGGCGCGAGCCGGCTCCCGTCGTTCACTTAAAAGAGCCGGCTCTTTGAGCCGGCTCGTTCGCGACCGACACATCACTACTCTCTAGTTTAGCATACTCAGCCCGACTCAGCCCTGTTCGTTGGCCCCGATAGAACCACAATTTTGTCGGGCCAGAAAAGAGGTGAAAAAGTGGCCCCGGGCCGGGCCGGGCCGTAACTAGGCCTAGTGGAAGCGCAACCAAAAACGGGCACGGCACGACACGGCACGCTTAAAGCGAGCTCCGCGCTGTAGTGGAAATGCGCCATTAGAGGGCTACGCCAATACTCATAGAAGCTGGAGTTACAGTAGGTAACTTCAGCTTCTGCTGCACTTGCTGCACTCTCGTCTGGGCGCTGTGCATTGCGCCCGGACGAGAGGGAGTAATGATACACGGGCAAGGCCAGGCAGGAAACATGTGACTTATCAGTAACTTTAGACATCGTAACGAGATTTTATTGTAGATTATACATTTTACTGATACCAATTATATAATATTTACCTTGTTTATTAAAAATAAAAATAAAAATAAAATATATATTTTTTAAATATATATTTTTTTATTTATTTTATTTTTAATGTGGGAAGAGGGGGGGGCGGCGCCCCTAGCGCCCCTATGGGCCGGCCGCCACTGCAAACCCTACATTCTTGAGACATCATTTTTCATGACAAATGTAGGAAAACATCTCGTAGCTTGAAAAATGACAAATAATTAAGCAAAATAATTAAACAAAATGCCTCTTGAGGGCATGAAGTGACAAAAACGTTCAACATGTCTCCATTAAAACCCATTGTAATTTCAGGCTGATATTTCCTCACAGCAGCAGCCGCACACCTTTAGTTAAACTGCCAAAAAGGCCACATTATTAACCCGAAAGTACACACAAATTACACTTCAGATACTCAACTTCCTTGACATACTTCACGTTTTGAAATTTCACAGATATCTGTTACGGTTCTTCGACAAAACGTTCACATGTAACAGGTTTATCTCTCATTTAGAACAATGGAAACCTTTGATCTCTGCACACCTCGTTAGCTCAAATATAAACACCTGTGCCATGGAACACGATGATGTCATCACTCCAACTGACATGCTGAGAGCAGCAGACTTCAGATAAAGGTTAATGGTCCTGCCCTCAACAGCTCTACGTCAATTATGGGGTATCATCATCATATGCCGAAGATCAAGAGAAGAGAGAGAGGGCGATCAAGAGAAGAGAGAGAGTGATGTAACCTCCTAATGTAATGTATAACTCCTATGAAAATGTTCAAAAAGTGCTCAAACTTCACATGTGTGCTAACAGTCCAGCCGCAAAGACATCTACGGGACAGTTTTGAGATTTCTTCAAATGCCGTTGCCATGGCAACACAATGCTCGCCATGAAACACGGTTTTCTCATAACTTCAGTGAAAATACTCCAAACAGCCCAAAACTTCACAGGTTTGGTAACAATGCAGCCATCAACGCATCTAAGCGTATTATGGGGTGTCATCAAAAGCCGTTGCCATGGCGACAGACAACTCGCCATGAAACACGATGTCGCTGTAAGTCCAATCGACACGGTCCAATTGTCCCCCAATCTTCACTTGTATATCACCGGTCCATGCCTCAACAGCTCTACACCAAATCTGAGATCTCACCATATGCCGTTTCCATGGAAACGCATCCCTCGCCATAAAAGACGATGTCGCTATAACTCCTATGAAAATGTTCAAAAAGTGCTCAAACTTCACATGTGTGCTAACAGTCCAGCCGTGAAGACATGTTTAATGTTTCATGTGGAACCTACTTGAGCAGGTCTCCCTTGAAAAAGAGATCAATGATCTCAATGGGATACAACCTGGATAAATAAAGGTTTGAAATGAAATGAAATCTACGGGACAGTTTTGAGATTTCTTCAAATGCCGTTGCCATGGCAACACAATGCTCGCCTTGAAACACGGTTTTCTCATAACTTCAGTGAAAATATGAGTCAGTCAGTCATTTGTGTGTTGTATGCAGGTATGGGACTTTCCAAATGTACAGAGCACTCCAAGAATGGACAACAGTTTGCCAGGGTAAAATAAAACATTGTCAACATATTATTTTGTGCCACAAAAAGCAGAATGTTTTAACAGTACAGTAGTTTGAATATATTTTTTGTTTACCTTTATCAGACCTCTCAGGCACCCTAAACCAGCGTCTGATCGGGTAAGACTAATTAAAAATGTAATTATACCATGTAGGTTTGAATTTGTGAACATGAAATCAATAAATACCTTTGTGTGCTACTGACAGTCATTAGATCAACTGCACTTATTTCTCGGGTAAAAATAGGATGGAGCACCAACCCCATTAATGGAAGAGGTCCAATCTGCCCCGGGTCAGAACATCTTCTATAGGTAAACGATGTTGACAGTTGCATCGCGACACAGTTGTTTGGTGTGTATCTTTATTTTTACATTTGTTTGTTTGTATAGCCTCTAATCACAGTGGGTAACATTGCCAGGAAGCAGAAAAATTATACTTTTATATCAAATGTTTACAAGGATTGTGCAGGAGTATGACAAAAGTGCTGTTGTCAGTTTAGAAGCCAATGTATTAAAAAAAACAGGAAGAGGATCGACATCCTTTTTTAGACTGTCATCCATATATTATGTATTTTAAGCGCTTTGAGCACCAGGAAAAGCGCTTTATAAATGTAATGTATTATTATTATTATTTGAAAGTAATTATTCAACTGTCTTCTCACTGCAGCAACTACACAAATGTGTATGCTCCGATCATCATTGATAGCCAGTCTGAGCCAGAAGAGGAAACAGAGCCAACTGCAGAGGAAAAGTATTAATTGCTACTATTACCACTTCATTTTTCTATTCTATACTGTACATCTTATCACTAAGCTTCATCATTTAATGTTACAATACATCACTTTGTATTTCACAGCACAGAATACCTGACTGCGCCAGACGTTGTTGCAGAACTCTCTGCAAAGCTTACGAATACATCTTGCAGCAGGTTTAATATTAACCGAGCCAATGTGTGGGATGGAGCAATCCGAGGCTTCAAACGGGCCTCATTCGACCCCTCTCATCAGATGCAGGTTAAGTTTACTGACGATGAGGGACAAACTGAGGATGGAGTGGACACTGGTGGTCCCAAGCGGGAGTTCCTGACCCTCCTAATGGAATGCCTGAGAATGAGAAGAATATTTGATGGTCCAGAGGACAGGAAATTCTTCACGTTCGACAATGCAGGTAATGATGTTCGCAAATCTGTCTGTTCAATACTGTAAATATATGCTTTTGCAGCTGGATTTAAGTGAAAATTCAATTATCTTATATCTTTATGACAACGTGGCAACTGTTGGTTAACGTGATAATAATTTGACAAAAAATATCAACAGCTGCAAAAGGTGACGAATACTTTCATGCTGGGAGGATGATTGCAACTTCTATAGTTCATGGTGGTCCAGGCCCCCGCTTCCTGTCAGAGACGCTCTACCAGCAACTCACAGGAATGAAAAACACCAACATTGATGCCATCATTGAAGACATTACTGATGACACTATGAGAGCTTCCCTGCTTGAGGTAGGCTGGCATATTAACAAGGCAAACATTTGTTGTTTTATCACAGCCCAACATACACCATGAAGTTGTCTCCCTTATAACCTGTGAAGAATTTGGTTTTTATATTGTCCGGCCTTGATTTGTATCATCTCTCCGGCAGTCGATAGTTTGCTATTGGGCTTTTATAGCCTTTTTTGCAACCATAATGAACAAGCTTAGCTAGCTGTTATGGCAAACCATTAGAAATGATGCAGTATTTATTTATCATACCTAACTGTCATTACAAATATCATTAATGAAAACAAATTGACACTAGTAAGAACAAGTTTCTGTCATCTTAGAACAATATTAAAAATGTATTCCTCCTTTCATGACATGGATATAGTTATATACGCTTTAATATCTTGCCATTTTGATTAATGCAACTCCTTACAATAGGTATCATTCATAATTCTTTCTCCCCTCTGCAGCTGGTCAAAAATGATTGGGGTGATTACATGTAAAACACAATGTTTAATAAGAATAATAAGAATAATAATAACTTGGATTGATTTGCCTTTCAAGAAACCAAAGGACACTTACATTTATGATACTATTTAATGAGAGTAGTAAATTGGTCAGATTTAAACCGAACACCATAGGAGGGAAAGAAGATGTTACAATTATTGAGAATATATATATTTTATTTGATAAATTACCTATGTCTTCCTTCATATGCGAGTTTGACAGCATATTGATTTTATGTTTATGGATTATGATTGTTTTCTACCCTAGATATCCAGCGTAGCTACATTGGAGGAACTACATGCATCAATCGACATAAATTCCAGCTTGTTGCAGACTGCAGGTTGCTTGCAGTACCCTGATGGTGTGGATGGCAAAAAGTCATTCATAAAGGATTTCATGCAGTGGTACATCATTTACCGCAACCATTTTGCCATACAAAGGTAATGTTTCTGCACTATTTAACCTAAGTTCAATATATTTTAATTGTTGTCAAGTCAAACCAACCTGGTCTCACCAGAATGCGTGACTCCACCACGACTCCTTAACACCGCAGTGCGTGGTGGAGTCACAAACTTTGCTACATTTACGTGTCTGCACCACGCAAACAACCCCAATGTAAAGTGAATGAGGCTCCTTTGTCGAGGTGCACACACGCATTTCTACAACGTCCAGCAGTGAGCTTTTATTCTATAAAACGTTTTTAAAATCTACTTTATAGCTTGTAGTAACTCACGGGAGGCTTCTTTTATTGTATTTGTATTCATAATAATTTTTATTTTTCGTCAGAATGTATTATGGTGCATTAGTTACGAATTTTTGTTCTCAAAAAACAGTGCATTGTGTGTAATACAACTGTGATTTTTATTAAATTAGTTAGTTTTTAAGGAAGGCCAGAGCTTCAGCTGTGTCAAATAGATTGTTCCCTTTAGTTAACGTTATTTAAAAGATAATTATATTCCTATTTGATCATGTTTGTATTGTATTACGGACCCAAAGAGCGATGTGAGCGTCCATTCCCATTGGATAACGGAGAATTTTACACCCGGAAGTAAGTATTCTCCTTACTGTCGATTGATTTTATTTACAGTGATATCTGCACTACTCATCAACTCAAAAACACCAGATTATCCTTGTTAATTACACAAAATTGATTGGTTTAAATTGTGTACAATGCTTTTGTATTTTCCACTTTCGATTCGGAGAAACAAATAGAAAGAAAAATAGTAAAATAGTGAAAAGTGAAATAGTGCAATAAGAGTCTATATACAAGTGATTGGAATATGATATATTAGATAAATAATTTCTAAGTAGCAGCCAGATGAATGTTATGGATGTTGTTTCAAAGTTCAGGTGTTTAAGTCTTCTGGCCTGTGGGATGAAACTGTCCCTGAGTCTGGTGGTTTTAGTCCGGATGCTGCGGTACCGCCTGCCAGACGGCAGCAGACAGAACAGTTTGTGGTTGGGGTGATGGGGGTCTTTTATAATCCTGAGGGCTTTCTTTAAGGTTAACCTGGTATTTTTACTCCACTACATTTATTTTAGTTACTTTACAGATTTGGATTAATGATGTGAAATATAAACAACCCTTAAATCAGACTTTAGTTACACCTGAGTAAAATTCAGTGAAGGTGATTGTCAAGTGCCAACAATCAGGCGAGATATTTGGTAGTGGGTCCTTGAGAAGACTAAATATTTATCTGCAGATCCCTATAAAGCATATTCCTTACTCGTTATTCTCTACTAATAGTTAAAGCTCCCATGTCATGCTTTTCCGGTTATTACCCGTCCCCTTGTGTGTTATGAAGGTTTTTATGCATGTAAACGGTGTGCAGAGTCAAAACCCTCAAAGTACACCCTGTAGCGAGTAAAACTCTAACACAGAAAATACCTCCCCAAAACGCCTCGTTGGAGATACGTCACTGCCCATTTGATTCTTCCGGGTACCGCATGATGTCATGCGGTACCCGGAACGAAATGGACCAATCCCGAAGAGCTATGGCCACACCAGCAGCGGCGTGTTCCTCCTCCAGAGGTTCGAAGAACCGGCATTTCACAGACGAAAGCTTCCAAAACATTGCCCAGTTTGAGGCCGGATATGCACAGCTTGTTTGGACCGTTTGGAGCAGGGGAAGATCTGGGTATACAACCTGTAAGTTTGCATTGTTATTTGTGTATTTATCAAACAAGACTGTTTAAATGTGTAAACTGTGTTGGACTGCTAAGCCATTGACACAGTGCTAACTGTGCTAACTAAGTTGCTAGAGTTTCCATATATCAACTCTAATATCAGCAGATGGCCTTGCATACATGTATCTCATAGCAGGAGAATGTCTGCATTCACACACAAAATACCTATTGACAGTATACTGCGTGATTTGCCGGTCAGTCGCGAAACGTAATTACATTATAGCTGGCGTAGCGATCTAACACACGGAGCTAGAGCTAGTTTTGGTCAGAAAAACATTTTTGTGATGCTACGTTGCTAGCGTTTAAATATATCAACTACAATGTCAGCAGATGGCCTTACATGTTTGTCATGGCAGGAGAATGTCTGCAGTCACACACACGGAATACTCATACAGTATACTCCGGTTTACCGTACATTGTGACCGTACATATACTGCATGTAGCTAACGAGGCTAGCTGTATGCTAGCGCAAAACAATGTATTCATGCAAGTTACATTGTATGGTAGCAGAATACCCGTATACGATTGCAATTATAAACACGTTATTGCTAGCCTAATATGAACCACTAGCTTTTGTTCATAGTAGTTTTATTACACTGCATTATAGTTGCCTTTCCTCCAAGCTAACGTTCATATCGTGTTAGCTACCAAGGTAAACAAAGCTAGGTTAGCATATTAGCAGGCAAGCTGTTCATTACACAACTACTACTAACGAATCTAAAACAACTAAGTTTCTCTAATATTTTGTGATTTGCATTTGATTTCGTCCAGCCAGATCCTGGCGGACAATCCATGACGGGGAAGGGATTCTACTACTACTGAGGCCTCGTGCTAAAAGGCACCGCACCGCACCGGCTGTGCGCAGGCAAGAGGAGGAGGAATGGATGATATACCGTGTGTATATATGTATATTTATGTTCATTTTGTACATTTCTAAAAATAAAGTTTAATGGAAATACTTAGTAGGCCTATCCTTTCTTCCCTGAATTCATATATAGCAAACCATGATTTGATTTCTCATCAAACAGTAGTAGTTTATAACGGGTAAAAATAACTTACTCTTTGTTATGAGAGTAGCTCGTAGGCCACAACGGAAAGACAAGGAGACATACACGAGTTTACAAAACCACGGCACATTTATTGTGGTAAATGCAGAGACAGGTGGTTGAGAGGATCGCAGAGTTAGTCTTCCTGCAGCCGCTTTGGAGAGAGACTGGGGCCGTAGTGTCCGGAGGTGTCCGTGATCGTGCTGATTAGCCTCTTCAGCTCCACCCCATCGTAAGACAAAGGCCCTGGGGCCGTCACACTCTTCTATAACAACAGTTAAAAATATATATGTATATAAAATATACCGCTGTACCGACGCCATGATAAGACTGATGTTACGCTGAGAGCAGCCGGGAAAAGCACTGACATGGGCGCAGCCTCTCTGGTGGTTGACTAATCAGAACGAGTGGCCGAGCTGACCAATCGGAGCACACTAGGCTCACAGGGAGGGGGGGGCAAGAGCTCCAACGAGTCGTTTAGTGGAGAAAGTGAATACTGCTGAATACACATGCTTGACAGAGATGCTGTATGCGAAACCAATGTGAGTTTGGAAAATTGCACAGTATAAATCTATTTTAGTATACCTCAACAATGGAATTATGATCAGTGGAAATGGCCATGACATGGGCCCTTTAATTAAAAACTGTATATAATGGCTATTTTGCACATCCCTCTCAAGATTTCAAGATTTTCTAAGGTTTATTGACATATCATATACACAACTACGGTGTAGTTATGCAATGAATGAAAAACTTGGGTCACAGGTTCCTCAACAGTGCATTACAAGACATCTATCGATATGTGTGTACCTCCACCATTAAACATATTCTGCACATTTCTTATACTATCTACATACGTCTTATAAGAGTATAATTAATATGTATAATATCAGTTAAAATAAGTGCTTCAACATAGTTAACATTGCAGGAAAGTTGAAACTGTTTTATTGTAGAGATCACTTACAGTATCTTCTTGATATTTTCTATTCTATATTATTTATATCATTGACCTTCCACTTTCCCACTATATTAAGAGTATGTACTCTTAATATTTAAATGTTTTCATCAAATATAACACATTCAAAAGTGCTTTACAAAAATGAAAGACATTAAGAAAATGGCATTTTAAAACAGTCATTAAAAAGCAACACAATCTACCTGCATTGCATTACTCTAAACGTGTAATAACGTGCTTTAACCAGTAGGAGGTGCGGGTTAAAAAGCTGTCAAGTTTACAGTGTTAACAAAATAAAATATACTGCTGTTTCTGGTTTAGTTTACGACGGATATATTCTGTTATTGTTTTGATATTTGTAACACAAAAGCGATGTAAAAAACCCACAGCAACACAGAAAAGATGGTCTTAACATGACCCAGCGGTCTAGTAGTTAATAAAAAACAATAATATCAAAACAAATTATTACTACTAACTTTATTGTGAAATTAAAACAGAACGGTAAAAGAATAGTTTCCGGTCTATTCTGAGGCCCGATCTCTGATAAATATAGAACTACGACAGATGTGTAATGTTTAATGCAGCCAAACCATTTATTACAACGCATTCATGTGATGACTTTCAAAGAGTAAAGCAAGCACTGCTGAATAAAGTATGATTTTATCTTTTACGAAACGTTTTTTCTTCATATGGAATGCAGTTGGAGGTCAACCAATCACAGAGCTTGAGGCAAAGCGGAACAATAGCTGAGGATTCTGGGTAGTGTAGTGTCTTCGGCCATCCTAAACTCTGAACAAATATTTGTTTCTCCGAATCGAAGGGGAAAATTACAAAAGCATTGTACTGTAGTGATCACTTATTAATACACTGGGTTACATAATTCAATCAAGGAACTACAGGTTGGGGGTATTGTTCCGCATGGACACTAATGCTTACTGTACCTCCGGGGTATATACTGTGTCCTCCTCCCTTTCGCTTTGTCTTGTCTTCCCAGCCTGCGACCCGACAGCATGTCTATTTCTGTCGCTCATTAAAGTACTCATTTGCACCTTCGATGCACCGCCTCCGACTCCTATCTCTCGGCACTACATTGGTGACCCCGACATAAGTCTCGCGAAGTATCCGAGACTGAACCGAACACGGCAAAAAGCGCAGCTTTTCTCGAAATGCCGAGGATTGTTGGAGACGTCCGTGGCTGCCACGTGCACATGGACTGAGGCTCGGTGCGCCCCGCGGAATGGCTGAGGACGTCGCACGCCATTCCCGCTTCGTCTCGGCACTGGAAGGCAGCAAGCCTTCCTATTACGAGGAGACGATGCACGACCTGCTAGGTATGGAGGAACCCGACTTCTACCTCGTGGAGCTGTTTCTTCGGGACATGCGGCTGCATGTCCAGGCTGCGCTAGCTAACACGGCTAGTGTTGAGCCCCGCGCTTTAGCCGAAGAAGCTAGCCGGTTCTTCCTGGCCGCCCCGCGGTTTACCCCTGAGGTGCTTGCCACTACACGCTGCAGCACCTTCCCTGGTGGGGGCACGCCGCCTAGCAGGGGCTCCGGGGCCGACGAAAACGACAGCGACTGACGGCCCTCGAGGACAGCTAGCCACGACAGCTAACGGCTAGCAGCTACCAACGGCTAACGACGACAGCTAGCAACGGCTGACGACGACAGCTAGCAACGGCTGACGACGACAGCTAACGACTAACGGCTAGCAGCTAACGACATCCATTGGCTATCGACATCCGACTGTTAGCCCCTTTTTTTTGTGGTGCCGGAGAGGAGGTTCGATCAAGTCTGGTCGGCCTCATGTGGATCCTCTCACAATTTCGTCCACCTGTTTTTGATCATGGACAGGACGACCCTTTTGAGTTTTTTTCTGGTGCCTGAGAGGAGGTTCGACCATGTCTGGTCGGCCTCGTGTGGACCCTCTCGCTTTTTCACCACCTCGACGGCGGCGTCGGCCGTCGCCCATGCCTTCTTCGGCCCGTGGGTGGCGTGCTTCTGGACCCCGTCTCCTCGACTCTACGGTTTCGGACGTCGCCCATGCCTTCATCGGCCCGTGGGTGGCGCGCTTCGGGACCCTGTCTGGCCTCTTCCCTCGCCTCGGCGGTTTCGGACGTCGCCCATGCCTTCATCGGTCCGTGGGTGGCGCGCTTCGGGACCCTGCCTGGCCTCACCTCTAACCGCGGCTCACGGTTCGCCTCGACGGCGGCTTCGGACGGCGCCCCGTCTGGCCTCTCCCCTGTCCACGGCTCCCTCCTCCCGCCGCCGCTGTGCCTTCGCCTGCGGCCGGGCAGCGCTCCTCCCTGCTGGGGACCACCGGGATGTTCCCGGTGGGGATGCCCTCGCCCTCGTTAGGGCCCCTACCCTCTCCTGAGGCCCCCTTCCGACATCCCGTTCCATGGCCCGGCCCTCGCCGGCGGCCTCGGCCCCTGTGGTGCTTCCTCCCGGACGCGAGGATTGTGTCCATGGTTAAATTCTGGGGGGGCTTGTGTAGTGATCACTTATTAATACACTGGGTTACATAATTCAATCAAGGAACTACAGGTTGGGGGTATTGTTCCGCACGGACACTAATGCTTACTGTACCTCCGGGGTATATACTGTGTCCTCCTCCCTTTCGCTTTGTCTTGTCTTCCCGGGCTGCGACCCGACAGCATGTCTATTTCTGTCGCTCATTAAAGTACCCATTTGCACCTTCGATGCACCGCCTCCGACTCCTATCTCTCGGCACTACAGTACACAATTTAAACCAATCAATGTTGTGTAATTAACAAGGATAATCTGGTGTTTTTGAGTTGATGAGTAGTGCAGATATCACTGTAAAATCAATCGACATTAAGGAGAATACTTACTTCCGGGTGTAAAATCCTCCGTTATCCAATTGGAATGGACGCTCACATTGCTTCCGTAATACAATAAAGGGGACATGATCAAATAGGAATATGATTATCTTTTAAATAACATTAACTAAAGGGAACAATCTATTTGACACAGCTGAAGCTCTGGCCTTCCTTAAAAACTAACTAATTTAATAAAAATCACAGTTGTATTACACACAAAGCACTGTTTTTTGAGAACAAAAATTCGTAACTAATGCACCATAATACATTCTGACGAAAAATAAAAATTATTATGAATACAAATAAAATAAAAGAAGCCTCCCGTGAGTTACTACAAGCTATAAAGTAGATTTTAAAAACGTTTTATAGAATAAAAGCTCACTGCTGGACGTTGTAGAAATGCGTGTGTGCACCACGACAAAGGAGCCTCATTCACTTTACATTGGGGTTGTTTGCGTGGTGCAGACACGTAAATGTAGCAAAGTTCGTGACTCCACCACGCACTGCGGTGTTAAGGAGTTGTGGTGGAGTCACGCATTCTGGTGAGACCAGGTTGAGTCAAACACATCACCATTTAGATGTTAAAGCAAGGTTATAATTTGTATTAGCACCATTCAGACACAAAGCAATTCCAAGTGCTTCACACTTTCAGAAAATACAAAAATTGCATTTGAAAGATCATTACAATTATTAACCTGTTAAGCCCGAGAGACCCCGGTATAATGCTAACACCTTACTGCACCAAAAATTACTCACAAAACCTTATTATTTATCTTTTCACCACACTCAACACATCGATTCACATCGTGAGGTGACATAGAATCTATTGACACCGACATTACCACTGAATTATACGTATTTGCGACGTTATAAGCAAAAACGGAAAACAGGTGACGCTAGGTAGCTAAAAATGCTAACATTTTTACCTTGGCTCTGTAGTCTCTCCAAAGTGGTCTTC
Organism: Trematomus bernacchii; assembly: GCF_902827165.1. Taxonomy (NCBI): domain Eukaryota; kingdom Metazoa; phylum Chordata; class Actinopteri; order Perciformes; family Nototheniidae; genus Trematomus; species Trematomus bernacchii. Next base: position 3,460,089 of record NW_022987708.1, read on the forward strand.
AATGGCATTACAACGATAAAAACGCTGCTGAAGTTAATCCATAGGTTAATCTAATGTGTCTGTGTCCCTTTGAAATGATTTCTGATAATCCATAAGCATTAAAACTGCTTTTCCGTTTCCAGATGTCAAAGCTAGAGATAGGTTCACTCTGATGGAAAATTACATGCGCAAAGCCCCCACCTTTTCTCTTCACAATGAGTGTGTGTGGGGGACTCCCCCTTCGATTCTATTGGCTCTAACGGTCAGAAAGAGGTGTCAACCATCAAAATCGAGCAAGGGGGGCCAGAGATATGGAAAATCCACCCAAATGACCCCAGAAGTGGTTTCTTTTTGCTAAATCTCTCTAAAAAGGTCAAATGTCACTTGTTTTGCATCAATCTTAATACAGGGTACTTATTATATGTTGTACTTTGGATTCCTAAAGCTTTTAGTCTACTAACCCATCATGCAAGGGTGGTTTTCACTATAAGTAAAAAATAATTTTTGGACGGACACTATAATTTACAGTTTTTTACTATGTCAAATCTGAATTTTCTTTAAAGGGCCCATGTCATGCTTTTCCGGTTATTATCCGTCCCCTTGTGTGTTATGAAGGTTTTTATGCATGTAAACGGTGTGCAGAGTCAAAACCCTCAAAGTACACCCTGTAGCGAGTAAAACTCTAACACAGAAAATACCTCCCCAAAACGCCTCGTTGGAGATACGTCACTGCCCATTTGAGTCTTCCATTTAGTTCCGGGTACCGCATGATGTCATGCGGTACCCGGAACGAAATGGACCAATCCCGAAGAGCTATGGCCACACCCAGCGGCGCTGGCCGCACCCTCTGCCAGCCTAACATTTACTGTTGGAAGCTCTGGTTCAGTTCACAATCGATCCAGTCATGCCAATGCCAAGGACCTGTTTCCTGAAATGTGAGGAGAAATCTGAGCTGTTTGTCCTACCGACGGAAGAACCACGACGAAGTCAGTGGTTGAAATGTCTTTTTAACACTGTTCCTTCAGAGGTTCGAAGAACGTTACTGTGTGCGCGGCATTTCACAGACGAAAGCTTCCAAAACATTGCCCAGTTTGAGGCCGGATATGCACAGCATTTGAAACTGAAGGACGATGCTATTCCTAGTTTGTTTGGACCATTTGGAGCAGGGGAAGATTCGGGTACACAACCTGTAAGTTTGCATTGTTATTTGTGTATTTATCAAACAAGACTGTTTACATGTGTAAACTGTGTCGGACTAACTGTGCTAACTAAGTTGCTAGCGTTTCCATATATCAACTCTAATATCAGCAGATGGCCTTGCATACAGTACATGTATCTCATAGCAGGAGAATGTCTGCATTCACACACGAAATACTCATAGACAGTATACTCCGGGTGATTTGCCGTACGGTCAGTCGCGAAACGTAATTACATTATAGCTGGCGTAGCGTGTATGCTACCGAGCTAACCAACGGAGCTAGACATGGGTTTGCTCGGGACATTTTTTTTGTTATGCCAGCTACAATGAATGTAGCAGACTACCCGTATAAGATTGCAATTGTAAACACGTTCTTGCTAGCCTAATATGAATCACTAGCTTTTGTTCATAGTGGTTTTATTACACTAAACAAGCCCAGCTTACTGGACTAACGACGTTGCTAGCGTTTAAATATATCAACTACAATGTCAGCAGATGGCCTTACATGTTTGTCATGGCAGGAGAATGTCTGCAGTCACACACGGAATACTCATACAGTATACTCCGGGGGATTTACCGTACATTGTGACAGTACATGTACATACTGCATGTATAGCTAACGAGGCTAGCTATACATGCTAGCGCAAAACAATGTATTCATGCCAGTTACAATGAATGACCGAACGTAGCAGACTACCCGTATAAGATTGCAATTATAAACACGTTATTGCTAGCCTAATATGAACCACTAGCTAAGCAAAGATTATATCAATACCTTTTACCATCTTTGTAATATTAACACTTAAACACACATAAATCATAGACGGAAATGGAATAGGACATTTAAAATGCAAAAGGTATGTTTATGCTTTTCTGTCATTTTTAAACTAAAGAGTCCAATCACCCAAAAAATTCATTTATATGTACCAGAGACTCTTGTCTTTTCATTAAAATAGTTTTTGTTGACTATTCACTTCACCCTCTGCTGTCACCAGCCTGTAACAGCTAACCAGTGCAGCCAACATGTCTGTCAGAATGGGGCCCTGTGGGTGTACCTGTGTGAAGGGAAGGACACAAAGCATAGATTAAGAGATCAACAAATATTATATACCTACATATTATATATAATAATGTTTTTTAATATAATCATTATTATATATATGCTTTATATATCAAACCTTTCCATTCCAAACACAGTTTTTGTTTGTATTTTACATAATCTTTGAATAACACAGTTGATACGTGTAGATACTGTGATCCCATGAGCTAACATGTTTCTTGGCATAATATTTTCACATGATTTAAATAAACATTTTCAATTATTAGATTGGATAAATCAAAGATTAATCTTAAATGAATGATATATTACTACATCATGTTATCCTCCCATATACAACTATATCAACAACATTGTTTAACCCAAAAGGCAATCTTTCCTTAAACATAACCAGTTTATGTTATTGCATAAACCCAGTAACATCTTGTTTCCATAAATATTAGCAGGAGCATAGCACAACATTTGGACTCTGTGCAGAAGCATCCTCTGTGGTCCCCTCAAGGCATCCACAGCTCTTCATTTTAGTATCTTTGAGTCTTTCCTCACTTGTCCAAGGTTAAAGCACAGCCAACTTACAACTTAAAATCAAAGATTAATAATGAATAGAATCATCAATGAATAAGTAATTATAGAGGGTATATTGCACTGAGGCCCTCTGTATTTGCATATACTTGATATAACCAATTGTTGTTATTCCATTCAAATCAGTCATATAAGGATGACATTTAGCCTAATTCCTACTTTTAAGATGAACCTAGACGCTCCATAGAATACAATGAATAGTGATATTCTTCATGCTATCGCCGTCCTTAATAATGACAACTCACACATTTAACAGTATGCTATTTGTACAATTCAGCAAGTTTAGCCACTTTATTTATATCTAAGGGTCGTAGCACTACAACATCTCTTTACCTTGTACATATGCATGCTCTTTGGGCCCCTACCCACATCCACAGCTATTCTGCTACCTTTGCGGCACATCATGCAATTGAAATTAAAAGCTGCAAGATTGTTTGTCTGGTGTTGGAGGTTTGTCTTCTCTTGATCGCCTTTTTATCAGCTGTTTGGATTGTAGTATGGACAACAACTGTTGAACATTCTCACCCTGCAGAGGAACAGGAGCCTTGGTCTTGCTGACTTAGGCCTAGGCTCCACGGGGACGAAAACGGGTTGAATCCGCATATTTCTCATGCGTATAGCCCTTTAAGCTCGACGACGCCGTAAGGGAAACGTAGAAACAGACCCCGCAAACGACAACGGGTCCAAAGGTGGATAGATCTGGGAACGGAGCGCTCTGGGGGGTCCAACGGGGCCGTGGGGTCGCCTATACGGTCATCCGTTTCATAGCCCCGCCTCTCCCCACCTCTCCGCATACCCCGCATCATTGCTGATGTGTTTCGTTAACAACAACAATAGCTATTTTAATTACCTCTCAAACTACCTAAACTAGCAGTAAAACTTTATTTTTACTGTCGAGTCATCATTACTGGATCAGCTGCTGCATGAGACAGACACTGACGCTGTGAGAAGAGAGGAAAAAGAGACAGGCTCTGTGTATTTTATTATCATATATCATTATATCGTCGTTATTCATTTGTTTTAAAGCTCAATAAATAACAAAGAAGACCTTTGACCGGCACTTTTATAATTTTGTCCGGAAGATTTAAACTTTAACACACGTTGACCGGGGAAAAACTCTGCCCGGATCCCTCGGCCCCCACCGCGGAGAATAAACAGAAGTGCAGCCATGACAACCATTCTTCTTCGCTGCTTTTGTGGAGGAAGTTGCTGCTTTTGTGGAGGAAGTTACAGCGCCACGTACAGGCTCGGCATATGTACTGCAGCTTTTCCAGCGGTTGGATGTAAACGGAGCCGTCTCGTGGAGCTTGACACAATCCGGTGTATATTGCGTGTGGGCGGAAGGTTTTTTGCGGTTGCGTTTGCGTTACTCCGATGCGTTTTGCCGTATGCGTTCCCATGGAGCTGGGGCGTTAATCGTGTCTGTGTGGGGAGACCAGGTCAGGTCCTGACTAAAGTGAAACATGTGGGGACTACAGACTCAAGCTGCCAGATGTTCTGCACACTCCTCGGTCAGTGATGCCATCAGGTCCAGGTGCCTTGTGTAGAATAATCCTTTTGAAACATCTGCTCTGGATAGTATAAGTAGGCAGGTTTTCCTTGGCCTTCGGTGCATCCTAAGCCATTATTGATTTCAAACCGTGCATAGAAGGTTAATTTGGGAGAGATGGTTCTTAGTCCAGACCACATGTTTCTGTTGATGGAGCTGTGCTGTCAGACTCCTTGTCCCTGTATTGTCCCTTAGAACATCTACGAGCTCTCTGGATTATGCACATGGATTTCCAAATGACTCTGTTTGTAGGAATCAGTTTTTGCTTTACCTTTGGCCAATACTTTCTCTGGTCATGGGAGGAGTGCCCGTAAAGGTATAGCAGAATAGCTGTGGATGTGGGAAGGGGCCAATAGAGAATGCATAAGTACGTATGTATGCATAAGGTCAAAAATGTTGTGCTATGACCTTTCTAACAATAACAGTTAAAAAGATACAACTGGCTGAAATGATCAAATAAAATACTGTTTGTATGTGTCATGATGTGTCATCATGACACATATCACTCTATTCATTGTATTCTCTGGAGAACCTAGGTTCATCTTGAATGTTGGAATAAGGCTAACTGTCATCTTTATATGACTGATTTGAGTGGAATAAAAACAATTGGCTATATCAAGCATATACAAACACACTGCTCAAAAAAATTAAAGGAACACTTTTTAATCAGAGAATAGCATTAAGTAAATTCAACTTCTGGGACATTGTTCTGGTCAGTTAAGTAGAAGATGGGGTTGTTAATCAGTTGAAGCTGCTTTGGTGTTAATTAAATTAACAACCGGTGCACAAGAGGGGCAACAATGAGACGACCCCCAAAACAGGAATGGTTTTCCAGGTGGAGGCCACTGAAATTATTTCCCTCCTCTTCTTTTCTGACTGTTTCTCACTAGTTTTGCATTTGGCTAGGGTCAGTGTCACTACTGCTAGCATAAGGCAGTACCTGGACCCTTCAGAGGTTACAAAGGCAGTCTAATGGCGCGTTTCCACTACAGCCCGCAGCCCGGTTTAAGAGGGCTGTGACGTCAGCGGCCCGTTTGTGGTTGCGTTTCCACTTGGCCTAGTACCGGCCGGCGGGTCCTAATTCACAGTTTTTCTGGCCTCATAAAATCGTGGGGCCAGGGCCAGAGACAACCGGGCTGAGTTTGTGACGTCAACGCTCTCGGCTGCTGATTGGTCGGAGAGAATCGTCACAATCTGCGCGCTAGATAATCCATTTTTACAAACAGCATTTTTGTTAACAGAGGAGCTACAACAATGGCAAAGAAAAGCACACCATGGTCGGTCGAGGAAGTGACGACGTCCATTATATTGCAGATGATAAGGTCCAGCGGGTGCTCGACGGGACAACTCGCAATATCAAAGTCTTTCAGGAGGTCTCTACACAGACACTGGCATTACTGGAGTCTGCATGGTACGTTTTTGCTAACGCTCTGTTATTTGCTTGAAAGCTTTGTGTCCCTGCTTTGTGTCCCTATCTGTTCTAAAGCTCACTTCTAACAAATAAGTCTATTTTATCCTTACATTTATGTTCGACAACCCATGATTTTATGGAGCCCCGAAGGCTAGCTAGGCAGATAGCATTAGCGAGAGCTATTGTTTGCTAACACCATATGTGCCATTGTTTACGTTCAGTTTGTCTTTTCTATAGTTGTTGTTGCTATTTATAGTATTGTGCTGCAGTAGTTTGTGGAATTTACAAGTCATGTTTCTGTTCTAGATGATTACATTGGGACTAGCGAGGAGGAACAGTTCCGAACAACGTCCTCTGCATCAACAGCACAAACCGAGGAGGAGACGATCTGGCCCTGCAGGAACGGCAACTGGCCCAGCAGAATCAATGCCATGTCTTATCTTATTGCTTGTTGATAAATAATTGCACCCACCAGCGATCACACAGAAAAATGGCATCATCTAGGCGTCCCTCTGCAGTCAGAAATATCATAAACACCATCGTCCACAAAGCACTGTACAGGGGTTTATGGATTTAAGAGAATACTTATCACAGTGAAACCTTTATCATCTGTTGCAATTAAAGCAAATAAGAGAATAAATACTTGGTTAAATAATACATTTTAACTCTTTAGCAGGACAACTCTGCATACTGTTTGAAATTGAGTTTGCTAGCTTGAGGTCCTCCTCTAAAACATAACATTACATAATGGTATTAAGAATACATGATAAATACATGTAGTAAAAATTACTCAATTGTAATACCCTCGTTGTGCTAGACTCAAACACATTGCTTATATATTTCAAAGAGAAGAGAACAAAAGAAAACACCTATACAAAGAGAGCGGTGCACAGCGCTTAATATTTACTTGCACTATATTTCTGTTGATCTGGGTTATTGTGTTGCACTGTTGGAGGAGCCTGTGACCTAAGATGTTCATTGTCATAACTACACTAGCTATGTTCGTATGACAAAATAAAAAACCTTGAACCTTGAGGCTGTGTCTTTCAGACAAACCATCATAATCATATTATTTTATGCTGTGGATACTTTAGCCTCCATCCATGTTAACCATTTTTTACACTTGCATTTATGAATATAGTTCTGTTGTGTTTTACACTTTTGTATTTATGTTTATAGTTTGCTTTGATATTTGCTTAATTTATTAGATTATTATTATTATGGGGGCAGTACTGGTGCTTGAAATTCAAATATTTACTAAATAGTCAATTCTGATAACATTTTTTTGGTTTAAATAATTTGACAAACACATGTATGTGAAAAAGAAAAGATGTATTTATGTTCAATACAATGAATATTTAGGTATTACATTATACATTCTAGGTATTCAGGTAGCGCATCAGACCCAAGTAACATGTAATGTAATGTTGACTAACTTATAACGAGCAAAACATTCCGGTTTTTAACATATATTATACAATTCCGCCTTTTCATTTTATACACAAATGTCGCTTTCTCACAATGTCCTCAGTATTTATTGCTTTTATCAATGAATAAACATGTATTACATTTTGCAAACATGAAAAAACACATCAGTTTTACACATTTTTAAACACCTTAATTCCTGAATGACAACTTCGCTGTTTTCTGTTCATAATGCCCTCTTTTGAATTCATGTAATGAACGTAGGTTTTCCTCAGGCATCCTGAAGTTCTCCACCCACTGAGTGTGTGAAAGATGGAACAATCACATTCCACCACTCGGTAGCTCGGTCGGTAACTTCTGAAATACACAAACAAAAGCATACATATTTTAATACGTAAAAGTGGTAGCTACAATTAATTAAATACTTGAAATACTTTGGTCGTATAGGGAGCGTGAGCCTAAACACATTGCTAGTTAGCGAACGTTAGCTTACCAAGTAGCATTGTAGTTAGTAGTGATTCGAGTCGTCCTGTAGTCTCTGCGGCGTAGGAGGACTGCCCGAACTCTCGCGTCAGCTTCTTCTATACGTCGCCTCTTTCGAAACAACTCTTGTCTATTTCTTGTGATAATAAACCACACAGCAAAAAACAAGCAAACGATCGCTTTCACATCTTCACATCTTCACATCCTCCATTGTTGTGTCGCATTGAAGATGACGTCACGGCAGTTTTAAGCAGCGTCGCTCCGCCTATACTGCGTTACTATAGATACTACCCCAGTTCCTAAACTGTAATGGAAACGCGCCATAAAGTGAGCTGGTCCTAACGAGGCCAATCGCGGCCCAGCCATACCGAGCGGGGCCGAGCGAGGCCGTATAGTGGAAACGCGGCATTACTCTTCTAGAATGGCACATAAAAATGGGACATTTTCCTAAGGTTTGTTGTGTCTCCCAGCACAGTCTCAAGCACATGGAAGAGATTCCAGGAGACAGGCAGTTACTCTAATGGCGCGTTTCCACTACAGCGCGCAGCCCGGTTTAAGAGGGCTGTGACGTCAGCGGCCCGTTTGTGGTTGCGTTTCCACTTGGCCTAGTACCGGCCGGCTGGTCCTAATTCTCAGTTTTTCTGGCCTCATAAAATCGTGGGGCCAGGGCCGAGACAACCGGGCTGTGTTTGTGACGTCAACGCTCTCGGCTGCTGATTGGTCGGAGAGAATCGTCACAATCTGCGCGCGAGATAATCCATTTTTACAAACAGCATTTTTGTTAACAGAGGAGCTACAACAATGGCAAAGAAAAGCACACCATGGTCGGTCGAGGAAGTGACGACGTCCATTATATTGCAGATGATAAGGTCCAGCGGGTGCTCGACGGGACAACTCGCAATATCAAAGTCTTTCAGGAGGTCTCTACACAGACACTGGACTCTCCAACGGCGTTACTGGAGTCTGCATGGTACGTTTTTGCTAACGCTGTTATTTGCTTGAAAGCTTTGTGTCCCTGCTTTGTGTCCCTATCTGTTCTAAAGCTCACTTCTAACAAATAAGTCTATTTTATCCTTACATTTATGTTCGACAACCCCGATGGAGCCCCGAAGGCTAGCTAGGCAGATAGCATTAGCGAGAGCTATTGTTTGCTAACACCATATGTGCCATTGTTTACGTTCAGTTTGTCTTTTCTATAGTTGTTGTTGCTATTTATAGTATTGTGCTGCAGTAGTTTGTGGAATTTACAAGTCATGTTTCTGTTCTAGATGATTACATTGGGACTAGCGAGGAGGAACAGTTCCGAACAACGTCCTCTGCATCAACAGCACAAACCGAGGAGGAGACGATCTGGCCCTGCAGGAACGGCAACTGGCCCAGCAGAATCAATGCCATGTCTAATCTTATTGCTTGTTGATAAATAATTGCACCCACCAGCGATCGCACAGAAAGATGGCATCATCTAGGCGTCCCTCTGCAGTCAGAAATATCATAAACACCATCGTCCACAAAGCACTGTACAGGGGTTTATGGATTTAAGAGAATACTTATCACAGTGAAACCTTTATCATCTGTTGCAATTAAAGCAAATAAGAGAATAAATACTTGGTTAAATAATACATTTTAACTCTTTAGCAGGACAACTCTGCATACTGTTTGAAATTGAGTTTGCTAGCTTGAGGTCCTCCTCTAAAACATAACATTACATATTTTGTAATGGTATTAAGAATACATGATAAATACATGTAGAAAAATTACTCAATTGTAATACCCTCGTTGTGCTAGACTCAAACACATTGCTTATATATTTCAAAGAGAAGAGAACAAAAGAAAACACCTATACAAAGAGAGCGGTGCACAGCGCTTAATATTTACTTGCACTATATTTCTGTTGATCTGGGTTATTGTGTTGCACTGTTGGAGGAGCCTGTGACCTAAGATGTTCATTGTCATAACTACACTAGCTATGTTCGTATGACAAAATAAAAAACCTTGAACCTTGAGGCTGTGTCTTTCAGACAAACCATCATAATCATATTATTTTATGCTGTGGATACTTTAGCCTCCATCCATGTTAACAATTTTTTACACTTGCATTTATGAATATAGTTCTGTTGTGTTTTACACTTTTGTATTTATGTTTATAGTTTGCTTTGATATTTGCTTAATTTATTAGATTATTATTATGGGGGCAGTACTGGTGCTTGAAATTCAAATATTTACTAAATAGTCAATTCTGATAACATTTTTTTGGTTTAAATAATTTGACAAACACATGTATGTGAAAAAGAAAAGATGTATTTATGTTCAATACAATACAATGAATATTTAGGTATTACACGTAGGTTTTCCTCAGGCATCCTGAAGTTCTCCACCCACTGAGTGTGTGAAAGATGGAACAATCACATTCCACCACTCGGTAGCTCGGTCGGTAACTTCTGAAATACACAAACAAAAGCATACATATTTTAATACGTAAAAGTGGTAGCTACAATTAATTAAATACTTGAAATACTTTGGTCGTATAGGGAGCGTGAGCCTAAACACATTGCTAGTTAGCGAACGTTAGCTTACCAAGTAGCATTGTAGTTAGTAGTGATTCGAGTCGTCCTGTAGTCTCTGCGGCGTAGGAGGACTGCCCGAACTCTCGCGTCAGCTTCTTCTATACCTCGTCTTGCTATACGTCGCCTCTTTCGAAACAACTCTTGTCTATTTCTTGTGATAATAAACCACACAGCAAAAAACAAGCAAACGATCGCTTTCACATCTCCATTGTTGTGTCGCATTGAAGATGACGTCACGGCAGTTTTAAGCAGCGTCGCTCCGCCTACACTGTGTTACTATAGATACTGACCCGGTTCCTAAACTGTAATGGAAACGCGCCACAAAGTGAGCTGGTCCTAACGAGGCCGGGCGCGGCCAAAGGAGGCCGAGCGGGGCCGAGCGAGGCTGTGTAGTGGAAACGCGGCATAAGAGAGCTGGAAAGGGCCGTAGAAGGGCCTCAACCCATCAGCAGGACTGGTATTTGCTCCTCTGTGCAAGGAGGAACAGGATGAGCACTGCCAGAGTCCTACAAAATGACCTCCAGCAGGCCACTGGTGTGAATGGCCTGTACCATTGTTAAATATGACCGCTTTGGTGGTGGTTTAGAGATGGTCTGGGGAGGCATATCCATGGAAGGACGCACAGGCATCTACAGGCTGACTGCCATTAGGTATCGAGATGAAATCCTTGGACCCATTGTCAGACCCTACTCTGGTGCAATGAGTCCTGGGTTCCTCCTGGTGCACTACAATGCACGGCCTCATGTTGCGAGAGTATGCAGGCAGTTCCAGGAGGATGAAGGAATTGATACCATCGACTGTACCCTATGCTCGCCTGACCTAATGCCAATAGAACACCTCTGAGACATTATGTTTCGGTCCATCCTATGCCTGCCAGGTTGCACTAGTGTTGCACGGTGTACCGATACTTGAAAGGTACCGCGATACCCTGCCGTTAAAAACGTTACGATTCCTCCGTTTCATTAGTATCGGTACTTTAAGAATGACGGGGAAAAGTACTCAGGTGAGAAAGCGCTGTTTTAATAAGAGCCGTGTGTGTTCAGCGCTCTGCTTCCACTCCCTGCACTGCAGCCGTGCCTGCAGTCCCTCCCCTCTCAAGCACGCTCTAAGTGCCTCCCCTCTCTCATGCACATGCTAGCTGCCAGAGCATGGCTGCAAGTGGGAGTGCAACTGCCGCTGCGCCTCGGCTTGTTGACAAAAAAGACGCCAGAAGCGAAATTTGGAAGTATTTTAGCTATATCTCTGACAGTGAGGGCCTGTCTGTAAGAAATGTTTTAGATCCCTGCAAACCAAGGGAGCCAACACATCAAACTTGGCTAAGCACCTCGCCGACCGGCATCCAGAGCTGTTTAAAGACAGACAGGTTAGTGAATGTGATAGATAACATAATTACATCATGCTCAAGCCCTTGCCCTCAAATCTAAGTCAAACAAGTGTAATTTATTTTGTGACAAACGAACGTTTTCGTAGTTTGACGAGCAGTGTTGGGACTAACGCGTTACAAACTAACGCATTACTGTCACGCAACTACCTTTTGTGGTAACTAATAACGTTACTAGTTACTTATTCCCATTCAGTAACGCCGTTATAGTTACTGTGATTTAAATGGGTGCGTTACTGCGTTACATTATGTGATCCAACTGAACCGAATCTCCCTGCGGATGTAACTTACAGGCGAATACAGTGATGTCCTCTCATCAGTGGTGATTGGTTAACACGGGGTAACATTTCAGGGTAAGCCAATCAGAGACAGAGTTGGGCGGGTCTTGCCTTATGGGGAAAATATACAGACACACAAACACTTGCTAACACACACACATACTAGAGATGGCAAATCCGGATCCTTTTACGGACTCAGGGTCTTCTGAGTCAGTCATTGAAGAGATCCGGATCATACGAGTCATTTGAGTCATATGAGTCAGCATCACCAAGACCGTAGAAATCCTATCGGTGAAACCGAAAAGTTGATGCATTTCACGAGCATATTATTATTCCATATATTTTGAATATATATATAATATCTGCATGTATATTTTCTATTTCGACATGTATATTTTATATTTTATATTTTATTTTACTTTCTATTCTTGTATATTTTGTAGTTTTGTTTTATTGTAAAATGCCTTTTATGCTGCTGTAACAACAATTTCCCAATTTGGGATCAATAAAGTACTATCTATCTATCTATCTATTAAACTGACGTTATATTAACCTCCGCTACACAGTGTATTTTGCTTTAATAAAAAATGTTGATCACAAAAAAAAGGGTTATTTTGCGATTTGGCAAATCTGAGTCTGCTGTTGACTCGTGCATGAGGACGAGTCTGCTGGATCTCTGGATCTGCTGCTATATACGGCTCCGAGTCCGCACGAGTCTGCTCTGCTGTGTGTTGCAGAACAGTGAGTCAGGATTTGCGAATCTGAGTCTGCTGTTGACTCGTGCATGACGACGAGTCTGCTGGATCTCTGGATCTGCTGCTATATGGTTACGGCTCCGAGTCCGCACGAGTCTGATCCGCTGTGTGTTGCAGCGAGTCAGGATTTGCGAATCTGCGAATCTGCGAGTCTGCGAATCTGCGAGTCTGCGAGCGAGTCTGCGAGTCTGCGAGCGAGTCTGCGAGTCTGCGAGCGAGTCTGCGAGTCTGCGAGCGAGTCTGCTCGTGCATAGCGCGGGAGCCGGGTGCTGGAGGAGGGGCTATGCTCGTGCACATGACGAGATCGCTGGATCTGCTATGCTATTACGGTTAGGAGCCGTCGGCTCCTCTGAGTCCCCACGAGTCTGCAGGAAGTTTCACTGATCCGCGTCCCCTCCCCTGAGCCAAACGATAACTTCTGGCAGGCAGCTATCCTGTATACTTACTAAAGGGTAGGTAGATGGACTGGGGTACGTTGTAATGTGATTTTACATGTTATAAAGAGAGTAGCGAGTGACGCAATTTATAGTTTTAATTTGTACGTCACACCAAGTGTGGGACTCAAGGACTCGGGTTAATGGAGAGGGGAGACTCGTCGCGACCAGCTCATTTCTAGGATCCGGGTTAATGATCCGGATGAATCAGGACTCGCCCATCTCTAACACATACACGGCAACGCCCACCACCAGCACACACACGCACAATGGCAGATGCGAGAGCAGCAGCGCATTTACAACTTGGAGATATAACCACTATTTTCAATTTGTGGGGATAAAGGACGCAAAAAATATTACGGTGAAATGTAAACTGTGTGCAGGACAGAAAGCATTGTCCACATCGAATAACAGCAATGCCAATCTCCTGAAGCACCTAACTAATGTACATGGGGCTATAAAACTAGTCACCAAAGACCCCACGTCTCAACCACCGGCAGTGACCCAGATGGAGCAACACCATCTAAACAGCCAAAAAACGATGCCACATGTCACCCAGAGTCAACTAAACAGATTGATTGCCAGGTATGTTGTTGAGGAGGCTACAATAAAAATGCCTGTCAAAATGTCTAAACATATCTTTTGTGTTTTGAGTTGTCTTTTCTCTTACTGTGCCACAGAACAACACAAAAACTTGTATTTTTATTGTTATTATTTTTAAAGTAAAGTAAAGTAACTTGATACTAGTTACTTTTATAATTTAGTAACTAATAAAGTAGTATTTTACTTAGTAGTTACTTTTTTGAGAGCAGTAACTATAACTATTACTTGTTACTTTTTAAAAGTAACTTGCCCAACACTGTTGACGAGGCAATTAATGGCAAGGATAACTGTCTAATATGGCTATCTTTTTAGCTAACTTACCAATGTGGCTAACATCTGCAATGTACATTTTGTCAATAATTATTTATATTACTGTACTATTACATGTTAATAAAATATAAAGTTAACTATCAAAGAAATCACATAAACTCAAGTATAAAGAAGAGACCATGTTGTAAGAAAACACTTAACAGATAAACTACAATTTTATTGATCATGAAAATAATAAAAGAAAATAATCGGAATCGCAATTCTTGACTTGGTATCGGTATCGAAACCAAAATGTTGGTATCGTGACAACACTAGGTTGCACCTCAGACTGTCCAGGAGCTCAGTGATGCCCTGGTCCAGATCTGGGAGGCGATACCCCATGACACCATCCGTCGTCTCATAGGAGCATGGTGGGGGTAATACACAGCACTGAGTACCATTTTGAGTTGCTGGAATGAAATTTCAGCAACATGGACTAGCCTGCCGCATAATTTGTCCACTTTGATTTTCGGGGTGTCATTGAATTCAGCCCTCTGTACAGTAGGTTGATAATTGTTATTTCCATCAAATGATGTGGCATTCTTTTGTTCGTAACACATTACCCAGTCCAAATCAGTAGATATCCAGCATAATTTATTTTCCCATTGAGATCTGATGTGTTTTCAAAGTGTTCCTTTAATTTGTTTTAACAGTAGGGCCCCAGTGTATACATATATTCTTTTTATGATTCATTGATTATTTATTCATTATTAATCTTTGATTTTTCTTGTTAAATCATGTGAAAATAATTTGTCAAGCTGCGTGTTGGCTTTGCTTGTCCTTAACCTTGGACATGTGAAGGAGGCCCTCAAAGATACTGAAATGAAGAGCTGTGGATGCATTGACGAACTTTTGGTTTCACATGGGGGGAAATTCCTATTTGATTCCTGATGTGTCATTATTAAAGAGATAGAATATTGTGAAGAATATCATTTTATTTTGGCATTTTATGCAACAACGTACAGTTAAGGAAAATTGGAATAATAAATAGAAGGCTAGATGTCATCTTCATATCACTGATGAATGCAACAACAACAAAAGGCTATATAACACACATACAAATACAAAGGACCACAGTGTATAAATACATACGGTATATCATTTATCATTCATTTAAGATTAATCTTTGATTTATCCAATCTAATAATTGAACATTTTAATTTATAGGTCTCCTATTATACTATTTTTAGGCATATATTATAGGTCTCAAATATATGAAAATGTATAAAAAACATGTCTATGAAGTGTTATGCTCAAAATACCAAACAGATCACCCATTCTAGCCATATCCCTCTATTTCAGCAGGGTTGCCAACTCTCACGCATCTGGCGTGTGACACACGCTTTCACTCTCAATCTCACGCTCTCACGCTGCCCAAACTATTCTCACACCAAAAACAAGATGAACCGGCGATCGTTTTTGGTTGGCTATTTACAATGTTGAGTTGACAGCTGCTCAAGCTGTCGATCCACTCCCTCCCCACCCCCACCACTCTTAACAACGTTAACAGACAGCAGAGCAGTGGGAGCCGGTTGGTCAATCCCCGACCCGTATTGCGCATGCGCAGATCTGAGATCCAGTAGAAATGATAAAAAAGTAAAAGTCTGCTGCTTATTGTTCTACTAGGCCAAAATAGAGTCAAAGAGTATATGAGAGTGAGAGTGTGTTAATTCATATATTTGGCAGTTTGGAGTAAGTCTGTAGATTTGTTTGTGTCTGGGTGTTTCATGTATAGGCCTCTCACGATAATTAATTTTGTTGGATACATTTTCCCAGAAATTATGACCATTTTAGACCACTGACATAATGATAATATATAATAATAATATGGTGCGTTCACACCGGACGCGATGCAATTTTTGGGGGTGGCGCGATTACATGTGAAGTCAATGCAGAGATGCGGACAGACGCAAATTCGCTCCTACGGCACACATGAAGCGGTTTATGCGAATGCCGCGGCGCGATTGGAGGGGGCCACGACAACCGCTCGAGCGTCAAACTCGAGCGTCAAATTCGCGTGACGCGATCACGCGGTAGCCAATCAGCGGTGAGGATCTCAGCCTGCCGTCACTGACGTTGAATGGTCAATGTAACGCTGTAACCAGATGAGTGATTACAGCGCCCGATATCATTTTACACACATTTGTATCATACAGATGCAGGACTTACACACGCCTGCTTTCTAACCGACAGGTCCGCACGCACTCTCCAGCCGAAACTCTAATAAGCATTCATTCACAAACTAAATCAGGAGACCTTTAACGTTTTACGTCCGATTCGCTCCTTTTTTCCTCGCTGTACACAGCTCCAGTTTGGGCATTGGCCTGTCATCAGATTTAATTTTAGTTGCTGCTGTAGCGGAAGTTTAGTACAATTATTTTTGATTAAATACTCCAAATCTCCATCCTCCATAATTGCACTTGCTTCAGTTGCTTGCTACTTTCTAACGGCGGTGAGAGTGGTGCAGTGACGCTATCTATCTATCGATTAGATTTATGATTCGAAAATTATAAAAGTAGAGTAGACATGTGGATATTATCCGGCTGAACAAAACGTGCATTTATCTAACAGGTTCGTTTTCCACAGACCTTATTTCCAGCTCTTTTCCAAAATCCTATGGAGAAATCCCATTGCTTTTTTGTAGAGGGAACGCGAGCGCAGCTTACTTCCGGGTTTTAGGACGCGTCACTGCACCACTAAGTTGATGCGATTTGATTGGATTGTGAGGCAAGGGAAGCCAGCCGCCTCTGGCTTCCCTTGGCATGGCTCTGACTAATCACAGGTTGGCAGGGGCATGACGTGAGCCTTGTCTGATTGGTCAATCCCTCAATTTCTTTTCACCAAGGGAAGCCAATTTCGGCTGGCCTCCTCTCGCAACAGAGAGTGCAATCTACTGTTTTACCATAACATCTAGAGGGGCGCTGTTTAACTCTTTGTAAAATACTCAATGAGAATGGGGGAGAGATGGGCCGGCAGCAACACACGCGAAGAAGAATTTCCGAAACTAAACAAAGTGTTTTTATTTATTTATTAAAATTATAACTACAATCCGAAAAAACAGGGGAAGCCTGGCTTCCCTTGGCCTCCAGGAGAAAACGCCACTGTTCATTCATGGTTTTTACTAACGTAATCAGTATGTTGTTACTTCGTTATCATTTTGAAACGTGTATTACAATTAAATCACAGTAAAATATGTTCATTTTGTTGTAGTTGTAGCCCCCTATCCAGCGCGTCTTGTTTGAATGATGCAAGTAAACACAGCTGACAGCCGCGGTGAAACTCGAGCGTTTAGAGCAGGGGTCTCCAACCTTTCTTCATCTGAGAGCTACGTTGAAAAAATGAAAGTGGCCAAGAGCTACTTGCATCACATCGCTTAC
This sequence comes from Trematomus bernacchii, assembly GCF_902827165.1. NCBI lineage: Eukaryota > Metazoa > Chordata > Actinopteri > Perciformes > Nototheniidae > Trematomus > Trematomus bernacchii. Next base: position 3,477,474 of record NW_022987708.1, read on the forward strand.
ATTTATTCACATAGCCCTCATCAGTTGAATTAAAGTGGACCTATCATGCTATATTTAAATTATATATTGTAGGGCCATACCTATATAAGGTATATTTATACGTTTCTGTTTTCAAAATACCAAACAGATCATGCATTTTAGCCATGCCTCATTTCGCTCTATTTGCTGTTCTCCAGCCCTGTTTTTGCAGGGGGCTGATTCTGTGAGCTGCAGCTGACCACGCCCCCCTGCAGGAGAGGGGAGCGCGCTCTGATCAAGTCAGAAGAGGGGGAGAAAAATAGATTTCCGTCCTCCGTGTTTTATTATAGCCTATTATTATATAGAGTCGTTATTCATTTGTTTTAAAGCTCAATAAATAACAAAGAAGACCTTTGACCGGCACTTTTCTAATTTTGTCCGGAAGATTTAAACTTTAACGGACATCTTTTAACTGAAACTCTGCCGCACGGTCCCCTCGTTCCTTGGAAGAGGCGGAGAGGTGGGTGTTTGTCATCTGCTGGTGGACTAACCGGAGAGAATTACAGTGCTTGCCTCGACGGGGAGGGATTGCATTGAATTAAAGCAGCAGGAGCAAACGCTTGCCTCGGGGAGGGAGAAAAAAACAGCGGAGAATAAACAGAAGGGTAACCATGGTAACCATGTGCGAGAAGTCTTCTTCGCTGCTTTTGTGGCAGACTACAGCGCCACTTACAGGCCTGGCATATGTACTACAGCGTCTCCAGCGCTTTCGAGCGGCAATGGCCGGCCGTGGCCCAACCCCACATTCCCCTGATAGGTGGAGAGTTGGCCTAATAGCCGTAGCGCAACCGTCCTGACGTCAGGACAGTGTTCAAATCTGGATCAGTTTTTATCAGATCCGTTGCAGCCCCTTTTTTAGAGATTTGGGTATGGAGGAAAATAGAGAGGGTTGTGTTTTCTGACACTTGGTGAGTTCCCTGGAACACCGGGGACACATATTCATGTATAAAAGATGTACAAAAGTGCATTTTGCATGATAGGTCCCCTTTAAGCTACTTTTGTACACGGTGTATGCTGGAGTGTACCCACTTAGGTGCACTCTAATAGAGTAATTTAAATGTTCATCTGTCAGTCTTGTTCTGTATTTAGATTTCATGACATTCATGTCAGAAAAAGCTGCTTCACAAAGGTATGTAGAACAGAACCAAATAAAGCAGACATTTTCAGTGCTGCTTGGTGAATGTTCTTATAGTTTTCTGGGTCTACAAGGCTCCAGAAATGTTGTGAGTTTTGCTGAGACTTAAGCTGAACATTATTTTGGAGATCTCCACAGGATTGACACTGAACAGTTGGTCAGCCATCTTTTTCTTCTTCTTCTTCGTGTTGACATTAAATTATAAACCATAATAAATCAATTGTATAGGTCTAGCCTCCCTATATCTGTGTGTGAAATTGTTCCATCCTCAAAAACAAAAAACGAATACTTCTGCAGTCTAGCTGCAGCTTCTAGCAACGGTCTTCTGTTAAAAAAAAAAGACAGTGAATGTCTTGAATGTGGCATCACACACAGGACTTAAGTCTGAACACAGCAGACAACAGGAGTATTTACAACAGCATTATAAAAACAAAAATAGTGCATGTGGATGCAAACTTACATTCTCTGTCTTACTGTTACATAAATCCCATGAATGTATGAGATTAAGTTAGCTTCCTCATCTCAATCAGTGATTAAGTGAATAATAAAGTTTCTATCGGGTCACTATCAGACTGTCACTCATTATTTTCATATAATCGAGCGGCGAGCTACTGAAAAGCTGCCCGCGAGCTACATCGACGTGTTGGAGAGCCCTGGTTTAGAGCAATGCGATAAGAGTGAAGCGAATATTCGCAGCGCGTCCGGTGTGAACGCAGCATTAGAAAAGAGCTGATTCTGGGTCCTGAAAAAAAGAAAAGAGGAGGGGGAGTTTATGCCTGCTCAGAATTCTACCGAGATACTCAGCTAAATGCTGCTGTGATGAAACACCATATCATCTTCAAAACCACATCAAGGATTATTTCTGAAAGAGTATGGAGCTCAAATTATTTTTCTCTTGCGGGTTTATCACAAGGTGAGTTCCTTTTATTTCCTGCTTTTTTACACATACTCTCTCCAGTACAGGTTAGCTCTGAGTGTTAGCGATGCTTGCTAATGTAAACATTTTCTGATAGCAACTTTCTGATAGGGCCGTGGGTGTAAAGCCAGTCCACATTTCAGATATTACGTCATATCGGCAGCAAATCTGGATCAGCTCCGTTGTTCTCCCGTTTTTTAGAGATTTGGGTACGGAGGAAAAGAGAGGGTTTTGTTTTCTGACACTTTGTGAGTTCCCTGACACACCGGGGACACATATTTGTGTATAAAAGACATAAAAAAGTGAATTTTGCATGATAGGAGACCTTTAAATCATGTGAAAATATTATGCCATGAAACATGTTAGCTCATGGGGTCACAGTATCTACAGTATCAACTGTGTTATTCAAAGATTATGTAAAATACAAACAAAAACTGTGTTTGGAATGGAAAGGTTTGATATATAAAGCATATATATAATAATGATTATAATAAAAAACATTATTATATATAATATGTAGGTATATAATATTTGTTCATCTCTTAATCTATGCTTTGTGTCCTTCTCTTCACACAGGTACACCCACAGGGCCCCATTCTGACAGCCATTTTGGCTGCACTGGTTAGCTGTTAGAGGCTGGTGACAGCAGAGGGTGAAGTGATTAGTAAAAAAAACTATTTTTATGAAAAGATAAGAGTCTCTGGTACATATAAATGACATTTTTGGGTGATTGGACTCTTTAGTTTAAAAATGACAGAAAAGCATAAACATACCTTTTGCATTTGAAATGTCCTATTCCATTTCCGCCTATGATTTATGTGTGTTTAAGTGTTAATATTACAAAGATGGTAAAAGGTATTGATATAATCTTTTGCTGTATTGTATGCCTTACCTCTCTGTGAACATTTAGGCCAAATTTGGTGACATTCTGATAATTAATTCCAGAGCAGAGACACATGGGATAAGGCCAACACGGCCCCTTTCAGAGGAGCCCACATTTTCACTATTTTCGGTTATGGGAAAGTTCCAAACATTAACCAAAAATAATAATTTTGCAGTAAAATATTTGTATACAACCATCCGTTTCATAAACTAGACATATTAAAGTAATGAAAAAACATGGTTGTGCTTTGTTCTACCTCGGGTAGGGGTATCTCGATAACTAAAGCCTTTTTGGGGGGTTTGTTCCTCTACTATATACTTAGTAGCAGCAGCAGACCAAGGAACAGCAGTCCGATTCCAGCGGGTCCTAACTCTAACTGGTTTGGAACTCTGCAGTTATTGAGTCAGCAGAGCTTTGGCCACTTTTACGCACTATGCGCCTCAGCATTCGGCGAACGTTTAGGATCCACGAAGTGTTGTGGCTGAGTTGCTGTGGATCCTAAACGTTTCCACTTTGCAATAATACCACTTACAGTTGATCGTGGAATATCTAGGAGAGAAGAAATGTCACAAACTGACTTGTTGCAACGGTGGCATCCTATTACAGTACCACGTTCGAATTCCGTTGGATTTTTATGTCTTTTTTTATTAGCGCAAAACAACTGACAGCATAAAACAAACACCATTAAACAACTTAAGGATTTACTGATTATACCAAACGTGATTCTGTATGTACATAATTTGTCTCTGAGAGGTACAGAAAAAGAAGGCAACAGTCATCACATAGGTCTGCTGGGATTTTTTCGGAGGGTCAGCTTGGCATTGTTATCATTCAACTTTATTGTTTACATTTTGTTTATTTATTTTCCCTGTTTGGAGTATTGTTCATTTACTTCAATGTTGACTTTTCTTTGGGTTGACTCTGTTTTAGAATGGAGTCTGCAATGGAATATAGGAAACATGCTCCTTTTCCATTAACTGTCTCACATTAGTTCTCTTGCATTATTGTAGTCCCACAAGCATCCCATCACCACCTGGACCAGGCATAGGAACAGTCCAATTGCCTGACTTGCATTATTGTAGTCCCACAAGCATCCCATCACCACCTAGACCAGGCATAGGAACAGTCCAATTGCCTGACTTGCATTATGTTAGTCCCACAAGCATCCCATCACCACCTAGACCAGGCCAGAGGAACAGTCTTATATCAGCCTCACTGGAAGGAACCTCTCTAGTCCGGACGATCTCTCATTCAGTGAATTTCTCTTGTCTCCTGTACCACCACCTTGTGGTAGGTGGGGGTTTTGTTCACTCTAGTGGTAGAGGAAGTCACCACGTTGCTCTGAGAGCCAGAGATGTCTCTTTTCAGGGACAGACATCCTGCTTCCTTGACCAGCTGCCCTCTGTTGCTTTGCCCTCCGACCACCAGAGATCCTGAAAAAACCCCTGACTGCAGAGTTCCCCCGTGCATAAAGTGGGTCTGGCTACTTTTAAGCCCTTCTATTGTCCCTTTAGGGGCTTTTCCCTCCACCACCATCATGGTCTTGGAGCCAGAGAGGTTGCCACCACTTCCATGGACCCGGCTCTTCTCCACCAGCACCATGCGTTGGCCCTGGGCTCGCCCGCTGGACATCACGGTCTGTCCCTGAACCACCACGCCTTGGGCATGTCCAGTTTGGGAGCCGTTGAGCAGTACCATGCCCTGCAGGTTGGTGGATGGTGCCTCCGCCAGCAGCACGGTGTTCTGAACCTGTGGCTGGAGGACGTACTGCATCTGCACAGGGGTGGTGGTGGTGTAGTAGACGGGCTGCGGCTGCTGCTGTAGCAAGATCATCGGACCTTGATTCACCATCCCTTCATTTACTGTGGTCATCCCTGTGCTCACTGGGATCATCCCTGTGCTCACTGGGATCATCCCTGTTCTCACCGTGGTCATCCCTTCTATCGCTGTGGCCATGCTCTCCTTCACAACCTGAGAACTTCCAGATGTCTCACTGATCACTGTCTGAGATGTGGTCTGATGCAGCTTGGGTGGAGGGGCTGGCTGCTGGCAAGCTGAGGTGGGAGTTTGGATGGATGCACTGGGTGGATAAATGAACGCTGGTTTGACCTCAGTTTCGATCTTCTTGCCTCCGCACACCTCAGCCAGGGTCTTGAACTTCATACCGAGGTCATCAATAAACTGCAGGTCGTTCTCAGATTCCAGGAGGCTGCAGCAGCCCACTGAGCCAGCAAGGGAGCCCTGACCCTCGTAGTCATAAACTAAAAGAGCGTCTTTCCCTCCAAGGTTTTCGTTTTCACTCGTCACCTTCTGTTTAAAGACAAAAGAGAAATCATAACCACGGTTTCCTTATTTATTGACTGAGACAAATCCCATGATGAAGTGGCATGTGTATGTACTGCACATAACATCACATACCAAGTTAATGCCTGTCGTTCTACTGGAAAACATTGTTGGTGCCCGAAAACATGGTTTTCAAACCTTTTTAAGTTTGTAATAAGAAGTTGTAGCATTTGAGCTGTTCCAAGTACGCACATCTAGATTAATTTATTTTCAAAACATTTGTCCATGACAAGTGAAGAACAGAAATATTATAATGATTTCTCACCTGACTGTAGTACTGTCCCAGGAAATGGTCTGGCAGAGCCATTCCCTCGTACATTCCTTGATGTACTTGTGATCCTTCACGCTTAATCCAAGTTCCTAATCCTGAAACGTTACTCGTCCCCCAGCCGATGCTGTCACCTTGAAAATAATAGTCCGAATACATCCCAGGTCCTGATGGCTGACTTGGGACTTCACCAATCACAACTCCTCCATCCACTTGTGGCGGTATGTTCAGTAGCGGCACCTCCTGTAAAAGATCAATGATCCAAATGTTATAACATAGTCCACACTTATTCAGCTGCCTGGCGTCAAAAGTTAGCTTTCAAGCAGACATCCTCTCAACAGCATCAACCAGTATGAAGGTATATATGTTGGTCTCACCGTGTTCTCGCCCTGGCCCTCAGTGCGGTAGTTAATGAGATGAGATTTGGTGTCGAAAGGCATCTCAGTAAAGCCCGCGGCCTCCCCACATCCGCAGAAGAGCAACAACAGAAGAAAAACTGTAAAAACAACAACAAAGTGTTATTCAAAGGCTACTTAAACATGGTGTGGGGAATGCAGTGTTGCTTTGGGGTTATCCAAAAAAGGATGCAGTTTATTTTTCATGGCACACTAACCTACCAGGTAATACACTGTCTAGATCAGGGCTCTCCAACACGTCGATCGCGAGCTACCGGTAGCTTGCGGGCAGCTCACGGGCAGCTTTTCAGTAGCTCGCCGCTCGATTATCGATTATCGCGTAGTAAGGTTGCTTATTGATTTTTCGGCCGCGGCTGGACAATAACGTTTTTTTATTTTAGAATGTTTTCTGTCACACGAATATCAAATGGTCGGTGACGCAGAGATCAAGGAACAGACGTGACAGCGGCACAGCGACACCACACACGGAGCAGTCTGCTTTCTCCACCAACACCAGCCCAGAACTAACAGCAGAATGACCCGCTTTGAATCAGGCCCTGTCGCTGAGGCTCAGAGACACACAGGGAGGGATTTGTGTTTTTTGAAAAACACTCGTTATCGTCATGTCAGGTTTTTGGTGGATTTAATCAAGTCTTGGATTGCAGAGTATGAATGTCCTCTTGCTATTTTCAGTTGATAAATACTTGTGTAAAGTTTGTGAAGGCAGGAGGAAAGCTTCCGCGATCACCGTCTCCTCTGTTCCTCCAAACCCCGCCCCCTCCCTGAAAATAATGAGTGACAGGCTGATAGTGACCCGATAGAAACTTTATTATTCACTTAATCACTGATTGAGATATGATGAAGCTAACTTAATCTCATACATTCATGGGATTTATGTAACAGTAAGACAGAGAATGTAAGTGTGCACCCACATGCACTATTTTTGTTTTTATAATGCTATTGTAAATACTCCTGTTGTCTGCTGTGTTCAGACTCAAGTCCTGTGTGTGATGCCACATTCAAGACATTCAGTGTCTTTTTTTTTAACAGAAGACTGTAGCTAGAAGCTGCAGCTAGACTGCAGAAGTATTAGTTTTTTGTTTTTGAGGATGGAACCATTTTCACACACAGATATAGGGAGGCTAGACCTATACAGTTGATTTATTATGGTTTATAATTTAATGTCAAGACAAAGAAGAAGAAGAAAAAGATGGCTGAACAACTGTTCAGTGTCAATCCTGTGGAGATCTCCAAAATAATGTTCAGCTTAAGTCTCAGCAAAACTCAGAACATTTCTGGAGCCTTGTAGACCCAGAAAACTATAAGAACATTCACCAAGCAGCACTGAAAATGTCTGCTTTATTTGGTTCTGTTCTACATACCTTTGTGAAGCAGCTTTTTCTGACATGAATGAAATCTAAATACAGAACAAGACTGACTGATGAACATTTAAATGACTCTATTAGAGTGAACCTAAGTGGGTCCAGCATACACCTCTATGGTGGACTGGATGCAGTGCCATTCATCTCACTAACAAAAGAGTGAAATGCTTGTAAGGTGGTGATTAAGGACACTTATGTGAATGTTCAGTGATGTACTTATTATGTGGGCCATAATAATATGTGAGAAATCTTCGTTTTCTTGGACCTTATTTTTGATAAGCTTTAGGTATTGCAATTTCACACGTAAGTATAGCTTAATTCAACTGATGAGGGCTATGTGAATAAATGTAAGCGATGTGATGCAAGTAGCTCTTGGCCACTTTAATTTTTTGAAAGTAGCTCTCAGATGAAGAAAGGTTGGAGACCCCTGGTCTAGATCAATTACCTAAACCAATATGTGCTAATGTTATATCCTATAAAAGGCAACCATGTACTTAGCTTTGCAGATCATTTACATGCACAAAACCTATATAACACACTACAGGTTCAACTTCTGGTTCCTCGTGGTTGTTGGTGCTGTTCAAAGGATTTATTTTCTCAATCAGCTTCAGTTTGAGTAATTTCATTACACAATCTTGAGTTTTTTTTGTTAAAAACATACCTAAATAATTAATGCTTATTAAGTTATGATGAATAAATACTTTATATTTAAAGCCAAGTTTTGAGGGGCTTAAAATCTCTTCAAATGAATTCCCTTCATGTCAGACTTTTGTTTTTTGTCCCATGTAAATGGCTTGTTAAACTGGCTTAACTATACTCAACCTGATTTAAGATTGTCTTTAGCACAGTTACATTGTTAGGCGCCTGATCATATAACCCTTGAGCATCAAAGCATACGTACGTAGTAGCAGCAGCAGACCAAGGAACAGCAGTCCGATTCCAGCGGGTCCTAACTCTGCTCCTTTCTTGGTATTACCTCGATCTCCACACATCACCCCTTCCTCACAGGTGCACACTTGGACCGTCACTTTCTCTGGTTCTGGACAGGCCTGCCCTTGCTGGTCCTTCACCACAAAAGTCACCTCGTATAAACCAGGCCACACGGTCTCCTTGGCCCTGAGGATGGCTGCAGTGTCTGCAGGCACGAGACAAACAGATGATGAGTGTGCCAAGTGTGTTTACTCTAATATTTTGATTATAATAATGATTATAGTTACAAAACAATTAAATCCTGGTGCTCAACTGGTTGAGGATGCATGCCAGGATTAGGGTTAGGAAAACCAACTAATGTTAACAGAGCTAGTTCTAATTGTATATTTGAATGTTTTAATATCTATGTACAACACTTTAAAATATTCACAGTATTCTCCTCACCATTGTAGTGCTCCACCTGCCATTTACCCTGAGTGCCCTCTGGGATTATTTCAAAGGTAAAAGGAGATCCGTTGGGGGAAAAATCCTCATCTTTAGCATTCACAATAACGGCATCATTGGGGATACACAGAGTCTGGATTTGACTGGTCAGGGTGGGGCAGTGGTCGTTGAAATCCTCCACTTGGATGGCTATGGTGCCAGTGGCTGTTTTAGCAGGCATGTCTGTGTTGAAGGAAATAAAGAAATCAACCAGCTTTAATTTGTTTCTATTTCCAGGACAGATTTCATGAACGTTTTCAAAATGCTAATCTCAACTGTTGGCAAGGCTGGTAAACAACATGCAAAGCATCTTGATCTGAAGAAGAAACAAAGTGTTAAAAGTGTACCTTCTGTAAAGCAGACTACTTTGGCATAATACGTCCCGTTGATCAGGTATGGAGATTCTCTATCTGGCATCTTGTTCAGTTTGATATCAGCTGTTTTTGGGTCGATGGTAAACCAGTTGTCAGGGTCTGAGCCTTTGGCATACCTACAGTAGAATACACTGTGTCAGTTATCATGATTGAGTGTAGAAAACTAAGCTGAAGTACTGTTAACCACAGAGCATTTTGAGTATGTGTTTATGCACTGACCTGACATTCTCAGCTACTTTCCCAGTGTCTTCATCTATTGCAGTGTAGCGGGTAATGACTTCATTAATGTTGACGGAGCTGCCATCCTCTGAGACGGGAATAGCTTTGACTTTGGGGTCAAAACTTGGCCCCTCCGGCTGGTTCTTCACATTGATTTTGATCGGATAGGTTTTATATGTGGTATCAAAGGTTCCATCATAGAGTGGAACCTTGTTCTTCACAATTAATCCTAGGTCAAGGATTGGATGATCCTCATAATCGAGAGCCTTTAAAATGGAACACACAAACACAAAGTCTATATATCAATATCAATTTGCCGTATGTAGGAGAGAAACTCCCTTTGGAGGAAACTTTAACACACTAAAGCAGGGGTCGGCAACAGGCGGACCGCGGTCCGGATCCGGACCCAGACGCCGACCTATACGGACCCGGACCTATAATCAATACATTAATAGGGGATTTCAATTTTGACGGGGTGATTCTATTTTAACCGCCGCCGACAGGGGGCGAAAGAGACGAGTGAGCGATACAGGGAGAGAAACACAGAAGAAGAGACGAGAGAGCGGCAGAGAGAAGCGGAGAGGAAAGTGAGTGAAGAGAATAATTAGCGATACAGGCAGAGAACACGGAGAGGAGATTGAACAGGGGCAGACAGGGAGAGACAAATAATTACACATGGCGCTCTCCAAGAAGAGGAAAGTGTAATTACATGCTTTTAACCCTGAGTGGACAAACTCATTCATGTTCATCCTGCCCACTGGGAGCACAGAACCAGTGTGTCTCATTTGTTCAGAGACCGTGGCGCTCATTAAAAGCAGAATACAAAAATCAAGTAACTGTATTCAGCTCGCGTTATATTTGAAAAACGAGTAATCTGATTACAGTTACTTTCGTAAACCTGAAGTGAATACATTTTGGAATACTTATTGGAATTATTGGTGGAAAAGTTTCCTCATAAAAGTCATTACCAGCAGAACTGTGTGCACACTGCACAGCGCTGCAGCATGTCTGTGAGCGAGAGAGATACAGCGTGTCTGTGAGGCCCCGCCCCCGCACGCAGATCAGAGAGAGAGATCTCTTAAAATATATTGAAAGTTAGAAAGGGAGATGGTTCGATAAAATGTGCAAGATAACGTTTATGTAGTATTTCTTTAATGTCGAAATTATGACATTTCATAACGGGATCAAATCAAAGTGAATGGCCTGCTGCTGCTGAATGCATGGGGCAAGTGACTGGAAACAGTTTTAAAAGTTATTACGTCGTTTCAGATAATAAATAATAATGATAATTCATTCTATTTAGGGGCGCCTTTCAAAGCACCCAAGGACACCTGGCAATTCCCGAGGGGGTTAGCCGCTCAGCATAAGTTACCATGGAGATCTAGCCCGCTAAAAAGAGAACCAGCGTCGTAGGACCGGAAAGCCCGAGTTTTCCCTGAAGTCAGCCGGCTAAGCGAAAATCCGGCTTCGTAGTATAGGCCCCACGATCAAAATTAAAACTAAATATCGTTCCAGGGCAGGCTAACCGAGGCTAACCAATGAGCACCTGCATGTGTGTATGAGAAGGGCCCTGACACAATTTCAGCCCAGATTTAAACTCCTGGCAGGTCAAGCTCAAGCTCAATTCTCGCACTGAATAAAAAGAAGTGAGTGAGGGACTGCAATAAAGAAAGAGAAACTTTAAAACTGTTCAATTGTTATGATGTGTAAAGACTGATATTGTTCTATAATCGTCTGAAACTGTTAAGTCATGATGTGAAACGGTTAACAAAGCTATTTTATTTATTTCTCTATTTTATTTTTAAATGCAGCCAGAGAGGAACATTACACATATCCACAGTATTTTACTGTATATCTGTATAGTTCAATGTTAATTGACAATAAATATTGTTGTTTTTGAATTGTACTTTCTTTATTTGATTGGCAGTCAGTTGTTGATGACATGCAGACGTTGATAAAGCTACAGGCTACTTCAATATATATCACACTAATTCATAAAGCAACTTAGACATTTTGATGTTCCGGACCTTTGCATGGGGAGATTTTCTCTAACTGGACCTCGTTGAATTTTAGTTGAATACCCCTGCACTAAAGGAAAGGGAAAACCCCAAAAAGCATAATAGACCCCTTTAATGGGAGAATGGAGAACCTGTAACCTTTTGATACACTTTGACAAAAGACAGTACTGTTTATAGAGGTTGACTATGAAGGGCCGTGTAGGCCAAAATTCAAACTCACCTTGCACACACACTACTGAAAACATCGGGCCTTGCACACACACTACTGAAATCCTCTCACATTCACTACTGAACACCTCACACACACACTACTGAAAATTAACCTCACACACACACACAACTGAAAATTAACCTCACACACACACAACTGAAAATTAACCTCACACACACACTACTGAAAATTAACTTCACACACACACTACTGAAAACCTCACACACACACACTCCTGAAAAACATTTTACTGAAAGGTTCTCAGTAGGGAATGTGCATGTGTTTCACCTATGTGTGTGTGAGGGGGATTCTTGCTGTAACGGAAGTCATTGTAATGTAACGGAAGTCATTGTAATGTAACGGAAGTCATTGTAATGTAATGGAAGTCATTGTAATGAAACGGAAGTACCAAACTGCTAGTGGTCTCTTTGCTAGCCCCGTTAGCCCTGTTAGCTTCATTAGCTCCAGGCTGCTACTCAGACGTGTTTGTTGTGTTGATGCCTGGTGGAGTATTCTTCATTGAAATATCGCACTTATCTTATGGCTCTCCGGTTCAAACAGACTGTCCATGAATGCAGTTTATTCGGTAAGTGAAATTCAAGCACTTTATTTCTTACTTGTCTTTTAATTCAGCTAACGAGCGAGACGAAGCTACATCTGTGCTAACGATGCTATCCGTAGCATACAAGTTAAAACATAATAGAGAAGTGTAAAACATTAAGAAGGATTATACTGTAGAACAAAAGGCTTCTCGGTGAGGTTGGTCAAATAAGGTCATGCTTGTACATTAGTTAGTTTGCTAGTTAGGTAACTGTATGCATTGTTACGGACCGTCTACACAGCAGCGTTAAAAAAATCTTGAAACGCTTCTGCCCATTCACTTTGAATGGGGTGACGTCACTTTCCCTCACTTTTCGCCGAACTGCATTGTGGGCAGGCGAGCGGAGATTTTCAGGATTTTCAGGATTCAAAGTTGAACAATGTTCAACTTTTGAGGCTGAGGTGGAAGCGTCAGCCAATCAAATCCCGTGTACGCAAATCTGACAGTTCAAGCTCTAGCCAATCAAACGGCGTGTATGCTGGGAGAGACATACCGCAGGTCATTTCCTCATATTCCAAAAAATGGAGGAGAAATTAGCGGTAGCGAATCAATCACCCGGTGCTTTATGACCAGACCTACCGGGATATAAACCGGAGGAGCCAGGCATGGAGGGAGGTGGCAGAGACAGTGGTAGGTTTTCGCCTGTTTTGGGGAGTTTATATCCAGTTTACTTCGGGCTTTTTTGCTTCGTATGTCGCGGGCGGGAGATTCATGTGATTGGTTGTTCGTGCCTTGCTCGCAAAAAATCCTCAAGCTTCAGATACGCCCACCTCCAAGATTTTTTTAACGCTGCTGTGTAGACGGTCCGTTATTGTTAATTTAAAATAGCTATGCTCGACGATGCAGACAGCTAGCGTCACATTAGTGTTGAAGAGCAGCGTACTGTATGAGATTACCTCACTATAAGATCTGTGTATCTTAAAAATACGAATCTCACATTTCCAGTTGGTTTCAGAAATAACGTTAACGTAGATATTGCAATATGGTTTGTTGAGCTGGAGTTGATTATTGAAGTTTACTGGTTAACGTTCATCATATTAAACGAACGAACCCAAACGTTGTTGTTTTTATTAATATTATTACCAATACTTACTAAGCATTATCAATACACTGGAGAAACCGACTTATTGTGGCAGCAGAACGTGAACATGTAGCTTAATGCCTGCATTTAAGGACGAAAGCGTAGTCAATGCTTTAGGGACAAGGACATGATTTGTTTAAATATTAGATATGACGTTATGTGTGCTTCTGTGACAATTAAGCTTATTCATTGCATTACATTTGTTAAAGATGTGTGTCTTTTACCCTTACGTGTGTGTTACAAATGAATGTGAATATAGCATAGGACAAATATTTAAATTGACTGTCTCATGACAAACGATTCCAAAATAACAGTAAAATAAAAAGGACCCCAACTAGACAATAATACACAATCCAACTGATAAGATACAGTATGGGCTGTGATATCCAGCACTTTTTTTTTAAGGATAACCAAACGATTATCACATGACATTTTGCATGTAAAAAAAAGTCTGTGACAGACCAGAGGATACTGACCACGAGAGAGAGACCTATTCCTAACATCAGTGAACTTCAGCATGGACTCAAAAGGTACAAAGACTCCTTTCATACTGTACAAAGAATCGAGAAACGTTCTGGTTTAAATAGATAAAGTAACAACTATAATCACCTTTCACATTTCAATGTGTGTAATTTAAGGCAATTCTTATTTTACATTGTGAGAATTACTACCAATTGTCTCTACATATTGTCTGTAAAAGACGTGGTAAAAGTGCTTCTTGTAGTGAGACAACCGAACAGCATGACTTACACTAAGTTCTGATAACAGTTGAATATTATTTAATAATAACATATATTTTAATGTTGATTAACTGCAGACTGTTCATTCATAATCTGATTATCTTTGTAGTACAAAGTGATGAATTTAAAAAACACATTAAAATAAATATATATATTATTTCTACAGCCGCTTAATAAACAAACACACCTCTTTCATAAATAACATACTTACTCTGCAATAATGTAATATGTTTGATATGTCTTGTCATTTCTGTTAGGAAAGGACATACCTGAAGGACACAACTGCCTCACCGTTTTCTCCGAGGGACCAGAAGAAAATGAAAAGCTGATATGAGATTAAAGACCAATACAAGACATTCACTAAGAAACTACACTTTTATTGTGAACAGAAAAATCTGCACACTGAATAGTGTGTATTCAAACAGGACCATCATTTGTTTGTGACAGCTGTTCCCAGTATGGGCTCACAGATGCAGTTTGGGGGTTTCTTCATCAGGCCTGGTCCTCCTCCATCAGGCCTGCTCCTCCTCCCAGAGAAAGACCTCTCCACCTCAGTCCTCTCCAGCCAAACCCACAGACAGGACATCCGTCACGCTGAGGTTTCTCCCAAAGTCTCTGCAGCTCTCTGGACACCACGCCGTCTCAATTGATCCACACCGTGAATATGAGAGGGGAAAATGTGTGTAATAAATGCTTTAGACCAGGGGTTTTCAAAGTGTGGGAAGGTGAGCCTCCCCTCAGAGAACATAAGAACAGCCGCGCCCCCCCCCCCTCCCAATTATTATTGCTATTATTATTATTATTATTATTGTTGTTGTTGCTATAATGCAGGGGTATTCAATTGCATTTCAAAGAGGTCCAGTGAGAGAAAATGTCATTAAATGCTCAGTTTTGCTGTCTACCTTCCGCCATTTGAAATTACTCCGACTGTTTCTCTCCTTTTGTCTCGTATCTGTGTATGTGTTTGAATCTATCGTGCTGACTCACTGACTGCACCGATTTGATTGGCTGAGTAGCGTCACCTCCTTAAAACATTAAACAATCACTTTTTTAAACCTTTTTATCTTTATGTTTTAAACATATTGTATAAAACTCCCCCACTATTCCTTGCACCTCACTAGAATAAGCCCGAATGGTCTCAACCATATTGCATCAGTAACGTGCACTTGTTGTTATAACAAGATCGCAAGGACACTGGTAGCGATCGGAAAATTGAGTGTTGTTCAGTTTGTGTGTTGTGGAACATGCGTGTGCGACTGTGCGTGCATGAAAATATACCACACACCCAATTACAATTGCATGTTCAATTCACTACCCTGGAAGTTAATAAAGTTGTTAAAGTTGGAACAGCCTGTGGACAGCCGTTCTTCCTTGCATGTCAGTCGCCGACACCTTCTTACAGAGGACAGGCAAATCTAGCTGCAGCACGACCCGTATATTTTCGCACGCCGTGTTCTCAACACATTTTTTTTTTTAATTTTTAACATTTTCAACATCGTGGATACATCCTTATATGCTCCCGGCAACACACTGAACGTCAACTTTGCCTCCTTATTAAACTCACCCCTACTTTAGTGGGAACAATGAGTCTGCGTCTTTGATGCACACAGGAATAAACGCAGATCATACTCTGGCTGCAGCCTTGACCGGCACTTGCTTTTGATCAAAGTCAATGCGGAAAAACCCCACTCACACAGGTAGGTGGAGGTGAAGGGAATGAGCACTTTTACAGCCTTTTTGGCGAGGTGGGGGAACTCGGTCTCCACAGACAGCCAACAGTGGGCAAGTGTCACTTTACTCATCTTTTTCTCATTATTTTTTGTCTCACGCTGCGCCTCCCCTGAAGCTCTCTGGCGCCCCCCAGGGGAGGCGCGCCTCACACTTTGAAAACCGCTGCTTTAGACAATAAGAAATATGAAGTTAACTGTAAGGAGTGGCTCAGTTTTTTTTAAATAGACAAAACTATTACTGTATTTCAATATCTCACGTCTGAAAGTTTAATTTAAAAGAAGAAGAGGCCCCAAAAATAAAGATTGGTATATCAATAAATGTAGTTGATTTTGTCTTTTTAATTGTGTAAAGTAGATAGAACTGGTACTTAAGAGTTTGAATACAGTCTGGTTGCGGAGGAGGCACACAGGTAAGAGCACTAACTAGCTACCATCACATGTAACTAAGCTTGACTTGAATTTATTAAAAGTATAATTAAGTAACAGCAACAAATCAATAACTAAAATCATACAAAAATGTGAATCTTTGCTGGGTCCACTGTTGAATTTACCCCATATTGTACATTTTAGAAACCTGAAGGCATTCATAGATTTGTATGTAAGTAATATCCCAAAACTCAATACCTTAGATTATTATTGATTGTTTTGCTGAATAGTTTCATGTGCACTTACCTTAAGCAACGTAAAACGTGCAGACCGGGAGCAACAGATGTAAGTTAGCCGGCTAGCTGGAGTACATAGGTCAGTCTTATATTTACTTACTGTTAACTAACTAATGCGAACACAACTGTTGGCTAGAAGTACGCAGCTTAATCAACCATATTTAACTGGCCATTGTCCTCTGAGCCTGAAATATCAATCACTTCAATAAATGGTAAAACAAAAAAAGGAAAGGGTCTGGCTCAATTTCGGCTTAGTTAGCTTGTTAGCTTATTGCAGCTGTGCATGTTGCTAGTGGGTTGCTAGGCCACCTCACGAGCTGCGCAGGGTGATGTAAACAAGAACACCTCGATAGACCAGACCGTCTCAGTTTGTAGACCGCTCGGCCCGGGGTCCAGCCTACGGCTGCGGTGCCGTTTCTCTATAAATCCATACTGAATTGAACCTTCCGTTTCGTTCTTCTTCATCTTCTTTAATGGCGACTTGCAAACAGACGAGCATTATCGCCACCTACTGTATCACTGCAGCATTGCTCTTTGTTAGTTCCGTTTCATTACAATGACTTCCGTTTCATTACAATGACTTCCGTTACAGCAAGAATCCCCCTCTCACACACATAGGTGAAACACATGCACATTCCCTACTAAGAACCTTTCAGTAAAATGTTTTTCAGTTGCGTGTGTGTGAGGTTAATTTTCAGTTGCGTGTGTGTGAGGTTAATTTCCAGTAATATGTGTGAGCAGTGGCGGCTGGTGGAAAATATTTTAGGTGGGGCTGTGGAAATGGTGATCAAACAATACTAGGGGGCATTTTTTTGAGAAAAGACCCCCTAAATTATGACTTCTGGTGATGTTAGAGGGGGGGGGGGGGGGGCGAGGACAATTTGAGGCTTAAAAATATGAGAAGACTGATCAATACCTCCATAACTTCAGTGTGGTTAGCTATGAATCTTCCAAAACTTCCAAACACCTTGTCCTGGACATAGTTTCTACAGCATAAACTGTGCTAACAAGCTGGGATTCCAGATTCTAGAAATATAAGTATCATCACTGAGCGATCAGAACTCACGACAGCAAATACAGACATCACACGACGTAGCTTTAGGTAGCAAAACACGGAGATATGCTCACCTTTTGCAGAATAACAATTCTGATCAAAAACGAGAAAAACGCAGCTGAAGGTTAATCCAATGTGTCTGTCACAAATGATTGATGATCCATAATTCCATTTTTATGTCAAAAACGGAGTTTTCATTAGCTGCTAATGGTAGCTTCCAGAGTGTATGACAGCTTCCTGTTTTGTCTCCTTGGATACGAGTCCAAACAACTCACAGACTGCACCGGGCGCTCACGTAGGAGCCCTGTGACCATCAGATTTGACGACGCTGATTGGCTGAAATTATGTTTCGGCGGGATAGTTTAAAGATAGCAACAGTTGGCTTCTGCTGCACTTGCTGCCCTCTCATCTGGGCGCTGTGCATTGCGCCCAGACGAGAGGGAGTAATGATACACGGGCAAGGCCAGGCAGGAACTTGTGACTTATCAGTAACTTTAGACATCGTAACACAATTTTAAACGAGATTTTATTGTAGATTATACATTTTACTGATAGCAATTATATAATATTTACCTTGTTTATTAAAAATAAAAATAAAAATAAAAAATATATTTTTTAAATATATATTTTTTTATTTATTTTATTTTTAATGTGGGAAGAGGGGGGGCGGCGCCCCTAGCGCCCCTATGGGCCGGCCGCCACTGTGTGTGAGGCTTAATTTTCAGTAGTGTGTGTGTGAGGTGTTCAGTAGTGAATGTGAGAGGATTTCAGTAGTGTGTGTGCAAGGCCCGATGTTTTCAGTAGTGTGTGGGCGAGGTGAGTTTGAATTTTGGCCTACACGGCCCCTCATAGTTGACCCATTCATACTGTACCTACGTAAACGTTCTTGTCTCACCTACTCCTATTATGATCATTTTACTAACACTTGTGTTTTTTTTTTATTGAACTTGTGTACCTTGTCGAGCATCAG
Source organism: Trematomus bernacchii (assembly GCF_902827165.1). Taxonomy (NCBI): domain Eukaryota; kingdom Metazoa; phylum Chordata; class Actinopteri; order Perciformes; family Nototheniidae; genus Trematomus; species Trematomus bernacchii. The sequence continues at coordinate 3,495,887 of NW_022987708.1, forward strand.
GATGCCTTCGTTGGTCGCGGGGTCTGTTTTGATGCTGAAGTACCCGGCCTCGTTCCCTCTGACGATGACAAACATGGCTTCCCAGTTCTCTGAGGCCTCCAGGTCCAAGTCCTTTGCTCTGATCCTCATCACCTCCACACCCTCCGTGTTCTCCTCAATGCTGCCTTCATACTGCAGGTAAAAAGCGTTGTGAGATGCAGTCATTTTTGAAAATACATTTCCATATATCATTTTTTTCCCTTAAAGGAAACCTTAAACCCATTTAACTCTAAAACCCTTAAACTTATTACATCAACATACAGTTTAACATGTTGATAAAGAAGGGAGAATGTGAGAAAGAAAAGTACCTCCATTTTTTCCAGAGTGGGAAGGTTGTCATTAACATCTTGAACATTAATGACAACAGTGCTGGTTGCACTGTGTCCGCCTGGTAAACCATTCAGGTCTTGACCTTTCACTGTCAGAGTGTACTGATCCGCTGTCTGAAATAAGAATGTGGAATAGAACAGGAAGTGTTAGAGCAGGGACTTCTCTGTAAGATTCAATCAAACTACCAATACTAATCTAAATAGGATGGCAAATTATCAAGCTACAGGATGTGCAGTGCTGTGAAGTACTACATAAAACATGAGGCATTCTCACATAGTGGACCTTATCTCCACACTTAAAGGGTCTGAACCCATCATAATTCGGAAACTGAAGGCCCTGACAAAACAAGCCCACTATTGGGCTTCAGCCAATTTAGTGGCAAAGTTCCTCTGATAGGCTCGTCTTAAGCTCAGTGGACAAGATAAGAAACAGAGAGAAGGAAAACAAAGAAAGGTCAAGATAAATGTTTGACATCTTGTTTGATTATTAAATATTTCCAATTACCCAAGGGGGGCCTGACTGATAAAGTTTGGGAACCACTGGGATAAGGGATGGAAAATTGCGTCCAAGGCAGCCAATGGCAGGCTCAAACACACAGCCTGTTAGTCAGGCTACGTTACATATGACATCTTGTGATTGCACTGGATGTACAGTGACAGTTGACTTTAAAGAAAAACCAAAGTGTTTCAGCTGAAGCAAATTATATTTAGGTGAACTACAGCGGCAATCTATGTCAGATAATCAAAGTGTCATGTCAACTCTTCGGGACAAGTCTGCCATTGTAATTTACATTAAGGCAGTTTTCTATTTTTAGAATTTAGATTCTAAGCATTTTACACTCATTTTATCTACGTGTTTCAATCGGCCATTGTTGGATATTTGTACCCACAAATATAATTATTGAGACAAATCTAGCTCCATAGATTAGTATTTGTAAGCCTCTGCGATTGAGACTGGCCCTGTGGATGTAGTTCACACTGTACCTCTCTGTCCAGGGCAGAACTTTTGACGCGTACGATCCCATCTTTGGAAATGGAAAACATGTCACCGGGTGGTTGTTGATCTACGATGGTATAGGCGATCTGAGAGTTTATATTTCCTGGTTCATCAGCATCAGTTGCAGTTATTTTCATGACTGAAGTCCCTGTAAAACATTATTTAATGAAACAGTCATTACAAATGTACACATTTGGCTATGTTCAGACGTCTGTGCTCTGATGAAAGAAAACTAAATGCATCACATTGCACACTGGTCAGAAAGATCAGAAAACACTCAGACTCATGTGAATAGTGAATCAGAATCAGAAATCCTTTATTTGACCTGCAACAGGGAATCTAACATGATTACAATAGCAGATGGTGGATTTTTAAATGTTTAAGTACAGTATGTACACATGTACACATAATAATACAATAAGTAAAAAACAAAAAGCAGATATGTACACCATGGTAATAAACGTGAAATTGCAGGAGGTTATATTGCACTTGCATGTATATTGCACAACGTTTTATATTAAAAGACATCAAGTGTATTATAGCTGAGGCAGCTGCACGGTGCGGACAGGGTGTCTTAGGCCCCGGCCCCACGGGAACACATTCGGCAAAACGCATAGGATTAACGCAAACGCAATCGCCAAAAAGCTTCCGTCCACACGCAATATACACCGGATAGTGTCTTGCCACACGAGACAGCTCCGTTTAGATCCAACCGCTGGAAAAGCTGCAGTACATATGCCGAGCCTGTATGTGGCGCTGTAACTTCCTCCACAAAAGCAGCAACTTCCTCCACAAAAGCAGCGAAGAAGAATGGTTGTCATGGCTGCACTTCTGTTTATTCTCCTTGGTGGGGGCAGAGGGAACCGGGCAGAGTTTTTCGCCGGTCAACGTGTGTTAAAGTTGAAATCTTCCGGACAAAATTATAAAAGTGCCGGTCAAAGGTCTTCTTTGTTATTTATTGAGCTTTAAAACAAATGAATAACGACTCTATATAATGATATATAATAATAAAATACACGGAGCCTGTCTCTTTTTCCTCTCTTCTGACAGCGTCAGTGTCTGTCTCATGCAGCAGCTGATCCAGTAAGTAAACCCGACAATAAAAATAAACATATTTATAACTAGTTTAGGTAGTTAGAGAGGTAATTAAAATAGCTAAGGGTGATGATCTGACTTGAAGTGTGTGTTTTGCTCCCGCTGCATCACAGCGGGAGGAGCTGCGTGTCTCCGTCCTGTCAGATTAGACTTCACTCGCGTTTATGTCCATATCGAGATAAAGATAACTAATCTGAATTCAGTGTGCAGTGTACTTTTGCGGGGGTGAGCAGCAGAGGTGGGGAGAGGCGGGGCTATTGCGTCGTCATTATCAGAAAAGGATGACCGTATAGGCTACCACACGGCCCCGTTGGACCCCCCAGAGCGCTCCGTTCCCAGATCTATCCACCTTTGGACCCGTTGTCGTTTGCAGGGTCCGTTTCTACCGTTCCGTTACGGCGTCGTGTGGCAAAAAGGGCTATACGCAAGAGAAATATGCGGATACAACCCGTTTTCGTTCCCGTGGGGCCTGGGCCTCAGGCCACATTTACACGAGAACGAAACGGCTTGTATCTGCATAGTTTCTCTTACGTATAGCCCTATTATTTACATGAGGCCGTAACAAACGGACCCCACAAACGATAACGGGTCCCAAGGTGGATAGATTTGCAAACGAAACTCTCTGGGGGGTCAAACGAGTCCATGTAATCGCCTCTATACGAATATTTCCTGAAAAAATAACGATAGCCCCACCTCTCCCCGCCTCTGCTGCTCACTGCTGTAGCATGGCCAGTAGCTACTGTCAGTAGCTACTGCTAGTGCTACTGCTACTGACCATGCTACAGATGTTAGTACAACATCTACAGCTCGACCATGCTACAGATGTTAGTGCAAAATCTACAGCTCCTCTACCACAACCATCAGCAACAAGTGGACATGGAGAATTACATGAACCACTACATGTTGCTAAATCCACCGCGGGGCGTAAACAGAAGGGTAGCCATGGCAACATTGCTCTGGGCTGCTCCGGGGTCTTCTTCGCTGCTTTTGGTGTATTTTGTGGCGGAAGTTACAGCGCCACTTACAGTCCCGGCATATGTACTACAGCGTTCCCAGCGGTCTCGTTTGAACAGACACGTTAAATGAAGAGAATGCATGTGAACGGAAGACTTTTTTGAAAACGCATACTGTGCATAAACGCAAACGTTCCCGTGTAAAAGCAGCCTCAGTGTGATAAATTGCCCAATATTGATGACAGCTTTTCCATCACAATTACCATGAATAATGACTTAAACCTGAGACATGTCAAATTGTTTACCAGATTTGACAGCTTTTTACCCTTGTTATACTAGTTCTAATGCTGCGTTCACACCGGAAGCGTTGGGAATATTCGCATCGTTCTAATCACTCGAGTTTCAGCTGTGTCAGCTGTGTTTACTCGCGTCATTCAGCAGCAGGAACTCTGCATATACAGATGTAGCACCTAATTTCTAATGTCCCTACCGCAGTGGGGCCGTGGTCGGCACGGAGTCGATCCTCGCAGAAAGGAAAACCCCCCGCATGACTTGATACGCCCCCTTGATAAATTATAATGAAACCAGCTGCAATGGATCATGGATCCACCAGGGGGAGCAGTGATTAAAAAGCTGCCACACTGGAACTCATGTGAAATAAACAGCTGATAGATTTATGTCTGATTACTATAGCGGATCTTTGTTAAGATCCATATGTCACGGATAGGATCATATTCTGTGCTAAATAAGAGACATGCAATCATTTACAAAACATCACCATGTTTTCATTTAACTAAATAATGTTGTTTAATCCACGTTGGCATACTACAACTACAAAATCGGTTTGTTTTTTCATCAGGAAATGCAGCCCGGCTCAAACAAACATCATCCTCACGATCATTTAATGTATCATATGTTCGCCGAATTGACATGAAAGCACTAACAAATATGAATTTGCTGTAGTCAACTTCATTAAAACTTTATTAACTTGCCTAAACTGAGTAATTCACTAAAAAGAGGTTTATTTTTAATGGAGCCTCGTCATCTCACCACGGGCAAACAAGAATATTTACAGTGTTAAAGGTCCCATGTCATGCTTTTCCGGTTATTACCTGTCCCCTTGTGTGTTATGAAGGTTTTTATGCATGTAAACGGTCTGCAGAGTCAAAAACCCTCAAAGTACACCCTGTAGCGAGTAAAACTCTAACACAGAAAAGACCTCCCCAAAACGCCTCGTTGGAGATTTCTCATTTTCTTCCTGGGTACTCTGACGTGGGAATACCCAGAGGCAGGGGCGGACTGGCCATCGGGACGTTCGGGAGGAATCCCGATGGGCCGGTACTGAAGTTGGCCGGTCGGACGATGTGGGCCGGTCGGATAAGTCACTAGCACCGCCCCCCCCCCCCCCCGTCGACAATTTATTTGCGGTACCGAAGTGGGCCGGTCGAGAGTCCCGGGCTGATTTGTAGTCCCAGTCCGCCCCTGCCCAGAGGCCACACCCTCTGCGAGCATTTCACGAAACAAAGCTTCACAAACCTTTCAGCGATTCATGCCGGATATGTACAGCGTAGGGCACTGAAGAACGATGCTGTTCCTACTTTGTTTGGACCAGCGGGAGATTCGGGTACACAACCTGTAAGTATTCATTGTTGTTTGTGTATTTATGATGTTTAAAACAAACAAGGTATCTACCACGACTGTTTAAATGGGTAAACGTTTTTCGGGGTGCTACGTTGGGATCGCGGAGAAATGCTCTTCGCAGACCCATTCTCACAGCGTTATAAACCTTTTTCTTACTCAATATCAAGCCACACTTATTGTTTTTACTTCGGCTGTGAGTGTTTGTGTGTGCTCAGGATGAATTTAGCTTGTTCTCGCTGTATCGCTGAGAGGCTCGTTGCTGCGATCTGCTGCGAGGAGCGGACAGGCTTTGCAGCAACGAGCCTCTCAACGTCCCGACCAATCAGAGCACACTGGGCTCACAGGGAGGGGGGGCAGGAGCTCCAACAAGCCGTTTAGGACAGAGTGAATACCGGTGAATACACATACTTTACAGAGATGCTGTATGAGAAACCAATGTGAGTTTGGAAAATTGCACAATATAAATCTATTTTAGTAGACCTCAACAATGGAATTATGATCAGTAGAAATGGCCATGACATGGGACCTCTAATAGGTTACTGTATTATTACTGTTTAATATTACTGCTATAACAATCACACATTGAGTTCATTCTTGTGCAATAATCAAATTAGACCGTTGTTTTTTTAAATAGTCTTTATGAAACTCGGCAGCTCACAGGTGATCAGCTGATCAGCGGGGGCTGTGTGTGACTCTCTTTGTTTACACACCTAATGGGCCATCAGCCACAGCTCTCCCACCCCCCCTGTGATCTCCCAACCCCCCTGTGATCTCTTTTCTCCAGCAGTAAAGTTTAACTGTAGGTTTGTGTTTGCATATTTATGCTGTCGCAGTTCCTGTTGTTTCTATCGCACATTGCCGGTATGAAAGGGTCTGTGCCGGCAATATCAAACATTTAATAAAAGTGAAAAACAATGAACAAGACTTAACGTATTAATAATAATTATTATTATTATTATATTTATTCCGTTTTGGATGTACGATTTTTGACTTTGTTAGTGATCTTCTCTTCCTCTCTGCCGAGCACTGTCAGACCAAACCATGCGGCTGTAAAGAGGGGTGTCTAGTTCCCCCTCGACACATAGACTGGTCCTTTTTTTTGTCCATGTCCGATTGGCTTAGAGCTTTCGCGACTGCAAACATTTTTAAACAAACATTGACCATGTACCGTTCACCACCCCCCACCCCCGACAGCGGAAGGTGTCGGCACGGCCGAAAAGACATGACGGTGCAGGACACACCAATCTGAGTAGGGCGACAGGACGCTCATCGGCGGCCAGACATCTATCGACGGGCAAAATCGGCTCGGTGTGTCAGGGGTGGTCAACACAGGGCTGTGACCATCTTTGTTTCAAATCTCTAGTAATGGCCCATTGGAATGTGACAAAACTCTCCCATCCCCCCTCTGTTCTCCAGCAGTGGTCTGAAAGGGTCTCTGGAAATATCAAACATTTAATTAAAGTTTTAAAAACAGTGACGGGCCGTCTCCACAGCAGCGTTAAAAAATCTTGAAACGCTTCTGCCCATTCACTTTGAATGGGGTGACGTCACTTTCCCTCACTTTTCGCCGAAATGCATTGTGGGCAGGCGAGCGGAGATTCTCAGGATTTTCAAGATTCAAAGTTGAACAATGTTCAACTTTTGAAGCTGAGGTGGAAGCGGCAGCCAATCAAATCCTGTGTACGCAAATCTGGCAGTTCAAGCTCTAGCCAATCAAACGGCGTGTATGCTGGGAGAGACATACCGCAGATCATTTCCTCATATTCCAAAAAATGGAGGAGAAATTAGCGGTAGCGAATCAATCACCCGGTGCTTTATGACCAGACCTACCGGGATATAAACCGGAGGAGCCAGGCATGGAGGGAGGTGGCAGAGACAGTGGTATGTTTTCGCCTGTTTTGGGGAGTTTATATCCAGTTTACTTCGGGCTTTTTGGCTTCGTATGTCGCGGGCGGGAGATTCATGTGATTGGTTGATCGCAAAAAAATCCCCAAGCCTCAGATACGCCCACCTCCAAGATTTTTTTAACGCTGCTGTGGAGACGGTCCGTGACAGGGTCCAAAATCAGAGGTGGAAGAAGTATTCCGATTATTTACCTAGGTAAAAATATGTGTTAGAAGTAAATTGTCAATTGCCCAAGTGAAAAGTATTATCATCTGAAAGTAAAATGAATCATTATGTTATTAGTATTAAATACATATAAGTATATATTTAGAAATACTCCGTTGTAATTATTGATGCATAAATGTGTTCATCCATTCAATGTGGCATCTGCTATAATGGGGTTAATGTATGATATTACTTAATAATACAACACAATATAATACATGATAATGTATAAGTGGATTTACTTTGATCTACTGTACTGTGTAAAAACACCACAACAATATTACAAAAAATATACTGCATATTAAAGCAAACTATTGTAAAGGTAAAAGTATGAGCATAACAAATTAAAGAAGTGTAAACATTTACATTATTATTATGATTATTTAATATATAAAGACTATATATTATTGAATTACAATTAAGATAATAAGATTAGATATACTTTATTTGATCTAAAATATTGATATTTTTTCGTTATAGTAGTCTGTGAAAACCGTAACCAATATGTGTTTAAATGCTCTTCAGCAAACACAGCTGCAGATCTGCAAACATTACTGAAGTACTGAAAGTCCAGGAAACAAACTGAATACCAAAGTTCACCCAGTTGTCTTTGTGTATTTGTGAATGAAGCGCCCTCTGATGGTTAAATCCTGAAATTGAACAAATGGGGAAATCTGGCAACGCCCTCTCAGAAAATAGTGGGAGGGCTTTAAAATCCCAGCCACTGGTAAACGCTGGGTTTTTGGTTGGAATCCGCTGGGTGGAGTCCTTTCTAGAGTGCTACATGACCATTACATGTATGTATGATATGTATGTGTAATGTGTATTTGTAAGGAGCGCTTTGAGAGTCATTGAAAAAGCGCTATAATAAATATAAGGATTATTATTATTATTATTATTATTATATCTGTATACCTTCACAAACTGACAATGCATCTGTTTAGATTGTGCCTTGGCTATTCAATTCTTGAGAAAATAAATACAAATAATAATCATTTAGGCCTTTTTACAAATTCACCAGCACTTACAATGGGATGACAAGCTTGAAATGAATATATCTGCACTTTCCTTGTTCTTCTGAGTTTGAATCTTTATGGTTTTTGCGCTTATTGTTAGTGGCTTTGGATAATAATAATAATAATAATAAATTGAATTTATAAAGCGCCTTTCACGGGACCCAAGGTCGCTGTACATGGTGGACAGACAAAACAAAACAGACAATGAGGAGCGAACAAAACAAGAAAAAAATAAAAATAAAATAAAGGAAGCCAGGGGACCAGGAAAGGACTAGGGTCCGAAGGCCATGGTGAACAGGTGCGTTTTTAGTGAGGATTTGAAGATGTCCAGTGAGGCAGCGTTCCGGATCTCGGGAGGAAGTGCATTCCAGAGGGTGGGGGCCGCAACACTGAACGCCCTGTCACCCACAGTACGAAGGCGAGAGCGGGGGATGGAGAGCAGGCCCGTGTCTGAGGACCGCAGACTCCGAGAGGGGGTGTAGGGATGTAGGAGGTCTGTTAAGTACTGGGGGGCGAGGGTATGGAGGGACTTGTACGTGAGGAGGAGTGTTTTATAGTGAATCCGGGACTTGACCGGCAGCCAGTGGAGGTGGATGAGGGTGGGGGTGATATGTTGCCATGGCTTAGTGTGGGTGAGAAGCCTGGCGGCAGAGTTCTGGACATATTGGAGCCTGGCCAGGGTTTTGCTGGGAACCCCGGACAGGACTCCATTGCAGTAGTCCAGACGGGATGTGATGAAGGCGTGTATGAGTGTTTCTGCCACAGAGTCAGAGAGTGAGGGGTGGAGTCTGGCAATGTTTTAGAGATGGTAGAAGGCGGATTTGGTCATGGATTTGATATGCGCCTGGAAAGAGAGGGTGGAGTCCAGGATGACTCCCAGGTTGCGGACTTCAGTGAACGGGGGGATGGAGCAGCCGTCAATGGTGAGAAGCAGGTCACCAACCTTCTGGAGCTGCGCCTTGGGAGCCACAATGATGAGCTCAGTTTTGTTGCTGTTTATTTTTAGCAGGTTTGATGACATCCAGTTTTTGATGTCCTGGAGGCAGTTGACCAGGGAAAGAGGTGGGAGCTGTGTGGACGGTTTGGTGCAGAAATAGAGCTGTGTGTCATCGGCATACGAGTAAAAGCTGAGACCATGTTGGCGGGTGATTTGACCAAGTGGGAGCATGTAGATGGTGAATAGGAGGGGTCCAAGCACAGAGCCTTGAGGTACACCTTGGTTAACCTGTTTCACACCTTCCCCCCGGTACCGGGCGGATAAACGCGTCATTTGCAGGAAACAACGTCTAAGGAATCTTAATATTGAATAAAACTATGAATGTGTTATATCCATGTAACGGGAAGAAACTCAGCTAACTGATCTTTTTAATTTTTTTTTTCAAAAAAACCCCACAATGCTAGCACTCAGCCTCTGAATTAGCCTCGATCGAAAAAACGGAACTTACAAAGGCACTTAAACTCACTCATAACTCCCTTATTACTTATCCTAGATGCACAGCCAACCACTCGTTTTTGGTGTCCTGGAGACACTGAATCTGTGTAAAAAACCTCAACACTCAGTGATAAACATTCGCGACGCTATAAACGAAAGCGTACATCATCACATGTGGAGCTAAGAAGCTAAACACGTAAATATGGCTTACCTTGGTCAAAAGTGGTCTTCAATGGCATTAAAACGATAAAAAAACGATGCTGCAGTTAATCCATAGGTTCATCCTATGTGTCTGTGCCTTCTTTGAAATTATTTCTGATAATCCATAAGCAATACAACTGCGTTTTAGTTTCCAAACTCCAGAAGGAGACATTCCTCCACTTTGGTTTCGTTTTCCACACGCGAAGCGCCCACATTTTTTCTTTACGTGTGTGGGTGGGAGCCTCCCCCTTCGATTCTATTGGCTCTAACGGTCACAAGGGTATGTCAACCAACCAAATCGAGCAAGGGGGGCCAGAGATAGGTCAAATCCACCCAAATGACCCCAGATGGCCCAGTTTTTGGCTAAATCTCTCTAAAAAGGTCAAATTTCACTTGTTTTGCATCAATCTTGATACAGGGTACTTATTATATGTTGTACTTTGGATTCCTAAAGCTTTAGCTTTAGTCTACTAACCCATCATCCAAGGGTAGTTTTCACTATCTGTAAAAAATAATTTTTGGACGGACACTATAATTTACAGTTTTTTACTATGTAAAATCTGAATTTTCTTTAAAATAAAAAACATTTATATTGATTCTGACACTTCTACATCCAACTCACAGGTTTATCATTACTTTGAGAACAAAGATTATTAATTTAACCCTTTTAGAAGGGAAGATATGGTCATTTGTTCTGGGAATGTCATTTTCAAGCCTGAGACCTGAAAAACAGGCTCAGAGTGGAACAGGTTAACTGGGGCCGGAGGGGAGCTGCAGTCACTGATGGTAACGAAGTGAGTCCTGTTAGAGAGGTAGGACTCGAACCAGGCAAGAGCTGTGTGACTGAGGCCAAGGTAGTCTGACAGGCGGCTGAGGAGGATGCTATGGGATATTGTGTCAAAGGCAGCGGAGAGGTCCAGGAGGATGAGAATACTGATGAGGCCAGAATCAGATGCGATGAGGAGGTCATTAGTGATTTTAATGAGGGCAGTCTCAGTACTGTGATGGGGTCTGAAGCCAGACTGGAGGGGTTCGTAGAGCTCATGAAATGTCATGTGGTGTTGCAGTTGTGCGGCAACTGCTCTTTCCAAGATCTTGCTCAGGAATGGGAGGTTTGAGATCGGCCGGTGGTTGTTGAGGTCCTCCGGGTCCAAGCCAGGCTTCTTCAGGATTGGAGAGACTGAGGCAGTTTTGAGGCAGGGTGAGACTGTGCCAGAAGACAGGGACAAGTTCACTATGTCAACAATGATGGGGCAGATGGTGGATAGAGCTGCCTTGACCAAGGCTGTGGGCATGGGGTCGAGAGAGCAGGTCGATGTCTTGGCCTTAGTGACCAGCTTGGATAAAAGCGTCGGCAAAATGAAATGTAAAAAATAAATAAGTATGTTAAATTAAGCAGCTTAGTGAAAATAAGGCAAGAAAATAGATAATCTCGTATTTATAAAACCAGAATGTTTTGTTGTATTTATAAAGTAACTGTAGGATTACATTGATGGAAGAATCTGGATTTGCACACAAAAGCAGAAACACTTGCCTCGAGGACTGAGCTCTTTCACCTTCCCGGCCTCCATGACTGCAAACACTGGAGCGTTGTCGTTCTCATCGATAACTTTGATTCGTAAGTCAATTGTTTTCTCTGCTTGACTGCCATTAGTGAACGTAGCAATACCTGACAGCTGAAAAAAAAAAAAAAATGTCTTTAATCACTTATTCAGAATCTAATACAGTGGCATTCAGGTCAAAAAGCACAGAACATCACTCACATTGTATGTATCGATTTCTTCCCTGTCGAGTTGTCTGGTCACACGAATGAATCCAGTATGAGGGTCGACAACAAACACATTGAAGGGATATTTATTTGCACCAATGCCTTCTAGAGAGTACTGAAGTCCCTCAGTTTCAAAATCTGACCGAATCTGAAACACAAAACAGGAAGATGGTGATTTCACTGCATCAGAGAAACACACTCAAAGGACATTTGCAGACGACAACACCTGCTCACTAAATGATTGCTGTTAGTGGTTAAATAGTTCCTTCTTTGTCTGTTACAGAATATATGGGTTTAAATAATCAGTGACTCACCTTGGCAATAAATTCCTTTCTGGTGTAGTCTACATTTTCCTTCAGTGGCTTTGCAGGGAGAATCCATACCCTTTTTTTTCTTACCAGGTTGTGTCCTGAGTAAGCAATCACCAGAACAACAGCCTGCAACATACATTTATAATTACTTCACACTGAATCCCTCTTTAAAACAATGGTCCACTTGTCGCATATATCTTAAAGGGGCCCTATAATGCTCAGTTTCAGGTTGATATTTGTATGTTGTGCCTCTACTATTTGTAGTCAAGTAACACTCATAATAGGGCATCATAGGGCCCCTTCAAGGCTGAATAACATTAGATTGCAATACAGAATTTACCTATATGAGATAGTAAAAACATTTTACAAATTAGTGTTCTGTTTCTCAATCAGTGCTAACAATAGTTTGTAGAATTTTGACATTTTGAAATGACATGGTTATGTAGCTATACGATTAAAGCATTATAACATTTTAATTGAAAAAATTGTCAGGCTTCCTCCGTAGTATCTGAGCCATCTCTTGTTTCTCTTTGTGAATCCATTCGTGAATCTTTTTCTTTAGCCAACAGATTTTCAAACAGATTTTGATGATCTAAAGCTATTGCTTTACTTTAATATATACCATAACAGTAAAGTGTTAATCAGTATCAGGAACTGTAGCTATTTTGTATAAATGCTATTTTCCTGGTTTAAATGTTGGGGTGGTGCTAAATCCTTCATAATCATAGAAATATACCAGACAGTGAATTAAAAAGATCCCCCTAAGATTCAGTACCCAGAATAACAACAGCTACAATACGTTTAAAAATAACTCTGAAATTGAAAATGTATTAATTTGGGATAATATGGGCTAAGATTGTTCAAAGATTTAAGTATTTTATATAAAAATAATGTTATGGCAGTTCTTTTTGCATTTATATTTTTCATATTACTCCTTGAAAGACATCAGAGCAGGATTGGTGTTGTTTTGAAGAGCTCTTCTTTATCTCTTCATATTTCACAAAAGCTTAACCTGTTAAACCCCAAGGACCCTCCGAAGGGTCCGAAAATGCTACATCTGCTAGCACCAGTGTGATCTCTGAAGTGTCATTTATGAAACTATTAATGTTCCACACCCAGCTGACGGGAAGAAACTCAGCTAACTGACTATACGAAAAAAAATAAAAAATAAATAATAATAATTCCCACAAGAAGCCTTTCAATGAGCCCTTAGCAAATACGGACTAATGCTATTTCTGCTCATAACTCACAAAAATTATCATTTATAATTATACTTTCTGCACAAACAACATATCATCTGAAAGCTGAGATTCCACAGATTCCATTGGCATAGGTCATCACTGCACGGCCAGAACTCACTGAGCTAGCAGCCAGAACATAGCAAATAAACAACATCAGTTGTCAAATCCATGACAATAATTAGCAGGTTAAATTTTACAATAATTTATTTTTTTTTTTTTTTATTTTTTTTTTATGGAATGAATAACTATAGTGATGATTCAATGTTATAAAATGATTTTTACAGTCTGGTACCTGAAAAAGGTCAAATGGCACTGATGGAACCAGATGTGCCCAAATGTGCCCAAAGCTTATTCCGCCTGGAATTTTTTTCCCTAAATCTCTCTAAAAAGGTCAATTTTCACTTGTTTTGCCTCAATCTTGATACAGGGTACTTATTATATGTTATAATTTTGATTCCTAAAGCTTTTAGCCTACTAACCCATCATTCAAGGGTGGTTTTCACTATAAGTAATGGTTTTTTGTTAGGCGGAGGTAAGAATTTACACTTTTTTACTATGTTCCATCTGAATTCACTCTGACACAGAAACATCTATATTGATTCTGACACTTCTACATCCATCTGACAGATGTAACCTTGCTTTGAGAAAAAAGATGATTAATTTAACCCTTTTAGAAGTGAAGTTATAGTCATTTGTTCTGGGCATGTCATTTTCGAGCCTGAAACCTGAAAAACAGGCTTGGGGTCTAACAGAAAGCCTGATTATTTTATTTCTTCCCCAATAAGGATTGTGCTGTTGAACAGCTATTCTGGCTCCTTTGGGCTCTACCAAGTTTAGAGGGGGTGATACATCGTGAAACTCCATATACTTCAAATGATTGAATCTGTTGCACCGTTCCAACAAAAACTACTAAAGAAAGAACAGGTCTGGGGCCTCATTTAAAAACAGTGCGTACGCTCAAAAGATGGCGTACGCCAGTTTCTACGCAATGTTTGCGATTTATAATAAACAAACTTGGCGGGAAAATGTGCGGTCCTCCACGCAAACTCTGACCCATGCGTATGCACAACGCACAAAAACGGTGAAATATGATCGTGTTTTGATCTCCGGAGACTTCAATGTCCATGTGTGTTGCGAGTCCAAACCTCTGGTTAGGGACTTTTTAAATCTCCTTGATTCTTTTGGTCTCGTTCAGTCCGTGGCTGGCCCAACACACGAAAAAGGACACACTTTGGACTTAGTATTATCGTTTGGACTGTCTGTATCTGTGGATGAAATATGTGCAGCAACGCGTATCTCAGACCATTTACCGATTCTGTTTACAACCACCATCCCTTCCGCAGGAGTCGAATCATGTGCCCCTGCGCGTCGTCTGCGTTCGATTAACCCCTTGACTGCCTCACAGTTCTCTGATGTTTTTAATGCTTCTCCGATCTGTAAATTAGATGTGAACTGTGCTTTTAATGCTGATGAGCTTATCTCCATGTTTGACTCGACATGCACACTAATACTGGATTCTGTTGCTCCTTTTACGCTTAGACGCACCAAAGTTCTATCAGAGCTGTGGCTCAATGACTGTACTCGTGCTCTCAGACGCGCTTGCAGGCGTGCAGAGAGAAAATGGAAAAAGGATAAACTCCATGTCTCCCTAGAAATCCTTCGTGCTTGCCTTTCTGACTACCAGACGGCAGTCAAAGCAGCCAAAACAGAGCACATTTCTCTGTTAATCTCCAAAAACAGCCATAAACCTCAGGTTCTTTTTAATGTCCTCAACTCTATCATTAATCCCTGTGATGTTTCTTCTATTGTGCCATCGACTACTCTCTGTGATAAGTTTCTTACATTTTTTATTGGAAAAGTATCTGCTCTTAGGCTAGCCCACTCTAGTGCTACCCCAGATCCTGCTCCTTTTCTGTGCCCTGCTGTCCTCGACCACTTTGAGCCTGTATCCCTCTCTTCTCTCTCGGATGTAGTCAAGCACCTGTGGCCGACAAACTGCACCTCAGACAGCATTCCCTCTCGCCTTCTCAGAGATGTTTTTGATTCAGTTGGAGCAAGTATTTTATTACTTTTAAACACCTCTCTTAGCTCAGGATGTGTCCCAGTTGCCTTCAAACATGCCGTGGTTAAGCCACTACTTAAAAAGAAAAATCTCGACCCCTCCATTCTTGCAAATTTTAGGCCCATCTCCCAGCTACCTTTTTTATCTAAAGCCCTGGAGCGAGTAGTCTACGCCCAGCTGCAGTCTTTTTTAACCATGCATGGAATCTATGAAAAGTTTCAGTCTGGCTTCAAACCCATGCACAGCACTGAAACAGCCCTTTTAAGAGTTTTTAATGATCTGCTCCTAGCCGCCGACTCAGGTAGCCCAGCTGTCTTGGTGCTGTTAGACCTGACAGCTGCCTTTGACACTGTGGACCATAGCATCCTGTTGTCACGGCTTGAACAGTCCGCTGGCATCACAGGCTCTGCCCTTGCATGGTTCAGGTCCTACCTGACATACCGTAGCTTCTCAGTACAGCTAGGTGCCTTCTCCTCTGCCAAAGCCCCTCTTACCTGTGGTGTTCCCCAAGGCTCGATTATGGGCCCCATCCTTTTTCTACTGTACATACTGCCCCGAGGTTCAATTCTCACTAAACATAATATTCCCTTCCACTGCTACGCCGACGATGTACAGATATATCTGCCTCTCAAAGCAAATGTCAAACACTCACTACAGCAGTTGATGGACTGCTTAACAGAGATAAAATCCTGGCTGAGCAAAAACTTTCTCAACCTCAACGAGAGCAAGACTGAGGTCATCTTTTTTGGACCCCAACCTCCAGCCTCTCCGGTTGATATTCTGGGCTCTCTCAAAAAAAACATCCTCCCCTCGGTCATGAACCTTGGAGTGACCTTCACTAGCACTTTTAAATTCGACAAGCAGGTCAGCACCGTAGTCAAATCCTGCTTTTTGAAAATAAGACTATTGGCCAAAACCAAGTCGTATTTATCTTTTAATGATTTAGAAAGGGTTATTAACGCCTTTGTAACCTCAAGACTGGACTATTGCAACGCTCTGTATGTGGGTATGGACCAGGCCTCAATTAAACGCCTGCAGCTAGTCCAAAACGCAGCTGCACGTTTGCTGACTGGCCACAAAAAGCGTGACCACATCACCCCAATTCTGGCTTCCAGTTCGATTCAGAATTGATTTTAAAATC
Source organism: Trematomus bernacchii (assembly GCF_902827165.1). Lineage (NCBI taxonomy): Eukaryota > Metazoa > Chordata > Actinopteri > Perciformes > Nototheniidae > Trematomus > Trematomus bernacchii. Next base: position 3,512,222 of record NW_022987708.1, read on the forward strand.
CTTTTATTTGTTTTCAAAGCACTAAATGGGCTGGCTCCGGCCTATATAGCCGAACTCCTCCAGCGCTACACCCCAGCCAGAGCTTTAAGGTCTGCTGACCAGCTGCTGCTGGTAGTGCCCAAGACCAGGCTTAAAACCCGAGGGCACCGAGCCTTCGCAGCAGCTGGCCCTAGGCTCTGGAACACTCTGCCCCTCCATGTGAGGTCGGCCCAGACCCTAGGGGTTTTTAAATCTATACTAAAAACACACTTCTTCTCTCTGGCCTTCTAGTTAGAGCGGAGCACGACTCCTGACTTTTCCTTGTGTTTTATTTATTTTTATTTTTTTATATATATCTGTTGTAATTTATTGTCTTTTATTGTGATTGTAGTAATGTGTTTTTATTACATGTACAGCACTTTGGCTCGACCAAAAATCGCTTTTAAATGTGCTTTATAAATAAAACTTGATTTGATTTGATTTGATTTGAAACTGCATCCACCAAACAATATGATTTATCTCGACCTCCCCAAAATAACTAAATAAATCTGACACGTGGTGTTTCTCAATGTCGAGGACATTTCCTTGGTAGGACAAGTCCCTCCGAGTCAGGTCCTTCAGAAGCGATGCAAGAATCCTTCCTAGGCTCGGAAAATGATGTGGTGCATTAACGGCTGCTGCTCATGCGTCTGAAATATGACTTGCCTCTCTGAAAGGGAGGGTGGGCCGTACCTGTTGCTCAGACTGTTGCCTTCTCGTCTATTGCTGCTTGGAGAAAAAAAACGTAGGTGCATGTTGTTACAAGCATGAGCTGCTGGAGCCAACTCGGGTAATCACTGACATAATTCTATGCTTCAGGCAGGGCATAATTAGTGGTGTCAGAGCCCTACCTATTGGAATAAACCATTAGTGAGGTCAGGTGCAGGAAAATACCTTAATCCAGGAAATTAGTCAAATTTTAGCACTTCCAGTTCCCTCATCTCGAAAAGAGCTTTTTTGAACGTGCTTTAGTTAGAAGCCTGAAATAAGGTCTGTGGTTAACACGAGCTCAAGAGATTTTCACATTGACTTATGAATGTCTGGAGCTTCTATGTGTCATAAAAAAAAGTGGTTGCTTACAAATTACCAGATGAGACTACTACTAAACGTCATCAAGCCAATCATTAGCTTATCATTAGCAATGGTGATACGCAGACATAAGACCGTGATGGAGTTTGTTTATAGCCCAATGTTAGCTTTTTACCTCTGGAGATTGCATTTATGCCCCAAAAATAAGTGGTGTTAATGCTTGGAGATTATCTTAAAATTCCAATATCCATTGGAAAAATCCCATTGCTTTTTTTTAACAACAACTAAAATACTTCAACATCACTGCACCAATCTAATAGAGAGAGCATCAATAATATCATTACATTTTTAGTGTTTAGGTGTATTGTTCCTGCTGGATTCTTGCTTCATCATTGTGGTTGATTGCACTTATGTGATCTGTCTTTCATAAAAGTTTCACCTAAAAAACTGTAATTTAAAGGGGACCTATCATGCAAAATGCACTTTTGTACGTCTTTTATACATGAATATGTGTCCCCGGTGTTCCACCAAGGAACTCACCAAGTGTGAGAAAACACAACCCTCTCTCTTTTCCTCCATACCCAAATCTCTAAAAATGGGGCTGCAACGGATCTGATACAGACTGATCCAGATTTGAATTCTTTTCTACATCACAAAAGTGGTGCTCAGCCTATATGGCCAACTCTCCACCTATCAGGGGAATGTGGGGTTGGGCCACGGCCGGCCATTGCCGCTCGAAAGTGCTGGAGACGCTGTAGTACATATGCCAGGCCTGTAAGTGGCGCTGTAGTCTGCCACAAAAGCAGCGAAGAAGACTTCCCTTGCATGGTTGCCATGGTTGCCCTTCTGTTTATTCTCCGCTGTGGCTCTTTTTCTCCCTCCCCGAGGCAAGCGTTTGCTCCTGCTGCTGTAATTCAATGCAATCCCTCCCCGTCGAGGCAAGCACTGTAATTCTCTCCGGTAGTCCACCAGCAGATGACAAACACCCACCTCTCCACCTCTTCCAAGGAACGAGGGGGCCGTGCGGCAGAGTTTCAGTTAGATTTTTTTTCGCCGGTCAACATGTCCGTTAACCTGTTAAGCCCGAGAGACCCCGGTACCGGGGCACTGCCGCAACATCTTGCAGGAAACAGTGTCTGAGGGCATGTTCATTTAATAAACTATGAATGTTTTATATCCATGTAACGGGAAGAAACTCATCTAGCTGATCATTTTTATTTTTTTTTCAAAATAAAACCCACAATGCTAACACTGAGCCTCTGAATTAGCAACGAGCGAAAAATGATAACACCTTACTGCACCGAAAATCACTCACAAAACCTTATTATTTATCTCTTCTCAACATCCATGACATCGTTTCACATCGTGAGGTGACACAGAATCTTTGGACACCCACATTATCACTGAATTATACGAAATGGCGACGTTATAGCATTAACACCACTTATTTTTGGCTCTGTAGTCTCTCCAAAGTGGTCTTCAATGGCATTAAAACGATAAAAACGCTGCTGAAGTTAATCCATAGGTTAATCCAATGTGTCTGTGTCCCTTTGAAATGATTTCTGATAATCCATAAGCATTAAAACTGCTTTTCCGTTTCCAGATGTCAAAGCTAGAGATAGGTTCACTCTGATGAAAAATTACATGAGCGAAGCCCCCACCATTTCTCTTCACAATGAGTGTGTGACTCCCCCTTCGATTCTATTGGCTCTAACGGTCAGAAAGAGGTGTCAACCATCAAAATCGACCAAGGGGGGCCAGAGATATGGAAAATCCACCCAAATGACCCCAGAAGTGGTTTCTTTTTGCTAAATCTCTCTAAAAAGGTCAAATGTCACTTGTTTTGCATCAATCTTGATACAGGGTACTTATTATATGTTGTACTTTGGATTCCTAAAGCTTTTAGACTACCTTACCATCATCCAAGGGTAGTTTTCACTATAAGTACAACATAATCTTTGGACGGACACTATAATTTACAGTTTTTTACTATGTAAAATCTGAATTTTCTTTAAAATAAAAAACATCTATATTGATTCTGACTTTTCTACATCCAACTCACAGGTTTATCATTACTTTGAGAAAAAAGATTATTAATGTAACCCTTTTAGAAGGGAAGATATGGTCATTTGTTCTGGGAATGTCATTTTCGAGCCTGAGACCTGAAAAACAGGCTCAGGGCTTAACAGGTTAAAGTTGAAATCTTCCGGACAAAATTAGAAAAGTGCCGGTCAAAGGTCTTCTTTGTTATTTATTGAGCTTTAAAACAAATGAATAATGACTCTATATAATCATATATAACAATAAAACACGGAGGACGGAGATCTCTTTTTCTCCCCCTCTTCTGACAGCCCAGCAGCTGATCTCAAAGCACGTTCCCCTCTCCTGCAGGGGGGCGTGGTCAGCTGCAGCTCATTTGCATTAAAGCTACGTCACAGAATCAGCCCCCTGCAAAAACAGGGCTGGAAAGAGCAAATAGAGCGAAATGAGGCATGGCTAAAATGCAGGATCTGTTTGGTATTTTGAAAAAAAAACTATATTTATATACTTTATATAGGTATGGCCCTACAATATATTGTTCAAATATAGCATGATATGTCCCCTTTAAAGGATTTAAGTTGTATTGTATAACAAGTACATTTTAAGGACAAACCTTTTATTTGTAGACAAAGTACATTGTGTAAGGGCTACAAATGTCAGGAAACTGGAAACAGGCATCAATTTAAAATGTCATTAAAGGTGGGGTAGGTAATTTTGGAGAAACCAGCTCGAGATCGCTAGAATTTGAAAATACACAGCCGGAAAAAATCTGCCACTTCCTTACAGAGCCCCTCCTCCAACACACACGAACGCGCACATGGCCAATGAGGGCACGAGATACGTTTGTGCCCCGATGGAAGGCTGACGGGCAGGTAGGCCATCCAGTTATTTTAGCCGGGCCGGCTAAAATGATTGGTCGTACTTTTTACAGTACTACGGCTTCCACAGATGACATTTTTGTATGGATTTTTTGTCAAAGCACTTAAGATATTTATTGCTATCGGGATGTTAAGAGCATTCCATGGAATATAACAAAAAGTGTATCTCGAGCCGGTTTCTCAAACTTACCTACCCCACCTTTAAATGAAACATTATTATATTCAATCAGTCAAATTTAAAACTGTTTTTAATCAGAAATTGTATAGCCTAAAGCAGTGGTTCTCAAATGGGGGTACGTGGACCCCTAGGGGTACGTTGGAGTACTGCAGGGGGTACGTGAGATTTATTTTATGTTAATGAAAAAAACAACACAAGTAATACATTTAAACAAACTACTAATAGTAGATTAACTACTTTATTCAAAAGTTTACAGTAATTCTGGATGATAAAATTGGAAAAATAAACGGGGTGCTCTCTTTTCCTCTCTCTCTCTCTCTCTCCTGACAGCCCGTCAGTATCAGTCTCATGCAGTCGACATGACACTTTTCTCTGTGCGCGGAAAAACAAGCTCGCCAAAATGACTTCACCAGTCTGGCAATATTTTAGGTGTCCGAAAAAGACAGTAAAATAGCGGTATGCAACGTGTGTGAAGCAGAAATCCTGCAGCTCCACCCGCTGTGACGGACCGGTGAGCGGAGCGAAACACTCACTAAGAGTTAGACCTAACACACTTAGCTATTTTATCTACCTCTGGAACAAGCTAAACTAGTTATACATATATTTATTCTTCACTGTCGGGTCACTCATTACTGGATCAGTGAGATGCATGAGACGATACTGACAGGCTGTCAGGAGAGAGAGAGAGGGGGAGAGAGGAAAAGAGAGCGCTTCCGCTCATTTCTCCCATGTTATTATCCAAAGTTAATGTAAACTTGAATAATGTACTTCATTTGAATGTAATAATTATGTTGGTTGTTGTTTGTCAAAGCGCCAGTGAATGAGCCCCATTAACTGAGTTTTAAACATCACTTTAAATGGAAGATCCCCATAGGCCCCGCCCACTCGATCGGATCGGCGATCGGTATCGGCCGATACTGATTCCGGCGATTGGCCCCAAAATTGGCGACCTAGTAAACATTTGAAATGTAGCATTTAAAGGTGGAGTAGGTAAGTTTGAGAAACTGACTCGAGATACACTTTTTGTTATATTCCATGGAATGCTCTTAACATCCCGATAGCAATGAATATCTTAAGTGCTTTGACAAAAAATCCATAAAAAAATTTCATCTGTGGAAGCCGTAATACTGTAAAAAGTACGACCAATCATTTTAGCCGGCTCGGCTAAAATAACTGGATGGCCTACCTGCCTGTCAGCCTTCCATCTGTGCACAAACTTATCTCGTTCCCTCATTGGTCATGTGCGCGTTCGTGTGTGTTGGAGGAGGGGCTCTATAAGGAAGTGGCAGATTTTCTCCGGTTGTGTATTTTCAAATCTAGCGATCTCGAGCCGGTTTCTCAAACTTACCTACTCTACCTTTAAGTGTTTCTCAGTTACAAGGTTGTTGTTTTAATAAATCAGACACTTATGGTGCAGCGCTGTACTGTACATCTTTATATAGGCATTTTGTCCCTAACAAATAGTTTTTGCGCTGATCAGGGGGTAGGGAGACCAGAGACAGTTGTAACACTTTTTGGGTTTTCCCCAATAAGTAAAAACATTTACACTAGGATAGCCATTTTGCTATATTATACATTTCCAATGTGTTAACTACTGAAACAATGTATTTAAGATGTTTCTATGAAATAAGAACAGGTTGGAAAATGTATTTTTTTTTTAAAACTCAACATGCCAGGGACGGTTGTAACATGTTAATAACGGTTACCTTTTTTCACACTACATGACGAAAAAGAGGGAAAGCTGTCAAATTCTAAGGCAACAAGATTTTAATGGGGTTTCACACACCCTCCAACAAACAATGAACAATGAACATAACTTAAAACAGAACACCAGATGGAACTAGAGAAATTCCTGAAGAAATTGCTAGTGGGAATGCTTTATGCTGAAAAGCTGACGCTAAACTGCTATGCTGAAATGTAATGTGTAAGAAGAAAGTGAAGAATTTAGATTGAAATGATACATGAACACTGGGGGCTTGAATGTGTGATGAGAGAAGAAAAGAAAGTAAAAAGTCTTGGAAAAGCAGCAGAATATTTGAACTGCAAACTGTTTTGAACTAACTTGATGGCGAATGATCTGTCGCCATGCCAACGGCATTTGATGACATCCCATAATACGCTTAGAAGCGTTGATGGCTGCATCGTTACCAAACCTGTGAAGTTTTGGGCCGGTTTATGGCGAGGGATGCGTCTCCATGGAAACGGCATATGGTAAGATGTCAGATTTGACGTAGAGCTGTTGAGGCATGGCGAGGTGATATACAGGTGAAGATTGTGGGACGACCGGACCGTGTCCATTGGAGCTACAGCGACATCGTGTTTTATGGCGAGGGATGCGTTTCCATGGCAACAGCCTATGGTGAGATCTCAGATTTGGCGTAAAGCTGTTGAGGCATGGACCAGTGATATACAAGCGAAGTTTGGGGGACGATCGGACCGTGTCCATTGGAGTTACAGCGACATCGTGTTTTATGGCGAGGGATGCGTTTCCATGGAAACGGCATATGATGACACCCCATAATTGACGTAAAGCTGTGTTAACCATTATTTGAAGTTTGCTGCTCTGAGCATGTCAGTTGGAGTTATGACATCATCGTGTTCCATGACAAAGGTGTTTATATTTGAGCTAACGACGTGTCCAGAGATCAAAGGTTTCCATGGTGATCAGTGAGAGGAGAGCATTTTCATTGCTCTGAATGAGAGATAAACCTCTTACATGTGAACGTTTTGTTGAAGAACCGTAACAGATATCGGTGACATTTCAAAGCGTGAAGCATGTCAAGGAACTTGAGCATCTGAGGTGTACTTTTTGTGTACTTTCGGCCTAATAATGTGGCCTTTTTGGCAGATTAACTAAAGGTGTGCGGCTGCTGTGGTGGGGAAATATGAGGCTGAACTTACAATGGGGTTTAATGGAGACATGTTGAACGTTTTTGTCACTTCATGGCCTCAAGAGGCATTATGTTTAATTATTTTGCTTAATTTTTTTTTTTTTTTCAAGCTACGAGATGTTTTTCTACGTTTCTCATGAAAAATTATGTCTCAGGAATGTAGGGTTTGGGAATTATGGCAGGTTTAAAAGAAAATATGAAGGCAAAATTAAATCTGTCCTCCACTGTGACATCACGCACTCTAAAATCTGAAGAAGGCCTCTTTACCAAGGTCTGAACAATGTTTAATATCTCTAAAAGTATGAATCAAATTTAAAGGTTGTGTTACACGAATAATGTCAGAAAGATGTGTAACATTTTATAGTTGGAATGAGGTTTCTGAGTGAAAGTATGAAGGAGCAGTTAGCAGTTGAAGTTGCATGAAGATTGTTCAAGTCTGAAGAGTTCTCCATTGACTTCCATGTTAAAAGTTTGATGAATTATGGGATGTATCTCTGGAATTATGAAAGTTATGAATGAGAAAAGTAATAGCCATCGATTCCCGACCGAGCTGAACGTTTTGATGTTTGAACGGAGTTTCTGCGATGTGGAATGTGGGAGAAGAAGAGGTGCAAAATAACCCGGCGGAATAATAAAGAATTTTGTGCGTAGCATAACAGATAGTTGGAATGCTGTATCAGCATTCCCAATAAATTAATCTGATTCACCGTTGTGGCAGGTGTAAAAGTCACTTCCATCTGTATAGATAGCCTATTCTACCTTAATTATGTAGACCTACCTCCTTTGAGCTGAGACCATAGTATAAATCAGCTGCCTCCATCAGGTAGTCTCTCAAAAGCATCGCTTGCTCTGTTGAGAACACCTTCTTGGGTGTCCAGTAGCCTACTCTTTGGGGTGATTTTGATCCCTGACTCTCCAACCTCAGCCTTTTCTTATGGAACCGGTACAGGGTGACATGGCATATATCATGGGACTTTGCCACTGCCCTGACTGATTTGCCCTCCTGAACTTCATTTGAGGCCCTCTGCAGCAGAGGAAGTGGCACTCCCCTGTCTGTCTTCCTCTTTCTGATATTTGGCATACTGTAAACACACGCACACACTTTACGTACAGTATTTTATTCTGTTTATTTTTACAGGGACAATGCACACCAATCAACAATATTGATCATTCGATTAAATGAGCCATCATTGTAAATGTGCCATGTTACAACCGTCCCAGGTGGTCCGTGTTACAACCGTCACAGGACCACCAGTCATGTTTTCACCCCCTGTGAACCTGCCTGATGGCTAGCTTGACCCATATTTAGCTAGTTATATGTTTAGCTTACAAAACAGTGATTCTAATAATACTAGTTTGGATTCCTAGACATTTGACCTCAAGACAGTATCCAAAAAATACATCATAACATTTTTGTTAATGTTTTACCTCAGAAACACACTTTTGCTGATATCTTTCGCGACAGATTTAAACGTGGCTCCTTTTTTTCACAGCAATCTTTCCATCTAACTGAGCATGTGCAGAGTGAGTTTCATCACTCTAGCTTGTTTGTGATTGGAGATATTGAAGGCGTTACAACTGTCCCGTGTTACAACTGTCCCTGGTCTCCCTACTTGGCTGACATTTTTTTTCAAAGGGGGTACATTATTGAAAAAAGTTTGAGAACCACTGATATAGAGAACAGAGATGCTGGTCATTGTGCAATCATTACCTGGGAGGAGTCATATTTCAAGGAAAATGATACTGAATTCATGCAAATCACCAAAGCCAAATGAGTCCACGCATCATGTGTGTTTATGGGTGTGAGTGTTTTCATCAGTTCTGTGGAAGTCACACACCCTGACAGGGTGACAGTTTCATTGGAAGAACATTGAGAAAGAATTGTCGTGCAAGAAGTAAAAAAAGCAGGAATGTACCACCCACACACACACACACACACACACACACACACACACACACACACACACACACACACACACACACACACACACACACACACACACACACACACACACACACACACACACACACACACACACACACACACACACACACACACACACACACACAGCCCCCCATGACAGTTGCTGCAGCATTTGAAAACCTTTGATCACATACAGTACCAGTCAAAAGTTTGGACACACCTTCTCATTCGAAGGTTTTTATTTATTTAGATTATTTTTTACATTGTAGATTAATACCGAAGACATCAAAACTATGTAAAAACATCATATGGAATGATGTGGTAAACATAAAGGTGTTAAACAAACCAGTATATGATTTATATTTTATATTTTTCAGAGTAGCCTGCAACCTTGGGCTGATGTGCTCTCAGTGTTTTGTCTCCCTGCCTGTTGGCATCAGCTGATAGAGGTGTTATGGTTCTATGCTCCTGCCTGTTGGCGTCAGCTGATAGAGGTGTTATAGTGCTTTATCTTGTTATGCACAATGTTGATTATTCTTTCAGAACTAGGTAAATACATGGGTAAAGGTTCTACTTGAGCCCAATTTGAATACCATAAAGAAAGTATTAAAGCCAGCTCAAGCTAAATGTCAAATGTATTTAATTAATGTACAGTTGTTTTGATTTATTTTGATTTAATTTGAGTTGTACATATTTCAAAACGCGAAGTGTAATAACTGCAGTTTGCCTCCCTGTCACTGAGAATGACAAAGATCCTCAGTGAAGCACAAGCCCATGATTCTCACTAAATTGTAAGTACAACTTATTAAAAAGATCAGTTCAATGCAACTAATGTCGTCTTAGTGTTATTGCATAATGTTAAAATTGGTTTGCCATGAATTTAGTGATGGATTGTAAACATTTGAAATGTAGCATTTAAGTGTTTCTCAGTTACAAGGTTGTTGTTTTAATAAATCAAACACTGATGGTGCAGCGCTGTACTGTACCTCTTTATATAGGCTTTTTGTCCCTAACAAATAGTATTTGCGCTGATCAGGGGGTACGTGGCTGACATTATTTTTCCTAAAGCCCCAAACACCTGTAATAACATAGATAGCCATATAAATATTTGGCAACATAATAGTTATGACTTTTAATCTTTTAAGTGTTTGTGCTTGGAGCTTGTTTTTTTAACATTAGTCATATATCCTTAATAATAATTGTGTTTTATGATGCATTTGTATGACTAAGTTTAACAGCTGGATAACAGCCAGTGTGTTTTATCGCAAATTATTTAATTAACGGTAAACATTAATATTTAAATGGTGGACTTTATAGAAACTCAGTCTACATTTGAAGTTATTCAGAAAACAGCAGTTTAGACACAGGAGTGATGCAGGACTCACCGTTAAGAGAAACAACGCAAACACAGGAGAAGTAATCCGATTCATGGCGGGAGAATAGTTCCGGTGTGCGCGTGAAGAGAGTCGATAGTCCCGTGGCGGCCGGTGTGAGGTCCGGACACTCTGTGAGCTGATGGAGGAGAGGGGAGGCTTATGAAGGAGGAACACACACACACATACACACGCTCACTTCCCTCACGCACCTCCCCTAAAATGAGGAATATATAAGGAATGTTTATTTTGCTTAAAGGTGGGGTAGGTAAGTTTGAGAAACCGGCTCGAGATACACTTTTTGTTATATTCCATGGAATGCTCTTAACATCCCGATAGCAATGAATATCTTAACCTGTTAAGCCCCGAGCCTGTTTTTCAGGTCTCAGGCTCGAAAATGACATTCCCAGAACAAATGACCATATCTTCCCTTCTAAAAGGGTTAAATTAATAATCTTTTTTCTCAAAGTAATGATAAACCTGTGAGTTGGATGTAGAAAAGTCAGATTTTACATAGTAAAAAACTGTAAATTATAGTGTTCGTCCAAAAATTATTTTTTACTTATAGTGAAAACCACCCTTGGATGATGGGTTAGTAGACTAAAAGCTTTAGGAATCCAAAGTACAACATATAATAAGTACCCTGTATCAAGATTGATGCAAAACAAGTGACATTTGACCTTTATAGAGAGATTTAGCAAAAAGAAACTACTTCTGGGGTCATTTGGGTGGATTTTCCATATCTCTGGCTTCCCTTGCTCAATTTTGATGGTTGACACCTCTTTCTGACCGTTAGAGCCAATAGAATTGAAGGGGGATTCCCCCACACACACACGTTGTGAAGAGAAAAGGTGGGGGCTTCGCGCATGTAATTTTGCATCAGAGTGGACCTATCTCTAGCTTTGACATCTGGAAACGGAAAAGCAGTTTTAAAGGGCCCATGTCATGGCCATTTCCACTGATCATAATTACATTGTTGAGGTATACTAAAATAGATTTATACTGTGCAATTTTCCAAACTCACATTGGTTTCGCATACAGCATCTCTGTCAAGCATGTGTATTCAGCAGTATTCACTCTCTCCACTAAACGACTCGTTGGAGCTCTTGCCCCCCCTCCCTGTGAGCCTAGTGTGCTCCGATTGGTCAGCTCGGCCACTCTGTTCTGATTAGTCAACCACCAGAGAGGCTCCGCCCATGTCTAACAGTGCTTTTCCCGGCTGCTCTCAGCGGAACATCAGTCTTATCATGGCGTCGGTACAGCCGTATATTTTATACGCTAACTAACCGAACTGTACCTACAACTGTTGTTATAAAAGAGTGTGACGGCCCCAGGGCCTTTGTCTTAAGATGGGGTGGAGCTGAAGAGGCTAATCAGCGCGATCACGGACACCTGGCCGGAGCCGAGGTGCTAGCCAGCTGCCCGGAGTCACACGGGCCCCTCTCTCTCTCCAAAGCGGCTCAGCGATCCTGACCACCTATCTCTGCATTTACCACAATAAATGTGCCGTGGTTTTGTAAACTCGTGTATGTCTCCTTGTCTTTCCGTTGTGGCCTATGAGCCGGTCATAACAAAGAGTAAGTTATTTTTACCTGTTATAAACTACTACTGTTTGATGAGAAATCAAATCATGGTTTGCTATATATGAATGATATGTTATAGGAGCAAATAATTCAGGGAAGAAAGGATAGGCCTACTAAGTATTTCCATTAAACTTTATTTTTAGAAATGTACAAAATGAACGTAAATATACATATATACACGGTATATCGTCAATTACTCCCCGTTGTCGGCATCTTGCCTATAGCAGCCGGGGCTTTTTAGGCCTCAGTGTGGTAGTCCGGTCCCCGTCATGTATTGTCCGGCAGGATCTGGCTGGACGAAATCAAATGCAAATCACAAAATATTAGAGAAACTTAGTTGTTTTAGATTCGTTAGTAGTAGTTGTGGTAGGAGTGTGGATCTATCTAATCAATCTAATGAACAGCTTGCCAGCTAATATGCTAACCTAGCTTTGTTTACCTTGGTAGCTAACGTTAGCTCGGAGGAACGGCAACTATAATGTGGAGTAATAAAACTACTATGAACAAAAGCTAGTGGTTCATATTAGGCTAGCAATATTGTGTTTATAATTGCAATCTTAGACGGGTAGTCTGCTACGTTCGGTCATACATTGTAACGGTCATGAATACATTGTTTTTGCGCTAGCATGTATAGCTAGCCTCGTTAGCTATACATGCAGTATGTACATGTACTGTCACAATGCACAGCAAATCACCCGGAGTATACTGTATGAGCTGGGCTTGTTTAGTGTAATAAAACCACTAATAAAACTAGTGATTCATATTAGGCTATCAAGAACGTGTTTTCCAGAGCAAACCCATGTAGCTCCGTTGGTTAGCTCGGTAGCATACACCCTACGCCAGCTATAATGTAATTACGTTTCGCGACTGACCGTACGGCAAATCACCCGGAGTATACTGTCTATGAGTATTTCGTGTGTGAATGCAGACATTCTCCTGCTATGAGATACATGTACTGGATGCAAGGCCATCTGCTGATATTAGAGTTGATATATGGAAACGTTAGCACAGTTAGCACTGTGTCAATAGCTTAGCAGTCCGACACAGTTTATACATTTAAACAGTCTTGTTTGATAAATACACAAATAACAATGCAAACTTACAGGTTGTGTACCCGAATCTTCCCCTGCTCCAAACGGTCCAAACAAGCTGTGCATATCCGGCCTCAAACTGGGCAATGTTTTGGAAGCTTTCGTCTGTGAAATGCCGGTTCTTCGAACCTCTGAAGGAACAGTGTTAAAAAGACATTTCAACCACTGACTTCGTCGTGGTTCTTCCGTCGGTAGGACAAACAGCTCAGATTTCTCCTCACATTTCAGGAAACAGGTCCTTGGCAGTGGCATGACTGGATCGATTGTGAACTGAACCAGAGCTTCCAACAGTAAATGTTAGGCTGGCAGAGGGTGCGGCCAGCGCCGCTGGGTGTGGCCATAGCTCTTCGGGATTGGTCCATTTCGTTCCGGGTACCGCATGACATCAGGCCGTACCCGGAACTAAATGGAAGACTCAAATGGGCAGTGACGTATCTCCAACGAGGCGTTTTGGGGAGGTATTTTCTGTGTTAGAGTTTTACTCGCTACATGGTGTACTTTGAGGGTTTTGACTCTGCACACCGTTTACATACATAAAAACCTTCATAACACACAAGGGGACGGGTAATAACCGGAAAAGCATGACATGGGAGCTTTAATGCTTATAGATTATCAGAAATCATTTCAAAGGGACACAGACACATTAGAGTGACCTATGGATTAACTTCAGCAGCGTTTTTATCGTTTTAATGCCATTGAAGACCACTTTGGAGAGTCTACAGAGCCAAGGTAAAAATGTTAGCATTTTTAGCTACCTAGCGTCACCTGTTTTGATGTCCGTTTTTGCTTATAACGTCGCAAATACGTATAATTCAGTGGTAATGTCGGTGTCAATCGATTCTGTGTCCCCTCACGATGTGAATCGATGTGTTGGATGTGGTGAAAAGATAAATAATAAGGTTTTGTGAGTAATTTTCGGTGCAGTAAGGCGTTAGCATTTTTCGCTCGTTGCTAATTCAGAGACTCAGTGTTAGCATTGTGGGTTTTCTTTTGAAAAAAAAAAAAAATGATCAGTTAGATGAGTTTCTCATCAATACATTTCATCTGTGGAAGCCGTAGTACTGTAAAAAGCACGACCAATCATTTTAGCCGGCCCGGCTAAAATAACTGGATGGCCTACCTGCCTGTCAGCCTTCCATCTGTGCACAAACTTATCTCGTGCCCTCATTGGTCATGTGCGCGTTCGTGTGTGTTGGAGGAGGGGCTCTGTAAGGAGGTGGCAGATTTTTTTCCGGTTGTGTATTTTCAAATTCTAGCACACTCGAGCTGGTTTCTCCAAAATTACCTACTCCACCTTTAAGCAATATCGGTACCATTTTACAATAAGACTACCCTTATAAAGGGTTTACGAATAGTTTGTAATTCATTTATTAATTAGGTTGTGAACACTTTATAAATCATGAATAAGCTTTTATAAGACATGAGATAAACAGGGCAACTGTGACCGGTTGCTTGCCAAATAGTGAGCCCACATTTATCCCACATACTGCTAAGCCTTATATTCAGGGGTGCACACAACTCTCTCAGTGAGGTACTCGCGGAGCGTGTGACCGTTGTGATCAGCTGTTTTAGCGCAGGGCTGCTGTACAGACCGACATTAACAGCAGCCCTGTCTGTGCACACGGAGACCGACTCTGTCGTCCGGTGATCTAACCGCCTTCTGGAAAAGCTTCACAAGTACGTCGGTACGCAAATGCGCTTTGTGACACAATTTACGGTACGCATTTCAGATTGTTGCCGTGCATGCGTACCTGCGTACCAGTTATGTGCACCCCTGCTTATATTGGCTACTTAGCTTACTTTGTCTTCTTCATCGGCCAGCATCCTTGGTATCTGTTGTTCACTGAGTTGATTCTCGCTAAGTAGCCAATATAAGGCTTAGTCATCTTGCCAAATAGTGAGCCTGTGTTGATGTATGAAAACTATGTTAGAACTGGTTTATAAATGGTTCTTAATGTTCAATAAAGTGTTTACAACCTAATTCATAACCTCATTATAAACCCCTTATGAATACTTTATAAGGGTAGTCTTATTGTAAAGTGGTACCGCAATATCTAACCAGGGGTGTCCAAACTTTTTTCACCGAGGGCTACACACAGAAAAATATACGAAAGGCTGGGCCACTGAGGTGAGGTACTGTATATTGCCTCGTAAGTTAAAGTGGACCTATCATGCTATATTTGAATAATATAGTGTAGGACCATACCTACTGTATATAAGGCATATTTATACTTTTTATTTTTCAAAATACCAAACAGATCATGCATTTTAGCCATGCCTCATTTCGCTCAATTTGAAAATGTTTAGCTCTGTTTTTGCAAGGGCTGATTATGTGAGAACAGCACCATCTACAGGCCTGGCATATGTACTACAGGGCTTTCGAACGGCGATGGCCGTGGCTGTCTCCTCCTGATTGGTGGAGTTGGCCCAATAGCCGTAGCGCCACTGTCCTGACGTCAGGACAGTGTTCAAATCTGGATCAGTTTTTATCAGATCCGTTGCAGCCCCTTTTCTAGAGATTTGGGTATGGAGGAAAATAGAGAGGGTTGTGTTTTCTGACACTTGGTGAGTTCCCTGGAACACCGGGGACACATATTCATGTATAAAAGACGTACAAAAGTGCATTTTGCATGATAGGTCCCCTTTAAGTTATAAGTCAGGAAAAAGAATCAAATGTGGGTAAATTATCCTTAATAACCTACTTGAACATGCTTTAAGAAAAACCACAGCCTACATCACAGCTCTCCATAGGGTTTCATTTATTTTTGTTAGAAGCTCATTCCTAATCTAATCTAAATAGTATGTCAGTTAGAATGTATTACTATTATTTTAATTTTATTTGGTGTCTTTTGTTTTAGGTTTGCTTTGGCAACACTGTCAACTGACATGCCAATAAAGCCCCATTAAATGATAAGATAAACTTTATTAATCCGAAATTTGGAAATGTTTTCGTTGCAGCTGAATGTAAAACAAGCATTGCACATAATTAGCAGGCAAACAGACAGGCCTATTTAAATACTGTAGCCTAAAGGAAGTAGAAATTAAATGTCATCACTAATAAGCCTTTCGATCCTTACATATTGAAATACATTTTGGTGAGGAAAATAAAGCTCTGTTATCTGAATGTGGCTAAATGCATGTCAAAAAGAAATCTTCCTGTTTGTAGCGACAGCAGGAAACAAACAAAGTCGCTGAGAGCCTGTTAGATAGTGTGACACGCTACAAAAAAGTACTTGCTGAGATCAAAAACTCTGTTGAAAAATAATGTGGTTTAATGAAAACTGGGATGATCAACTTATTTTCCTTGGATATAGACATTGTTATATTAATCAAAGCAATCATTAAAACGTGCGGTCAACAAAAAGTACAACGGCCCTGTGTCACCCTCTCTTCCACACACACCTCACGCAGGTGAACAGGATTATAATGAGTGCCGCCCATATCCATGTGACCCAAGCCAACCAATCAACAGTGACCAAACAAACATCCTATATCAAAACCAAACGCATTGCTATACATGTTTCATGGCTCCTACACACCAGCCTCTAATTATTAGGTTAGTATACATAATAATTACTAACATTATGGGAGACATGTGACAATTATAGCTTAGTAATCAAGTCCATACAGTTGCAGTGGCGTTTTCTCCCGGAGGCCAAGGGAAGCCAGGCTTCCCCTGTTTTTTCGGATTGTAGTTCATTTCATTTCATTTCAAACCTTTATTTATTCAGGTTGTATCCCATTGAGATCATTGACCTCTTTTTCAAGGGAGACCTGCTCAAGTAGGTTCCACATGAAACATTAAAAACATAAACAGAACAACAAAAGGACATCATACAGTAGCATTACAGGGATTACAAATTACATACTATCCACATGCACAGGTACCAACAGCTTCCGATTCAGTAGCATCTAACCGAGCTTTAAAAACATTTAGTGGCAACAGATTGCTCACTTTCCATTTTAATTGCAGACTATTCCAGGACAGTGGAGCTGCGCATCTAAATGCTATTTTCCCTAAGACAGTCCTAGCAGTTGGCACATTTAATAAAACCACAGCATGCGATCTCAGGGAGTAGCCACTTACAATTCGCCGTGAGATCAGGGAGCAGATGTAGGATGGAAGTTTCCCTAACATGGCTTTATATATAAAAATGTACCAGTGACTGAGCCTCCGTACAGTTAGTGAAGGCAGACCAGCCCTTGCATACAGGGTACAGTGATGAGTTAATGCTTTACAGTTTGTCACAAATCTCAGTGCACTGTGATACGCAGCATCTAACTTGACCAGGCAATTGGCAGGTGCATTCATATAAATCAGATCACCATAGTCCAGCACAGGTAAAAAGGTCACAGTGACTAGCCTTTTTCTGGCCTCGAGCGAGAAACAGGACTTGTTCCTGTAGAAGAAACCTAGCCTAACCCTCAGTTTTTTAAGCAGGATATTGACATGACGTTTAAAAGTGAGACAATCATCAAGCCAGATACCAAGGTATTTGTAACAGGCAACCACTTCAAGTTTTATTCCTTGCGTAGTTAAAATATCTAAAACAGGCTCTGGTGTCTTTTTGGCTTTTGAAAAGAGCATTAACTTGGTTTTATCCACATTTAAAAGAAGCTTTAGTTCAGAGAGCTGTGTCTGAATAATGTTAAAAGCAGTTTGCAATTCAACAACCGCCTCCTTAATGGAGGGACGTGCACAGTACATAACGGTATCGTCCGCATAAAAATGTAAGGTTGCTCCATCGACATTTTCACCTAAACTATTGATGTAGATGGAGAATAAAAGTGGACCTAAAACAGAACCTTGAGGAACACCATTAGTAATGTTTAACCACTCAGAAGACAGCCCATCAAAATGAACACATTGGGACCTTTCAGAGAGGTAGTTCACAAACCACCCCACTGCATGGCTGGATATGCCAATACTGTGTAGCCTCTGCTTTAAGATGCGATGATCGACGGTATCAAACGCTTTGGAAAGGTCAATAAATAGAGCTGCACAACTCTGCTTATTATCTAAAAAACTCGCCACATCATTCACCACTTTCATTGTGGCAGTGATGGTGCTATGTTGTTTTCTGAAGCCTGACTGATGTTTAGACAGGATGTCATTTGTACATAAAAACACCTTTACCTGTTCACTCACTAGGCGTTCAAGAACCTTAGCCAGAACTGACAATTTAGAGATGGGCCTATAATTATTTAAAACAGTTGCCTCCCCTCCTTTCAGCAAAGGCAGGACATACGCTGACTTCCACAGTTTTGGAATTGTGTTTGTGCTGAGGGAGAGGTTAAAAAGAGTAATGAGAGGTGGAGCAATAAAATCTGCAGCTATCTTTAAAAAGAAAGGTTCCACGTTGTCCGGGCCGGCCGGTTTCTTAGGATCTAACTTGGTTAAAGCTTCACGAACAACATCAACAGTAAAAGGAGTAAAACTGAAAGGGTTTTCCAGACCACATTGTTCAGAGTCACCGACTGTGGTGTTCACAGAAGCAGAGTTAGTCACAGAATCAAACATAGAACCGCAGGACACAAAATGCTCATTAAAACAATTTAACATAGTAGCCCTGTCCGATATAGAGCCAGATGCTGTGGTAATGCACGGAGATAGCTCATTTCGGATCTCACCGGCGGATAGCGATTTTATGGCTTTCCAAAATTTCCTAGGATTATTTAGGTTTTCTGTAGTAACTGACAAATAGTACTTCGACTTAGTACTTTTGACCTGTGAAGTGAAGCTATTTCTTAGTTGCCTAAAACGCAGCCATTCAACCTCTGAGCCTGATTTCCTAGCCTTTGCCCAGGCCTTGTTTCTCTCATGTAGGAGACTGGACAGTTCAGCAGAAAACCAAGGATTGTCTCGTCCCTTTACTCTAAAAGTACGTAGGGGTGCATGTCTATCTATAATCTCCATAAAACCAAGATAAAAATAAGACCATGCAGTTTCAACATCAGCACACAGATCGATTTTTCCCCAATCAAACCCAAACAGATCATGAACAAAACCCTGCTCCACAAAATGTTTTATGTGTCTCTTAATAATAATACAGGGTTTAACCTTTTGGACCTTAGTGTCCCTAATTGTGGCTACAACACAGTGGTCACTCACATCATTTGCAAATACTCCCACAGATGGGTATTTATAGGGAACATTAGTTAGAATGAGATCAATTAGGGATGATTTATTAGGGGACTTAACGTTAGGGCGAGTAGGACTGTCAACAATCTGAGTAACATTCAGAGAGATACAAAGGTTTTTAAAATCCTCTGATACTGCAGTTAACCAGTCCAAGTTCAAATCTCCAAGTAGCACTATTTCCTTGTAGTCTAGTTGTGATATAAGTTTTGCTAGTGAAGACAAGGAGTCCTTGACAGCTGAGGGGGGTCTGTAACACCCCACCACCATGACTTGTTGCCCCTTTGCCACTTCTATATTTAAGGCTAAAAATTCGAATTGCTTACTGACAGATTTGGAGATCAATGTGGTTACACTGAACTTATTTTTAACATAAATGGCAACTCCACCACCTTTATTAGGCCGGTGGATTATATAGTTATAATTTAAATAAATAAATAAAAACACTTTGTTTTGTTTCGATAATTCTCCTTTGCTGTGTGTTGCTGCCGGCCCGTCTCTCCCCCACTCTCATTGAGTATTTTACAAAGAGTGAAACAATCAGCGCCCCTCTAGATGTTATGGTGAAACAGTAGATTGCATTCACTGTTGCGAGAGGAGGCAAATCAGATTGGGCTTCCCTTGGTGAAAAGAATTGAGGGATTGACCAATCAGATGATGCCCCTGCCAACCTGTGATTGGTCAGGGCCATGCCAAGGGAAGCCAGCTTTCTCTGGCTTCCCTTCAGAGGCGGCTGGCGATTTCACCTGAATAGATGAGATTGTTTATATTTTTTAGTTACTTTTGGACTACGGACTGAGCTAATTACAGAGACGAGGACTGTTGCTGCACTTGCCGTGTGTTAGAAAGGGAAGGGAAGAGAAGGTGGACTATCGCATGCAAATGTTTCTGTACATAATTGTTTTTGAATTCATGTGTTTCATACACGCCTACTGATACTTTGATGTGTACATAAAACTTTAAAGGTCTCCTGATTTACTTTGTGAATGAATGCACTGCGCATTGAGCGGCTGGTATTGCATTTGGGGGGGGGTGTGTCTGCATAAATTAATAAGAAAATGCTTAAATTAATAAAACGAGAGTTTCGGCTGGAGAGTGCGTGCGGACCCGTCGGTTAGATAACAGGCGTGTGCAAGTCCTGCATCTGTGTGATACAAATGTGTGTAAAATGATACCGGGCGCTGTAATCGCTCATCTGGTTACGTTATTGACCCCCCCCCCCCCAACCAACCCAAAAAAATGGGCTTCCCCTAAATTTTTCCCCACGCCACGCTACTGTACAGTTGCAGTTCATGCATGTGTAGTTTTCCTTCTTCTTTTCTTTATACGACTCATAAGTCAGTTAGGCCAAAAGGTACCACCACCTAGGCTCAGTCAAAGATAATCCTTAGTGTCCTTTAAGTCTGTCAGTCGAAAAGAGTCAATATTGTGGTAAAGATGTCACTGATGTGCATCAGCAACTCTTTCTCCAGTTTCACTGATGTCGGATGTTCTTCCGTCTCTTCCTGCCGTTTCTGCTTCTCCACGATACTCTCGTTTTGATCGCCCCACTCCTTCTTTAACGAGGAGCGCAGCGTGTCCTTGTCGTCTTTGATTTTGAGTCCTTCGGCCTTGAAGAGCACGTTGGTCCACTTCATCTTGTTCTCCACGGTCTCCACCTTGTTGAACACGATGGCTGTTACATTTCTTTTGCTTGCAGCTGGCGCCTTTCTGAGCAGCCGTTGAAGGAGAGGGCTTTTGTTGGGATTTGAGATGAGGCTTCTTCTCATCTTTAAAACTTTTCTTTTTACACTTCTTCTTCGGCTCTTGCTGAGAAAACACTTTCTTCGCAAACTTCATAAACTTGAGATCCTCTCTTGACATTCCAGCTTGTTCCTCCAATCTGCATTCAGGGAAGTCTGTGCCGAACTGCTGTTGCCAAGGTTCATCTAAATTCACAACTGAGATTCTGTTCACAGATACTTCTGGTTTGTCAAAGTCTATTGCATTCCTCTCCTTTAAGTGGTCCATTCACTGTCCAGCCTAGGATTGTCCTGCTTGCATAGGGTCCATCATCCACACTGCATATGACTTCCAATGGTTCCAAGGCCTTAGGAACATTGGTTCCTATCAACAGTCCAACCCCTGCATTTATTTCAGGCAAATTAACGTTTTTTAGATGAGGCCATCTTTGTAGGTCTGCTTAGGAATGTTCCCACTGTGGGCAGGCATGCACTCTTGGGTGTAGGTTTGTGGCAGTTCACAGAAATTGTCATTTTTTAAGCCAGCCACTTCTAGTCCGAACACAATATGGCTATTTAAGACCCTCTCTTGGCCCATGGTTCGTAAAATAATCTGCGCCTTCTTTCCAGTTCGGCCGAGCTCGTGCATGAGATCCTCTGTACAAAACACTGCTGTACTTCCTGGGTCCAAGAAAGCATAGGTGGTGACAATCTTGCTGCCTTTCGTTGACTTGACTTGCACTGGAACAATGGGAAGTTTACAGTTGTCATCACCAGCCCCAGTAAGGCCACTTGAAACTAGTGTGCTGTCCACTGATAACTCTGATGTATTCTTGGCTTGAGCAGGATTGTGTCTTGCTTCATTGGAAGGGATGTTTGGATGTTTGAACCCACATTTTGAACAGGAAATTAGTTTATTGCAATTTCTGCTAATGTGCCCCACACACAAACAGCCGAAACAGACACCTTTTTCCATCAGGAAGCCTATCTTCTCTTTGTGTGTTCCTTTTTCAAGCTGATGGCACGAGTCCAAGGTGTGACCTCCTCCGCAGCACAGACATGTCCTCCATTTTGTCAGAATGTGTTCCTTCCATTCAGTATCTGTCTGGGTTTCATTTTCTACAAGGGCTACAGTGGTGGCAAAGCTAGTTCCTACAAAATGTGAGCGAGGCTGTGATCTGTTTAAACCAGTATTTGTTGTTATGAAGGGAGCATCTTGAATGTTTCCAAATACTGGGTCGGTTAAGATTTTATCTTGTCTCTCAATGAAATGTGTGATGTCAAAGAATGTTGCTCTGCGGCTTTGAGCGAGGCTGTGATCTGTTTAAACCAGTATTTGTTGTTAGGAAGGGAGCATCTTGAATGTTTCCAAACACTGGGTCGGTTAAGATTTTAACTTGTCTCTCAATGAAATGTGTGATGTCAAAGAATGTTGCTCTGCGGCTGTTCCTCTCCTGCAGCTCACTGGCTAAAGTTCTCCACTTGTCTCTGAATTGGTTAGGTAACTTTCTTATTATGATCATCATATTCACAGCCATGTCAAGCTCATGCAAATACTGCACCTCTTCCATTGCGTTTGCACATGCTCTAAGGAAGAAACTGTAGTCTTGCAGAGCCTTCCCTTACGCAAAGAAAATATATTTCCCCATATATTAACTGTCAATATATTGCATTATTTTGTTTTCTGATTTACTGGTTAATTGAAAAGATTTAATAAAGGAAATCTTGCTGTTGGCTACACCAAGTGATACTGATTAATAATCAACATGAAAAACATATTTATTCATATCTACAAAATATATTGAAAATATATTGAAGATATATAGAATAATATATTGTGTTAATATATTACAATATATATATATTGAATAATATATTGTGATAATATATTGTAATATATGGGATAATACATCAGTAATTGCCGCTTTCCATATATTGAGTAATATATGTAAATATATATAATATATTGGTTGTGTATATATGTGAACATACATTTTACTATATATTAACATTTATATGGGGACATGTACTATATATATTCACAAATATATGGGGACATGTATGCTCTATATATTCAGATTTATATGGGGACATGTATGCAGAATATATTCACAATTATATGGGGACATGTACTATATATATATGCACAAATATATGGGGACATGTATGCTCTATATATTCAGATTTATATGGGGACATGTATGCAGAATATATTCACAATTATATGGGGACATGTACTATATATATATGCACAAATATATGGGGACATGTATGTACTATATATTAACATTTATATGGGGACATGTACTATATATATTCACAAATATATGGGGACATGTATGCTCTATATATTCAGATTTATATGGGGACATGTATGCAGAATATATTCACAATTATATGGGGACATGTACTATATATATTCACAATTATATGGGGATATGTATGCGCTATATATTCACAATTATATGGGGACATGTATGCACTATATATATTCAGATTTATAAAAGACCATGTACGTACCATATATTCTGAACATGAGTGCAATATATGTTCACAATGAGGAGAAATGCATGTTCTGATAAAAAAAATCTTTCATTTCATTTCAAACCTTTATTTATGCAGGTGAATCCCATTGAGATCATTGATCTCTTTTTCAAGGGTGACCTACTGCAAGTAGGTTCCACATGAATACATATAAACATAACAGAAAAACAAAAAAGGACATCATACAGCATATTTACAGTGACTACAGTTTACATAGCTAGTAACATTTACAGGTTCCAACAGTTTCCGATTGGATAGTATCTATCCTTGCTTTAAAAACATTTAGCGGAACCAAATTGCTCAGACTGTTCCAAGTTAGCGGAGCTGCGCATCTAAATGCTATCTTCCCTAAGACAGTCCTAGCAGTTGGCACATTTAATAAAACCACAGCATTCGATCTCAGGCAGTAGCCACTTACAATTCGCCGTGAGATCAGGGAGCAGATGTAGGAAGGAAGTTTCCCTAACATGGCTTTGTATATAAAAATGTACCAGTGACTGAGCCTCCGTACAGTTAGTGAAGGCAAACCTGCCCTTGCATACAGGGTACAGTGATGGGTTAATACTTTACAGTTTGTCACAAATCTCAGTGCACTGTGATAGGCGGCATCTAACTTGACCAGGCAATTGGCAGGTGCATTCATATAGATCAGATCACCATAGTCCAGTACAGGTAAAAAGGTCACAGTGACTAGCCTTTTTCTGGCCTCAAGTGAGAAACAGGACTTGTTCCTGGAAAAGAAACCTAGCCTAACCCTCAGTTTTTTAAGCAGGTTATTGACATGAAGTTTAAAAGTGAGACAATCATCAAGCCAGATACCAAGGTATTTGTAACAGGTAACCACTTCAAGTTTTATTCCTTGTGTAATTAAAATATCTAAAACAGGCTCTGGTGTCTTTTTAGCTTTTGAAAAGAGCATTACCTTGGTTTTATCAACATTTAAAAGAAGCTTAAGCGCTGAGAGCTGAGTCTGAATAATGAGAAGCTTAATTTGTTTTTTTCTATCAATGTGTAACAGTTATCAAAATACTCATTAAAAGAAGGACAAGGAACGAATAAAAGAAAAGGCCTATAAACAACACATTATGTCATGACTCAAGAACATTTTTATGTAATTATGTAATAAAACCCACATTTTGTAATAATCTGCTGCATTCTGTAACAGCCTGAACGCAATATAAAATAAATGTCCCTGCATTTTGTAATAAATTATTACATTTTGCAATGGTTATTACAAAATGCGTGAGTTGCCCTTTTAAAAAAACTGTAATATTCATTATGTAACCATAACCAAACTGTAAATATATCCCAAAATTGATGTTGATATACATGTTGGCTAATGAATATGGTAACACTTGATCTAGTTTTGGCCAATGAAAGATATTCTACTGAAGTATTTTTAAATTATGAGTAAGGATGATTCATGGTTGAATAAATAAATAAACAGTTGTAATGTTATTGTTTGCAACTCATTTTGTAATAACCACAGCAATATGTAATAATATATTTCAAAATGTGGCGACATGTATTACATATTTGCATTGAACTTGTTTACTACATAATGGGCAAATTATTACAAAAGGAGGTGTTATTACATAATGAAGGGAAAATGTATTACATTTTGTATAGGTATAGTTAATAAATGATGCATTGTTATTTCATACAGGGCCAAAAAGAGCAGTCTGTTATCCTATTTAACAATCTTGTTTTTTGTTTCACCTGGTGACAACTTTAAACATGAGCTGATCACTCATTAAAACAATGTCCGGAACAGGGCCAAAAAAACAGTCTTGTACCCTATTTGATCGTCAATCTTGTTTTTTTTCGTGCCTTTACTCACAAATTCTTGTGTTAATGGATGTTCTTATATCTGATGTCTTGGTCCCTGGATGGTGGTTTACTACAGCATCTGTGGAACAGAACAATTACAAATAATTAGAAGTTCACAAAAGACAGCAGGAATTATAACAATATCCATAATATCTATATTAAAGCATGGGCTGGCTTGGTGAATAATGTGGGAATACAAATAGTGGAAGAATAGGCTTTGTACATTTTCGTCTGAGTGTGGCGCTACTGGTTGGTATATTTTATGGAATTTGGACCAAGCATCTGCATCTGTAACAGTTCTGTTTAAAACTTTTTTAAATGTAATTGCATTCATCTTTAAAGGTGGGGTAGGTAAGTTTGAGAAACCGGCTCGAGATACACTTTGTGTTATATTCCATGGAATGCTCTTAACATCCCGATAGCAATGAATATCTGAAGTGCTTTGACAAAAAATCCATAAAAAAATATCATCTGTGGAAGCCGTGGTACTGTAAAAAGCACATCCAATCATTTTAGCCGGCCCGGCTGAAATGACTGGATGGCCTACCTGCCTGTCAGCCTTCCATCTGTGCACAAACTTATCTCGTGCCCTCATTGGTCATGTGCGCGTTCGTGTGTGTTGGAGGAGGGGCTCTGTGAGGAAGTGGCAGATTTTTTCCGGCTGTGTATTTTCAAATTCTAGCGCACTCGAGCTGGTTTCTCCAAAATTACCTACCCCACCTTTAAAAGACTACTTTTATTGAATGAGAGTTTTACCTAGCACAATGAGCCTGGGGTGGTGGGAAGGGAGAACTGGGCCTCGGCATCGGCAGGAGTGGTAGTCGCCTATGAGTATTAGAATTTAGATGAACAAAGGCATAGAAAAACCCTGAAATATGTACTGACACAAAGCTACAACCCTCGATTTTGTAAGTAGTAGTAAATACATACGTATATACAATATACAACAATACGCATAATGCAATTAGCAGTACCAGTAATAAAATAACTGAATAAATAGTAGTAGAACCTTTATTTAGCCAGGAAAATCAATTAAGAACAAATTCTTATTACAATGATGACCTGACAGGAGGCAAAAGGCGTCCTGAGGGGATGGGGTTTGGGAGGAAAAAAATAAAAAGACAGACTCCGGGCACTACAGAACCCAGAAGACAACACAATGACACAGAGCAGAGATGACAGGCATAGCAGTTAAACATATAAAATCTCTAAAACAATATTGCTGTGGTTCAATCTGTCATTAAAATAATATAGAACATTCATCCATTCAATCCTTCATGGCAAGGATAACTAAGCTGAATAGTGAATAAAGTGATATGTGAAAAGTAAAATGACAGTGAAATTAAATGACAGTGCGTTCCTTACCACTGCGATCTGGCTCCTCTGTCCTCGTATATTTTGGGTCTGATTCCTCACTACTGATGTCTGCCTCTGCATGGGCCCTCTCTCCTTATTTATTCTGTCTCAGTCACCACTGCTATCTGGCTCCTCTGTCCTCTTGACTTGTGGTTCTGCAGGCTTAGTTCGACCTATGAATTTCAACAATGCTCCTGTAAAATATATAGATATATAGTATTATGGGTCAACATTAAAATAACATACACTGGAGAGCAAAATGTGAAATGCCATTGACTGTAGGCTACATATTATCCACACAATTGTCAGCAGGGGCAATAACAACTAAAATGTGAACTAACTTGAATGCATTAGTCCACAACACATAGCCTAACGTAGAGTAGAGAATGAATGAATGGTTTCTGCAAAATACACAGAAATAGAAATAAGGTTCAAATTACAATAACTAACCAGACGATGGTTATTAATAATAAGCAACAGCAATACTAATTGTTGCTAAAACACATTAGACACGTTGCAAACACACGGCTAATAAAAGCTAAGTTAGCATCTCATCCACACACTATCATAGCTTAACTTAGCTAACTAGCTAGCATTAGCTCAATTCCTGAACAACATAGAAACTAAAAACGGGACATCAAGACTCATTAACACACTGACTGAGCAGGACACTATGCATACAATCTTATAACATTACCAACACTAAAGATCTGCATATATGCTCACATTCTTCACGAACGCATTCTCTCTGTGACGATGGTAATTATGCATGTGACGATGCGCAATAATGTCCTGAACGCACATGTGTAACCAGCTCGAAGACCCGTAGCTGAACTACTTTAGCTGTCCCTAAATGTGCCTGACTAAAACACGAACGATATAATGCAGATCAAGGAGAACAAGGGGAATTTACAAGACATAGACTAACTGTGGTTACATTACTTAACTAGTAGTGATGGGAATTATGGCTCTTTGAAGGGAGCCGGATCTTATGGCTCCGTTCCTTTCAAAGAGCCGTTCAAAAGAGCCGTTCAAAAGAGCCGTTTTTTTAAAAAGGGGGCGGGGTTACTAGGTTTATCTGCGAAATAATCACCAGGATAATGATTGACTGCATTGCCAGACCTAATGTCAATAATCTGCATTGTAAACATGACACAAGGTGGCGCCATATCCATGTCATTCATGTCAGTGAATGTACTTTGAATTTACCCTCTGCATGTGTTAAGTAAATAAAGTTGCCTTGCCTTGAATGAAATTCACGCAACTCTTAATATTAGTAGTGTGTTTTTAAGTGGCGATGGAGATTATTTGTTGACCCTGCTTTAAAGGATATTTTGCCTTTACAAATGGTGCGCTTTATCACTGCCTGGGTTTTGGTTGAAGTGCATCCAAATGCTGCTGCGTTTTCGCGTTTGGCTCATTTTACATCCGAAAAACACGTCGTCTATCTGTCCAGTACCACTTGTTATGACTTCTCTCTCTCGCGTATTCCGTTAAGACCCACCCCACCTAACTCCTCGTGCTGAAACCTACAAATCAGAGTAGGGGCGGGTCTTCACAGAATACGTTTGGGGAACAAAATCAAGCTTTTTAAAAGGCGAGTGAATTTTGGCAGGCAGTGAGTGCGGACCAACTTTGATTGAACGATAAGAAGAACGGCTCTCACCAAGTACGACTCGGTTCCCCTCGTTCGTACCAAAGAGCCGTTCAAAAGAATCGGCTCGTTCGCGACCGACACATCACTATTAACTAGCTCATCGTCGTCACCAGTCAGAAAATGTCCGTTAGCCGTGGGGCTAGTTTTCGCTATGTTAAACTCCATTGACTTATGCTAAAATGTTAGTGATCTAAAGGTCCGCTATTTTTGGCTGTTTTGGGTCGACTTCAGTTGACTGTAAAATCGAAAATCTTCGAAATTGAATGTTCACAAAGCTGCGGACCGGTTATACACTCATACACGAGGGAACTAACATAGCTAATTTAACTAACGTTAAATGTAGTGCCGAGAGACGGGACATACGGATTAAGCAACTAGACTACTTATAGTGTACATGCAGAATTATTTCAATTTAAAATAGTTTTAAATGCTCACACACATACCTGACTCTGGTGCTGTATTTTCCTCTCGTTTCTTTTTAATTTTCCGTTTTGAAGCACCTGATGAATGCTTTCTCTTTGACACTCAGCGACAGAATCAACAGACAGAGGCAGCAACGCAGATTTGAATCTGCCAATCAGATCAATCTATTGCTGGAGAGGGGGGGGGGCTCCCCGAAATCAGCCGGAAGTGGCGCATTCGAATACTGTTTGGGCTGTCTGCCGTGGATGGGCTGCGTTCCACTCCAAATAGCCGGTCGGCCGTAATATATGCATAGTTATAAAACGGACAAGTCAAATCAAGCAATCTGATTGGTTCTTAGCCGTGGTATACTGAGCGTATACCACGGGTAGAATTGTAAGTTACTTTTCACAACAACTCAGTATCCCTCCGCGTCTGAGATAAACAGTATACAGTTGGGCTGAAAAGCAAACTGCCTGCAGTTTGCTTTTCAAACTGGAACAAGAAAGCAGCGGAGAAGTAACGGAGCAGAAACCCTCCTTTTTACGCAACGGTCCAGACATAGACATCAAACGGCAAAAACATATTCAGTGTGCAGCTCCTTTGGCATTAGGGCAGGGATATTTAGATACTTTCCAAGGTTTGACATAATGAATTGTGCTACTTTTACAGCAAGCAACAATGTTTTCAAATCTGTAATCAAAAAGGTCCGCAAAAACATTTAAGATTAACTTCGACCTCCGGGGGGGGGGGGGGGGGGGGGGGGGTCTTACTATGGAGGAGTGGATTGAGGAGTGCCTATCTCCAGAACAAAAAGCACCTAAACGACGACATGCAGAGCTACGTGAAGAGCAGGTAGACCAACTGGAAAAGTATCACCATTCAAAAGCTTTCTGATGCGGGTCTTGAAACAAAGCAGAGAAATTATGACCGTTAGTGGCCACAGGTGAGAAAGCTCTCTCCAGAGCTACTGGAAGCCGAATCTCGGGGACCGGAGAAAGTGGAGCAATATTCTCGCCACGCCAAGCAACAGCCTAGAACAACCTCAGCCTATACAAGTAACCACGTAAGCCATGCTACTGATGCTGGACAGTTTTTCAGTGGGTGCACAATAAACGGCAACATACACATTAATGTAAATAAATAGCCAAATAATGGATCAACGCTCTCTGTCTAATATGTTCGCTAGCTGTTGTTAGTGTTGTTGCATAGCAACCACCTCGCACTATGTTTCGTGCAGAAGGCAACAGAGGGACTATTTTATTTTGAACATCATTATTTACTAATAAAAACTATTTAAATTAGAGTGTGTATTTTTCTTTCATATTGCCACACTTGGTAACCGTTTTATAAAAGCAATAGCTCACTTCAGGCCGTGATATATGCTCATTATATCACAGCTAAGGGGGTTGTCGACCCTCCGCTTCGCGTCGGGCCGAACCACGCCCCTTAGCTGTGATATAATGAGCATATACCACGGCCTGTCGTGAGCTATTGCTTAAATATATATGCGTGCATATATTCATATATATATGCGTGCATATATGCATATATATATATTTATATATATATATGAATATATATATGCGTGCATATATGCACGCATATATGCATATATATATGCGTGCATATATGTGTGTGTCTATATATATTTATAAACTGTATATTATTTTCCATCATTCAATGGACAATTTGTACTTTTTTTATATGTAGGCTACCATCAAACATATGTTCATATATAAAGTGGGTAACTATACAAAACGAAGTGAGATAACTGTTTATGAATATCTGTTCAATTTTATGTAAACTCATGAAAGATAAATGAGTGTTTCAATAAAACTATTACATATAAATGTATAGTGCAGTTTTTGTTTTCATTGCAATATATTTTTTTTATATGTATCAATATATAGCCATACATGGTCCATGCATATATTGCAATATATTTAAAAATATAAGGACTACTTTCCCATATATGGAAATGTATGATCCAATATATTGTATTATATTTACCAATATATTACAATATATTTTTGTTTCATAAGGGTTAACATATTCTGTTCTTATAGGAGGCCATGAAAGAGCCTTTTGCAAATATGCTATGCCACTTTCTGCTCATTTCCAAACTGCTCCCTGATTAGAGCTTTAGCCTTGACATATCCCCTCTCTGGATCCATGTGCTGGCAACTTCGAACAAGTCCTTTGGGATGACCCTGAGTGTACTGCTCCAAAAAATAGAGTCGGTCACTCTAGCTGTTTGTGTTTTTTTCAACACCATTCTCAAAAGCCTTCATAAATGTATGATATTTTAATGGGTCGCCATCAAAAACTGGAATCTCTCTCTTTGGCAAGGATGAAAGACATTGCTGTTGTATTAACAGTGTGGTTATTTCATTTTGTTTTCTCATAATGTGCAGTATGTTGTTTTGATCTTCACTTGAGTTCAAAGTATCTCCATAATTCATTTGTGTTTTCAAATTAGATTTTTTAAGGGATACTGGCTCTGAGGAAAGGAACCAAGGTGAAATGTTCTCATTAGGCCGTGTTGTTGGATCCAAGAAGTCATTGCTAGTCTATCTTTGGTTTAGCAACATTTGTGGAGTATTTATATTGTCCTTGGCAGTGTAGAGGGCTTGTGGTTTAAGGTTTCTTTGTTCAATATAAGAGTTCATTCCATCCGAATGCTTGTTTTTTGAACTTCTCCCACTTAGGATGCTCCCTGTTTGCAACACATCTAATTTAGCCATGTGTGCTGCAATATCCTCCTCCATCTGAAGTTTGCTCCTTATTCGTTCCTCCTCCATCGCCAGTTCATGTTTGTCCTTTAATAGTTTTTTTCTTGCCATTAAAGCTGCCAAGTCTGCCTCTGTTTTAAGGCATGCAGACGAAGCAGTAGAAGTTGCAGACTTTTCCCCAAAGCAGAATTCTGTGATGGGTTTGCTCTTCTTCCGATTTCCACGTTTGACACACTGTCACTAGGTTGTACATCATCTTGCATGTCATCTGTTGTTGGAATATCCAGCACAGCAGCAGTTATTTTGGCAAAATCCTCTTGTGGCTCCTTTAACCACAGTTTAATGTCCCTCTGAAAGCTTTCACTGTATTCCAAGATACTGGCAAACCATTCCTTTTGTTTCTTTAGTTCATCCTCTTGGAGTAAAGGAATCAACATTT
Organism: Trematomus bernacchii; assembly: GCF_902827165.1. Taxonomy (NCBI): domain Eukaryota; kingdom Metazoa; phylum Chordata; class Actinopteri; order Perciformes; family Nototheniidae; genus Trematomus; species Trematomus bernacchii. The sequence goes on from NW_022987708.1 coordinate 3,544,050, forward strand.
CGTGTGAAATAATGGCTTTTTCACCCAGTTGAATTAAATTATCTAAATGAGTTTGCACACGTGAGGCATTTCCTTTTTCTATCATATGTGCTTTTATTTCTGGTATGAGTGCTTTTATTTTATTCACACTGGTTTTACGTTCCCGTTGAAGTTTTTCTATGTTATTTACCAATGCCTTCGCAGTGAGTTTGCGTTCTCTTTTCTCATAGTCCATTTCAACATTTTCCACGTCAACATTTATGTGACCCATTTTCTCCGTTTGATTATTGGAGCTTCTTCAGTGCATTCGTTTGATTGTAACACACTGGCAGATCGGAAGAAAATTCCTTGAAAAGCATCACATTTCCACATCAACAGAGCAGCGCAACTTCCATGCGACAGAGTGGAGATATACAGTGGAGATACACGGCGGTGAATATGTGCACATTCAGTGGTAAGGCTTACCTGGCCGTGATCCGTGTTGAATGCGGCTTCCAAAACGGCAGTCTTTATTAACAGCCAGTGCTTACCTCCTTGAATTGTTTCCAATGATTTCTTATCTCCATTCTCCTCCAATAGATCCTTAATCCATGCGCTGTTTGATGATGATCGCCTTACGCCTTGTGTGCTTGTTGTGTTGTTGACAAAATATAGCGACAGCAGGAAACAAACAAAGTCGCTGAGAGGCTGAGGCTGGGCCTGTTAGATATTGTGTGACACGCTACAAAAAAGTACTTGCTGAGATCAAAAACTCTGTTGAAAAATGATGTGGTTTAATGAAAACTGGGATGATCAACTTATTTTCCTTGGACATAGACATTGTTATATTAATCAAAGCAATCATTAAAACGTGCGGTCAACAAAAAGTACAACGGCCCTGTGTCACCCTCTCTTCCACACACACCTCACGCAGGTGAACAGGATTATAATGAGTGCCGCCCATATCCATGTGACCCAAGCCAACCAATCAACAGTGACCAAACAAACATCCTATATCAAAACCAAACGCTTTGCTATACATGTTATATCTCTCACAGGCTCCGCCCTCTACTGGACTCTATGGGTATTACCTTATCCTGCGTGCATTCTCCCACTGAGACTTCTATAGACGTAGCCGGCCTAGGGCGGGCCTACCTGAATGCGCGCGCATCACACCGTATAAAAGGAGGCCTCGCCTCCTGACTATCATCCTTTTTCTCTTCAGCAAGCGGAAGTGATTCCACGAGCTTCGAGACGATTGAGAAAGAGAGAGTAAAGTGTAGGACCTGCCCGAAATGCCCGAATCTAATTACCCTTCTGCTTCACGTCCTTGGGGCCTGACCACGCGGTGGGTAATATGGGCCCGACGCCGACATGCCCAGACTGCCAGATGATCCCGCGGCTCACACGAGAGCATTGTGGGCAGCACTTCCTGGCGAGGGTTACCCCGCAGGAGGAGTCGGAGGATCTGGAGCTCGACGTCGTGGACGTAGGCGATTTGGGGAGCGAGGTGACGTCGTCCCGGTTCTTCCGATGGGGGACGAGGAGGACGCATCGCTGACCGGAGGTCCAACTCTCAGGTCTGCGCGGATCGATTTCCCGGCGGTGATGACTCTGGCGGCGGAGCGTGTAGGCTTACCGCTCCCCCCACCATTGCCACCGAGGCCTGTAAACCGCCTGAGATTTACGGCCCGGTGCGTCCGGCGCAGCCGACCTTCGTTTCACCCCAGCTGCCAGAGGTATGGCGGTGTGTGGAGGCGACATGGCAGCAGCCATTAAAAACGAAGGCCCGATAGCCGCCATGGCGGGTATCGTTAAGGTGGTGGATCGCTCGGACACGACATGTCCAGGTGTGCCCCCCCCCCTCGATGAGAGCCTGGCGGCCCATCTGCTTCCGCGGCTGGTTGGGCGGAGGGTAAACGTCCTCTGCCCCCGCTGCCCCGGGACCGAGACACCTGGAATATCTGGATAAGTTGTTCAAGCTCGGTACGCAGATGGCGGCTGCGGCCGATAATCTTGGCGTGTTGGCGTCTTCCTGATCACCCCTCAGGCAGATGCCCCCGCCCTCCCGTCTCAGGACGAGAGCGATTATTCGGACCGCGCTGTTAGTCAGATGAATAATCTGATTTATGGCGTGGCCACCGCAGCAGGGCCGATGATTTCCCTGGCCACAGTGGCGTCTCGTCACGTGTGGCTAGGGCTCACGGCCCTATCTAAGAAGGACCGAGAAGATCTCCTCGGAGCCCCCGTGTCCACGGAGGGGCTCTTTGGGTCGGTCTCCTCGGTCACCCAGCGCTTCAGCCGCCTAGAGGAGGAGAGAGTCCAGCTTAGCCGCATGCTATCGCTGGCTCCTCCTCAGGCCCCGCTACGTGCCCCCCTCGCGTTGCCATGCAGGGAAGGGAGCCTAGTGCGACAGTGAAGCGGAGGGAGAGGCGCCGGCACGGGGGTCCCGTAGCTGCGGCGCCCTCCACCTCTACGGCCCACCCCGTGGCACTGGCATACCGGCAGTCACGGGGAAGGGCTGCCCGACCGAGGCAGGCTCCGCAACAGCAGAGCACCCGGGTGGGGAGCTCCATCTTCGCGGAGTTGACTGCCTATTTAATGCCCAGATCCCTGTCAAAACTTTTAAAAATAAAGATGGTGTTGATCTATATCCAAGTCTGAGTGTCCTTTGTTTCCACAATACACTTGCACATGTTGATGACTGTACCAATTCCCCACTCGCCGCCCCAGCTGTAGCTCCTGTTAGGGAGGAAGCTAGTGGGAGTGCGCAGATGAGAGTGATAAACTGCAGGCAGCGCTATTATGGTGCGATGCAGGTACAGGGACATTATGGCAGACGTTTTTCTGTTAGAAAACACTCTATGCCTGAAGCTAAGACTCCAAATAATGCTGTTTACCATAGTGGTAGGGGCTGCATTATAGCAACGCCCGCACTTGTAAAGGGGCGCGTGGCGGTGCGTTCAGGGGCCTTAGTAAGACACACTACTCCTGTAAAAGCTCCGGTTAATGCTGTTTTCCATAGTGATGGAAATAGCATTATGATGGAGCGTGCGCTCACACGTCAGCGTGCGGCGGTGCGTTCAGGGTCCTCAATAGATAATCGGCCCTTTCTGTTTCGCCCCCCCACGGGCAAATCTTCCCTTTACGGGGAGTTTTGCGGCGGAGCGGGTCATCAGAGAGTATAACAGCTTTATAGCTGCGGCCCCACAGCTGAGGGCTTGCCCATTAACACAATGTTATGAGGAATGGAAACTCAGCTGTGTACTGACAAAGTGGATGGACAGGACGCTGAAACGGGGCTATTCACTCCAGTTTTGCAGCGTCCCACCTCCTTTTATGGGCATGCGAGAGGTAAATCTGTCTTCCCAGGAGGAGGGGGTTTCCTCTCAGCAGAGATTCAGGCTCTGGTGCAGAAACAGGCTGTGTCTGTTGTGCATCCTCAGCACAGAGAAAAGGGTCTTTATTCCATGTATTTCCTGGTTCTCAAGAAAACAGGGGAATTCAGACCTATTCTAGATCTCCGCGGCCTGAATCGTCATATTCCCTGCAGGAAATTCCGCATGTTAACTGTGAAACAGTTACTAGGGCTTGTGCAGCCAGGCGATTGGTTCACCACCATCGACCTGAAAGACGCGTACTTTCATGTGGAAATTGTTCCAGAGCACAGAAAGTATCTGCGTTTTGCCTTCCAGGGAATAGCCTACGAATACAACAGGCTGCCGTTCGGCTATTCCCTATCCCCATTCAGCAAATGTGTGGCCACAGCGCCTCAACCGCTGCGCACACACGGCATGAGAGTTTTCTTTTACATAGACGACCTCATAGTCATGGCTGGGTCCCGGGAACAGGCAATGTTTTGCACAGCACAGTTGATCACACACCTAACCAAATTAGGCTTTGCGATCAATTGGAAAAAGAGCACCCCCATACCTCGCCAACAGGCGTTGTATTTGGGTGTGGTGCTCCATGCAGACGCGCTGCGTGCCACCCTGTCAGAGAGCAGACGTGCCCCCCTTCTCAGGGCGGTGCACAGGCTGCGACAGGGGGCAACAGTGACAGCTTTAACTGTCATGCAGACTCTGGGTCTCATGGCGGCTGCTCACATGGTGGTCCCGCTGGGGTTACTACATATGCGCCGCCTGCAGAGGTGGTTCTCCAGCCTGCGTTTGGAGGCACAAACGACGGCTGGTGACCATCCCCCCCCCCCCCCCCTCAGTGGAGGGCAACCTCCGGTTTTGGGGGTCTCCGGACCACCTCCGGAGGGGGTCTCCACTGGGATGGGTGACCTCCTACATCACAGTGTTCACGGACGCGTCCAGAACAGGATGGGGAGGGACCTGCCTGAAGAGGGCTATAGGTGGGCGCTGGGCTCTGACAGAGTCTCGACACAGCAACCTCCTAGAGCTACGGGCAGTAGTGTTAGTCCTCCGGCATTTCATGCCCCTAATTCAGGGGAGACATGTAATGGTCAGGAGCGACAACAGCACCACAGTGCTCGGGGCTCCGTGGTACTCAGAAATGACACAGATGAAGGTGGGCCAGCCCTGGGCGATCCCCCAGTTCTGGGGGGCGATGTCTCAAGGGGCAGGTGCAATCGGGGCGTTACCCACTCTGGGCCGTCCTCTTCAGGCTTGGCTCCTGAGAGGGACAGGCTGAGACAGGGTGGATTGTCTGACAGCGTTATTCAGTCTATCCAGGCAGCTAGAGCAGAATCCACCACAGCCTGTTACAGGCCAAAGTGGCTGAGATTCCAGCATTGGTGTGAGGAGCGGGGAATAGGGCCCCTATCTTGTGAGTTGGGCTCTATTTTATCCTTCTTACAGTTACTGGTGGACAGAGGGCTGGCGCATTCCACAGTGAAAGTGTATGCAGCAGCCATCTCGTCATGTCATGAGGGTTTTTGGTAGCAGGTCAGCCTTTAATCAACCACTGATGTCGCAGTTTTTACAGGGGGTTAGGAGACTGCGCCCTGTAGTGCACATCTCCACCCAGCAGTGGGACCTGCCCCTAGTGCTCGAGGCTCTGGCCTCAGGACCATTGAGCCTCTGGAGCTCTCCTCTCTGAAAGCATTGTCGTGGAAAACAGCTTTGCTTCTTGCCTTAACGTCAGCCAAAAGAGTGTCCGAGTTAACTGCTCTGTCGGTGCACCCGAGTTGTTTACTAATTCGGGGTGACCAGAGCGGCGCGACACTTAGACCGAACCCCTCCTTTGTGCCTAAAGACCTAAGGAGTGCGTTCAGGTCGAGGGCTATTCAGTTCGGGGGTTTTAGTCTCCCCCCCATGGTGGGGCCAGGGAGGCTAAACTGCACCTCCTCTGCCCGGTGCGTGCGCTAGCATGTTATGTGGAGCGGCTGCCCTTAGACGCACCGAACAGCTGTTTGTGTGCTTCGGGGGCGGGGTGATCGGGAATGCTCTGTCCAAGAAACGCCTGGCAGGCTGGCTCTGCGCGTGCATTGCACATGCCTACGGACAGGCAGGGCGAGCCTGCCCCACGGGGATTCGTGCACACTCCACACGGGCTGTAGCTGTGTCAACAGCCTTATTCAACGGTGTGAGTGTGGAGGATATATGCACAGCGGCGTCTTGGTCGACGCCAGGCCCCTTTATAAGGTTTTATCTCTTGGACATGTCTGGCTCTTTCTCCTCGTCTGTGCTTGCTGGGGCAACACAGGATTTGTAGGGTGGGGGGGGGGTTGTGGGTCAGTTGGCATCTGACACCCTCCCCGGACGTGATGCGCCTTCGCCTTTCCTGGGCCCTCTGAGGGTCCCGGGATAGGCAAGGGGCGCGCTGGCCCGTTACGGGGCGGAGGGGCTGCCCCCCCACATTTTAGTCCTCTCACACTCTGCACGGGGTCAGTGCTTGAGTGTGAGGCATGGGCGCTGGCGCTCTCCCTGTTATCCTTAGGGATTCAGGAAGGCAGGTGCGTAGTAGGCCCATACGGGGCCGAGGGGGCTCTCCCCATCCGTCTATGGGCGGGGGGGGGGGTCCCCCGGCACTGTTTTTTGAGCACACTTTCTGCGAGGTAGGCGCAGCAGGGTGTGCTCTGTCAGCCGCAGCCCAGATTTCTCCTCGGTCACAACCGGGTTAAAGGAGAAGGTGGGGCAGCAGCTGCTGACCAGAAAAGCCGGTCAGGGGCAGTAGGGTGGATTGGTGTTGGACGACAGTGCGTGTATACATCAGGGCTCCACCCACTGTACCCATAGAGTCCAGTAGAGGGCGGAGCCTGTGAGAGATATAACGGGGGGTTACGTATTGTAACCCTAGTTATATAAGCACAGGCGGAGCCCTCTACTCAGGGCACTGTCTGTCCTATTCCGCTCGCTGAAGAGAGGTATAGGATGATAGTCAGGAGGCGAGGCCTCCCTTTATACGGTATGATGCGCGCGCATTCAGGTAGGCCCGCCCTAGGCCGGCTACGTCTAAAGAAGTCTCAGTGGGAGAATGCACGCAGGATAAGGTAGTACCCATAGAGTCCAGTAGAGGGCTCCGCCTGTGCTTATATAACTAGGGTTACAATACGTAACCCCCCGTTTTCCGAACATGAGCTGTGCATGCTTGTATGGTACATACGTCCCGAGCAGCATACACAGAGATAATCAGCCAGGACAAAAGTCCCCAGACACTGATTCCCTGGGTTTACTATCCCCAAATTATCATTAACCAAAAACGAAACACAACCGCTCAGTTTCACAGGTAATTTTAGGATACCGTCAATCACAGATTCTGGTAAGGCAATGTCCAAATGTGGATTTGAAATTACACTTACCAGTTCTGAAGATTTGTTGGTATCCTGCCGACAACGCCAATTTGTAAGGGAAACTTCTGTAGCAATGGAGAGTCAGGACTCAGGACTCAGAGAGACACGAGGAGAGCTGGAGCTTTGATGGCAAACACTGATGGTTTATTTGGAGTTTCGGCCGGAGAGTTGACAAGACTCTTTCTGTTGCTCGAGGTTTTAACTAGTTCGGAGTGTAATAATCAACATTCTTCATCAGTGAGACTAAACATTATGGACCCTGAATCTAACTAGAGCTCTCGTCCATAGAAAAGAATGTGCGCCAGGGAACCTACGTCCCTGAACAGTAAACTACCTCATGGCGGCTTGTGCTCTGTCATAGACTGGCCACAACAATGTGCCCCTGCTGCCCCTCCTTAAGAGAGATAGCAGCAATACCCAAGGCCGTAGACCTATGCCATGGGAAAGGAGACAGTGAGAGGAGAAAATGATGAACTGTGTCAAAGGTTGAATACCTAAACAAATTATTTCCCTAACACTTACTACAGGGCAAACATGTGCTCGTGAGGAGCGACATCCGCACCACAGAGGCTTACATCAGCAGGCAGGACGGAGTCAGCTCTGCCGCCTTGTTTAGCGCAGCGGAGAACCTGTGGTTGTGGGCCTCAGAGAATGTTTTTATCTCTAAAGGCCCCCCACATTCCGGGACTGGAGAACAGGGGGGCCGGCCTCATGTCAAGAGGCGGGCCCCTGCCAGACGAATGGTGGTTCTCCCTGGCTCGGCAGGACAATCCACCCTTGGGGGTGGACACGTTGGCACGCGAGCCATGGCCAAGATAGCTGCTCTACGCCTTTCCACCCCAGGTGCAATAGGGGCGTTACCCACTCTGGGCCAACCTCTCCAGGCTTGGCTCCTGAGAGGGACAGGCCGAGAAGGGGTGGACTGTCTGACAATGTTATACAGACTATCCAGGCAGCAGGAGTGGGATCCACCACAGCCTGTTACAGGACGAAGTGGTTGGGATTCCAACGTTGCGAGGAGGAGAGTCTAGAGCCTCTGTCCAGTACATTGGGCTCTATTCTGTACTATTTACATGCTCTACGCCTTTCCACTGCTGCGTTTCATTCTCCCCCTCCTGGAGAGGGTGAGACGAGAATGATTGTCAGTCATCCTGGTAGCCCCAGGTCGCCACTCGGCGCCGTGGTACGCAGAGGTGACACAGATGATGGTGGGCCAGCCCTGGACGGTTCCTCAGGTCTGGGGGGCATTGTCTCAGGAAGCAGGTGCAATAGGGGCGTTACCCACTCTGGGCCAACCTCTCCAGGCTTGGCTCCTGAGAGGGACAGGCTGAGACGGGAGGGACTGTCTGACAAAGTTATTCAGACTATCCAGGTAGCAAGAGCAGGATCCACCACAGCCTGTTACAGGACGAAGTGGTTGGGATTGTAAGAAATTAAAATCAATGTTGATATGGCGTAATTTAAATGAAATACAGGGTTTTAATTTAAAGTTTACACTAACTATTAACTTTTATTCAGAAAATTCTTCATTTCCGGTTAGCATTAGCATGTGGCTAACGTTTTGAAACCGTGAAATGACATGTGATGTTGTACACTAAACACACTGGGATTAACACTCATTTATTGACGCTGAAATAACGTTTATCAGGGAATGTTTAAATAACCACAGACATCAGAATGATGTAATTTAGCAACAGAAAAAGGCAGGAATTGCATTGGACCCGCCCCCGTCGACCAATAGGAGAAGACCACAGATGACAACAGGAAGAGCAAGCCAAGAATCGATCTCTTTTCCCTGACCTCGGCTGACGGAACACACACGCGAGAGAGAACCAGCTGGAATGGGGAGAGCGCCTCCATTTTGCAATTTCATTGTACATCACCGCATCATTTGTGTAATTAAATGCTGTTAACTTTGTTACAAGCTGGCTCTGCTTGCAACATAAGGACAACAGTTCCACACAGGAGTTGCCCAAAACAAGTATTTATTTACCAACACAGTGGTTACAACCAACAATAAAACAAACAGGAGCGGTGTCCTGGTGCACCGAGCAGGGCAGCTGAGAGAGCGAGAGCCTGTTCTGCAGCCCTCTTAAATACTGGAACCAAGTGCCACAGGTGGGTCTCATCACTGCTGATTACAAGGAAACACACAGGACCACCTGGTGGACAACCACAGGGTTGTCACAACTTTTATAAGCTTCCCTTGACTCTTTTCAGTCTGTCCTGCTCTCAGGGTTCAAGAATTACTAACAGATTCCAGCGGTGGAATAGACGACAGAGACTCTCTGTCGTCTCTGTGTTCTCTGTTCGCTGTGTTCGTCGCTGTGTTGCTGCTGTGGTGCTGGTGCTGATGCTGGTGCTGGTGCTGGTGCTGCGGCTGCTGCGTCATTTGCGTAAAATAGCCGCTGCTGGCATTATTTATACTACGCAGGATCCTATCTCTGGAACCCATTGGTCGATTTGGGTGATTGACACCTTTTCTGAACCGTTAGAGCCAATAGAATCGAGTGGCAGTAGTGATGGGAATTCCGGCTCTTCTTGGTGAGCCGGATCATTTGGCTCGGCTCACCAAGAAGAGCCGGCTCTTTCGGCTCCCAAACGGCTCTTCAGTTTACCACATATGTGACCCGCTCTATCGAAATCAGTCGGAAGTCGCAACGGCTCATTTCAAAATAAACGTGGATTTGCGTAAAAAACTATTTTTTCGGGGTTCGGGTGTTTTGTTTGATTTTAAATAATCAAAGTCTTGGCTTTCAGAATATGAAACTTTTATTTCCAAAATCACACGATAAATACATTTTTGAAGCTTGTAAAGGGAAGATGACAGGCACCTCTCACTCGCAATCTGCTCTTCCGCAGCGCCGCCCCCCTCCCTCCGGCTGAAATTATGAATGTAAGCGTATAGTAATCATAGATAACACGGCAGGGTCCGTTACAGTTTGTTTTCATCTGATTTCAAATAAACAAAGTCTTGGCTTTCAGAATATTAAACTTGTTTCGGCAAATTCAGATGATACATACAACTTTGAAGCTTGTAAAGGCATAATTACAAGCGGAGAACGGAGTAATTTAACGTCACAGCAGTTATAACAACAGCCGGTGTTTCTCGTGAGTGTTTTCCCCGGGAAACAAACACAATATACACAAACGCAAAAATACACAAACACACACACACACATGCACACAGACACTCGCGAGCTTCCCCCAGACCAGTAATCCAAACGGAAATATTTTCCCTCCGGACTATTTTGATCATTTGCCCCGCTAATAATCAATCAGATCGATGGATTCCAGAGACGAGGAAACTTTGAAGGCCTTTTTCTCAAAATGATGACTCGGTGACAGTCATTCTAATGTGACATATTTTGCTTAATATTTGGAGTACAAAAACAATCCTGATATCATTAGAAAGCTAGGAATCTCCTCTTTCCAACAGTGTATACAACCCAAAATGTGTCTCCGGGTCAATGCGACTGATTTCGATAGAGCAGGTCACATATTATACCTTTTATAATTCAATCAAATAGCCCTGTTTTGACTAATGATTTATATGTGTACACATATCACTTAAATTATTCAATACATCCTTTGTACTGAAGTATTCAAAAGTAAAAATTACATGTTTAATATCAATTATTTGCTGTGGCCAATTGTTTTCATTGCATTTACAGACCCTTGTATCTCTCTGATACCACCCAGTATGCATGAATGCACTGACTTGCTTGTAGAACCACGCTACACAAAGCAGATAGCAACACCTATAAAAACTTAAGCATAGACATTTAAAAAAAGGGGCTACTGTATCGACATTTTAAAATTATATTTAAAGAAAAGGCCCTGACAAAACAGCAGGGCTCTATTTCAGTATTAACTATAGAAAAAAAGACAGCAACAGCTGACATCAAATCTTTGCTGAGCCTAAGGATAATCATAAATAAATAACATAGTGAAAATAAATATATTGCAATGCTCAGTACAGCAGCATCCAACAGTCTAATCCTTGGATATTACATGTCACTGCATGCATGCACGGAGCAGCTGTAGCGCGGAGATCATCATATAATGATGTCTTGTATTACTTAAAGTGGACCTATCATGCTATATTTGAATAGTATAGTGTAGGACCATACCTATATAAGGCATATTTATACTTTTTTTTTTTCAAAATACCAAACAGATCATGCATTTTAGCCATGCCTCATTTTGCTCAATTTGACAATTTCTAGCTCTGGGCAGATTCAGTGAGAACAGCACCATCTACTGGCCTGGCATATGTACTACAGCGTCTCCAGCGCTTTCGAACGGCAATGGCCGTGGCTGTCTCCTCCTGATTGGTGGAGTTGGCCCAATAGCCGTAGCGCCACTGTCCTGACGTCAGGACAGTGTTCAAATCTGGATCAGTTTTTATCAGATCCGTTGCAGCTCCTTTTTTAGAGATTTGGGTATGGAGGAAAATAGAGAGGGTTGTGTTTTCTGACACTTGGTGAGTTCCCTGGAACACCGGGGACCAGGGGCGTCGCCTGGACCTGAAAACATTCGGGGCTTAGCCCACAGTGGCGGCGGCACTACAGTGGCATTTTTTACTGCAACACTCCCCACACGCACACACACAGTACACCCGCGACTGTTACAATGAAGGCTCGATAATCAGCTCACGGCATATAGGCAGGGGTAAAGTGGTATTTTTTATGAGTGGGGGGCAGACCTCACCTCCTCTAGGGGGGTCCGGGGGGATGCTCCCCCGGGAAGATTTTTTTTTTAAATATTGAAGTTAAATGCATCAATCTGGTGCACTTTGAGAGCAAAATGAAGAGATCTATGGATACCTCTCTCAACACCCATATGAAGCAGAACTGTAAACAGATGTACTTTTTCTTTATGGATATTTTACTAATCACTCCCCTTTTAAACTCTATTCTTGTTTTACTGCCATATAGTATTTCATAACTGTTTTTCCTTTTTACTCTTATTTTTTTTATAACTAAAATGATCATATGAAGGTGTGCCGCGGAAATAATCTTTTGAATAATTTGTGACCAAACCGTTTGAGACCCACTGAGATAACTTAGACTAAAGTTAAGTATCTAAACACTCAGAGAGTCCTTTAGCTCACCTGAGTCTCTCAGTCTGAGAGGAGAGGACTCTCCTCCAGCTTGTTGTGGAACAAACAGCTCCTTATGTCCGTTAGTGCAGCTAGCTAACCAGATGCTAACAACACGGTCCCTGCTGGCACCGGTCCCTCCCTCCCCCTCTCTATCACACTAAATGCGCTATCGCCACACACACACAGAGCTGAGCTTGAATGACACAAGCACACGTTTATTTCCATGCAACTCTCTGATTGGTCTGGTGTCATGCCTCTGTTGCATTCACTGAACACGGAAAATTACAGTGCTGCCGTCCTCTCTTGTGTCATGATGAGGTTCACGTAAAGCACGGTTAATGTATTATATTATTGAGGGAGAATTGTCCGGGGCTACAGAAAAAACATTTGGGGCTAAAGCCCTGGATGCCCAGGCCAGGCGACGCCACTGCCGGGGACACATATTCATGTATAAAAGACGTACAAAAGTGCATTTAGCATGATAGGTCCCCTTTAACAAAAAAAACCGGCTCGTTCGCGGGCGCGAGCCGGCTCCCGTCGTTCAATTAAAAGAGCCGGCTCTTTGAGCCGGCTCGTTCGCGACCGACACCTCACTAGTTAGTAAGTCCCGCTAAACACTTACGTGGAGGAGTAAGAGGTTTGCGTAAACCTCGTGGGAGACAGCATTAGCCCCGGACTGAAAAACTTTATACCTACTCTGCTGCCATGAATGTAATGATGGATTATCAGGAACAGTTCTAAAGTGACTAATGGCGCGTTTCCACTACAGCGCGGAGCACGGTTTAAGAGGGCTGTGACGTCAGCGGCCCGTCTTTGGTTGCGTTTCCACTTGGCCTAGTACCGGCCGGCGGGTCCTAATTCACAGTTTTTCTGGCCTCATAAAATCGTGGGTCTAGGGCCAGAGACAACGAGGCTGAGTCGGGCTGAGTATGCTAAACTAGAGAGAGCATCGCTGGCAAGGGGGCTACAACTACAACAAGATGGACACATTTGACCGTGATTTAATTGTAATACACGTTTCAAAATGATGCCGAAGTAACAACATACTGATACCGGTTAGTAAAAACCATGAATTAATGCTTTGTCAAGTCTGCAGACTTAAAATGCGTGTTTTCTAGATGGAGATTGGCTAAGCTAACGCAGTATATGCTCCGACCATCCACACTCACAACAACGGCCTATACAGACATAAATAAAGCAGCGACTGTATTCGCCATGACACAGGCAGTCTGTGGTTTGTACTTGTTTAACTTTTGTCTAGTTTCTGAACATATATGAGGAGCTGTGAGCTCTGAGTGCTAACAGCTAACGGCTGTGTTGTTTTTCTGGGGTTCTCATTGAAGATGACGTCACGGCTCCGCCTACACTGCGTTACTATAGATACTACCCCAGTTCCTAAACTGTAATGGAAATGCGCCATAAAGTGAGCCAGTCCTAACGAGGCCTAGCCATACCGAGCGAGGCCGAGCGAGGCCGTGTAGTGGAAACGCGCCATAAGAGACATTGGATTAACCTTGAGCAGCGTTTTTATTTCCTTGAACACGACTTTTGATCACAAAACATCAACGGTAAGACATAATTATTGTTATGGTTTAGAAAACTGTTGTTGTTTTCTTGCTCTGTTCTGGCTGCTAGCTCAGTGAGTTATTGTCGTCCAGTGATGATACTTATATTAAAATAATCTGTGGAGTATCAGCTTTCAGATGATATGTAGTTTGTGCAGAACATATTCAGTTTTAAGGTAGTTTTTGCTAGTTAGCACCGGAAGTAGCATCAGCCCGTTTTCACTAAGGGCTAATGCTAACGCTTCTTGTGAGACTTGTGTTTTGTTTCGGTAAAAATGGCTCGTATCGCCAGGTAGCTGAGTTTTTTCCCGTTATTTAAGTATAAGACATTCATAGGTTTTTAAATATTAAGAAGCCCTGAGACGCAGTTTCGTGAAAAAAAACCCCGCTGCCCCGGTACCGGGGTCTCTCGGACTTAACAGGTTAAGAGAGTGCCTTAGAGCATTATCTCTCTCCTTCATTGATTTCCTGATGTCACTATTAATCCAGGGGAGGGTGTGTTTATTTTTGGCCTTAGATTTGCTTTTCCTGAGGAATCGTTTTGATATGTTTTGGATTGTTGACATAAGGGCATGTGTGTTGGTATCCACATCTGTACCTGATAACATTTGGCTCCAGTTAATGCTTTTAATTTCCCTGTCAAATGCATCAATATCACTCTTGGGTATTCTTAATTGGTAAGATTTTGTATTGGGTTTCAAATGGAAGCGGGATTTAGTGAGCTTTCTGGCTATGAGAGTTAGGTTGTGGTCAGACAGACCAGTGATAATATTGAAGATTTTTGTCACCCTTTCAGGTTTGTTTCTGAAAATCAGGTCAATTTACTGTAGGTTTTTGAGGATGTGGTTATTCTAGTAGGCCCCTTAATTAATTGTGTGAGATGAAATGTACAGTATTTGATACCCGTTCTAGTGCCTTATTATTTGCTTTGTCCTCCCAATTAATATTAAAGTCACCCATTAATACTATTTCCTTAGCAAAACTGCATTCCCTGAGCATTATTTCTAATTTGTCAAAAATAGCTTTTGCAGATGGTGGTCTATACACTCCAATGAGAATGAAAGACATCTGTGGTGACAGGCTAACATTAAGACAGATATGCTCAAGCTCATTCTCAGCAGAGCATTGAACCTCATTACATGATATGTGGTCTTTGATATAAAACAGTAACCCCCCACCCCTGCCCACAGCTCTATCTTTCCTAAAAACATTATAGCCAGGAATATGTATGGCTGAGGATGGGGAGTTTTTATTCAACCAAGTCTCTGACAAACATAAATAGTCCAAGTTAGAGTCTGTTAAGAGATGTATTATCTGATCACTTTTGGGTACAAGACTGCGGATATTCAAGTGACCCCCCAGCAGACCACTGGGTTTTGCATGATGGTCCCACAGCACTCAGGCATTGTTCACTGTTTGAAAGAAGTTGTGTTTTCGCAATTTTTTAATTGCTGGATTTAATCCTGCGGCTTTCCGTCGAGCGGCGCCAACTCTTGTTCTGAGTGAGTTCTGGATTGGCCCACGCTTACCTGGACCATCGCAGAGAGTGTTGACAGGAAGAATGGAGTTTTTTGGTTTGAGATGGACTGGTTGTGTGCTGCCCGGGGGCTGGATAACGATCGTGGCGTGGAGTCGTCCGTGTAATGGAGTTCTTGCCGTGCGACCTCGGGGGTTAGCGAGGATGCACACCGTTTCAGCGACCGCGGCTCTCCCTCTTCCTCCACATCAGTCAGACCAGGCCCAGCCCGTGATCTCGGTTGAGTGGCGATTGCAGTCGATACACTCCCAGAGACATCCGAGGAACAGGCATGGAAATTAGGTGGATATTATATGTACAGCGTTTGTGACAGCAGTTTGTATCTGTAAGACAGGCAAGTTACATGCTGTAACTGAGTCAATTGGTAGTTTAGCCGCAAGTTCAGTGTGGATCATTGGGCCAGGGCATTGATGAACGTCACCGGCGAGAAGCAGGAAAAGTAATGATGAGTCGTTCCCCTCTTTGATCCGTTTTGGTGAATTGTTTGTTTGGGCCCTGCATTCCCATGCCAGGGCGGACAAAAGTGGTAAACAAAACGAGGTGACCAAGTCAAAACTGCTTTTGTGATGGATGACTACTTATCGAAGCTAAGCAGTCCCGTTCATGTGAGTGTTTGGCTCCCAGAAAATGTGTTATGAGTGCGTAAAAGAGAGCCGCTGCCAACACACCACGTCTGCCCGCCATGACTTCCTTGTGTCTCACACACACACACACGTTTGGGCTGTTCGACAGACAGAGAGCGAAAGAGTGACCCTAATCACAGCGTCCCTCTCTGGCGCAATTCAGAGTTTACAGATACTGGTGGACAGGGGGCTTGCTCATTCCACAATTAAGGTGTATGCCGCATACATCTCGTCTTGCCATGAGGGATTTGGCGGCAGGTCAGCCTTTAGTCAACCGCTTATGGCGCGTTTTTTGCAGGGGGTCAGGAGACAGCGCCCAGTGGTGCATGTCTCCACCCCGCAATGGGATCTGCCGTTGGTGCTCGAGGCTCTGGTCACAGAACCATTTGAGCCTCTGGAGCTCTCCTCCCTGAAGGCACTATCATTGAAAACAGCTTTGCTGCTTGCCTTGACTTCGGCCAAGAGAGTGTGCGAGCTGACCGCTCTGTCGGGGCTAGGCCTGTCGCGATAATCGATAAATTGACTTATCGTACGATAAATAAAAATGGACTCGATAACTTTTCTGAGCTCGATAAATTGCCGTTTACATAAGGATGTGACCAGCATTTTAGCCAGGAGCGCTGTGGCTGCCAGGAGCGCTGTGGCTGCCAGGAGCGCTGTGGCTGCCGGCCACGGGCGCTGTGAGGGGCGGGGCTGACACACAGCCAGATCAGGACACTCCGCGTGCACGTGCAGCCCAATTAATAATATAGCGACAATCGGGAGACAACGTGTGACTTACTCGCGGGGAATTTAAAGTGAAATGGAATTGGTTACAAAACCTAACAACACATCTCGATTCTCCGGTGTGGCAGTATTTTGGATTTAAGCTAAATCAACGAGGCGAACCTATACGGACTTGAATGAGCCGGGCGGTATGTCGCATTTGTTTAAAAAAGGTAGCGACAAAAGCAGGCAATACCACACATTTTAAACTACACTTAACCTGTTAAGCCCTGAACCTGTTTTTCAGGTCTCAGGCTCGAAAATGACATTCCCAGAACAAATGACCATATCTTCCCTTCTAAAAGGGTTAAATTAATAATCTTTTTTCTCAAAGTAATGATAAACCTGTGAGTTGGATGTAGAAAAGTGAGAATCAATATAGATGTTTTTTATTTTAAAGAAAATTCAGATTTTACATAGTAAAAAACTGTAAATTATAGTGTCCGTCCAAAGATTATGTTGTACTTATAGTGAAAACTACCCTTGGATGATGGTAAAGTAGACTAAAAGCTTTAGGAATCCAAAGTACAACATATAATAAGTACCCTGTATCAAGATTGATGCAAAACAAGTGACATTTGACCTTTTTAGAGAGGTTTAGCCAAAAACACTCCACCTCTGAGGTGATTTGGGTGTAAATGTTTTTTTTTTCATATCTCTGGAACCCATTGGTCGATTTTGATGGTTGACACCTCTTTCTGACCGTTAGAGCCAATAGAATCGAAGGGGGGGTCCCCCACACACACTCATTGTGAAACAAAAAGGTGGGGGCTTTGCGCATGTAATTTTGCATTAGAGTGAAGCTACATTCTAGCTCTGACATCTAGAAACGGAATAGCATGGATTATCCATTTTATTGCTCATGGATTATCAGAAATCATTTCAAAGGGACACAGACACATTGGATTAAACTTCAGCAGCGTTTTTATCGTTTTAATGCCATTGAAGACCACTTTGGAGAGACTACAGAGCCTACTACTACTTGATGTCTGTTTTTGTTTATAACGTCGCAAATTCGTATAATTCAGTAATAATGAGGGTACCCATCATGGATGTGGAGAAAAGATAAATAATAAGGTTTTGTGAGTGATTTTCGGTGCAGTAATCTGTTCGCATTTTTCGCTCGTTGCTAATTCAGAGTCTCAGTGTCAGCATTGTGGGTTTTCTTTTGAAAAAAAAAAAAAATGATCAGTTAGATGAGTTTCTTCCCGTTACATGGATATAAAACATTCATAGTTTATTAAATGAACATGCCCTCAGACACTGTTTCCTGCAAGATGTTGCGGCAGTGCCCCGGTACCGGGGTCTCTCGGGCTTAACAGGTTAAAACACAACCACCCCATTCCGTTTTCCCAGCTGGTAGCAAACACGGCAGCTGGAGATGGAGAGCCCCCACCTTCCCGACAGTTTACAATCAAAGATGCATTTGCCCAACAATGCAAACATGTTGGTGTTCCTTGCTCGAAAACTTTGAAAAACAGATTTGGATATGGCCTGTTGAGGCATCTGGGTCTTTGTATGGACAGTGGACTGTACACTTGACTGTTGTTTTAAGGAGGGTTTTTGCTTGTGAGACAATGTGTGCTCATATTTATTTATTTATTTATTTATATATTTATATATATATATAGATAGATAGATAGAGAGAGAGAGAGCTCTGTTTTCCAGCCTGAGTCTATTTAATTTATTGTTTTGGTTGTGTGTGATTTAATTAATTTATTATAATTTAATTAATTTGTTTTATTTATTATCATTTATACGGCCCGCGAGACCATTTGGTACGGCCCTCGAGGTAATTTATAAACACACGCAAAAAAGAAAAAAAACAAGCGGGCCTGTTTTTCCTGGGTTAGGTCAGGGTCCTTGAACACAACACGAGCCTAACGTGTCATCACGTGGTATATTTCCCGTCTGACAGGGGTGCAGTTCTGCAGGAGAGCACCAGAACGCCGCTCCGGGCCGGGACTTCACAAATTGCAGTACCCATAAGGAGCCGTACACATGCCGCAGTTTTTGCGTGGCTGTGTCTTAGTTGAAAGCCCAGTGGCAATCTGTTCATCTGTCATACTGATCATACAGTCTATGATGAATTGGAAATGGGGGACCCTGATGTAAACAAGACGAAAGTCTTTCTCTGGTCTGCATCCCCTTAACAATTGTATGTTTTGAGCTGTACTGTACTGTACCCAATATACAAGCTGTTAATAAACTTTTCAATCAATCAATCAATAACTTTGTTATTAGCATCTGGTTAGCTAGCTATGCTAACGAATATAAGAAGCTTTTTCTCCAACCAGTGAGGTAAAAGCACATCTTTATATGATCATTATAGTTATAAAAAAATGAGAGAATAAAGTAAACAGGTATAAAATACTATATGACCGTAAAAAAAAGTTATTAATAAACAAGAATACAGTTTAAAAGGGGAGTGATTTGTAAAATATCCATAAATAAAATCTGCTTACAGTTCTGTTTCATATGGGTGTTGAGAGATGTATCCATAGATCTCCTAATGTTGCTCTCAAAGTGCACCAGATTGATGCTTTTAACTTCAACATTTAAAAAAAAATCTTCCCGGGGGAGCATGCCCCCCGGACCCCCCTAGAGGAGGTTAGGTCCCCCCCCACTTAAATCATGTCCACATGAATAAGAAACTAAATACATTTGCACACATCTTGTGTCCATATCTTTCTGTTTTGGTGGTCATGCCACAACTGTGCACGTGAATGCATGCGCGAGTCATGGTAAGATATCTGGATTAAGAGGTTGCTTTTTCTTTGCACAGCATGAAAGAAAGGCCAAATGAATGGGCTGTGATTTTAGTATTTTTAAGCAGAGGTCAATCATTTGTACGGCCCTCGGAGGATATTGAAAAATTGAAATGGCCCTTGAGAGGAAAAAGGTTCCCCACCCCTGGCCTATGGTATGGAACTGTCTCTGAATCTGGTGGTTTTAGTCCGGATGCTTAGGATAGGTTGAGGGAAAAGGGTAGCAAGCAAGAAGTAAGGAACAGAGGTGGAGAGGCACAACGTGTCTACGTACACAGGGCCGGCTCTAGACAATTTGCTGCCCTAGGCGAGATTTTAGCTGGCGCCCCCCCAGCCAGAGAATCGTACAATAGAAAAGATAAAGATCAATAGAGTATCCAAGAAATACACAATAGAATGAGGGATGGACGTCACATCCTCTAGGGGGGGTCCGGGGGTATGCCCCCCGTGAAGATTTTTTTGAACATTTTAAAGAAAAATGCTTCAATCTGGTGCACTTTGAGCACACATTACTAGAGACTAGATCTAGGGGGTACAACTCTAAACACCCATATGAAAAATATCGGTTTACATTTTAATAATCAAATAAGTATGTGAACATAACCAATAACCTACCATAGCCAATAACAAATAAATGTAACTTATTTTATTTTAGTTGTTATTTTACAGTTAACATTTATTTATTCATGCATATTTTTTTATCTTTCCAGTTTTAAACGATATTTTTGGTTTACTGTCCTATAGTATACATTGAAATGATTTCAAACCTGTTTATCCCAATAATTATAAAGGAGTGCCTTGGAGATATGTGTTTACATAAATTGTGATCAAACCGTTTGAGACCCACTGAGATAACTTAGACTAAAGTGAACTATCTAAACCCTCAGAGAGTCCTTTACCTCACTGAGCCTCTCAGTCTGACAGGAGAGCTCTCCACATTATTGTAGAAACATCTTCTTCTTATATCCATTAGAGCAGCTAGTTATTCTAATAACAACAGCGCCGGTACCGGTGCGCCCTCCCTCTCTCCCTCGCTCGCTCTCGCACTTTGGCTGTGAGCTGGGGGCCTGATAAGCCAACAAGGGTGTTACATTTACTTAATTATGAATATTGTTACATCAAGGCCGAATATTAGGATGAGCACCAACGGTCAAAAATGTTTTTTTCCCTCCCAGAGCTGCCAGCGCAGCGCCTCCCCAGATCTGCCGCCCTAGGCGAACATCTATAACGCCAGTGCTACGGGCCGGCCCTGTACGTATGCACTCCCTTAGGATAGATTGAGGGAAAAGGGTAGCAAGTAAGAAGTAAGGAACAGAGGTGGAGAGGCACAACGTGTCTACGTACATGCACTCCCTTAGGATAAGGTGAGGGAAAAGAGTAGGAATTAAGATGTATGCGCCACATCTATATCATGAGCGCATTGCTCCTAAAAACTTTTTGACACTGACACCAATCAACAGTTGTGCATCGACTCGGCAGGGATCAAGGCACGTCTATGCCTCTCCCTGCTTCCACCGTCTACACACACAACCAAATTACATACCATCAGTAAGGAAAAAGAGTAAGAACTAAAATGTATAGGTGAAGAGGCACAACGTGTCTACGTCAATGCACTCTTATTAGATTATTTTATCAACTATAAGCTTTATCAAAAAGGAAGGTCTTAAGCGTACTCTTAAAAATGGATAGGCTGTCTGCCGCCCGAACACAAACTGGAAGCTGATTCCACAAAAGTGGAGCTTGATAAGAAAAGGCCCTGGCTCCCATTGTACTTTTAGAGACTCTAGGAACAACCAACAACCCTGCATTCTTGGAACGCAATGCCCTAGTAGGACAGTAGGGTATAATGAGTTCTTTAAGGTAAGATGGTGCCTGCCCATTAAGGGCTTTGTAGGCGAGAAGAAGAATTTTAAATTCTATCCTGTGTTCTATAGGGAGCCAGTGTAAGGCAGCCAAAACTGGAGTAATGTGGTCCCTTTTCCGAACTCTATTTAGTACACGTGCTGCAGCGACTTAACTGACTTCTTGGTACACCCTGATAATAAAGAGTTACAATAATCCAGCCTTGAAGTAACAAATGCATGGATTAGTTTCTCTGCATCGTTTTGAGGCAAGATATGCCTGATTTTTGCAATGTTACGTAGATGAAAGAAGGCGGTCCTTGAGATTGATTTTATGTGGGCGTTAAAAGATAAATCCTGATCAAATATAACACCAAGATTCCTTACAGTCTCACTGGAGGCCAAATGAATGCCATCCATAGTTAATATATCTTTAGATAGTTTGTTTCGTAGATTCTTTGGGCCGAGTAAAATAACTTCTTTTGGCCGTGTTTAACATAAAGAAATGTAAGGTCATCCACGTTTTTAAGTTCTTGAGGCAGTCTTGAATTTTATTTAGGTGATTGGATTCATCAGGCTTGATGGATAAATATAGTTGAGTATCATCCGCATAACAATGGAATGGACTTATATATGTTTTTTTTCTCTTAACGACACGTTTTTTGACAAGAGCGATTTATACTCTTGTAGTCCGGAAAAATACGGTAATTGTTTTTGTGCATTATTTTTGATCTAATGTTTTGACCCTTCCTCCCCTTTTTGTACATTGCCCTGTCCTCTTCCCTTGGTGCCCAAGTGTGAATTGTATTGAAACTTATTGTCTGTTTCTAATATATAATAGGGCCATATCTATACAAAACATGTCTCTGAAGTGCAATATCTGAAAGGTCTTTCCCAGCTTTGGAATGTCACTGTTAAGGCCATTTAACTAAGATTATTTTTGTTGACTTCATACATTATCATATACAAATGTGATCATAAACCAACACACTTTTTAAAGATATAGTTTATACGTTTATGGTGGACCAACTTGCGCTTGCGCAATGCAAATCGGGTAGTCACAGTCTACTCTACCGGCAGAAACTCAGCTAAATGCTGCCGTGATTAAACGGCATATTATGTTCCAAACCACATCAAGCATTATTTCTGAAACAGAATGGAGCTCAAATGCTTTTCTCTTGTGGGTTTACCACAAGGTGAGTTCCTTTTTATTTCCTGCTTTTTTAGACATACTCACTCCAGTACAGGTTAGCTCTGAGTGTTAGCAATGCTTGCTAATGTAAACAAAGACCATATTACTTCAAAAACTCGTCAGGCATTGTTTCTGATTACAGAATTTCTGAAACCTTAGTTTTAGGAACCACCTGGGGGTCAAACTCCATCAGGTGGCGTTGTCAGCAGCCAACCTTTTCACCTAGCAGCAGCACCCCGCCACATTGGCAATAAACCTGTTTCTGATTCTGATTCTATAACAGTGTATTTTAAGTAATTGTAATAAAGTTAAAAACGTTACTTGGTAGTGATTGTTTGAATTACATATAATAATTCATACAGAAATAGATTTCACATGAAGTGCAGCTGTAAACCGGATATGTTATTTTAGATAAAAGTCACATTTTGTGTATTATGCAATGCCAGCATAAAACATAATTACAGTATATTAGTGAAGAGTAATTTTTAAGTCAAACTGTGCTGGTTTTAATGAGTATCCTATTTTTCTGATTGACTGCCTTTTTCCTATCAGAAGGAAATATATATATATATATCTATATAAAAAAATGTGTAAGGTTTTCCTTTGTGTTTCTAAAAGTGTACCATGATACATAGCCTGTGGGAATCTAAAGAAAGATATTTAGTGAAACGATGAAGATGTTTTGCATGGATCTCTGGGTGTGTTTCACATGCGTTACATAAACACACAGGTAGGGTGTGGTGCTTTTTCTCCGTGGAAGCAGGTGTCCGTCTGTGAGTCAGTGAGTCAGGGAACCGGTTAAAGATTATTGATGTCACTCAGTCTGCCTGGGGACTGTTGGTGCCGCTGGCCTTTTGGCACATACACAGAGATATGAGGTAATATGTGGTTAGTTTCCGAAAGGAGATTTCCCAAGAGATTATGTTTTAATCGGCAGATCATTTGTTCTCTAAACAATGGATGACAACACAAACAAAAGCCATTGAGAAAGGGAAATGCCACAAGATTTCTTTTGAATTTCCTTTTCAACTGACGCAAATTAAGAAAAAAAAGTCTATCAAGTGAAGGTGGGAAATATCTTCATCAATTAGTGCCAGTTGATTTTAAAGCTATCATTTTATTTGAAAAATAAGCCAAAAATAAAAGACCAAATGAATTGCCAGAAAAGTAAAGAAACAGTGTTTGGGTGAATAACACTCTTAATGTATGCCTATTTTTTACTTTACCTCTGTAAGACATGTTTCGTCTTCTTGCTGATTACAGAAGAGGTTTTTCCATTCAGAGTTGCCAGGTAGAAAGCCTGTTCCCTATAAAACTGTTCCTGCCAACTATTAAATAAGCAGCAGGTTCAGGTTCAGGTTCTTTATTTGTACCCGTAGGTAGATTTTGTTTGCAGAGAAAAAGACAAGGGATCCATCCTGACACACTCTAAAAACAAACACAAACAACAGACACGTTTCTAATAAAAGGACTAATAAAAGGTACAAGTACACCCTGCTCCGTCAAATCTCAAAAACATTTAAGAAGAAAAACACTAGTACAAACATGGACATTCAAAATTCATAATTAAATAAATAAATAGGCATCTGTGTGACACTCCTATGATGTGTTAATATGTGCAATAGCTGCTGGGATAAAACAGTTTTTATACCGCTTCGTTCTACTCTTTGGGACAACTAACCTCTGGCCCGAAGGAAGAAGCTTAAATTCTGAGTCCAGAGGGTGGGAGTCATCGTCTAATAATATGGAGCTGGATAACCGCTTTGCTGAGGTACAGGGTCTCCAGGTTTAGCTGTGGCTCACCGATCAGTCTGCTGGACCATTTTATGATCTGATTCATAGAGTTTCTGCTCTTAGGGTTAGGGTTAGGGTTACCAAACCATGACATTAATGAAAAAGACAGAATTGACTCGATAAAAGCATGATACAACATGATCATCATGGTTTTGTCAATGTTAAAATAAGACAGTTTCCTAAGACAGTACCAACGCTGGTGCCCCTTTTGCACACAGCTTCACAGTTTGGATCAGAGCTCAATTTTGAGTCAATAATTAAGCATGAGCAATCATACAGTACAAATACACCGCACGCACACACACACACACACACACACACACACACACACACACACACACACACACACACACACACACACACACACACACACACACACACACACACACACACACACACACACACACACACACACACGTGCTTTGTCCGAACAAACATCTAGAGTCAAACAGAAATCTGAATAATCTCCACTAAGCCCTCCTTAAGCCTTTATAAACAGAAAATAAACACTATTATTAATGGTTAATAAGTGCATACTACACCGGCTACCAAAACAAAGCTCAAAGACGCTAAATAACTCAATGTCCACTCACTTCCTTTCTTCCGGAAAACTTTCAGGCAATCTTCATGATATTTTCAACATACAAAATATTTTTATTCTTTGTGTCTTTTTTCATATTTTAGTTTTTCATATTTAATGAATATACTATCTACTATACTAAGATGTACCGTATGTATGTGTTCATTATGATGAGACCTACTTTTTTGTAGCATGCTATATTACATTATTATTTTATTTTGACATATTAGACATATTAGAGCATTTTTGACATAATTATTTTACCAGGACCTTTTTTTTGGACACCGCATGCTATGAATTATTTTAATTGTATTCAACATACTATACTATGTCTTCTTGTTGACATACTATACACGTTCTCAGCATACTATATTAAGAGTTCATTACTTTTTGACTTATTTCTTAGTTTTACTAAAATATGACTTTTTTCATATTCAAAGAAAGATATACAGTATACTATGACTTATTTCATGATATTTAAAAAACAAAAACACTATACTATGATTTTTAAGACATACTATACTGTAATGTACTGTATACTGTACTACTAAACATTTTCATAATGATATTTTCAACAAACAATACTATGACATGTTTTATGATATTTTTGGTATACAATTCAATGACATTTTTCATAATTTTCAACAAATTACAGTATTTATTTTTTCATTATATTTTCAACAGATGCTATGACTTTTTTCATAATGGGTCAACATGGAGCCATGCTTAAGGGAACCTCTGCAGATTTCAGGAGGTGAACTGGTGACTCCACCAGTCCACAATCGACACTTGGTCCATGCTGGAATACACCCGGCGACTGTAACTGTTTATAACTTATTAATTGTATATATGCTGGTAAAAAATGCTAAATGGAGGCAGCCATTTAATAATAGTGCAGGAACCTGTGTTCACACTTTCCGGGTGTATTTCTGGTAACCCAAGTGGTTTGGACCAGAGACAAGTCATAATTGATCAGAGAATAGTAAAGCAATGGTGGTTCCCGCTTTGCAGCAGCGTAGCATATATACTGCACTAGTTGTCCAAACATTTAAAGCATATGTATATACAGTATGTTTGTATTGTTTGCAGGGGACGCTTAATGCAGTAGTGTTTTTTTAATTCGAAAGAAAGTGTCCCCTAGTCTAAAGAAGTGACGCCCATTATGGATAGATAAAAACACTTTCTGGGAAAAATGGTTGTGTAACAGACTGGGCTGAACAACATGTCTCTTCCTGCTCCTTTGTGGAGATCTCTATCTTGAGATCGTCATGCCGGTACAGAGATGTATTATTGCATTCAACGACATAAGCAGGAACCATTGTATAATAGAGAAATATACATAACACATATTTAGTGTCTTTTGTGAGTACGTTTCTTTCCTTATTTGCAGTACAACTTTTTCCTACTTTTTACATCCTTTTGTTTCTTTTAGCAAATACTCAGATCCACTTAAGTAATAGTACTAATACCACGGTCTAAACAAACTCCATTACAGGTAAAATAACTGAGTTCAAAAGGTTACTTCAGTAAAAGAACATAAGTATTATCAGCTAAATGTGCTCTAGTATCAAAAGTAAAAGTAATCATTGTGCACAGTGCCACATATACATTTGTTGAACATTAAAACAAATACATATAGGAGTTCTTCAATATTATAATACATCAATGTGGGGCACATTTTGGAAGGTACTGAGTAAATTAGTAATACATATATAAACACTGTATTTATGTAAAAAGTAACTACAAGTGTCAAATATATGTATTCCAGTAAAATTACAACATTTTCCTCTGAATTGTACTGAAGTAGAAGTACGAAGTAGCAGAAAATAGACTCAAGTAAAGTATTTTGAGTAGTTCATTGAGTATTCCACCACTGCCTTTAGCGAACAGTCTTCAGAGGTTGAGTGGTATTAGAAGCCTGGGTCATAATTTGTGTCGTTTAGCAGTTGTTAGTATGTTTTAAAGAGTTAGAGGTGTTACTGTATGTTGCCAAACAGGTGAAGCAATGACTCATCACATTTACTGTAACAGCATTCAGTATTTCTCAGCAGTGTGTGTGTGTGTGTGTGTGTGTGTGTGTGTGTGTGTGTGTGTGTGTGTGTGTGTGTGTGTGTGCGTGTGTGTGGGAGTTACCAAGGAAAATAAAGGGACAGAGCGGGTACCTGACAGTGTGTTTTCTGTCTGATTTCCCAGGTAAGCGTAGTCTTTGTCTTCCTCCACATTCCTCCTCCTCCTCCTCTCAGCTCCCTCTCTGGTTTTCACCTGACTGAAACATGAACCTCTGAAACGGGAAACCTGTGGCATCGCAACACGAGAGCTGAGGTCAGCCGCTCTGACAAAGACCTCAATGTTCACAGTAAGAGCCTTTACAGTTTTTTTCAGTTGCTATCACACTAAAACTAAACTAAAGCATCATTATTTAAACTGACATTCAAAGAGCAAAACCTCAGCTCAAATCTCCAAAACTCTAAACACATTTTAGAGTTTGCACCCAATTTGCAATTCAACATGGCACTTTTTCATGCACATGGTTCTCTAAGTGAGACACAGAAATCTGACTGTTGTAATGTGAGGTGCAGGTGACAAGGAGACTTTCGTTCAAAAGAAAGGCATTTTATTTTTTAGCCTTCAACAAAAACTTTATTTTACAGAAACATAAACTGCTTTTTCAAATACATGCCTCGTTCTGCTCTTTCACCAAAAAGGGAAATAAATGCCACCCCTCCCCTATATTCCCAGTCACATATCGATTGCCCGCCTTCCCAATTCAACCTGGCCAATCAGGTCCTGACTCTGAAGGGGGAGTGAAGAGTTAAACACAAACATAAACATTGTTTTTTACATGTCACAAAATCCTCATAGTAAATTCATTATTTTAGCTACAAAAATATTGTAAATTCAAAAACAACAAGATCTGCACAAAACTGATAGTTTTAAGTTAATTGGCATACATTACATCACACATTTTCCGACCAATGATATCCAAGAATCGCCTACTCATACAGCAGATATAAGGAGTGCTTTGGAGGCGTGCTCCCTTTTAAGCACTGGCACAAGATGGCTTCCAGGTCTGAACAAAGGAAATGGTGATTCATTTTGTGATTGTGTGTTTCTAAGCCATTTTGAAAAGTGAGATTAATTTAAATATATATATATATATGTATATTCATTTGCCTATGTACATTTATATTATAAACTTTAAATGAAATATAAACAATTCTTTAGAAAGATGCCTATCTTTCTTTACATCAAACAGTTTAGCCAAATGTTAGTGAAGGAGTGTGTGCCTCCTCAACCTGACATATTCACTTGTTTGCCATTCTCAAAACACTGCCATCGAAAATGCTACACACATGAACCAATTATAGGTTTTTTTCAATTGCTAGAACACATTTCTTGAAAGCATGGATCAATTTCTCAAAATACTTAACACAATTCACAAAACCACACACCCAAAGTGTAAGACGCCTCATATACAGATGTAGCAGCTTATTTCAGACTCCATCTTACAGCTTCCTGCCTGCTACCTGCTTGCTACCTGCCTAAGACCAGCATCTGGGAATGTTAAGCCCTCCCACTATTTTCCAAGAGGGCGTTGCCAGATTTTCAATTTCAGGATTTAACCAGGAGATGGCGCTTCATTCACAAATACAGAAAGACAACTTTCATGGACTTTCAGTTTTGTTTAGAAGAGCATTTGAACACATCAATATTTTAGATCAAATAAAGTATATCTAGTCTTGTAATTCAATAATATATAGTCTTTATATATTAAATAATCATAATAATAATGTAAATGTTTACATTACACTTCTTTATTTGTCATGCGGTCTACCTACGCTGTAAAATGTATTATCTCTTCGATTTACACACGGCATCTATTGCACTTCTGTCCATCCTGGGAGAGGGATCCCTCCTCTGTTGCTCTCCCCGAGGTTTCTCCCATTTTTCCCTTTGAAATGTGGGTTTTTCTCTGGAAGTTTTTCCTTGTACGATGTGAGGGTGTCGTTTTCTCATACTGATATTCTGAACAAACTGTGCTGTTGTATTTGCTCTAAAGTGTCTTTACTGTAGGGTATTTTTATTATATGTACAGCACTTTGGCTCGACCAAAAATCGTTTAAAAATGTGCTATATAAATAAAACTTGATTTAATTTGATGCTCATACTTTTACCTTTACAATCGTTTGCTTTAATATGCAGTATATTTTTTGTATATTTTTGTGTTTGCTTCCTCCTGCTCCCTTTCGGACACATACTGTATGATTTATTATTATTATTAATATGAAGATATTATTAAGATAAGATAAGATAAGATGTTACTTTATTGATTGAACATTTTAGTTTAGAATGTGCTATCCCACGGTAATTCAGAAGGCTCACAGGTCACATTCCAACCATTATTTAAAACAATGGGTGCTTTCATAATAATGATGAGAAACTATGAAATAAGAAATGAATCAAATTAAAATGTAATTATCATATCATATATTATATAGTGTATTGTATTATTAAGTAATATCATACATTAACCCCATTATAGCAGATGCCACATTGAATGGATGAACACATTTATGCATCAATAATTACAACAGAGTATTTCTAAATACAAGTTGTAATCTAATCCTCTTATTTTACACAATTGACAGACAGTGTAATTTGTACGTCAAGTCATATATTGTCATAACCTTTTTGTGTGAAATAATTAATATTATTATTATTTCCGCCCACTGTTTGGCGAGCTGCATGAGAAACTGACGGGCTGTCAGGAGAGAGAGAGAGGGAGAGAGGAAAAGAGAGGATCCGTTTCTCCCGTGTTATTATCCAAAGTTAATGTAAACTTTTGAATAATGTACTTATTATTATTATAGTGATGAACATTAAAAACAAAGCACGTTGGCTGATTTTGGACCCTCTCACTATTTATTTTCACTACTTTAATTAAATGTTTGATAAGTGCATGCAGATCACAGTACAGTATGCTCGTTCAGTAAAACACGTACACAGATAAATTATTTTGTATTCCAAAAATCAGGAAGTAAAGTCCCCTGGTTTGTGACAAGATGTGAAGTCAACAGATAGTCACTCAGAGGGGGGTACTATTTATTTTCAAATGCATATAGGCAATGCCATTCATTTACATGTAGGCAACACTGCTCTTCCAGTCAATAATTTGAATTTGAATGGGATGGGGAGACGTGTGTGATTAAAAATGAGTGGCCAAACTAGGACTTCGTTTTTCAAAAGAGAAAATGCAGATATTACACTCAGAAAAGAAATGGTAGACATATCAGTACTCTTAGTGCCAAGTTGTCTCAGACAATCTGCATTTCCTAATGTGGGACAGTTCTGTGCAAAATGTGGGACACTGAAAAGTCTATGTTAAAAAGCCTCAGTCACCTTAATTCATGTAATGAAAACATCTCAGGTCAGTAACACTCAAAGCTAAATGTGCAATACCATGTTCAGCTATGTTACTATTTATAATGTTATTGTTGTTAGTAACAACAATAACATTATAAATAGTAACATAGAGGAAGTCTTCTCTCTCTCTCACTCTGGGTAGATTGCTGATGGAGGAGCCTACAATTGACTGCCTTGTAACGACAATATTTCTCTTTGTTTTGTATGACCTTTGTTGAAAGTGTGTGTGTTGAGAGGTGGAGGAGTTAGGTAAGTCTGGGGTACCCTGTACACTTCTCATCACGTAGATAACTAATGTTAAGACACACTAGGTTAGCGGATTGTTGCCACCCCTGTATTCTGTTTTTGTCCAATTCTGAGTAGTTTAGTTAGTGAGGGTTTTTGTTGAGTTTTGGTTTCAAAGGATAGACGTAGAGATAGGCCTGGTTTTGTTATGCTTGTTTCTTTTGTTTGGCACAATCCTTCGACTCCTCCTCCTCCTCACACACAGAGTATTTCTGTAAGGTTTTCTGTTCAGTTTCTAGGTTTACAAGAATAAACCTTTTGTCAAACCTTTACGCTGACTCTCATTTTATTGGTTGTTGTGTGTTATTGTCTCCAGGTCCCCTAGACCTTAGTGGGGACGTAACACAAATGGAAACATCTTCTGTTGTAACAACTTGTTACAACAGAAGATGTTTTTCTTTATATTGAAGTTAAATGCATCAATCTGTGACACTTTTATTTTGTAAGATAGCAAGGGGGGGCATATTGTGATAACCAGGCCTGTCATAAAATGCACCCCACCCAAAAAGATGTTTGTATTAATCCCACCCTCAAGCATTTTTTAGGGTATAGTTGTAGGACTTGTACCAATGAATGGAGCAAGTTTCATGAATGTGACACTTTTATTATGTAAGATAGCAAGGGGTGCATAACGTGGCAAAAATATGCTGACAAAGACTATGTAAACATATATTTAGATTATTATATGACAAATATGTAGAATTAAACAATACATTTTAACGCACGTGTATACAGACAGGACGTAACAATAATAACAAAAAAAAAGATTAAAAAAAACAAAAACTGAAAAGGAAGTGACGAATTAATTTCGACACCACTACCATCAAATACGGAGCGAAAAGTTTAACCACAAGAATCAAGACTATATGAGCTACCACTAAACAACTCACAGTCTGAAAATTACCATTAATAAAAACCCTGAATGTTTACTTTTCGTTTTAAATATCGTTTTAAGGTGTAAACATGTCATTTAGGAACTGCGACAGCATAAATATGCGAACACAAACCTACAGACTGCTGGAGAAGAGATATCACAGGGGGGGGGTTGGGACACACACATTCCGATGGCCAATTAGTTTTAAACAAAGAGTATACTCAACATAGGCCTACAGTAGTCAGGGGGGTAGGGGCTGGTGAACGGTATGGTCAATGTTTGTAAACACTGTGACATTTTGACTTTATTTGATCATTTCAGTTAAAAACTAACGTTCATATTTCTCTTTTTGAGAAGAGCAATATGAATATGTTAGTGGCTGACCCAGCCCCATGGTCTGTCACAGTAGTGCGGGAAAGAGAAGTGCACTGGCGGTGTTTTGCCTGGCTGGACCTGTAATTTACAGGAAAGGAGTGCGCGCTACTAAAGAGACGCCATGGAAACCAAACAATGGTGTTGCTGTATTGAAGTCCGAGTGGAAACAGTAGCATTTGGAGCGTTATGTTTGAATGAAACAGCCAGGTCGTGACTCACAAAAAAAAGTGTTACTTCACTAACTGTAAGCTTGTCACTCAGAGTAACCTACAGTTAACTTAACTGCTGGAGAAGAAAGATCAGGGGGGGGGAGAGAGCTCTGGCTGATGGGCCATTAGGTGTGTAAACACACGGCATTCAGACTGTTTAAAAAACGGTAACAACGGACTATTTTTCTTAGCGGATGCATGTCAATTTAAATCAATACAT
Source organism: Trematomus bernacchii (assembly GCF_902827165.1). Lineage (NCBI taxonomy): Eukaryota > Metazoa > Chordata > Actinopteri > Perciformes > Nototheniidae > Trematomus > Trematomus bernacchii. The sequence continues at coordinate 3,575,927 of NW_022987708.1, forward strand.
ACAACTATTTTTTAAATCAATAAAAACATTTTCTAAATCCATAAAAGCATTTCAATTAATATTGGGAGTCATGTTGTTACTTTGTTGAGAATGTGCCCATGTAATAAGCGGGATAATTTGACGCGTCGGGATCCTGATCTGCCTGACAAGGCTCCATTAAAATATAAATATTTTTAGTGAATTACTGAGTTTAGGCACGTTAATAACGTTTTAATGAAGTTGAATACAGAATATTCATATTTGTCAGTGATTTCATGTCAATTCGGCGAACATAAACATAAATGATCGTGGTGAAGATGATGATTAAATTAGGATAAAAAATCGAGAGCCGGCTGCATTTCCTCTCGTTCGTTTTTTTCGATTAAACAACATTATTTTGTTAAATAACAACATGGTGATGTTTTGTAAATGATTACATGTCTCTTATTTAGCACAGACTATGATCCTATCCGTGACATATGGATCTTAACAAAGATCCGCTATACATTAGTACCAGACATACTGTACATCCAGCTTACTGTATCGAAGTTGATTTCACATGAGCTCCAGTGTGGAACCCCACTGCACCCCCTGGTGGATCAATGATCCATTGCAGCTGGCTTCACAATAATTACATTTATTTATCACGGGGGCGGTTTCAAGTCAGACTGGAGGTAGTCTCTTGATCACGGGCAAATCACGGGCCGTTCACGGACCAATCACGGGCCGACCACGACCCTCGCGTTTCAAACTGTCCTAAATTAGCTGCTACATCTGTATCTTGCAGAATGAATAACTGCACCCAAAACTACACTATATATTCCAAAATATAAAATATATGTATTTTTTTTAAACTGAAAAAAAGAAAAGTACTCAGGCTGCATTTTACCACCTAGCTCGGTCTGGGAAAAATGATTTGAATAAATTGTGTAAACGAAGGAAATTATTCATGTTCAAAACACCAGAAATGTTGACATATGCATGACATCTTTTTTGCTTTCGTTAGTAGAGTAAATGGTTTACTTCTGCCTTCTCTGATAATCTGGATGATCAATACTATATACAAGAGAGTTTACTCAATACTCTCAGTCGGTGGGTTCATCTCCCCGTCGTCAGGGCCAACAGGTCTGTGTCTGACATGGAGATGGTGGATCTGCTCTCTTGCAGGCAGGCGCACACACACACACACACACACACACACACACACACACACACACACACACACACACACACACACACACACACACACACACACACACATGTGGATTTTCACCTGTTGTTGAATATTAACATGATTACGACAACAGAGCTCTGATGCTGTTTACTTGACTGATTGAGTGAGAGAGGGAGTTTCTTGTTCTGTGTGTCTGTGTGCCTCAGTGTTAAAATCTTACGAAGGACGTAAATGTGTAAATGTGTTTTTAATTGTGAATCGTCTTTACATAAAAACATCTAAGGCCATGGAGTTTCAGGTTGACATTTTTTCCCTGTATTGTATTTTGTCTGTGAAATTTTCAATTTGACCCGAACACCACATGGGTTAAGCTACACATCTGACAGAAAATAGTCCCCCCGGCCTGGTAAGCCCTGTCACCAGTTTATGACAGCAGGACAGGACACCCGTTAGGTGAAAGGACGTCAAACTTCAATATGGCAGGAGAGGAGAGAAGATGAAGAGACTGAAAAGAGGATGAGAAAAGAAACACGTTCAGATTGAGTTAAAGTACTGTCTGCTGGTTAGTAACATAATCACAACGACTGCAAATAAACGAGCAACATTATAATATTGTACAGCGAGTGAAAACTGTAAGCAAAGGTCAAAATAGGATTGTGAGGAGGGACTATTTCTTCAGCAGAAAGTAGTTCCAATCAATCCTGCTGCGGGAGAAATAATAAGGATATTTTAATCTAATATTTTAACCATTTATTTAGGACATGCCGTCTGTGTAAGCTTAAAAATTGCAGTTTGCAGTTCATTTTTGACTTTAGAAACAGTAGTCAACAGAATCATCTCAGCTTAAAGTCCATTTAGAAACGGTTCTGGACAAACATGTTAATCCACTTTAATGGTGCTAAAACAATAATGAAATTATTGTTATTCAACAGAGTTAATAACTTTTAATACAATAAACTGGGTGAATATGTCACCTTTTTATGAAGATGTAATGATTTAGTTTGACCACTAGACAGAGGCGTTTAGCTGAGTATGTTTGACCAGGCTGGGTACCATAACATTATTAGTATTAGAGAGGAAGGTATCCTAAAATAGTAGTGGACAAAGTGCAGTTTTCTAATAATTCTGACAGTGCAGTTGGTATCAGCCCAGCATGGGCTCCTCCAACAGGCCTGGTCCTCCTCACAGAGGAAAGACCCTCAGTCCTCTCCAAACCAACAGACAGGACGTCCATCACACGGAGGTTTCTCCTGAAGTCTCTGCAGCTCTCTGGACACCACGCTCTCTCAATCTCAGGTTAATAGGCACATTCAAATTAGTGTTGTCACAATACCAACATTTTGGTTTCGATACCGATACCAAGTCAAGAATTGCGATTCCGATTCTTTTTCGATACTTTTCTTTTATTATTTTCATGATCAATAAAATTGTAGTTTATCTGTTAAGTGTTTTCTTACAACATGGTCTCTTCTTTATACTTGAGTTTATGTGATTTCTTTGATAGTTAACTTTATATTTTATTAACATGTAATAGTACAGTAATATAAATAATTATTGACAAAATGTACATTGCAGATGTTAGCCACATTGGTAAGTTAGCTAAAAAGATGGCCATAACTCATATAGTTATCATTGCCATTAATTGCCTCGTCAAACTACGAAAACGTTCGTTTGTCACAAAATAAATTACTCTTGTTTGACTTAGATTTGAGGGCATGGGCTTGAGCATGATGTAATTATGTTATATATCACATTCACTAACCTGTCTGTCTTTAAATTCTTTAACCTGTTCCACTCTGAGCCTGTTTTTCAGGTCTCAGGCTCGAAAATGACATTCCCAGAACAAATGACCATATCTTCCCTTCTAAAAGGGTTAAATTAATAATCTTTGTTCTCAAAGTAATGATAAACCTGTGAGTTGGATGTAGAAGTGTCAGAATCAATATAAATGTTTTTTATGTTAAAGAAAATTCAGATTTTACATAGTAAAAAACTGTAAATTATAGTGTCCGTCCAAAAATTATTTTTTACAGATAGTGAAAACTACCCTTGGATGATGGGTTAGTAGACTAAAAGCTTTAGGAATCCAAAGTACAACATATAATAAGTACCCTGTATCAAGATTGATGCAAAACAAGTGAAATTTGACCTTTTTAGAGAGATTTAGCCAAAAACCCCCACTTATGGGGTCATTTGGGTGGATTTGACCTATCTCTGGCCCCCCTTGGTCGATTTGGTTGGTTGACATACCCTTGTGACCGTTAGAGCCTATAGAGTGGCGAAGTCCCTCCCCTTCCGGTTGAGCCCCATGGGACCTTATTTCGGAAAAGTTATGCATTGAAGTCAATGGAGAGAGAAAGATTATCTTTCGATCCCGTTTGAATTGTGCCACGAATTACACATATGATGTTTGTCAATTTAAAAGATAATTTTGCAAGTCAAAAAAAAAAAAATGTGTCGTAAAACTGTGAAGTAACACATTTGTTTGTGTGAAACGCTAAATGAACTACATCTCTGGTCACCCACACACGTCACCAAGATGGCCGTCACTACTGTCTTGTCAACAAACGATTGACTATCACCACAATGAAACACGTCCTGAAGAATGTCATGCAAAGCTGCCTGCCTGCCTTCCTTTGATTCTCTCTGAACTGCCTGGTCGTTTTAATGTTTAATGTCAACCATTTGTGCAGATAGCATGAAGTAGAAAAGATCGCCGATGCTAACGTTAGCGTTAGCATTTCTCCCCCGGAATTAAATGGTGTATTATAGAATGATCACACCGGTGACAGTACTATTCAAAGGGTTCACGAAATATGACTACTACTCTTACTGTTTAACATTTTGGGTTACTTAATGTTACTTCATGTTAAGGCTAATAAAAATGACAAGGCTGTAATGCTAACTAACGTGCTAGCTACTAGCTAGGTAGCTAACTTGATCAAGCCACTCCTGGTCGTTTCATCAGACGGGAAGCAAAAGAACGAGCAAGACCCATTGCTGGTATAATAACAACCTGGTACTAAGCACACAGGCATCTTGTTAAAGTTATCTTATCTTAGCCAGCGCCATATAGATAGATTATATCTATATTGCGCTGATCTTAGGTATCTGAATGGTGGAGGTAAACAATTGTGACATCACTTACGCGACTCTGGGATTTGTAGTCTTTCTAGTTACGTATTTTTCATAGTCTTATATTTCAACAGTTTTACGACAAACTGTGACTTTTTTGACATGGAAATTATTTTTTAAGATTGACAAACATCATATGTGTAATTCATGGCACAATTCAAACGGGATCGAAAGATAAGTTTTCTCTCCCCATTGACTTCAATGCATAACTTTTCCGAAATAAGGTCCCATACCCCGGAAGTAAGTGGGAGGGACTTCGCCACTCTATAGAATCGAAGGGGGAGGCACACACCCACACACGTTGTAAAGAAAAAATGTGGGCGCTTCGCATGTGGAAAACGAAAGCAAAGTGGAGGAATGTCTCCTTCTGGAGTTTGGAAACTAAAACGCAGTTGTATTGCTTATGGATTATCAGAAATAATTTCAAAGAAGGCACAGACACATAGGATGAACCTATGGATTAACTGCAGCATCGTTTTTTTATCGTTTTAATGCCATTGAAGACCACTTTTGACCAAGGTAAGCCATATTTACGTTTTTTAGCTACTTAGCTCCACATGTGATGATGTACGCTTTCGTTTATAGCGTCGCGAATGTTTATCACTGAGTGTTGAGGTTTTTTACACAGATTCAGTGTCTCCAGGACACCAAAAACGAGTGGTTGGCTGTGCATCTAGGATAAGTAATAAGGGAGTTATGAGTGAGTTTAAGTGCCTTTGTAGGTTCCGTTTTTTCGATCGAGGCTAATTCAGAGGCTGAGTGCTAGCATTGTGGGGTTTTTTTGAAAAAAAAAATTAAAAAGATCAGTTAGCTGAGTTTCTTCCCGTTACATGGATATAACACATTCATAGTTTTATTCAATATTAAGATTCCTTAGACGTTGTTTCCTGCAAATGACGCGTTTATCCGCCCGGTACCGGGGGGATGGTGTGAAACAGGTTAAACAGCTCTGGATGCCGGTCGGCGAGGTGCTTAGCCAAGTTGGATGTGTTGGCTCCCTTGGTTTGCAGGGATCTAAAACATGTCTTACAGACAGGCCTCGTGGTGTCCGTAGGCTTGCCCTCACTGTCAGAGATATAGCTCAAATACTTCCAAATTTCGCTTCTGGCGTCTTTTTTGTCAACAAGCCGAGGCGCAGCGGCAGTTGCACTCCCACTTGCAGCCATGCTTCTCGTTTTCTCAGCTCGCGTGTGCATGAGAGAGGGGAGACACTTAGAGCGTGCTTGAGAGGGGAGGGAGTGGAAGCAGAGCGCTGAACACACACGGCTCTTATTAAAACAGCGCTTTCTCACCGAAGTACTTTCCCTCGTCATTCTTAAAGTACCGATACTAATGAAACGGAGGAATCGTAACGTTTTAACGGCAGGGTATCGCGGTACCTTTCAAGTATCGGTACACTGTGCAACACTAATTCAAATAAAGATTGGTCTTTAAATACATTTTGTCTTTTGAATTCTTTGTCTAAAGTCAAGGATCTAGAACTGGTACTTGTCGTTTTAATGATACAGTCTGGTTATAATGCTGTTTGGAGGAGGCCTCACAGGTAAGAGCACTAACTAGCTACCATCACATGTACCTTAGCTTAAATGTATTAAACGTATAATTAAGTGATGGCAAAATATAAATAACTAATGTCATGCAAACATATTAATATTTGCTTGATTCCAGTGCTGCATTTAGCACATTGCATACAAATGTCAAGGGATTTTAAGATTCTGAAGTATTATGCTAAAAACTCAATAACTTAGATTATTATTTATAGTTTTGCTGAATAGTTTAATGTTCGCTTACCTTAGAAACGTAAAATGCGACGGCAGTGTGCAGACGGGGAGCATGTTAGCTTAGCTTCTTAGCTTCAGCTAGCTCTGGAACTTCCAGCTCGGTGAGAAGGGTCTAGCTGCGGCCGCGGCCAGTACACAACACTACACGACACGCCCCCTACACGACACGCCCACCTGACACGACACTACGGTGGCTGAGAGACATTACCGTACATGGCAGATTAAAAGCGAATTGACGACAATGACGCTGACGCAAGGATATTTAAGGAGACATGAGGTTTACAGAGAACAGACAAACAATATGGCGCACCGAGTACAGGTAATTAACGTATTGTGGTTTTAGATATAATTACATACTATTTAGGTTCTCGTTTGTTTGTCGATGTGGCTGTTTAGCGCAGTGTAATTGTGTTTATTTTGCTAATTTGTATTTTAAATATTAAATGTAAAGGAATGGAATACATATATATATATATATATATATATATATATATATATATATATATATATATATATATATCTTAGCTCTTAGCTTGACATGCTCGACGTTCAGTTAGCATGTCAAGCTAAGAGCTAAGATATATGTATATATTTTAGCTTGACAGATGGAACAATGCATGTACTCGCATTTTTACAAGAATCTGATTTTGTGTAAGTTTTAAATATTCATTGAAGGTGTCTTTCACATTTGAATGTTTAAAAAAAAAAACATGTATTAGCTGCTATACTGACATGCACATATGTATAATTATATTATTATTTTAAGTGTGGTTTAAAGTTAAATGATATATAGTTATTGGGTAGAGCCAAGTAACCCAGGTGGATGCAATCAGGCCTCTGTTTTTAGATGGGGTTTGTGGCCATGCTGTAGGCCTGACATTTAAACCATAGACTGTATATATAAAGATTTAAACTAGCTGAAGGGCTTTCTGTTCGAACCACAGTGACATCTAGAGGTTGTTTTGTGCATAACATGTCAACCAAAAGGGTAGAGCTGGCTGAATCAGATGGAGTTAAACTTTTTTTTTTTTCAACAAGATATCAAGACACAAAATGTGCTCTACCAAATGGTGGCGCTGGCAGTTAAAGGGTTACCTTCTGAAAGTGAGGAAGTATGACCAGCTTTGTCCCATAGGATTATACAGGCCAGTCCATTGCTGCTTGTTTAAGGAGTTAACTATTTCCAATATTAAAGTCACTGAAATTGTATTCTATTTTATTCACCTATAGACAAACAACACAACACTCCGTGATGGAGCACGCCCAGAGCTCAACAAATTGGACTCGGACACCTTCCGTCCGGACACAGACGGAGAGAAGGTTCACAGATGAGGTGGCATTCGTCATGGATGTGCTTCTGCCAGAGGTTAGATTTCACTGACTTTTTATTTGTCGACTACACATTATATAAAATTACATATGTTGCACTTAAACTCATGGTCAATGTCCAGTAGAATGTTGATGCCAATTGGTCTGGCATAATTGTCACCTGCAGAATGGCACAACCTTTATTGGATGTCTACATTTTACTCTAACTGTTAAACGTGTGGCTTTAATCCCTTCATGACACAGGCGACAGTCCACGCCCTTGCAGCTGTACTCTCGGTTTCCCTTGAAAGAGCCAAGGAAACGTATAAATGTGGACCCGAGTATGACTGGAGGTAAGCTGGAAACATGAGGAGAATGCTAATACAATTTCCATTTAAAGTGTACAACCCCTGATGCATGTGAATTTATAATATTACATATATGACTTCTTTATACCATCTTGTCTTATCAGTGAGATGGAACTTTGTTCTCATTACCTCACCAAGAACATGAGTGAGGAAGCGCACCAAAAGCTGAAGGACTCCAGTGAAAGATTCTGAAGAGCTTTGGATTCCGAGGAGTTTTTAAATAGGCTTTAACCTCCTGCAGGTCAATCCTGGCTGCTTACATTTTTATTTAAAATCATGTTGATTTTACTGTTGGGATCAATTTAAAAGGTTATTTTTTTTTTTAAGCAGACCAGCTTGAATAGTGCCCCTCTGATTTTCCACATGATGTTCTGTTCAATAAATGTTCATTGAGGAAAACGGTATCAGTGTCTTATTGTATATTCATCACAGTGAATGCAGTGAATGCTGAACTTGCCGGACCATATAATGTAGTTGAAAGTACACAATGAAACACTGGCTTGCTTGTATCAAATCAATACAATTCCCACATGCCCTACCCCGGAACCTGCGGTCTTCAGACTCTGGCCCCCCGCACCAACCTGCGATCCTTCGGGGACAGAGCCTTCAGTATGGCAGCCCCCACTCTCTGGAACGCTCTCCCTGCGGAGATCTGCAACATCCCCACGCTTGACGCCTTCAAAAGGGCCCTCAAGTCTGCCAAGGTCTTTGGCCCCAAATCTATTTGTTTTGTCTGTCTAACTGTTCGTCTGACTGCCTTTTGTTATGTTTGTTTCTACTCCTGTTCTTTTTAAAGCGACCTTGGGTCTCATGAAAGGCGCTATATAAATCCAAGTTATTATTAATACATCATTGGAACGGTAAGAATCTCAGCTACAACACTGACTAAAGCCTTCCCATCTCCAGTATGCCTACATGACAAGCATTTTTATAATATGTGACCCGCTCTATCGAAATCAGTCGGATGTCGCAACGGCTCATTTCAAAATAAACGTGGATTTGCGTAAAAAACTATTTTTTCGGGGTTCGGGTGTTTTGTTTGATTTTAAATAAACAAAGTCTTGGCTTTCAGAATATGAAACTTTTATTTCCAAAATCACACGATAAATGCATTTGTGAAGCTTGTGAAGGGAAGATGACAGGCACCTCTCGCTCGCAATCTGCTCTTCCGTAGCGCAGCCCCCCCTCCCTCCGGCTGAAATTATGAATGTAAGGCATATAGTTATCTAGATAACACGGCGGGGTCCGTTACAGTTTGTTTTCATCTGATTTCAATTAAACAAAGTCTTGGCTTTCAGAATATTAAACTTGTTTCGGCAAATTTAGATGATAAATACAACTATGAAGCTTGTAACGGCATATTTACAAGCGGAGAACGGAGTCATTTAACGTCACAGCAAGCATAACAACAGCCGGTGTTTCTCAACACAATACACACAAACGCAAAAATACACAAACACACACACACACATACACACACACACTCGCGAGCTTCCCCCAGACCAGTAATCCAAACGGAAATATTTCCACTCCGGACTATTTTGATCATTTGCTCCGCTAATAATCAATCAGATCGATGGATTCCAGAGTAGAGGAAACTTTGAAGGCCTTTTTCTCAAAATGAGGACTCGGTGACAGTCATTATATAATGTGACATATTTTGCTTAATATTTGGAGTACAAAAACAATCTTGATATCATTAGAAAGCTAGGAATCTCCTCTTTCCAACAGTGTATACAACTCAAAATGTGTCTTCGGGTCAATGCGACTGATTTCGATAGAGCAGGTCACATATACAGTAAACATATCTTTGACTTATTGCAAAATTATAAAATGAAATTCACCCCTGCTGTTATTCTGGCTTTGACTGTTCAAATGAGATGTCAACTATCAAAATGGGATAAGGGGTTCCAGAAATATCACTGTGCAAAACACACCGGCCAATTTTGACCGATAATAGTATGGGAAGGGGGGTATGACCGAACGCAAGAGAAGAGACAATCATCAAGCCAGATACCAAGGTATTTACAACAGGCAACCACTTCAATTACTTTTCCTTTATGTTATTGTTATTTGGTTTTTATTAGTGCTTTTGTCGTTTTGAAGGAAATTAAAATACTGTATTGAGTTGGTTTCTTCTGTTTTGGAAGCCTTGTATATCTTTTTGGTCTTGTTAGAAATACCCCATGGTAAAACTGTGTTCTAGCAGCAGTTAAATAAGCTTAGTTTGCTGTCTTAGACTGCCAGATGTATTAAGATGGTTTGTTCACAATTTACACATAAAACCTAAATGTTCATCTGTTTATTGTTCTTCTTCCTTTATATTCAAAGCATGTTGATTGTCTATTGGCTATATCTTGACATTATGTTAATTTGATCATACTTGCCATACATTTATTTTAATTGATGCGATTCCTTCAAAGGTTTTGTAATAGTACTTTTAATTTATAAAGTAATAATAATACATGTGAATGATTGAGCTCATTAGTGGCCTGACTGGCCCTCCTAATTTGTTCCTTAATGACCCCATGATGTGATTATGTATATCTTAAAACCTTTAACAACTATATTTAGATGTTCACAAATATCTACATTTATGTATAAAATACATGTGTAGCAGTTAGACAAACATAATCAATAGATTATCTCATTAATACCTATTTTATATATTAAAAAAAAGTTTACTAAACCACCGTTTGTTGACAAAATGATTTGGGTTGAAAGTTATACTGTTGTGTCTCAAACGGATAGACTAGGTTATTAATTTATTTACCTAATAGTTGCTTAAAATGCTACAATAACATTTGCAATTCGTTTTTAATCTGCCATGTACGATCTCAATAATAATAATAAGTGTCGTCAATTCGCTTTTAATCTGCCATGTACGGTAATGTCTCTCAGCCACCGTAGTGTCGTGTCAGGTGGGCGTGTCGTGTAGGGGGCGTGTCGTGTAGTGTCGTGTACTGGCCGCGGCCGCAGCTAGACCATATTGAGCTCGGTGGCAGCAGGTCCCGCCTCGGCTCCGCCTCTTTGCCCTTATTTGGAGCAGGCGGGAGTTACGGAACGTCTACACAGCAGCGTTAAAAAAATCTTGAAACGCTTCTGCCCATTCACTTTGAATGGGGTGACGTCACTTTCCCTCACTTTTCGCCGAAATGCATTGTGGGCAGGCGAGCGGAGATTTTGAGGATTTTGAGGATTCAAAGTTGAACAATGTTCAACTTTTGAGGCTGAGGTGGAAGCGTCAGCCAATCAAATCCCGTGTACGCAAATCTGACAGTTCAAGCTCTAGCCAATCAAACGGCGTGTATGCTGGGAGAGACATACCGCAGGTCATTTCCTCATATTCCAAAAAATGGAGGAGAAATTAGCGGCAGCGAATCAATCACCCGGTGCTTTATGACCAGACCTACCGGGATATAAACCGGAGGAGCCAGGCATGGAGGGAGGTGGCAGAGACAGTGGTATGTTTTCGCCTGTTTTGGGGAGTTTATATCCAGTTTACTTCGGGATTTTTTGCTTCGTATGTCGCGGGCGGGAGATTCATGTGATTGGTTGTTCGCAAAAAATCCCCAAGCTTCAGATACGCCCACCTCCAAGATTTTTTTAATGCTGCTGTGTAGACGTACCGTTAGACTCTGACGTCACTGTTGAGCCGTTAGTGGCCGACTCCGCCTACTAAGGGCTTCTCGGCAACTCTGCAGAATCCTATGGGTGACGTCACGTACTGTTGGAGTAGAACACTTTTCTGGTGGCTGAATAGCCCCCCTCTCCGCGCCGTTCGTTGGATGAGGCTGGATCTCTATTAAATTAAGAAAGGAATTGAAAACACCGGAATCAAAGTTATAACAAATTATCTGAGTTTACTTCTAGTAGGAAACCAAACACATATACAAGTTATACAGAGTACTCGAGCACTCCGGGCTTTCAGGTTTGTGATGCGATGCAGATAAATGCGTCGGGACCCGCCAACTCATCAAACGAGATGAAAGTGACTTCAGGTTTGTGATGCGATGCGGACACAGTTATCGGGACCTGCCACTCACCAAACCAAAAAGCATTTTTACATGCAAAAGCATCAGTATTCATATCTATCTTTGGGGCGGAGATTTGTCGACTCTTCCTTCCCCTTTTCCTCCCAAGCGAATTAGAGAACCCCTGGGGAGGAGCTGTTTAAACTGCTCACCTCCCCCAAGTGTCCTGATTGGCTGGATTCACTTCTGGTCGAGGTCAATCAGAGTTCCGAACAGAGAGTGAGATCCTAAATTTCACCAGGTCAAAAGTCAACGTTTATCTCCACCTTATCTACACCACATTCCCTTCCCATGCGTTCTTCACCTATTTAACGATGTCTTTAACGACTTAAAAACAGCATCTGGCTTTTAGGGGTGATAAGGAGCGATGTTGGTGTGTGACACACAGAATCTCTAAGTCAGTGAGTTGTGATTACATAAAACAGTTCAAACGATACATGTTCACTAAAATACAATTCAAAATAATACATGTTTACTTCAATACAGTGTAGAATCATATCTTTTTACTTCAATCCCTCTTTTGATCTCACCTCACGAGATCAACATATAGCATTTGAAACATTACCACTGTCATTCTTTTTTTCTTACTGTGTCTGTCCCAACATTTATATAAACCCATCAGAAGTTGGGATATAGAGCACTTTAAACCTTTAGGAACAGTCCACAACAACAACTTATGACAGTGGACGGAGAATAAAATATGTCTAAAAAGCAAAGTCCTTGTCAGCTGAGTCATCTTTACTCTTCCCTCAATGGTGGAACTGATGAGTCTAACACACAATGAGCAGATACAAGGCACACAACAACAACAACCACATGTCACTAAAATGGCAATAAAAGTAGCCACAGAAATTAGAAAAGACATTATCATACTTTTCCCTCTTTTGGTAACACATAGTTCTGTAGAATAAAAAATACAAATCCCTTAAATTATGGGATATAAAAATAAAGTTGAAAGTTCCTCCAAAAAATGGATTGTTCAGACAAAGTTCCACACCGGCTATATCAACCTGTTTCAGCGGGAAATGGAGTTCCCTGTGCCGTCTTGGTTTGCCATGTCTTCGTCCCCCCAGCCCGCTGACGGCGGCTTCTGGGGTGCCTGCTAGAGAGATGTGGCCTGATTGTCCTCCCCCGGCCCGCTGATGGCGGCCTCCGGGTCGATGCTGGAGAGATGTCCCGATCCTCCTCCTCCGGTCCGCTGATGGCGGCTTCCGGGTCGACTGTTGGAGAGATGTCCTCCCGATCCTCCTCCTCTGGTCCGCTGATGGCGCCTCCTGGGTCGACTGCCTTGACGAGAGCCAGATCTGTTCTGATGTCGTCTAGGGTCCTCGCGACGAGGGCCAACTCTGTCCTGATGTCGTCTAGGGTCCTCGCAGGTGTTTTTCCCGACCGCACACTGGCTCCAGTGGTACCAGTTGTCTCCCTTTCCATCTAGGCGGACGGCATGGGAGGTCCCCTCCAACCAGACGTAATCTGCTGTGTTGGCCTTGTGTTTCTCGGGTCCCCCTTTTGACGTCAGCAGCCTGTGTGGAGAAGTCTCATACCAAGCCCTTAAGTTGCTGGAAATATGGTTTTGAAATCATCTCTTCTACTTCTTTAGTGTTTATTGGCGGCACCAACTAGACTGGAGTGTGGACAAGAGACTATGCAGAAAATAATAAACAAAAAATAAAAAATAATAAAAAATAAAAAATAAAAATAAAAAATAGAACAAAAATAAAAATAAAACAAAAAGGAACAAACTAACAAAACAAAAAATAACCAAAGCTAGATTATTTTAAATGTATCAATTTCTCTTAAAAGCAACAAATAAAACAAAACAAAAAATACCAAAACTAGTATTTTAAATTGATAAATTTCTCCTAAAAACGTAATAATCTCACATACATATTGTCTGATGTATATCCTATCCTTTTCCCCCTTTTTCTGAAATAGAACGCCGTTAACGGTGTTCTTATTTTCAGAAATACCGAGCCTTATACATCAGTTATTTAATATCAGCTATATATTTATTATTACTATTACTTATATATCAGGCATTAAATGTCAGCCTTCTTCCATGATTGACCTCGTTTATATTATCTGACTTATGTTGATACGTGTCCGTTTGTATTTATTTAATATACTGTGCAATTTTTCTTTTAAATCTAAATGTTTAGTATTCAATTTTTCAGAATGTTGTAGCACTCCCTGTTTTCTTAACAACTGGAGCTATGGCTATATTTGAAATCTGACTTGGTTAAGAGATGATTTGATTATTGGTGAGAGGAACACTCTTCCCCTCAATGGTGTGGGGGTGGGTAGTTTGGGAGAGTTCCTTACAATCTCCAGATCTTCCTCTCTGTGTTGAGGCCATAAAACCTTTTAATGGGCTCTGTGGTCTGTTCAGATTTAGATTGTCTTCCTCTCCAGAGGTCATGCCTGTCTTTGACCCTGTATGCTGCTTTGAGTTTGCAGCACCTCAGGAACAGAGAAAGGGGGAGATCTCTTCCCAAAAGTGTAAGCTCCCACATGAGCAACATAGCAACACATTAAACTCTCCCTGACTTGTTTGTAAAGCGTTCTTTAAGGCCTGAATTGAGTCTTCTGTTGTGTAACGGAAAATCCCATTTCCAAAAAGGGGTCAGTTTAATAGTCCTTATCATATTATCGCACTGTTTTAGCTCCATATTAGCAGGGTTCACTAACATGGTTGGTTGATCCAGTTTAAGATTTTCAATATCTGCCATTACTATTTCCAACATTCCTTTTCCCTGAATATCAGGTCTAACAATGTGTTTTCTTTTAGGAGTATTAGATGGGATACTCATAAGTGGCATTTGTGAGCTATTATCTCCGTAGGGTGGAGGTAGGGTCTCAGACATTATACCACCTGCTTGTTGCTCTCTGTCTCTATGTCTTCTGCAATTCTTTACCCACAGTTCTTTTTACTGGATTTGTCTCTCAAGTATTACACAGATTTGACTTAAAAAAAAAATCACACAGAGCTTTTCATACCTTATTATATTACAGTCAGGCAAATTTTTATTGTGCGATGTTTATTTCAACAGATAGCGTGACTTCCAGAAGCAAGCTTCTACAATCCCCTCACGGCGATTGCGGCTTCAGGTCAAGAGTTAAAACTCAGTCAACAAAATCTCTTTATCGTCACGTTTAATGAGCCTGATTATCCCCACAACAGTTTTGTGATGAGATTCGGTCGTTCCAAATAATTAGTTGGAGGTCGCGTCTCTCTCCTCCTCTATCACCCACCATATAACAATTACAGAAATGTTATACATTTAAAGCACCACGAAAGGTAACCGCATTAATCAATCTTATCATGATCTGCGGGGAATTTAACCCTTCTGTTTTTTACACCTCCGTAGTCTTTAATTAAAGCACTGAAAGCAACCGTATTAATCAATGTTATTTTGACTTACGGGGAATTTAACCTATACTTCTTTTACAGCCTTACAGTCTTCGTATTTAGTGAGTGAAGGGCCGGGACTAACCTACCCGCCTCTCTCAAACACTATTTTTGCTCTAGGTCCAGGACTGAATACCCTTCTCTAAGCACTTCCCCAATATCCCCAACTTGTAATATGTATTGTATTTCCCACCGTGACTAAGAACACTCAGAACGCTGCTGACAACTCTAACATTTTTAGTATAATCAATCACAGATTTTTGATAGTCAAAACAGGTGTCTGCTCACCTTTTGTATATTGCCATGGTCTTAGTTGTCACCAGTATCTCTGTGTCCTCCCCCTGGACTGGATTCTGTCCCCTGGCTATCGGTGTTCCTTTCTAGAGATCAGCACTCCACGTCGGGAAAGTCACCACTTGTTGGAGTAGAACACTTTTCTGGTGGCTGAATAGCCCCCCTCTCCGCGCCGTTCGTTGGATGAGGCTGGATCTCTATTAAATTAAGAAAGGAATTGAAAACACCGGAATCAAAGTTATAACAAATTATCTGAGTTTACTTCTAGTAGGAAACCAAACACATATACAAGTTATACAGAGTACTCGAGCACTCCGGGCTTTCAGGTTTGTGATGCGATGCAGATAAATGCGTCGGGACCCGCCAACTCATCAAACGAGATGAAAGTGACTTCAGGTTTGTGATGCGATGCGGACACAGTTATCGGGACCTGCCACTCACCAAACCAAAAAGCATTTTTACATGCAACAGCATCAGTATTCATATCTATCTTTGGGGCGGAGATTTGTCGACTCTTCCTTCCCATTTTCCTCCCAAGCGAATTAGAGAACCCCTGGGGAGGAGCTGTTTAAACTGCTCACCTCCCCCAAGTGTCCTGATTGGCTGGATTCACTTCTGGTCGAGGTCAATCAGAGTTCCGAACAGAGAGTGAGATCCTAAATTTCACCAGGTCAAAAGTCAACGTTTATCTCCACCTTATCTACACCACATTCCCTTCCCATGCGTTCTTCACCTATTTAACGATGTCTTTAACGACTTAAAAACAGCATCTGGCTTTTAGGGGTGATAAGGAGCGATGTTGGTGTGTGACACACAGAATCTCTAAGTCAGTGAGTTGTGATTACATAAAACAGTTCAAACGATACATGTTCACTAAAATACAATTCAAAATAATACATGTTTACTTCAATACAGTGTAGAATCATATATTTTTACTTCAGTACCCTACGTCCATTTATATATACAGTCTATGGTTCCCCCCCTCCAATATAAAGTCAACTTCGTAACCTAAAAATGCGACCTGGAGCTCAACCATTCACAGTATAAAGCTGGAATGTAACTACTCTGATTCAAGCATTCTATTTTCAGCTGTTTCTCACTTCATTTTTCTTGTAAATTGTATGCAGGAGGACAGCCGCAGTGATGCAACTAAACACGTCCTGAAGATCCTGGTTGTCCATGGTGCCAATGGAGAGGATCCAGTGGGATGCAGCCCTCCTGCTTGAAGGCAAAGAGATGATGCCAGGATGCGGCAGTACTGCCAAGGCATGCACGCTGCTTATGGGGCTGATTTATGCCTTAAACCTGGCATACCCCCCAACACTGCGCTACACTTTCGAGGTGTTCCAGAAACTGTTTCTCGGACTGGATGGGATTAAGCTGACCCCGAAAGTACAAGCTTTAAAGTTGAACCTGTTGTCTTAAACACATGGCAAAAAACTATCTTGGATCGTACATCCCAACTGACTTCTTGATATGTACCTTCCACTGTCCTACATTGATGTTTACCTTAGCTGTTAATCAAAATGTTAAAATGCATTAAGGTTTTAAATGGCATACTTAAAGTGCACCAATTCAGAGTGCCAGTTTAAATGTTGCAATTGCTCAGTTTCAGGGAGCTGTATGTTTTTATTGAAAGTTTAAAAAGCACCACTCCAAATCTATGTTGATGGAGTAGATTTGTCTTGAGGCAGTGATATTTATTTTATATTTTTGATAAGTTAATGTTGGTTAATAGTGATTGAATTGTTTTACAGAACAGCAGACCCATGGGTTAATATTCACTCATACTTTAATATTTTTTTCAATAGAGCAAAAATTAACATTCCAGTCATGCCACTGTTACATTTTTTATTATGACTGATGAGATTTTATTTTGTATTATGACATTGACATTGTGCTTATTGAGTATCCAGAGTTAAAGGTAGGGTAGGTAAGTTTGAGAAACCGGCTCGAGATACACTTTTTGTTATATTCCATGGAATGCTCTTAACATCCCGATAGCAATGAATATCTTAAGTGCTTTGACAAAAAATCCATAAAAAAATGTCATCTGTGGAAGCCGTAATACTGTAAAAAGCACGACCAATTATTTTAGCCGGCCCGGCTAAAATAACTGGATGGCCTACCTGCCTGTCAGCCTTCCATCTGTGCACAAACTTATCTCGTGCCCTCATTGGTCATGTGCGCATTCGTGTGTGTTGGAGGAGGGGCTCTATAAGGAAGTGGCAGATTTTCTCCGGTTGTGTATTTTCAAATTCTAGCGATCTCGAGCTGGTTTCTCAAACTTACCTACCCCACCTTTAAAGGTTCAGTGTGTAGTATTTGGGGTTTTATACGTTATCTTTTAGCAAAAATTATATTTAATGTTGACAAAATAAAGTTGAATTATATTGTATTTTAGTTGTGTGATTTGTGCTCAATGTATATTAAATGCATAGATTATTACATTTATTAGGTAACATTTTTCAAGTAAATTAGTAACATTTACATAATGAAAGTGAGTAATATAACTTCAAACAAATGAGTAATTCAACATTTTAAACAGAAAGAATATGATAAAATCTATTTATTTAATTCATAACAGTAACTATTACAGATATATAAGATTTACTTAATAATTTAACAGGTGATGTTCCTGTCCATGAAGAAAATAATTAGACTTTACTTAATTAGTTAAAATAAATATAACGTGTAACTTCAACATTATTAAGTAAGATTGACTTAACTGAACTTGAGTGCAAATACTTACTAGGATCAAGTAAATCCTACAAGTCGTTTCTTTCAGTGTAATGAGGTATCCGTAGTCTTGACTTTTATTATATTTTCAACATACCTTGCACATTTTTGTTCATAATTTGGAGCTAATATAGCTTTTTTCCACATACTATGGTGAGGAGGGAGCTGCAGAGGTGTAAGGCACGGAAGGCAGCGGGACCAGATGGCTTAAGCTCGAGGCTACTCAAATCCTGCGCAGACCAGGTCTGTGGGATTGTGGAGTTTCTGTTCAACATGAGCCTGAAGCAAGGGAGGGTACCACAACTGTGGAAGACGTCCTGTGTGGTACCTGTGCCAAAGACCCCTCACCCCAAGGACTTCAACAGCTACCGGCCGGTGGCGCTGACATTGCAGCTGATGAAGACCCTGGAGGGGCTGGTCCTTTGACACCTTCGGCCCCTTGTGAGACCATCGATGGACCCGCTGCAGTTCACAAACCAGCCTGACATCGGGGTGGATGACACTGTCACCAACCTGCTGCAGAGGTCCCTCTCCAACTTGGAGAAGGCTGGGGGCACTGTGAGGATCATGTTCTTTGATTTCTCCGGTGCTTTCAACACCATCCAGCCCCCGCTCCTGGGGGACAAGCTGCAGCTCTCGGGGGTGGATCACCACCTCACCTCCTGGATCCTGGACTACCCTCACCTCCTGGATCCTGGACTACCTTACCAACCGTCCACAGTACGTGAGGACCCGGGAGTGTCAATCAGACACCATCATCTGCAGAACGGGGGCCCCCCAGGGGACGGTGTTTCTCTTCACCCTCTACACTGCAGACTTCACCCACAACACTGCGACCTGTCACCTGCAGAAGTTCTCTGACGACTCCGCCATTGTCGGCCTCATCTCTTATGAGGACGACAGGGAGTACAGGGAGCTGACGCAGTAGGAACCACCTCCAGCTCAACGCAGGGAAGACCCCCCCACACACCAGTGAACATCCAGGGAGCGGCCATTGAGATTGTGAAATCCTACAAATACCTGGGTGTTCAACTGAGCAATACACTGGTCTGGTCAGACAACTCTGCTGCTCCCTACAAGAAGGGGCAGAGCAGACTCTTTCTTCTGAGGAGACTGAGGTCTTCTGGGGTACAGGGGGCACTCCTACAGACCTTCTATGACTGTAGTGGCATCAGCCATTTTCTATGTTGTGGTCTGCTGGGCTGCTGACAGGAAGCGACTAAACAGACTGAGAAGGAAGGCCAGCTCTGTCCTGGGGAGTCCTCTGGATACTGTGGAGGTTTTGGGAGACAGGAGAATGGCAGCCAAGCTGTCCTCCCGGCTGGACAATGTGTCCCACCCCCTCCAGGACACCCTGTCCTCACTGTGCAGCTCCTTCAGCGACAGGCTGCTGCACCCCCGCTGTCTCACAGAGAGATATCGCAGGTCCTTCCTTCCTGCAGTGGTCAGACTATATAATCATCATAGTCCCTGGTAGACCCCACACAACAACACTATAACACCCCTTGTTGTGCAATACCAATTATGTGCAATATATATATGCCGTTAAAAATTGTACAATATATTCCTGGCTTCTTGGGTAATATTAAGCTGTCTTTGGCTCTTTTCTTGCTGTAATAAATGCACATTTCCCCTATGTGGGACTGTTACGTCCCCACTAATGGCGCGTTTCCACTACACGGCCTCGCTCGGCCCCGCTCGGTATGGCTGGGCCGCGATTGGCCTCGTTAGGACCAGCTCACTTTATGGCGCGTTTCCATTACAGTTTAGGAACTGGGGTAGTATCTATAGTAACACAGTGTAGGCGGAGCGACGCTGCTTAAAACTGCCGTGACGTCATCTTCAATGCGACACAACAATGGAGGATGTGAAGATGTGAAAGCGATCGTTTGCTTGTTTTTTGCTGTGTGGTTTATTATCACAAGAAATAGACAAGAGTTGTTTCGAAAGAGGCGACGTATAGCAAGACGAGGTATAGAAGAAGCTGACGCGAGAGTTCGGGCAGTCCTCCTACGCCGCAGAGACTACAGGACGACTCGAATCACTACTAACTACAATGCTACTTGGTAAGCTAACGTTCGCTAACTAGCAATGTGTTTAGGCTCACGCTCCCTATACGACCAAAGTATTTCAAGTATTTAATTAATTGTAGCTACCACTTTTACGTATTAAAATATGTATGCTTTTGTTTGTGTATTTCAGAAGTTACCGACCGAGCTACCGAGTGGTGGAATGTGATTGTTCCATCTTTCACACACTCAGTGGGTGGAGAACTTCAGGATGCCTGAGGAAAACCTACGTCTACCAGGGGTAGCAGTGGCACACGGTGCAGAGGAGGGCAGGGACATACGAGAGGGTCTGATGCGCTACCTGAATACCTAGAATGTATAATGTAATACCTAAATATTCATTGTATTGTATTGAACATAAATACATCTTTTCTTTTTCACATACATGTGTTTGTCAAATTATTTAAACCAAAAAAATGTTATCAGAATTGACTATTTAGTAAATATTTGAATTTCAAGCACCAGTACTGCCCCCATAATAATAATAATCTAATAAATTAAGCAAATATCAAAGCAAACTATAAACATAAATACAAAAGTGTAAAACACAACAGAACTATATTCATAAATGCAAGTGTAAAAAATTGTTAACATGGATGGAGGCTAAAGTATCCACAGCATAAAATAATATGATTATGATGGTTTGTCTGAAAGACACAGCCTCAAGGTTCAAGGTTTTTTATTTTGTCATACGAACATAGCTAGTGTAGTTATGACAATGAACATCTTAGGTCACAGGCTCCTCCAACAGTGCAACACAATAACCCAGATCAACAGAAATATAGTGCAAGTAAATATTAAGCGCTGTGCACCGCTCTCTTTGTATAGGTGTTTTCTTTTGTTCTCTTCTCTTTGAAATATATAAGCAATGTGTTTGAGTCTAGCACAACGAGGGTATTACAATTGAGTAATTTTTACTACATGTATTTATCATGTATTCTTAATACCATTATGTAATGTTATGTTTTAGAGGAGGACCTCAAGCTAGCAAACTCAATTTCAAACAGTATGCAGAGTTGTCCTGCTAAAGAGTTAAAATGTATTATTTAACCAAGTATTTATTCTCTTATTTGCTTTAATTGCAACAGATGATAAAGGTTTCACTGTGATAAGTATTCTCTTAAATCCATAAACCCCTGTACAGTGCTTTGTGGACGATGGTGTTTATGATATTTCTGACTGCAGAGGGACGCCTAGATGATGCCATCTTTCTGTGTGATCGCTGGTGGGTGCAATTATTTATCAACAAGCAATAAGATAAGACATGGCATTGATTCTGCTGGGCCAGATCCTCCTCCTCGGTTTGTGCTGTTGATGCAGAGGACGTTGTTCGGAACTGTTCCTCCTCGCTAGTCCCAATGTAATCATCTAGAACAGAAACATGACTTGTAAATTCCACAAACTACTGCAGCACAATACTATAAATAGCAACAACAACTATAGAAAAGACAAACTGAACGTAAACAATGGCACATATGGTGTTAGCAAACAATAGCTCTCGCTAATGCTATCTGCCTAGCTAGCCTTTGGGGCTCCATAAAAGCATGGGTTGTCGAACATAAATGTAAGGATAAAATAGACTTATTTGTTAGAAGTGAGCTTTAGAACAGATAGGGACACAAAGCAGGGACACAAAGCTTTCAAGCAAATAACAGAGCGTTAGCAAAAACGTACCATGCAGACTCCAGTAACGCCGTTGGAGAGTCCAGTGTCTGTAGAGACCTCCTGAAAGACTTTGATATTGCGAGTTGTCCCGTCGAGCACCCGCTGGACCTTATCATCTGCAATATAATGGACGTCGTCACTTCCTCGACCGACCATGGTGTGCTTTTATTTGCCATTGTTGTAGCTCCTCTGTTAACAAAAATGCTGTTTGTAAAAATGGATTATCTCGCGCGCAGATTGTGACGATTCTCTCCGACCAATCAGCAGCCGAGAGCGTTGACGTCACAAACTCAGCCCGGTTGTCTTTGGCCCTGGCCCCACGATTTTATGAGGCCAGAAAAACTGTGAATTAGGACCCGCCGGCCGGTACTAGGCCAAGTGGAAACGCAACCACAAACGGGCCGCTGACGTCACAGCCCTCTTAAACCGGGCTGCGGGCTGTAGTGGAAACGCGCCATAAGGTCTAGGGGACCTGGAGACAGTAACAGACAACAACCAATAACTGAGGTAGTCAGAGTAAATGTTAACAAAAATGTTTATTCCTTATAAACAAAGAACTGACAATGTCCTTTAAGTGAGGAGGAGGAGATTGTGCCAAAACAAAATAAATGAATGTAACAAAACCAGGCCTATCTCTACATCTATCTTCTGAAACAAAAACTCAAACAAAAACCCTCACTATCTGAACTACTAAGAATGGTACAAAGCAAAACACAGGGGTGGCAACAATCCACTAATCTAGTGTGTCTAACAGAATGTTAACTACGTGATGAGATGTATACCCTAACTTACCTAACTCCTCCACCTCCCACACACACACACACATTCAATAATTCTCTGAAAACAAGGTAGAGTCAGCAACAAACAATCAAACAGAGGCTCTTCAGTCAGCAGTGCTGCTGATATTAATGCCAGAGCTGGTTTGGAACTCTGCAGTTATTGAGTCAGCAGAGCTTTGGCCACTTTTACGCACTATGCGCCTCAGCATTCGGCAAACGTTTAGGATCCACGAAGTGTTGTGGCTGAGTTGCTGTGGATCCTAAACGTTTCCACTTTGCAATAATACCACTTACAGTTGATCGTGGAATATCTAGGAGAGAAGAAATGTCACAAACTGACTTGTTGCAACGGTGGCATCCTATTACAGTACCACGTTCGAATTCAGTGAGCTCTTTAGAACGACATATTCTTTCACAAATGTTTGTAAAGGCAGACTGCATAGATTGTATACACCTGTGGCCATTGGACTGAATGAAACACCTGAATTCAATGAATAAGAGTGGTCCAATACTTTTGTCCATTTTGTGTATATGATGTGACCTGGGATCATCACGATGGATGTTTTAAGAAACTGCATACAGGGTTAAAGGGCGGGGCCCCGTTCATTTCTATGAGAATTGCTCGATGGCACATGAAGCCCAAAATGGAGGGATTTAGATTCAAAATCACCCCTATCTGGGCTCATAGAGCATGCACACTTAAGTTTTCCTTTCAGCCCCGCCTCCTAGCTTTAGCGAATTTTTCAACTTTTAGACCCTAATGATTTGAATAAGGGCTATAAAAGGGTTGGGTAGTTTATTCAGCAAAATATATATATGCTGATTTACAGTCATCTTTTTCCCAATGGGTAAGTGTAGTACTAGTTTTATCCAATAGGAAAATGTGCTACGTTCAGCACTCTTCCTAGGGGTATGGGCCTTGACTCTGAAGAATATAAATACTGTGATCATATAGGGATATGGGCACATGGAGTATGCACTTGCAATTTCCTTAAAGCACCGCCCCAAATCCGCTTTGCCTCTGCTCCTTAAGAAGCTATTGAAATGGATGAATATCAAGGGCAATATGGTGTCCTGTTGATTTTATTAAGAATTTATCAGAAAAACACATATGTTCATTCTTACCCTTGCAGAGGTTTTCTTATTTTGTTGTAAATTATGTTAAACTCATCGTACTCAGATTATCTTTAAAACAAAATTATAAAGATGAATATGAAAGCATCAGATAGGATTTGCCAAATTTGGACCGTTGGATTTTTATGTCTTTTTTTATTAGCGCAAAACAACTGACAGCATAAAACAAACACCATTAAACAACTTAAGGATTTACTGATTATACCAAACGTGATTCTGTATGTACATAATTTGTCTCTGAGAGGTACGGAAAAAGAAGGCAACAGTCATCACATAGGTCTGCTGGGATTTTTTCGGAGGGTCAGCTTGGCATTGTTATCATTCAACTTTATTGTTTACATTTTGTTTATTTATTTTCCCTGTTTGGAGTATTGTTCATTTACTTCAATGTTGACTTTTCTTTGGGTTGACTCTGTTTTAGAATGGAGTCTGCAATGGAATATAGGAAACATGCTCCTTTTCCATTAACTGTCTCACATTAGTTCTCTTGCATTAGTTTAGTCCCACAATCATCCCATCACCACCTAGACCAGGCCAGAGGAACAGTCTTATATCAGCCTCACTGGAAGGAACCTCTCTAGTCCGGACGATCTCTCATTCAGTGAATTTCTCTTGTCTCCTGTACCACCACCTTGTGGTAGGTGGGGGTTTTGTTCACTCTAGTGGTAGAGGAAGTCACCACGTTGCTCTGAGAGCCAGAGATGTCTCTTTTCAGGGACAGACATCCTGCTTCCTTGACCAGCTGCCCTCTGTTGCTTTGCCCTCCGACCACCAGAGATCCTGAAAGCCCCCCTGACTGCAGAGTTCCCCCGTGCATAAAGTGGGTCTGGCTACTTTTAAGCCCTTCTATTGTCCCTTTAGGGGCTTTTCCCTCCACCACCATCATGGTCTTGGAGCCAGAGAGGTTGCCACCACTTCCATGGACCCGGCTCTTCTCCACCAGCACCATGCGTTGGCCCTGGGCTCGCCCGCTGGACATCACGGTCTGTCCCTGAACCACCACGCCTTGGGCATGTCCAGTTTGGGAGCCGTTGAGCAGTACCATGCCCTGCAGGTTGGTGGATGGTGCCTCCGCCAGCAGCACGGTGTTCTGAACCTGTGGCTGGAGGACGTACTGCATCTGCACAGGGGTGGTGGTGGTGTAGTAGACGGGCTGCGGCTGCTGCTGTAGCAAGATCATCGGACCTTGATTCACCATCCCTTCATTTACTGTGGTCATCCCTGTGCTCACTGGGATCATCCCTGTGCTCACTGGGATCATCCCTGTTCTCACCGTGGTCATCCCTTCTATCGCTGTGGCCATGCTCTCCTTCGCAACCTGAGAACTTCCAGATGTCTCACTGATCACTGTCTGAGATGTGGTCTGATGCAGCTTGGGTGGAGGGGCTGGCTGCTGGCAAGCTGAGGTGTGAGTGTGGATGGATGCACTGGGTGGATAAATGAACGCTGGTTTGACCTCAGTTTCGATCTTCTTGCCTCCGCACACCTCAGCCAGGGTCTTGAACTTCATACCGAGGTCATCAATAAACTGCAGGTCGTTCTCAGATTCCAGGAGGCTGCAGCAGCCCACTGAGCCAGCAAGGGAGCCCTGACCCTCGTAGTCATAAACTAAAAGAGCGTCTTTCCCTCCAAGGTTTTCGTTTTCACTCGTCACCTTCTGTTTAAAGACAAAAGAGAAATCATAACCAAGGTTTCCTTATTTATTGACTGAGACAAATCCCATGATGAAGTGGCATGTGTATGTACTGCATGTTGCACATAACATCACATACCAAGTTAATGCCTGTCGTTCTACTGGAAAACATTGTTGGTGCCCGAAAACATGGTTTTCAAACCTTTTTAAGTTTGTAATAAGAAGTTGTAGCATTTGAGCTGTTCCAAGTACGCACATCTAGATTAATTTATTTTCAAAACATTTGTTCATGACAAGTGAAGAACAGAAATATTATAATGATTTCTCACCTGACTGTAGTACTGTCCCAGGAAATGGTCTGGCAGAGCCATTCCCTCGTACATTCCTTGATGTACTTGTGATCCTTCACGCTTAATCCAAGTTCCTAATCCTGAAACGTTACTCGTCCCCCAGCCGATGCTGTCACCTTGAAAATTATAGTCCGAATACATCCCAGGTCCTGATTGCTGACTTGGGACTTCACCAATCACAACTCCTCCATCCACTTGTGGCGGTATGTTCAGTAGCGGCACCTCCTGTAAAAGATCAATGATCCAAATGTTATAACATAGTCCACACTTATTCAGCTGCCTGGCGTCAAAAGTTAGCTTTCAAGCAGACATCCTCTCAACAGCATCAACCAGTATGAAGGTATATATGTTGGTCTCACCGTGTTCTCGCCCTGGCCCTCAGTGCGGTAGTTAATGAGATGAGATTTGGTGTCGAAAGGCATCTCAGTAAAGCCCGCGGCCTCCCCACATCCGCAGAAGAGCAGCAACAGAAGAAAAACTGTAAAAACAACAACAAAGTGTTATTCAAAGGCTACTTAAACATGGTGTGGGGAATGCAGTGTTGCTCTGGGGTTATCCAAAAAAGGATGCAGTTTATTTTTCATGGCACACTAACCTACCAGGTAATACACTGTCTAGATCAATTACCTAAACCAATATGTGCTAATGTTATATCCTATAAAAGGCAACCATGTACTTAGCTTTGCAGATCATTTACATGCACAAAACCTATATAACACACTACAGGTTCAACTTCTGGTTCCTCGTGGTTGTTGGTGCTGTTCAAAGGATTTATTTTCTCAATCAGCTTCAGTTTGAGTAATTTCATTACACAATCTTGAGTTTTTTTTTTGTTAAAAACATACCTAAATAATTAATGCTTATTAAGTTATGATGAATAAATACTTTATATTTAAAGCCAAGTTTTGAGGGGCTTAAAATCTCTTCAAATGAATTCCCTTCATGTCAGACTTTTGTTTTTTGTCCCATGTAAATGGCTTGTTAAACTGGCTTAACTATACTCAACCTGATTTAAGATTGTCTTTAGCACAGTTACATTGTTAGGCGCCTGATCATATAACCCTTGAGCATCAAAGCATACGTACGTAGTAGCAGCAGCAGACCAAGGAACAGCAGTCCGATTCCAGCGGGTCCTAACTCTGCTCCTTTCTTGGTATTACCTCGATCTCCACACATCACCCCTTCCTCACAGGTGCACACTTGGACCGTCACTTTCTCTGGTTCTGGACAGGCCTGCCCTTGCTGGTCCTTCACCACAAAAGTCACCTCGTATAAACCAGGCCACACGGTCTCCTTGGCCCTGAGGATGGCTGCAGTGTCTGCAGGCACGAGACAAACAGATGATGAGTGTGCCAAGTGTGTTTACTCTAATATTTTGATTATAATAATGATTATAGTTACAAAACAATTAAATCCTGGTGCTCAACTGGTTGAGGATGCATGCCAGGATTAGGGTTAGGAAAACCAACTAATGTTAACAGAACTAGTTCTAATTGTATATTTGAATGTTTTAATATCTATGTACAACACTTTAAAATATTCACAGTATTCTCCTCACCATTGTAATGCTCCACCTGCCATTTACCCTGAGTGCCCTCTGGGATTATTTCAAAGGTAAAAGGAGATCCGTTGGGGGAAAAATCCTCATCTTTAGCATTCACAATAACGGCATCATTGGGGATACACAGAGTCTGGATTTGACTGGTCAGGGTGGGGCAGTGGTCGTTGAAATCCTCCACTTGGATGGCTATGGTGCCAGTGGCTGTTTTAGCAGGCATGTCTGTGTTGAAGGAAATAAAGAAATCAACCAGCTTTAATTTGTTTCTATTTCCAGGACAGATTTCATGAACGTTTTCAATATGCTAATCTCAACTGTTGGCAAGGCTGGTAAACAACATGCAAAGCATCTTGATCTGAAGAAGAAACAAAGTGTTACAAGTGTACCTTCTGTAAAGCAGACTACTTTGGCATAATACGTCCCGTTGATCAGGTATGGAGATTCTCTATCTGGCATCTTGTTCAGTTTGATATCAGCTGTTTTTGGGTCGATGGTAAACCAGTTGTCAGGGTCTGAGCCTTTGGCATACCTACAGTAGAATACACTGTGTCAGTTATCATGATTGAGTGTAGAAAACTAAGCTGAAGTACTGTTAACCACAGAGCATTTTGAGTATGTGTTTATGCACTGACCTGACATTCTCAGCTACTTTCCCAGTGTCTCCATCTATTGCGGTGTAGCGGGTAATGACTTCATTAATGTTGACGGAGCTGCCATCCTCTGAGACGGGAATAGCTTTGACTTTGGGGTCAAAACTTGGCCCCTCCGGCTGGTTCTTCACATTGATTTTGATCGGATAGGTTTTGTATGTGGTACCACCTTGCGTGAATGTTCCGGATGTTCCTCCTGATCCTCCTGTAGCACCAGTGGCACCACTGGCACCACTGGCACCACTTGCCCCACTGGAACCACTGGCACCACTGGCACCACTGGCACCACTGGCACCACTTGCACCACTGGCACCACTTGCACCACTGGCACCACTTGCACCACTGGCACCACTAGCACCACTTGCTCCTCCTGCTCCACCTAGTCCTATATCAATTGCAGAAAATCCAGTAGATCCATCGTATAGTGGAACCTTGTTCTTCACAATTAATCCTAGGTCAAGGTTCTTCACATCCTCATAATCGACAGCCTGTGAAATGGAACACACAAAGTCTAAATATCAATCTAAATTTGGCCAAGAAGACAAAAACGTCTTCTTTATGTATGACTAAATAAGAGTTGGCGTATTTGAAACTAAAGCACTAGCACTTTAAATGGTTTGGCTTATTGAAAGCTAATGTACTAATGTGTTTTTAATCTGTATCGTCATAGTCACTTATTTTAAGGTGCTTTGGATAAATTCAGGTTCACATTAGTATAAAGTGTCTCTACTGGGACATGTCTCTGTGCTTTAATGTTCAAAAAGCTCTTTATTTTTCTCATACTGGCTGTGCTGCACCACCTCTTTTCACCCTCTGTCTGAAACCAGAGCCCAGTCTGCTCTGATTGGTTAGCTGGCCGGCTCTGTTGAGAATGGTCAACCGCTTAGAGATGTCCCGCCTATTACGTACAATGTGTTGGAGTGCAAGTGAGTATTACATAGTGATGTCATTATGTTACAGAAGTAAACAAATGAGTCTAATGGAGATGTTTCAGGCAGAGTGTGGGAGAGAAACTCCCTCTGGAGGTAACACAGGGATCGAAGCCTTTGCAGACCATTTACATGCACTAAAACCGATAGTACACACTGCAGGAAAAGGAAAACCCCAAAAAGCACAATAGGGCCTCTTTAATCAGAATTAGAACCTGTAAACTTAATGAACCCTTGGCTTTATTTAATTTAGAAACCCTGTAACATTTGACAAACACCCACCATCCAATACTAAATGAATAACACGTGTGGCCTTGTAGCCACAGGTGTGATTGAATTGGTATAATGTTCCAATGCTGAGGTCAATAGGTGGACCCATTCATACTGTACCTACGTAAACGTTCTTGTCTCACCTACTCCTTTTATGATCATTTTACTAACACTTGTGTTTCTTTTTTATTGAACTTGTGTACCTTGTCGAGCATCAGGATGCCCTCGTTGGTCGCGGGGTCTGTTTTGATGCTGAAGTACCCGGCCTCGTTCCCTCTGACGATGTCAAACATGGCTTCCCAGTTCTCTGTGGTCTCCAGGTCCAAGTCCTTTGCTTTGATCCTCATCACCTCCACACCCTCCGTGTTCTCCTCAATGCTGCCTTCATACTGCAGGTAAAAAGCGTTGTGAGATGCAAGACATTTCCATATATCATTTTTTTCCCTTAAAGGAAACATGAAACCCATTTAACTCTAAAACCCTTAATCTTATTGGATCAATATACAGTTTAACATGTTGATAAAGAAGAATGTGAGAAAGAAAAGTACCTCCACTTTTTCCAGAGTGGGAAGGTGGTCATTAACATCTTGAACATTAATGACAACAGTGCTGGTTGCACTGTGTCCGCCTGGTTCACCATTCAGGTCTTGACCTTTCACTGTCAGAGTGTACTGATCCGCTGTCTGAAATAAGAATGTGGAATAGAACAGGAAGTGTTAGAGCAGGGACTTGTCTGTAAGATGCAGTCAAACCACTACAATAATGTAAAAAGGGTGGCAAATGATCAAGCTACAGGATGTGCAGTGCTGGGAAGTATTACATAAAGCACAAGATGCATTCACATTACAGGAAGGCTCACATAGCGACCCTATAAGGCCCTGACACAAAATACTCGTTATTGGCCTTCAGTCACTTTTGGTCAGTGCTCATTCGCCCTAGTTTTTGCGGTGTGTCCAGCACGGTCAGCACTTTTTGTACCTCTCCCAATTCAGCTGACAATATAGAAGCGAAGCCTTTCTTCAAACTAAGTCCCTCTGATTGACCAAACAAATGACTAGATAAATGTTTTACCATCATCTTGTTTGATTATTTTAATACCAGATACTGTATGTGCGACAATGGTCGGCAAACGCTGCTTTGCTTTATTGTGTGCATCAGTACAACGTCTTGTATGTTGGCATGGGAAATGCTGAGCCCAAGATGAAGTGAAAGTCTCCCATCAAAATCATAATATGGATAGGTTAAGGGATGGTGAATTGTTTCTGAAAAGGCAGCCAATGGCAGGCTCAAACACACGACCACTACCTGTTAGTCAGGCTACGTTACATATGACATCTTGTGATTGCACTGGACGTACAGTGACAGTTGAAGAAAAACCAAAGTGTAAATTATATTTAGGTAAACCATGACGAGGAAAATAATTTACAACTTTCTATCAGGCATCTGTGAATTGTATTGGGTTTTTATTTGTAGATTGAAAATGCATTAGTGGTTCTCAATTCTACACGTGTTGATTTACATTTTTCACACACAGAGTTGGCCATTTTTGGACATTTGTTCCCACAAATATAATTATTGAGACAAATCTAGCTCCATAGATTAGTATTTGTAAGCCTCTGCGATTGAGACTGGCCCTGTGGATGTAGTTCACACTGTACCTCTCTGTCCAGGGCAGAATTCTTGACGCGTACGATCCCATCTTTGGAAATGAAAAACATGTCACCGGGTGGTTGTTGATCTACGATGGTATAGGCAATCTGAGAGTTTATATTTCCTGGTTCATCAGCATCAGTTGCAGTTATTTTCATGACTGAAGTCCCTGTAAAACATTATTTAATGAAACAGTTATTAAAAATGTAAGTACATTCGGCTATGTTCAGTCTGCTGTGCCCTGATGAAAGAAAACTAAATGCATCACATTTCAAACTGGTCAGAAAGATCAGAAAACACTCAGACTCTCATGTGTATACTGAATAATGACTTAAAACCTAAGTAATATCAAATTGTTTACCAAATGTACAGCTACTTACCTTTGTTATACTAGTTCTAGGTGTTAAATAAATACGTGTCACATTAAGCAGCTTAGTGAAAATAAGGCAAGAAAATTGATCATCTCGTATTTATAAAACCAGAATGTTTTGTTGTATTTATAAAGTAACTGTAGGATTACATTGATGGAAGAATCTGGATTTGCACACAAAAGCAGAAACACTTGCCTCGAGGACTGAGCTCTTTCACCTTCCCGGCCTCCATGACTGCAAACACTGGAGCGTTGTCGTTCTCATCGATAACTTTGATTCGTACGTCAATTTGTTTCTCTGCATGTTCACCATTAGTGAGCGTAGCAATACCTGACAGCTGAAAAATATATATATTTTTCTTTAATCACTTATTCAGAATCTAATACAGTGGCATTCAGGTCAAAAAGCACGGAACATCACTCACATTGTATGTATCGATTTCTTCCCTGTCGAGTTGTCTGGTCACACGAATGAATCCAGTATGAGGGTCGACAACAAACACATTGAAGGGATATTTATTTGCACCAATGCCTTCTAGAGAGTACTGAAGTCCCTCAGTTTCCTTCAAATCTGACCGAATCTGAAACACAAAACAGGAAGATGGTGATTTCACTGCATCAGAGAAACACACTCAAAGGACATTTGCAGACGACAACACCTGCTCACTAAATGATTGCTGTTAGTGGTTAAATAGTTCCTTCTTTGTCTGTTACAGAATATATGGGTTTAAATAATCAGTGACTCACCTTGGCAATAAATTCCTTTCTGGTGTAGTCTACATTTTCCTTCAGTGGCTTTGCAGGGAGAATCCATTCCCTTTTTTTTCTTACCAGGTTGTGTCCTGAGTAAGCAATCACCAGAACAACAGCCTGCAACATACATTTATAATTACTTCACACTGAATCCCTCTTTAAAACAATGGTCCACAAT
This sequence comes from Trematomus bernacchii, assembly GCF_902827165.1. NCBI lineage: Eukaryota > Metazoa > Chordata > Actinopteri > Perciformes > Nototheniidae > Trematomus > Trematomus bernacchii. Next base: position 3,608,136 of record NW_022987708.1, read on the forward strand.
TGCATGTATGTTACATGTATGTAAAAAAGTAACACTCATAATACAACTCATAATAGGGCCCCTTTAGGTTTGATTAACATTAAATGAAAGCACAGAATACAACTATACGAGGAAGTTAAAATATTTAATTTGACAAATGAGTGTTCTGCTTCTAAATGTCAGTGTCAACAATAGTTTGTGAAATGTTGGCCCTTTTAAATGACATGGTTATGAGTGAAATAAAGAAATGCAATAGGACATTTGTAATTCAAAACTTTGCAGGCTTATTGTCGAGTATTTTAGTAATTTCAGTGTTTGTGAATCCATTTGTAAATATTTTATTTTTATTTTGGCTGTAGATCCCAATATGATTTGCAAACAGATGTATGCTCTAACAGAGATACTAGGAAAGAAATACAGAAAAATGCAGAAAAGAGAGCTATTTTTAATCTTTTAGTAGCTTGTTCAATTTAAAATCTTGTATTCAAGATTTAATCTTTTAGTAGCTTGTTCAATTTTAAATCTTGAATTCATAAAAAGCTTAAAACCTGATTATTTTATTTATTTTTCAATTAATTATTGTGTGCTGAGCAGTCGTTTACTGTTATGTCTTTCATCTATCTTTTTCTTGTATACTTAGTTTCAATAAAACATGTATGATTCTCAGTTAACACACCGTCACACAGCTATTCTGGTTATTTTGGGCTCTACCAAGTTTAAAGGGGGTGGAGTGATACATCGCGGAAACTCCATATACTTCATGTGATTGAATCTATGGCACCGTTCCTATAACAACAAAATAAGCACTGCACAGTGAGTGGAGCAGTGTATGTAACACTGTTTCTGACAGTCCTGTGAACAGGTCTGACCAGTCTATTGTTGGGGGGTTTGTGCATTAACGTCTACTGCCAATTCAGAGTTCAGTCTGTCTGAAATATGACCTGCCTCTTTGAGAGGGAGGGTGTACCTGTTGCTCAGACTGTTGCCTTCTCGTCTATTGCTGCTTGGAAAAAAGAACATACGCACATGTTGGTACAAGCATGAGCTGCTTGAGCCAACTCGGGTAATCACTGACAGAATTCTATGTAAATGATGACACCTCTTCTATCAAACATTAGCTGTATATGTCATCAGACAGAGATAATTATAGACTAACAATAATGCTCACTCCCTAAAGATTAAAAGATTAAGAGCTTGACAGGCATCAATTTAAAATGCAATTAAATGAAACATGAAATAATATTTGTATTACATCACTATATTCAATCAGTCAAATTCAATCTGTTTTCATTCAGGGCATAAATATTGGTGTCAGAGCCCTATTGAAGCTTCTATTGGTCATAAAAAACGGCTTTTGCTGACAAGTGACTAGATGGGACTACTAAACGTCATCATCCCAAACATTAGCCACATTTAGCTTAGCGGTGGTGACGCGCAGGCATAACACTGTGATGTAGTTTGTTTGCTTTTTACTTGCATTTACGCTTCAAAAATCGTTAACAGGGTGGTAATATTTGGAGAACAAAACGTGTGAGTATCATAAATGTGTGTTTACCAATAATCTTATTTTCTGCAACATTCTTAGATCTAATGGAAAAATCCCATAGCTTCTTTTTTTGGGTGAAACCTTGCGATGCTAATTTCTGGATTGGCCTATAAAAGTACGTCATCACTGCACCTCTCTATTATAGAGCATCAATATGATTCTTTAAAGGGGTAGGATATTATTATTGTATGGGTGTAATGCTCCAGCAGGATTCTTGCTTCATCATTATTGTTGATTGCACTTATGTGATCTGCTAAAGAAAATGTGTTTAATGTGTATTACTGTGGTCAGGGGTGCAGCCGCTTGTGTAAGAGGTGACACAGACACACCCCGCCACTCCCAGGACATGAAGTCTCAAATATTCAAAAATTGCACAAAAACCAGAGTGACAGAAGAGGTATGACACTTGGTCACATCTTTAAGTGACTATTGAGGTGACTATTGAGGAGAAAGTATGACTCAGGTGCATGACATGTATGAGAAAGTTACTAGACTGCACAAACATTATTTTTAATATTCATGTTAGACATTCTCTCTTTGGTAATTGCTGTCCTTTGTTTCACTGGGATAATTATAGACTAATAATAATGCTCACTCCCTAAAGATTAAAACTGTCTAACCTGATTAAGAGCTTGACAGGCATCAATTTAAAATGCAATTAAATGAAACATGAAATAATATTTGTATTACATCACTATATTCAATCAGTCAAATTCAATCTGTTTTCATTCAGTAATCGTATAGCCTAATCTCAATCTCATTTTAAACAAATATGCATCAGTTAATATTCTTCTTAATAATTATGTTTTATTATAACATATTTCTATTACTAAATGTAAACACACAGACCACATTATAATTATGATACAATCATGATTTAATAGTGTAAAAGTGGAAACGAGCACAATGAAGCTCAGCAGGATACAATTATAATAAGATAACATTATTTAATTAATATCTGAGTAACATTATGTAAAATCATCTCGTAACTGTCAAAATATTATTTCTCGTTTAATGGTCTTGTTTTTGAAATGTTGCTGAGGGAAGTTCACGTGAGTTAAAAATGTCTAAATACTCCCACACCTAGAGTATCCAAGGAATACACAATAGATTGAGGGATGGACGTCACATCCTCTAGGGGGGTCCGGGGGTATGCCCCCCGCGAAGATTTTTTTGAACATTTTAAAGAAAAATGCTTCAATCTGGTGCACTTTGAGCACACATTACTAGAGACTAGATCTAGGGGGTACAACTCTAAACACCCATATAAAAAATATCGGTTTACATTTTAATAATCAAATAAGTATGTGAACATAACCAATAACCCATAGCCAATAACAAATAAATGTAACTTATTTTATTTTTGTTGTTATTTTACAGTTAACATTTATTTATTCATGCATATTTTTTTATCTCTCCAGTTTTAAACGATATTTTTGGTTTACTGTCCTACAGTATACATTGGAATTATTTCAAACCTGCCTTGGAGATATTTGTTTACATAAATTGTGATCAAACCTGAGACCCACTGAGATAACTTAGACTAAAGTGAACTATCAAAACCCTCAGAGAGTCCTTTACATCACTGAGCCTCTCAGTCTGACAGGAGAGCTCTCCTCCACATTATTGTAGAAACATCTTCTTCTTATATCCGTTAGAGCAGCTAGCACCAGATTCTAATAACAACAGCGCCGGTACCGGTGCGCCCTCCCTCTCTCCCTCGCTCGCTCCCACGCGCACTTTGGCTGTGAGCTGGGGGCCTGATAAGCCAACATCCCCCATTTTCATCACTTACAGCGCCCATCGTACAGGGCAAATGAAAAGGGTGTTACATTTACTTAATTATGAATATTGTTACATCAAGGCCGAAAATTAGGATGAGCACCAACGGTCAAAAATGTTTTTTTCCCTCCCAGAGCTGCCAGCGCAGCGCCTCCCCAGATCTGGCGCCCTAGGCGAACATCTATAACGCCAGTGCTACGGGCCGGCCCTGACTCAAAGTAACAGAGGCTTCTGCCAACAGCTGGATAACAGTCAGTGTGTTTAACCACACATTATTTAATCAACAGTAAACATTCATATTTAAAAAGAGGACTTTATAGAAACTCAGTCTACAAAAATGGAAGTTATACACTATTCAGAAAACAGCAGTTTAGACACAGGAGTGATGCAGGACTCACCGTTAAGAGAAACAACGCAAACACAGGAGAAGTAATCCGATTCATGGCGGGAGAATAGTTCCGGTGTGCGAGTGAAGAGAGTCGATAGTCCCGTGGCTGCCGGTGTGAGGTCCGGACACTGTGAGCTGATGGAGGAGAGGGGAGGCTTATGAAGGAGGAGGAACACACACACACACACACACACACACACACACACACACACACACACACACACACACACGCACAAACACACGCACGCACACACACACACACACACACACACACACACACACACACACACACACACACACACGAGAGAGACACACTGAGAGAAAGTGACGCTCCTCCCCTAACATGAGGAATAAAATAAGGAATGTTTATTTTGACTGTAACTATTAATACAAATAATGATTTCAAACTCATTATTATAATTATTATTGTTTTGTTTACGAAGCTAAAAGCCCTTGTTTTTTCCTGTTTTTACATTTGTATCTGTATTATTGTGAGCAAAATTAATAAAAAGTTTGAAGTTTGACAAAAAAAGAAGTCTTCCTGTTGATGCATGTTTTGATGTAACCATTTTTTAAACAATAAATCTTAAAAGGTTAGGCTGTAATAAAACTAACCCTAACCAGCCTCTCCTGCTCTGTAAAAAATGAACATAAATGCATAATCATTCCACTTTTCAGAGCCACACTCATGTGCTGACTACAAACAAATCTACACCACAAGGGGAGATTTGTACACAGTTTCTTTGTAGCAAACATACTCATCGATACTAACGCTGCTTCTGTTTTCCTTTCTCAACTCATATGGTTAATATTGAATGAGTTTATGGCAGAAAGTGGAACTGAAGCTATACGGTTTTTAGCTGTAGTGGCAGTGTTCACACTATTTCCTCAGTTATACATGGTTTGACATCAATTTCAATGCTGATTAAATTAAATTGTGTTAAATAATCAGCATTGTGTTCAAATTCAGATAAAAAAGAGCATTACATGAAACGTACATTATTAATACAGTGATGCCAGAGAGTATTTGGTAGGTTGAAGACTTTAAGGGTTGCAGCATTTTCTTATGTTACTCTGTATAACATGTGTCAGGTAACATTTGTCAGTAAACAAGGGATTAAATCCTAGTCATTGTGCTCAATAAGCTAAAGTGAACACAAAGAAGAAGAAGAAGAAGAAGAAGAAGAGATACTTTACTTATCCCTCAAAGGGAGATTAAATCGCCATGAAGATAGTGAAGGAAATCAGTCAAACACTAATCTGTCTGTCTGGGTTCAAGATTCAACACGTTTATCATATCCACAATATCTACAGCAGAGTTGTTGCCAAGAGAAGTCTTACGTTAAAAATGAAAATGAAAAGTGCTAGAGAATGGTGCAAGTGACTCAATGCGCAAGTAAAGGCAGAAATAAGGAACTATATACATTTAAAATATAATTTAATAAAACAGAATGTGAATTGAAATACCGTGCAGTTAAATAAAACACCACTTATTGTAAATTAAGCCATCTAAACCATCTAAAACCTTCAAGAATGGACTGAGCACAATGCTTAATTTCCCAAAATAGAGTTGGACATTTAAAATTGGAAAGATTATGAAATGTGAAATAATTAATAACTTAGATATCCATATTAATATTAAATAAATATTTGGCGAATGTTTAATTTAAAAGAAAATGTCAATACTGATGCTCAACATACCTGAGCACAACAATGCTTGTTTCTCTAAAATATAGTTAGAAGTGTAACATTTGAAAGATTTGGACATTTGAAAGCAGGTGGATCAGCAAACTAGTACTAGGAGGCAAAAACTATATATTGATAAACTAAATATCAACTTGACAATGTTAACCTTTATCTAACTTTCTCAGTCTTTTTTAACTGATCATCACATGAAAACCTTAAATTATTATGTATTAGTTGATTTCCAAATAAATACTTGTAATACATTTAAATGTGGAAGTCATTATTTGAGTTTACACATAATCATTCATAATGAAACATAATTCAAATGGAAGTGCAGCTGTAAACGGATATGTCAGATAAAAGTCACATTGCATGCATTATTATGCAATTTATGTTGTATCAACTCAATGCCTGTAAATTACATTATTATTTTAGTAAGAGTCATTTGTATGTCAAAATGTGCTGTTTTTAGTGAGGAACGTATTTTCCCATTCACCCTCGCTTCCATATCAAGAAAAAAAGCTTTTTTTATATAACTCCTTTGTATTTCAAAAATTGTACCATGATACATAGCCTGTGGGAACCTAGAGAAAGATATTTAGGGAAACTGTATATGGTGATGTTTTGCATGGATCTCTGGGTGTGTTTCACATGCGCTACATAAACATAGGTAGGGTGTGGTGCTTTTTCTCTAGTGAAAACAGGTGTGTTTCTGTAGGTCACGGAACCGGAAAATGAGCATGCCAATGATGTCACTCAAAGTCTGCCTGGGGACTGGCCATTTGACACAAACACAGAGATATCATTATGTGACATGTGATTAGTTTCTAGGAGATTTCCAAAGAGATTACGTTTTTTATCCGCAGAAAATGTGTGAAAAAGGGAAATGTTGCAAGATTTCTTTTGAATTTCCTTTTTAACTGATGCACATTTAGAGAAAAAAAGTGTTACAGATCAAGTGAAGGTGGGAAATATCTTCATCAATTTGTGCCAGTGTATTTTAAAGCTGTCACATAGCCCAAAATAAATGACCAAATGAATTGCCGGAAAAGTAAGAAAACATTTAGTGTTTGGGTGAATAACACTGTAAATATACGCACATTTTTTATTTTGTTTTACCTCTGTAAAGACATATTACGTCTTCTTGCTGATTATAGAAGAGGAGTTTTACCATTCAGAGTTGCCAGATAGAAAACCGGTTTCTTATTCAACTGTTCCTGCGAACTATATGCATGAGCAATCATACAGTACAAAGACATCGTGCACGCACAGAGACACAAACACACAGACACACACAGAGGGAACAGAGGACATTTCTACTATTGTTTACACAGAGGGACACACCCTGCCTGTTATGGTGCCAGCATGTAGTTTGTCACAACAAACATTATTTTCATTTTATTCAACGCTATATACTATGTCTTTTTTGTAAAACATTTCCGAAATACTAAATTATGACTTTCTTCCACATACTATACCAGGACTTTATTTCAAAATGTTAAATTATACATACTATGACCGAGTAGCAGAAAATGGAAATACTCAAGTAAAGTATTTTGAGTAATTCATTGAGTAAATGTGCTCAGTTACAACTGCCTTTAGCGTACAGTCTCTGTCTTTAGAGGTTGAGTGGTATAAGAAGAGTCGGTCATATTTTATTTCCTATCATTCAGCAGTTTTAGTATATCCCAAAACGTCTAAAGAGTTAGAGATGTTACTGTATGTTGTCAAGCAGGTGAAGCAATGACTCATCACATTTACTGTAACAGCATTCAGTATTTCTCAGCAATCCCTCAAGTCACAGTAGTTGAAATGGGTGTGTGTGTGTGTGTGTTTTCTGTCTTATTTCCCAGGAAAGCGTGGTCTTTGTCTTCCTCCACATTCCTCCTCCTCCTCCTCCTCCTCCTCCTCCTCCTCCTCCTCCTCTCTGTCACCTCAGCCTCCCTCTCTGCTTTTCACCTGACTGAAACATGAACCTCTGAAACGGGAAACCTGTGGCATCGCAACCCGAGAGCTGAGGTCAGCCGCTCTGACAAAGACCTCAATGTTCACAGAAGGAGCTTTTAACACACTTTTTAAATCATCTTCAATAGCATTATTGATTACTGAAGGAAAAGACTGTTGAAAGTAGGTGAAATCAAGAGTTTAGAGCTGGATTTGAAATGTATCTGAGGCTGTAACTGGATCAGTCTGGATAGGGAATAATCCATCTTAAGTCAGGCGGCTGTTGGTTTTATAAACAGTCTTCATGTTGTGTAAAGAGGTAGGGAAACATCAGTTAGTACTAGTAGATTTTTTTATTGCAAAGAAAAATTATTATTATTATTTTATTTTATATTTACAACTATTTCTTATCTTATTTCATTCTAAAATGGAGCAGCAAAACCTAATTTCCCCCGGGATAAATAAAGTATTCTGATTCTGACAAATGGAACCGGTTTAATGTATTGAGCTGGAAGCTTGATGTGGTTGATTACATTTGTATGGGTAGTTTCCACATGTTATTTTCATTGACTGGCTGAGTTTCAGCCACAAAAGTAATAAAGTATTTTGTCAACATCTGTCATCACTAAGCTGTGTCACTCAGGCTCACGGTGCCGCAGGCGGGTGCTGTACAGTCAGCTTTGTGTCTTATTATTGAAGTACTGTCTGTGTCAGAGCACTGGGCGTTGCCTTTTGCTCAATTAAAAAAGATTTGCATGAAACTGCAGAGCAGACTTGAGGAATGTTCTATGCCAGAAGTGAGGCATGTATGTGTCACAAAGGTCAGCCAGAAAGCCAGTTTTTGCATGTTTATTTATAAGAATATTAATATTAGTTGTAGTGTTGTGTTTCTTAAATATTATTGGAGTGCGGTGCTTTTGTTTTGTTTTTCTGTGTGCTTCACCTGGCAGGCTATTTGGACACTAATGATGCACCTGAGGACGCACCTGAAGTGCATCGCTTCATTAGGAAATAAATAACAAAGGACTCCTGGCGAAGAAGACGGGGGACGGGGGATGGGGACGGGGGGGGACGGGGGACATCGGAGAGCAGACAGTGGACAGTGAATAACAGAGAGACGTGGGCGTTTAGGACGGCCCGCACGCTTGTGAAAAGGAACGACGAGCTGTTGGATCCAGTGGCGTTTTCTCCCGGAGGCCAAGGGAAGCCAGGCTTCCCCTGTTTTTTCGGATTGTAGTTATAATTTAAATAAATAAATAAAAACACTTTGTTTTGTTTCGATAATTCTCTTTTGCTGTGTGTTGCTGCCGGCCCGTCTCTCCCCCACTCTCATTGAGTATTTTACAAAGAGTGAAACAAACAGCGCCCCTCTACATGTTATGGTGAAACAGTAGATTGCATTCACTGTTGCGAGAGGAGGCCAGCCGAATCGGGCTTCCCTTGGTGAAAAAGAATTGAGGGATTGACCAATCAGATGAGGCCCACGTGATGCCCCTGCCAACCTGTGATTGGTCAGGGCCATGCCAAGGGAAGCCAGCCGCCTCTGGTTTCCCTTCAGAGGCGGCTGGCGGCTGGCGATTTGATTGGACACTGCCATCCAATCAAATCACAGCAACATCAGTTTTACTACGTACTGTAGTAGCCTACTGTAACTGTCATCACCGCCGTTTGAAATTATCAAGCAAATGAAGCATTATTTATTCCATATAGGGCCCGATCACCTGAATAGATGAGATTGTTTATATCTTTTTTAGTTACTTTTGGACTACGGACTGAGCTAATTACAGAGACGAGGACTGTTGCTGCACTTGCCGTGTGTTAGAAAGGGAAGGGAAGGTGGACTATCGCATGCAAATGTTTCTGTACATAATTGTTTTTGAATTCATGTGTTTCATACACGCCTACTGATACTTTGATGTGAACGTAAAACTTTAAAGGTCTCCTGATTTACTTTGTGAATGAATGCTTCTTTTTTATTCATTACTGAATCTGCACTGCGCATGGAGCGGCTGGTATTGCATTTGGGGGGGGGGTGTGTCTGCATAAATTAATAAGAAAATGCTTAAATTAATAAGACGAGAGAGTTTCGGCTTGAGAGTGGGTTACGGACCTGTCGGTTAGATAACAGGCGTGTGCAAGTCCTGCATCTGTGTGATACAAATGTGTGTAAAATGATACCGGGCGCTGTAATCACTCATCTGGTTACGTTATTGACCACCCCCCCCCCCCCCCCCCCCCCCCCCCCCCCCAACCCAAAAAAATGGGCTTCCCCTACATTTTTCCCCACGCCACGCTACTGGTTGGATCTAACGCTGTCAATAATATCACCAAGCGCATCAGCAATCCAGCACTGCCTTCTCAACCAGACCGAGAGACCGTGGGTCTCAAACGGTTTGGTAATCATTTATGTAAACAAGTATTTCCAAGGCACACCTTTATATGATCATTATGGTTATAAAAAAATAAGAGAATAACAGGTATGAAATAATTACAACTCATACTATAGGACAGTAAAACAAAAATACAGTTTAAAAGGGGAGTGATTTGTAAAATATGCATAAAGAAAAAGTAAGTCTGTTTACAGTTCTGTTTCATATGGGTGTTGAGAGATGTATCCATAGATTTAGTCCCTAATGTTGCTCTCAAAGTGCAGCAGATTGATGCATTTAACTTCAACATTTAAAAAAAAATCATGCCCCCGGACCCCCCTAGAGGAGGTGAGGTCCACCACCTGCCCACACCCCCTGTCAAATTGTCCCAACCACATTGAGGATGCTTCCTACGCCCATGATCACAGTAACCAACAATGTACTGTAGATAATCACAGTAACCAAAAAAGAAAGAACCAACCAAAAAACCCCATTTCTAGAATAGCTAAAATATCTTAAAGTGGACCTATCATGCTATATTTAAATGATATATTGTAGGGCCATACCTATATAAGGTATATTTATACGTTTCTGTTTTCAAAATACCAAACAGATCATGCATTTTAGCCATGCCTCATTTCGCTCTATTTGCTGTTCTCCAGCCCTGTTTTTGCAGGGGGCTGATTCTGTGAGCTGCAGCTGACCACGCCCCCCTGCAGGAGAGGGGAGCCGCTCTGATCAAGTCAGAAGAGGGGGAGAAAAATAGATCTCCGTCCTCCGTGTTTTATTATAGCCTATTATTATATAGAGTCGTTATTCATTTGTTTTAAAGCTCAATAAATAACAAAGAATACCTTTGACCGGCACTTTTCTAATTTTGTCCGGAAGATTTAAACTTTAACGGACATCTTGACCGGCGAAAGAAAACCTAACTGAAACTCTGCCGCACGGTCCCCTCGTTCCTTGGAAGAGGCGGAGAGGTGGGTGTTTGTCATCTGCTGGTGGACTAACCGGAGAGAATTACAGTGCTTGCCTCGACGGGGAGGGATTGCATTGAATTAAAGCAGCAGGAGCAAACGCTTGCCTCGGGGAGGGAGAAAAAAAGCCACGTTGCAGCCCCTTTTTTAGAGATTTGGGTATGGAGGAAAATAGAGAGGGTTGTGTTTTCTGACACTTGGTGAGTTCCCTGGAACACCGGGGACACATTCATGTATAAAAGACGTACAAAAGTGCATTTTGCATGATAGGTCCCCTTTAAATAAACCAACATCTTTTTCTTAATATAAATAACCTTGATGCAGTGTAATTAGTAGTTTGGCTATACTAGATATTTTAAATACTTAGTAGATATATATGTTTAAGACATGTCTTAAACATATATATATATATATTATGTCTTTGCAAACCGGAAAAACTACAACTGTGGTAGGCAAGGCAAGGCAAGTTTATTTATATAGCACCTTTCAACACAAGGCAATTCAAGGTGCTTTACAAAAATGAAAGACATTCAGACAAAGGCATTTAAAAACAGTCATTAAAAAGAAAAGATAATAAAAGAAACATTAAAAGAAAAAACTAGGGCTGTCAAGTTAAACGCGCTAATAACGCGTTAACGCAAAAAAAAATTAACGCCACTAATTATTTTAACGCGATTAACACATGTGTATTTTTTGTCCTCGGCCGCCCCGTAGTTTCAGAGCGCATCGAGTTTAAAATACCATCTACAAGCTGATGCTGAAAGCCCCGCTCCTGCCGCCCGCTTGTGGCAGACCACACTTCCACACTCACCGGCAGGCCCGGACTGGCCATCGGGAGGACCGGGAGGGTGTGTGTATGTGTGGCGCGAGCAAGGCACACCTTACGTGTTGTTGTTGTTAGCATCTGGTGCTAGCTAGCTGCGCTAACGGATATAAGGAGCTGTTTCAATGAAAACAGAGGAGCGACGTTTCGCCGACAACTGCGCCGAGCACTTGACTTTATGCAGGTAGCCAGACAGTGGGACATTGTACGAACAGTCAGCACACTCAGCACGGATAGTGCGCACAACATGATTGCAGCGTCCAGGCAGCTCCCGTTCGAGCATATATGCCTTGAGCTGCACATAGCTCCAACGATCCATCACAGTGTCTCCACACACACACACACACACACACACACACACAGACACACACACACACACACACACACACACAATATTGTATTATTGTATGAGAGAGGTTCCAGGTTGAATTGAGGCGAATATTTGTAATGTTCAGAGGTTGTTGTGTTTAATATTCATGAGGATATGTTACGCTTCCCGAGAAGTGACTGGAGATGAGAACCCGCTACGCAAACACTAGACGGAGACAGTGGTGAAGTGTCAAACAATAGTCTTTATTTGACCACGGCACAGGCAAGGTGTAGAGAGGAGCTCAGAGAAGACAGACGTGGAGCTGGATAGCTCAGGGGGAGACGGAGGTGCGGAGATGCACGGAGGGAGCACCGGCGTGGAGAGCCGGAGATCCAGAGCTGGCGAATGTAGACAGGATGAGCTGGTGTGCGTGGAAGCACGGAGGAAACACCGACGAGGAGAGCCGGGAATCCAGAGCTGGCGAATGTAGTCAGGATGAGCTGGTGTGCGTGGAAGCACGGAGGAAACTCAGACGAGGAGTCGGAGGCTGGACGTGGCAAGCAGAGCGGCAGGTGTGTGTAGATCTGGAACAGGAAAGATGCAGGGTTAGAAAGGAATAACCTTTCACGAGGAGTATCAAAAAGGTTTACTAGAATTACTGCTAGTAGGCCTGGACGATAGTTTACCACTGAAGAATAAACGAAGAACTGGCGAAGTCTGAGGATGGGAACCAGGGTTTTAAGCAGGTGCAGGTGAGTAGTGGCAATCAGTGAGATGAACAACAGCAGTGGAGGTGAGTTGGCGGGAATCAGAATGTAGGTCAGCCACGCCCAGCCAGGAAGACAGACAAACATAGAAGGGGAAAAGAAGGAGGAAGTACTGCAGATCCTCACAGTACCCCCCTCTCAACGGGAGCCTCCTGGCGACCACCAGGCTTGTCTGGATGAGCCCTGTGAAAGGCCCTTATCATTACAGGGTCCAGAACTCGGGAGCGAGGGACCCAGCATCGCTCCTCGAGGCCGTAACCCTCCCAGTCCACCAGATACTGTAAGCCCCTGCCCCGGCGCCTGACGTCCATGAGACGGTGCACTGTGTATGCAGGATGGTCATCAATGATTCTGGGAGGAGGAGGGGGAACGGTTGGAGGGCTCAGGTCACTGGTGTGAACAGGCTTAATCTGGGAGACATGAAAAGTAGGATGGATTCTCAATGTTCTGGGAAGCTTCAGCCGGACTGCAGAGGGGTTAATAATCCTTTGAATGGAGAAGGGACCAATGAAGCGTGGAGACAACTTCTTAGATTCTGTGAGGAGAGGAATGTTCCTGGAAGATAACCAGACAGACTGACCTGGGACGTAAGGAGGGGCAGCCTGTCTGTGGCGGTTGGCCGACTGTTGGTTCCGAGCTGAAGTCAGGAGAAGAGCAGAGCGAGTGTCTTTCCAGATCTTCTGACAACGACGAACATGCTGCTGGACAGAGGGAACTGCTAGTTCTCTCTCCTCTTCAGGGAACAGGGGCGGCTGGTACCCTAAAGAGGCCTCAAACGGGGAGAGACCAGTAGCAGAACAGGTTAGGGAATTATGAGAGTACTCAACCCAGGGAAGATGGGAGCTCCAGGTAGAGGGGTTACGGTCAACGATGCAGCGGAGGGCTGACTCCAGGTCCTGGTTGGTTCGCTCAGTTTGACCATTTGACTGGGGATGATATCCGGATGTTAAACTGACAGAAGCTCCCAGGGATTGACAGAACTCCTTCCACACTCGAGAGGTGAATTGAGGACCGCGGTCAGAAACTATGTCTGAAGGGATTCCATGTAGCCGGAAAACGTGTACAGAGAGGAGTTGGGAGGTCTCCAGGGCTGAAGGGAGCTTAGGAAGAGCTACAAAGTGGGCAGACTTAGAGAACCTATCAACAATGGTGAGAATTGTGGTGTTACCCTGGGAGGGAGGCAGACCGGTAACAAAGTCCAAGGCGATATGTGACCAGGGACGACTAGGGATGGGTAGAGGCTGAAGCAATCCTGCAGGTGTTTGGTGGGAGGACTTACTCCTAGCACACGTGGGACAGGAAGAAACAAACTCCTGAGTGTCCTTGTTGACAGTTGGCCACCAGAAGTGTCTCTTAAGAAGAGAGCGTGTGCGGTTTACTCCGGGATGGATGGAGAACCGGGAACTGTGGACCCACTGTAGAACCTTGGAGCGAGCAGCATCGGGAATGAACTGACGGTTTGGAGGACCGTTACCAGGATCTGGTTGCTCTCTCAAAGCCTCCTGGATGGTGTTATTAATCTCCCAAGAGAGGGCGCCTACAACACAACTCTTGGGCAGGATTGAAACAGCAGAGGGCTCGGGAGAGTCAGAAGAGTACAGTCTGGATAGAGCATCGGGCTTAACATTCCGGGAACCTGGACGGTATGTGAGACTAAAATTGAAGCGACTGAAGAAGAGAGCCCATCTGGCCTGTCGAGAGTTCAGCCGTCTCGCTGACTGGATGTAGGCGAGGTTCTTGTGGTCTGTCCAGACCAGGAATGACTGCTTGCTGCCCTCGAGCCAGTGTCTCCACTCCTCTAACGCCAACTTTACTCCCAGAAGCTCCCTGTTTCCAACATCATAATTGCGCTCAGCAGGAGAGAGGCGGCGTGAAAAGAAAGCACAAGGATGAAGGATGTTATTAGAACCAGCTGTTTGTGACAAGACAGCTCCCACCCCAGTGTCTGACGCATCAACCTCCACAATAAACTGCTTCTCAGAGTCTGGCTGGATGAGGATGGGAGCAGAGGTGAACAGGGACTTGAGTTTGAGAAAAGCCTCATTAGCCTCTGGGGTCCAGAAGAACTTAATGTTGACAGAGGTGAGTCTTGAGAGAGGTGCAGCAACCTTACTGAAGTTCCTGATGAAGCGTTGGTAAAAGTTTGCGAAGCCCAGAAACCTCTGAAGCTCCCTCCTCGTAGTAGGGGCTGGCCACTCGACCACAGCCTCGATCTTTCCAGAATCTGCCTCCACTCTGCCCTGACTAATGATATAGCCCAGGAAGCTGATCCGGTTCTGGTGGAACTCACACTTCTCAGCCTTGACATAGAGCTTGTTCTCCAGCAGTCTCTGAAGCACCAGGCGGACATGGTTCTCGTGTTCCTCCTGGTTTTTGGAGAAAATCAGGATGTCGTCTATGTATACAAAGACAAAGCGGTTAAGGAAATCACGCAGAACATCGTTGACCAGAGCCTGAAATACTGCTGGAGCGTTAGTGAGTCCAAAGGGCATGACTAGGTATTCAAAATGACCTAAGGGAGTGTTGAAAGCCGTCTTCCATTCATCCCCTTGACGGATACGGACCAGGTGATAGGCGTTCCTAAGGTCAAGCTTGGTGAACAGGGTTGCCTCATGGAGAGGTTCAAAAGCAGAGGTGAGAAGGGGTAATGGGTACTTGTTCTTAACAGTGATGTTGTTTAACCCACGAAAGTCAATGCAAGGTCGCAGTGACTTATCCTTTTTGCCAACGAAGAAGAAACCGGCACCCACGGGAGAGGAGGAAGAACGAATAATCCCAGCAGCCACTGAGTCAGTGATATATAGCTCCATAGCCTCCTTTTCAGGACGGGACAGGTTGTAGAGGCGGCTGGTGGGTAGAGGAGCCCCAGGAAACAGATCTATGGAGCAGTCGTAGGGCCGATGAGGAGGAAGAGAGAGAGCCCTCTCCTTGCTGAAGACCAATCTCAGGTCATGGTAGGTCGCAGGAACTCCAGTTAAGTCTACAGAAGCAGCAGAGTTTGGGGAGACAGAGACAGGAGGCACGGCAGATAACAGACAGTTAGCGAGACAGTGCTGATCCCATTCAATGATCTTTCCCTTGACCCAATCAATGTGTGGGTTGTGGGTGCGAAGCCACGGATAACCCAATACCAGAGGTGTGGAAGGTGCAGAGATTACCTTTAACTGGATGAGCTCTCTGTGGTTGCCGGAGGTGATCAATGTCAAAGGGGCTGACTGTGCTGTTACAGAGGAGATTAATTGCCCATTAAGTGCATAGGCTGTTAGAGGTTCATCTAACGGCTCCGGGCAGAGTCCCAGCTGTTCAGCTAGCTCACGGTCCAAAAAACTATCCTCAGCACCAGAATCAATGAGAGCTTGGATAGGCAAAGTCATAGTATTAACACAGATCTTGGCGGGTATTAGAAAACGGCACAAAGAAGGGGGTAGAGATGATGGCTGTGGACTCGTCAGAACCCCCAATCTCACTGACGAGCTCCCACGTTTGGGCGTACAGGACAGTTGGCAATGACATGCCCGGCGTTGCCACAATACATGCATTGGCCAGCACACGCCCGACGTTGACGCTCCTCCGGAGATAGTCTAGCGCGACCCAGTTGCATAGCCTCCTCGTGAGAAGAGGTGCGCCCGCTGGGCGGCGAGAAAACGGAGGGAGACTTAAACACAGAGGGAACAGGGTAGGTGGAAAAACTGGGCTTACTGTGTGAGACAGGTGGATTCCGCTGTGTCCGCTCAGCTCTGCGCTCCCGCAAATGACAGTCCAGGCAGGACACAAAGGAAATCAGATCTTGGAGATCCGCTGGTACGTCTCGTGCTGCTAATTCATCCCGGAGCTGATCCTTTAATCCTCTCAAAAACACCGCTTTGAGAGCCGCCTCGTCCCACCGAGCCTCTGCAGCGAGTGTGTGAAACTCGATGGAATATTCGGCCACACTCCGGTTTCCTTGTTGTAAACCGAGCAGCTGATTCTCGGCGGAGCCAGAATAATTGGGATGATCAAAGACAGCAGAAAAACGCTCAGAGAAGCATTCAAAACGCAGATTGTCATAGTCCACTGAAGAGCTCAAAGCCTCTGCCCAGGTTAAAGCCTTGCCACGGAGCAAACTCAGAACATAATTAATCCTGGTAACATCAGCTGCAAACGAAACAGGACGCTGGCGAAAAACCTTGTTACATTGGAAAATAAATCCTCTGCATTTCTCCACCTCACCGTGGAATGGCTCAGGGTCGGTGATGGGGAAATCCTGGCGTGGAGTAGGAGAAAAAGCTGGATTGGGAGTGGCATGAGAAACTGCAGCCGAGGTAGTTAGAGCTGAGATCTGGCAGGCTAACTCAGAGACATGATGAGCCATGGATTGATTGCTCTCGACTAACGCCCGAATGAGCTGGTCGTGTTGACCCAGAAGGGAACCCTGACTAGACAGGGCATGATGGACTGTGGCGGGATCCGCTCCAGTGCCTGCGGGGTTCATTGTTGGCCAGTTCTTCTGTTACGCTTCCCGAGAAGTGACTGGAGATGAGAACCCGCTACGCAAACACTAGACGGAGACAGTGGTGAAGTGTCAAACAATAGTCTTTATTTGACCACGGCACAGGCAAGGTGTAGAGAGGAGCTCAGAGAAGACAGACGTGGAGCTGGATACCTCAGGGGGAGACGGAGGTGCGGAGATGCACGGAGGGAGCACCGGCGTGGAGAGCCGGAGATCCAGAGCTGGCGAATGTAGACAGGATGAGCTGGTGTGCGTGGAAGCACGGAGGAAACTCAGACGAGGAGTCGGAGGCTGGACGTGGCAAGCAGAGCGGCAGGTGTGTGTAGATCTGGAACAGGAAAGATGCAGGGTTAGAAAGGAATAACCTTTCACTAGGAGTATCAAAAAGGTTTACTAGAATTACTGCTAGTAGGCCTGGACGATAGTTTACCACTGAAGAATAAACGAAGAACTGGCGAAGTCTGAGGATGGGAACCAGGGTTTTAAGCAGGTGCAGGTGAGTAGTGACAATCGGTGAGATGAACAACAGCAGTGGAGGTGAGTTGGCGGGAATCAGAATGTAGGTCAGCCACGCCCAGCCAGGAAGACAGACAAACATAGAAGGGGAAAAGAAGGAGGAAGTACTGCAGATCCTCACAGGATATTTGTCATTGTTCAAATGATAATAAACAAACAGCATATTTGTCCACTCATATGTTGATATGAGTATTAAAAACTTGAAAAATATCCCTCTAAGGTAGATTTAGAACAGATAAAAAATGTGCGATTAATTTGCGATTAATCGCGATTAACTATGGACAATCATGCGATTAATCGCGATTAACTATGGACAATCATGCGATTAATCGCGATTAAATATTTTAATCGACTGACAGCCCTAGAAAAAATACATGAATAAAAAGTACATGAATAAAAAGTACATGAATAAAAAGTTACAGTGCAGTTTAAGATATGAATAGTTCACACAGAAGTTCCATTTTACTGATGCCTTTCTTTAAGGTTTCTCCGAACATGAGCTGTGTACGCTTTATTGGCACATACGTCCCGAGCAGCATACACAGAGAAAATCAGCCAGGACAAAGTCCCCAGACACTGATTCCCTGGGGTTACTAGCCCCAAATGTTCATTAACCAAAAACGAAACACAACCGCTCAGTTTCAATTAAAAGCAGCGGCAAAAAGATAAGTCTTCAGCCTGGATTTAAAAGTAGTCAGAGTTGCAGCGGACCTGCAGGTTTCTGGTAGTTTGTTCCAGATGTTTGGAGCATAATAACTGAACGCTGCTTTACCATGTTTAGTTCTGACTCTAGGGACAGAAAGCTGACCAGTCCCTGAAGACCTGAGAGTTCTGGATGGTTCATAATTTAGCAGTAGATCAGAAATGTATTTTGGGCCTAAACCATTCAGTGCTTTATAAACCAGCAGTAGTATTTTGAAATCTATTCTTTGACACACAGGAAGCCAGTGTAAAGACTTCAGAACAGGAGTGATGTGATCCACTTTCTTAGTGTTAGTGAGGACTCGAGCAGCAGCGTTCTGAATCAGCTGCAGCTTTCTAATAGATTTTTTAGTGAGACCTGTAAAGACACCATTACAGTAGTCCAGTCTACTGAATATAAAAGCATGGACAACTTTTTCCAAATCCTGCTGTGACATTAGTCTTTTAATCCTAGATATGTTCTTTAGGTGATAGTAGGCTGATTTAGTAATTGTTTTAATGTGACTGTTGAAGCTCAGGTCAGAGTCCATGACTACACCTAGATTTCTGGCTTTATCTGTTGTTTTGAACATTGCAGACTGAAGCTCAGCGCTAACTTTTATACGTTCTGCCTTAGCTCCAAAAACCATTACCTCAGTTTTGTCTTTGTTTAATTGGAGAAAGTTCTGACACATCCAGTCATTGATTTGTTCAATGCACTTACTCAGTGTTTGAATTGGAGCATAGTCTCCTGGTGAAATGGTTATGTAAATGTGTGTGTCATCCGCATAGCTATGGTAACTTATTTTGTTGTTTTTCATTATCTGAGCCAGTGGTAGCATGTAGATGTTAAAGAGAAGAGGCTCCAAGACGGAGCCTTGAGGAACCCCACATGTCATATTTGTCAACTCAGATTTGTATTTACCTATAGAAACAAAGTTGTTTCTGTCCTTTAAGTAGGATTCAAACCAATTTAGAACTGTTGATGAAAGTCCCACCTGGTTTTCCAGTCGGTCTAGTAATATGTTGTGGTCAACATATTACTAGACGAAATCCTGACTGGAACACATCCAAACAATTATTTCAATGCAAGAAATTACTCAACTGTTGAAAAACTACTTTTTCAATGATTTTACCTAGAAATGGCAGGTTTGATATGGGCCTGTAGTTGTTCATTACTGAAGCGTCTAGATTATGCTTTTTTAAGAGCGGTTTAATGACTGCAGTTTTCAGGGCCTGTGGAAAAACACCTGAGTGAAGAATGAATGAATGAAAACTTTATTACAGACTCAGGCTCCAGACAAAAGACAAGACACCACATAGACAAAAGACAAGACATTACATATAATAAATTACATACACAGCATAAAAAAAATTAATAGTTTAAGAATAATTTAAATCAGTGTCCTACAAAGAGACAACTATACCAATGTCTCCACAGCTGTGATTGGTAGCGTGTAGTACTAAACCTAGGCCAAGAGGATTTCATTATCAGAGTCATTAAGCCAGCAAATACATTTATACATGAGATTTCTTAAAACAGCTTGTAGAGTATTGACTCCAGCAGCCACAAACATTTCACTTGCACTAGACCATCGAGGTCTCTTCAGCAATATTCTCATGGCATCATTATAAGCTACTTGAAGTTTCCGTAAACTTGCTTTTCTGTAGTTTGACCACAAATGTGCAGTATCGAGTGGTGTACAATATGCTCTGAACAGAGACACACTCTTCACTCCATCTGTACATGCACTAAACTTACGTAGGAGAATGTTTGCTTGTGCATACATCATGCGGCATTGCCTATAAATATCTTCATCATCTGTCATTTGTTCTGTAATAAAGTGTCCAAGATATTTTAACTTATTACAGACACTAAGATTAATATCAGACAATTTAAAATCAGGACATTTTAGACATTTATCCTCTTTGGTTCTAAAGATCATGACAGCACTCTTACTGGCGTTGTATTTGATGTCTGTCGTGGATATTTTAACCTCGTCAATACTGTAAAGATGTACAATGAGAGTAATAAATAATAAACAGGTGAAAGCAAACAGAGTTGTCTTAGTAGTTCTTTATACAAGCTTGTAGGTACGGTCATGCAAAGTACAGAGTCGTTTGCAGGAGTGGACACAGGGGCAAATGTGTGTGTGTGATTTATAGAGGACCTGTTGCTGTGCAGACAAAGAAAGAGATAACACCTTCTCCTAACTGTTATCTTACAATGCTCTCATAAGGAACAAGAGCCTCATTGTTCAAATACGACCTTGGCAGGAAGCTACCGTGGGATACAACAGGTTGAGCTGACCAAGCAATTTCTCAGCATAATATCATCATTTGGTTTTACCGTATAAAGTAATATAAGAAATACATTACACTACATTCCCTTCCTTTGATCATACTTTGATCAATCATGAAAATAAAACAAATGACAGGATAGACTGATCTAACACATCAATGAATACATCCCATCGCTGGTTTAAGTAAACACATGATAAACATATCATGGAAAGTGGCTGTTTTTGTGGAGGACAGACTCCGTATGTGGAAAGCAAAAGAATACTGAAACGAGGGAATGGCAGTCTTACACTAAATGTTACAGTTCGGTGTCCGACTCTTCAGTATCGGCAACAGTGGGGGCTGAATCTGGTTTGGCCGTAACATTGTCAGTGGTTTGAGGGAGAGCGGTGTATTGTACGAATGCAGAGGAGATCATACTAGAAAAACATTTCTTCATGAGGGGAACTACACAGCATGTACAGCAGAAGTATAGGATTATGCCAAACACAAAGCCATGGAGAATATGCAAAGGATCCACTCTACTAGTGTCCAGACCCTCCAACAGTTTCTGCATCGTTCACATCGCTCACGGTTGCGTTGTCGTCTTTCCAGGTGGGCGTTAGCTAATTCTTGTCCGAGGGGCTCCATCTTCAATCACTCGCCAGTGATCAGGCACAAAGTTTATGTTCTTGGTGTCGTCGTCTCCTTAGTGGATGTGTCTAGTCTGACTGAGCCTGTGCCTTTATGACCATATCAATTAAACCCCACACAATGACGGCACAGACAAGGAACCAGAGGCATATGAAAAAGCACAGCTGGCCCTCGCCCATGATTCTTGTGTGTGGTACTAGGGTGTATGTACTGCGTGTGTGGTGCTGGTGGTGACTTGGCACATCACTTGTCGTCGTCTGTTTCTACTGGACCGGCTAGACTGGGGCGCAGATGACAGCTTTGCAGTGGCTGGCGTGGACCCACGTGGCTCTCTCTGCGACCTTGACCGCTGTCTGGGTGACGAGAAGCACCTGGTAGGGACCTTGCCAACGGCTGGATCTCCAACTCTTTCTCCGGAAGTCCTTGACCAGCACGAAGTCGCCTGGTTGGATACGGTGGAGTGGACCAGTAGCAGGGGTAGGTAGAGCTGCTGCTACCTGGCGTCTGATATATATATATATATTTTTTTGGATGACAGGTTAACACAATATGACAACATTGAGTCTTCACACAGGCTTGTGGAAGGAAGGGGACATCCTGGCGTCTTGATCCCAATCTGTGGAGGGACTGCAAAAAGGATTTCAAAAGGGCTTAGTTGACTCCGTGTTCGTTTCCGCATCCTCATGTACATCAGCACAATGGGCAGGGCTTGTGTCCAGGATAAACCTGTGTCTGCGCAGCATTTTGCTAGCTTGTTTTTGATTGTACCGTTCTCTCTTTCCACCGCACCACCACTCTCTGGATGGTAAGCACAATGCTTTCTGATGTCCATGCCAAGGTATTCTCCTATCTGTGCAATGGCCTTATTAGCAAAATGTGAACCATTGTCGCTAGAGATCTTGCTTGGTATCCCCCATCTAGGAATAATTTCCCTTAGCAAAGCTTTAGCCACAGCATTTGCTGTTTGTGCATTTACCGGAAATGCTTCAACCCATTTGGACCACATGTCAACCATTACTAGACAGTGTTTCTTACCCTCTGATGGACTAAGTTCTATTAATGGCCTCTAACATCCCCCCTTTTGACACATGGTCTAACCCATGTGTCAATGTAGCACATTTCCTAATGAGACAGGGTCAGTGTTGCTGGTGTGTGCAGAGCGTTTACATAAAAATTGTCTACACTTCCAAATAGCGCCAAAATCATGTACTACCCCAAAAGCATACCGTGAGTCAGTGTAGATAGTTACAGATTTGCCTTTTGCAAAAGTGCAGGCCTCAGTGAGTGCTACGAGCTCTGCTGCTTGTGCTGAGAGGTGGCATGGGAGCGGTCCGGAACAGAGGACAGCAGAATCTGAAACAACAGAGAAACCCACCCGATTAGTGCCCACAGGGTCGCGAGAGGCGGATCCATCAACATACAAAATGAGGTCAGGGTTGGTCAGGGGTACATCTTTTAAGTCAGGTCTGGGAGTACATACAATAAGAAGCTCGGCAACACAGTCGTGTTCGTCACCGTCTTCTGGGAGAGGCATAAGAGATGCTGGGTTCAGACTGGTACATCGTTGGACTTCTACATTAGGCATGTCTAGCAGGCATGTGTGATACCTAAGATAACGTGTAGCAGAGAGGTGTGATGTTCTCTGTTCACAGAGGATGAGAGAAACAGCATGTGGAACCAACAGTGTCAAAGGTGCATAACCTACAATGTCACGTGATGAGTTGAGAGCTTTTTCAGCTGCAGCAACTGCACGGAGACATTTTGGCAGGCCAGCAGCTACAGGATCTAGCCTGGAGGAGAAATAGGCAACAGGCCTCTGTTTTCCCCCATGATCCTGAAGGAGAACTGAGGTCATACACCCATCGCGTTCATCCACTGCCTGTGTAAAAGGCTTGGTAGGATCGGGTAGACCTAGCGTCGGAGGGGATTGGAGGGCCAGCTTCATGTTAATGAAGGCTTTATCGGCTTCTGGCGTCCATTTAAGGCGATCTGCAGGTTTCAAACCAGTGACATGCGTGATTGTACGGAGTGGCTGTTCGAGCGGAGAATAGTTAGGAATGAATGACCTGCAGTACGAACACATACCCAAAAATGACATCATCTGTCGCTTAGTGACAGGTTTTGGCAGAGCAGCCAATGATGCAATACGCTTATCTGAAAGCGTTTTTCCCTCGCCTGAAATGATGTGACCCAGAAATGTAACTGTCTTCTGTACATATTGAAGTTTAGACAAACTGGCCTTGTGGCCCTCGGCTGCGAGGTGTTTTAACAAGGAAATTGTATCAGCTTCACACTGTTCTGCTGTGGGTGCGCAAATCATGAGGTCATCAACATATTGTATGAGAGCGGTCCCTTTGGAAACTTGTAGAGAGGCCAAACTTGTACACAATGCTTGGTTGTACACAGTGGGAGATTCGCAGTAGCCTTGACACAAACGTGTGAATGTGTATGGCTTACCATCATATTCAAATGCGAACCAAAATTGACTGTCTTTGTGTACAGGGACACTGAAAAATGCATTTGAGAGGTCTACCACAGTGAAAAATGCTGCGGAGGCGGGAACCTGAGAGAGAATGAGATAAGGATTTGGAACGAGCGGTGCGCGTGCATGTACGGCTTCATTTACAGCTCGTAAATCCTGCACAAATCTCCATTCGTCAGGGGGTTTGTCACGGATCTTTTTAACCGGAAAAACAGGAGTGCGGACTGGAGAATTATTACATGCAATAATTACCCCTTGTTTAAGCAGGGAGGTAAAAACTGGCCGAATGCCATCAACAGCTTCACGCTTTAATGGGTATTGGGGTTGATTTGGGCGGTAGGTAGACTTAGGGGTGATAACAATAGGTTCGGCAGAACGGATTAAACCAACATCATATTTGTGAGCTGCCCAGAGTGTCGGAGGCACATCTTTTAGCGCGGCAGGAAGCTCAGAAATATGAGAGTAACCTGAAAACACAGGCTCCCCTGGCCCCGGCCCAGAATTCACACAGTCCTCGCCGATCAAAACAAGAGTACGTAGGGCGTGTATGTTACAGTCAACATCGTACTTAAAAACATCGTGTGACATGGAGTACATGATCTTAGGTGTGTGTGTGTCTGTCCAATCAGTGATAGATTCCCAATCTTTAACGAATGGACCCAAATCCCTCCATTTATCAGTGGGGCCCCTTGCTAGTGAAATGTGCGGGACCGCCCCTGGGATTTGATACAGCGTGTGTTGTGTGAGTGTGACAGAAATAGCACTGCACAGCGAGCTCCAATACATTGTTTTAAGCATGATTTCGTCATTCACACATTCCAACAGAAACTGTTCATCATAGTATTTGCATGTATCATCAGAAACGCTAGCAGTGCAATGTAAATTAGGAGCTTCCATAAACACAGCCAGTGGTGGGACACGCTGACGGGCCAAACGCAACAGTTTCTGAGAATCAGGAAATGTAGCAAGCCATTGATACACAAACCACAATTCCTCGTCAAATGAGAGTTTTTGGACCATCGTAGGGGATGGTCGTCTGACTTTTAGACCCTCATTTGTAGAAATGAGGTCAAGGCCAAACCGGAGGATCAGATCTCTGCCCAGTAAATTTATAGGGCAGACAGATGACAGAAGGAAACTGTGTTTGACTGATGTGGGAAATGGGTGGCTGTCATCACCGTTATCTCTACACTGGACTGGTACTGAAAACTTCTCCTTTATAGTTACACCTGCCGCTCCTATTGAGTGAATAAATCTACCACTTAATTTGCAATCAGGCAAATCTGCCATTTTTACCACAGAATGTGTGGCCCCTGAGTCAACCAAAAACGTAACATCAACACCCATGATGGCTAGAGTGAATGTGGGAAATTTCTTAAATGCTGCTTCAGTGTCATATTTCAAATATGTACCATCTTTAACCACAGGCATGTGTTCTAATCTATCGATAGCTTGCATGATGTGTGTGTGTGTGTCACTTCCCTGTTTTGATGCTGCAGGTAGAGGTCCCGTCTCACTCGACCGGACCCTCCTTTCCTCCTCTTCCGCACGTCAGTCTGAAGTTCCCCCTTGCTGTTGATTTCCCCGGTTCTGGTTCCATGCGGCTTTTGGACAGTCATTGACCCAGTGGTCTTTGGATCGGCAGATGAAACAGCTTCCATCTTTCCTTGCTTCTTGGTTGGTTTGGCGGCCTCTGCCCCGTCCTCCATGGGTGTTTTGTCCCTCGCCACCGCGTCCTCTGCCTCTGCCTCTGAGACCACCTCTGCCACGGTTGTCGCCTTGGGGTTGGTGTGACCAACCTGTAATAGCTTGGACCATGGTCAGTTGGGCTTTTTCTTTTCTGTCACGTCTTTTCTTGTCGTCGTTGACCTTTTCTTCGTTTAGGCGTGAACAGCATGCCTGCGCATTTCTTCAAGTCTGGCGCCATCCATCACTCGCCGAGTGCGGTGATTGCGTCGCGGTATGGGGGCATTGTCATTATGGTCCCACTCTGGTTTCTTCAGACAGAGTTGGCCAGCCAGCAGTGCCGTGAAATGGCTGGCATGTGTTGGCCCGATTTTTAATGTCAGTAATTTCTTTATCTCAGGCATGGTGGGAGAGAACTGTTGGCAGAAGAGGAGTAGGGCTTTGGCGAATTTATCGCCGTCTTGTTGAATTTTAGGGAGATGTTCCAACATTTCCTTCATTTCTTTCATTGTCCAGGGGCCAGAGGTGGGGACTCGAGTCACATGACTTGACTCGAGTCAGACTCGAGTCGCATATTTTTTAACTTGAGACTTGCTTGACTAACATTGATAAAAGACTTGACTTGACTTTGACTTGGTATTCATGACTTGAGACTTGACTTAAGCTTGAGACAGATGACTTGAAAGGACTTGACTGTTTAAAATTAAATATTTGCGTTTGTTTTTGTAGTGAGATATTACGTTTAGTTTTTTCGAAAAACGTGATTGGGTGATTATAGCGCCATGCGCGCAAACCTGGCAACCCACTAGACGGCAGGAGTGTCAGTTAACATGGCAGCGGCTAGCGTTACTCCAAAAATAGTGAAGTTTGGATTCAAGGATTATGTTGTCGATGACGCTAATAAGAAGAGAACAGCGGTATGCAGGGTCTGCAGCATAAAGATCAGTGACACGACCACCACAACATCCAACTTCATTCGTCACTACAAAAAAACCCACAGAGAAAGGTGCGTGAATGTGTTGTGTTAGCTAGAAAGCTAACGTTAAGTTTAAGCTACGTTAGACTTGGTTTCAAATCGATTAAGCATTGCAAAGAGAAGACAAAACGGTAAATGAATACTAGAACCGCCAAGGGATTCATTTTGACTAACCCTGATACTGACGGGCTGTCAGGAGAGGGAGAGAGAGAGAGAGAGAGAGAGGGAAAGAGATGCCTCGTTTATTTCCCCTGTGTTATTATCAGAAGTTACTGTAAACTGTTGAATAATGTAGTTCATCTACTTTTAATAGTTTGTTTAAATGTTTTAATTATATTGTTTTTGTTTGTAGAAGTGCATCATTCTTTGATTTATTGTAAAAATGAATCTGAACTTTTTGATCTGTTAGGTTGATAAACTGAAGCAATTTCTAAATTAACCCAATTAAGTGAGTTTTAAATCGTCCTACTTTTAGTTTATAAGGAAATGATGAAGAGGAACAAATTAAATGATTTGAAAATGATATCTATGTAGGTGCTGACGCTGTTGGCGGTTCTAGTGTTAACAGACATTTAAATTAAATATGTGTAATGGCAAATGCCATATATGATTTTCTTACCTGGAATTCTGCCTTTTGAACAGACTTTTTGATTGAGTCCTAGCTATATTGTCTGCAGTTCTAGGGTTAATATGAATCTAATATGATTGCCATCGGTCTAAATTAGATTTCAAATGATTAACTGTGTATGTAATGAAGATCATAGTGTGGGTTGAATCCATTTTCATAACCACTGTCTTTTAACTGATTTAAATGCAGAAACTGGGCTTATTCATCAGAATTTCGTATGACTTGACTTGACTTGCTTGACCTGAGCAATGACTTGACTTGACTTGCTTGACTCTCACCACAGTGACTTGGGACTTGCTTGATACTTGTAGGTCAAGACTTGAGACTTGCTCATGACTTGCACATGTAGGACTTACTCCCACCTCTGCCAGGGGCGGTAAACAACAGCTGGACCCTCTGGTCCCATTGTTTGAATCATGGGAAATGCTTGTTGTACCGTGGAGTCGGGAGGGTGATGTACTTGTCCTCCCCTTGCTGTGTCAGCCAGTCCTTGTTGTTGGTGTGCAGGAGCGTTTGGAGGGGGTATGTATGGAGGAGGGAAAGGGTATCCTGGGTCGAGGAGAGGGTTCCTCGTGCCTGTAAGAGAAGGATACAGACAAGTGGATGTCTGGTGGAATGGATTATGTGGTTTCGGACAACATTTATTTTCCCTCTTTCCTTCACTTTCATCATCTACCTTTGTTTTCTTTCTTGCCGAGGCCAACTGCCTCCTTTCACGGCATTCTGCTTCATCCTCCCAGTATTTTAAACACTTTCTGTGAGTTTCTATCTTTTCTAACTCTTTTACTTTAATTTTTCTCTTCTTTCTCATTCCATCTTCACACTCTTGTAATTTGTCCTTTAGGTCTCTGATTTTTAATTTACTCAAAAGGCGCGTTCACACCAAGTACTTTTCCCACAAAGGTTCATCAGAACTTAGTTAATCAGAACTCTTTAGTTCTCATGAACTAAGTACAGATCGCGTTCACACCGGAATAAGTTCCTGGGGGAAGGATTAGGCAAATGAAGCCGCTGACGTCACTTCTTCTTCTTCTGCTTTGGGTTTACTGGCAGGCCGCAAACAACTTCACGGCGAGTACAGTAGGTGGCGGTATGCACCTTAAAGTTGCAATCCGCCAAAAACCGAGAGAAGAAGAAGAAGAAAAACTTCCCACGTATACTGCCACGCCCACCCGCTGTATATGAGGCGTCTGTTTACCTTCCGACCTCAGACATGATGGAGTTGACTGAAGTTGTGGTTTTTGTGCTCGTGTTATACAGCTTTGTAACTGAGTTATTTAAGCCACAAATACAGATCGTCGACCGGACAAATGAAATAGCAATGCTGATTCGGAAGCGAAGGCGGTTAAGAAGCCTTAACAAAAGGTTTGAACGACGACACATGGCCATATTTGACCGTAGGACGGCTGAGGATGATGAGCGTTATCACGCCATAAGAACAGCAATGGTAAGTTCAGTAAATCACATGGATACTATCTAATGCAGGATTTGTTTGTGGAGTTATGTAGAGCTAATTTGTGCCTTTGTATGGGTTCCAGATATGCGAATACTACGGAACGCGTCGTATCCCGCGCTCTCTCTGGGTGAACAATAGAACATCGGCCTGGTGGGAGACGGTGGTGCCAACGTACACCGATGTGCAGTGGATCAAAGACTGGGGGGCAAGACACACGCACAGCCCTTATGAGGCATCTGAACAGCGTGTAAATTGTATATTGTAAATTGACAATAAAGCTGATCTTTTGTACAGTGCTTTTGGTTCTCTCTTATTTACCACAGTGAACAGGCTAAATTACAAGTGCAGACACACCTTAGTGCAAAGATAAAGTGTCAGTATCAAAACAGTGTGGCAATATAATAACAAACTGTGCAAGGTGTGTCGTATGCACAGTAAATAGGCTCAGCAGCAAACACATTATATATTATCCCCTCAGGATTTCAGAATCATATTAAATTATAATTATTGATGCATAAATGTCAACATTGCAGTTGGTAAAGTTTTTATCAAATTACTTTATATAATGTTGGGTAGCTTAACCTGTACTTATAGTATGTTTGATTTATATTTCGTATAAAATCTAAATCTGCAAAACTTGTATCCAAAATTGTCAAATGTAGTGGAGTAAGACTTGTGTTTCTGCCCCTGCCTTTCAAGTCACTGTAAAGATAAAGTGTCAGTATCTAACTAAGAGGAGAAATAAGCAAGATACAGGTTTAATCGCCATGTGGGTTCTCTTTTATTTAGCACAGTCAAGACATAACAATACCATGCATTGTAAATAGAATATAAAGAAACATTTTTAAATGTAAAATAAAGTGTCAGTCAGTCTCAAAACAATATAACAATATAATAACAATGGCAATATATATATAATAATAATAAAAAACTGTCCCAGGTGTAGGGATAGGCTCAGCAGCACACACCTTAGTGCAAAGTTAAAGTGTCAGTGGCAATATATATATATATAATAACAATCAAAAATAAACTGTCCCAGGTGTAGGGATAGGCTCTGCAGCAGATACACCGTAGTGCAAAGTTAAGTAATAGTGGCAAAAAACTACAGGGAGGAAGGCCTGATGGATTGAACTAGCTCGGAAAGCACTCCCAGAAGCCCAATCTGAAAGGTGTTTTGCTGTTCCACCTGCCGCGCCATCACGTCAGCCTGGCGCGCCATCACCATGAGCAGCTGTTCCTCCGCTTCCTGGGCCTTGCGTGAATCCACCAGCTGTTCCTCGCGAATCTCCTTGCTGACCATGGCACGCCGGTCCTCATTCTCCTTGCTGGCCTCAGCACGCCGGTCCTCCATCGCCACGATGCTGTCAATGAAGTTATCATCCCGAGCCCGCTTTCCTATGAGGAGAAATATACAAGATCAGATTAATCGCCATATAGTTTTATAACATACTAGGAATTTGTTTACTAGTAGGTTGTCAACGGAGACAACATTGGACAGGGTGCAGACAGGGACAGTGTACAAAATGCAGGTGTAAAGTAGAAGATAAGATAGTATCAAATAGCTGACGCTCAAAGTGCCCTTATTTATTGTTTTGTATTTTTTAAGAGTGCTTAATGTATGCTTGAACTTTGTTTTATTTTGTCAAAACATTATAAGAGTTTTCTTACCAGAAGTCATGTGACCTCTAGCCCGGATGTTTGTGAGGGAGTGAAAAGGGCGCTAAAAGTGTAAACGATGTATTTTCACGGTGTTTCATAATTGTACCAAGAAGGAAATAAACGTGATTAGTGGAGATCAGTTTGATGCGTAACGTTCTTTCAAGACCAGAGTAGTTACAGTGTGTTTGTAAGTACTTTTGCGTTTGGATGGTGGAAAGGGAGACGAGCAACGGCTGCTGTTGTGATCCGGAGGGGAAAGCACACTTGTTTCCAATCCAGAGAGTTGTCCCGCCTCGCCTGAAACACACGATTAGTGCCATGAGTTAGTGAAGCAAATTACAGAAACATTACACACTCATTCACAAGTCAAAACGTTTTCATAGCGGCCGAGAATGATGTTATTAGCCATGCTAGGCTGAACTGGCTAACAGTGTTAGCCTAGCATGGCTAGCTCGATCTACTGAGCAAATAAAAGTACATCTGAGACCAGTATTGTGCAGATTAAAATAGTGCAGTGCATGTAGTTTATTTTACCTTCGTCGTCGTCGGCGTTGGACAATTGACAGGCCACTGAATCCGCCGTTTCAGCGGCCTCCCACACCAGCGTGCCCGAATCGATGGTCGATAAAGTGCCGGAGAATGAGGGTCTGTGGCCGAGCAGAGCATCCAATCGATCATACCATTTACTGGTCTTCTGGCCGTTACCACTCTTGTTATTATGGCCTTTTATTTTTTTGTAGTCCTGCTTTAGTTTCTTTATTTTGTCCCGGCATGAGTTTGCGCTGTGGAAGATTCCCATGTCGGCTAACTTTACCGAACAACGCTCATACATTTTGCTGTTGGAAAACTGCCTTTAGTAGAAGCTGCTGGGTCCCATCCTCCGAGTAAATCGCCAGAAGCGCCGACACATCCTCATCACTCCACCGCTCCGATGATTTTCTTATTCTTATTGTTGCCATAACTGCTTTCACAAAAGTACTCTCTCCGTTGGTGCGCTGGGCTAATAATGCGAGGATAATAAAATGGCGGCTTCACAAAACTTTTTGGGAGTTTTACGGGGCGTGGTTTGCATTCCGCCCAGCCAATCAGACATAGGAACCTTTTTCTCCCACGAAAGTACCTGCTCTCTAGCAGGGACGGAAAAGGGGGTAAAAAAGGTTCTGATTAACTAATTTAGTTCCGGCTCTTTTTGGTGTGAACGCGACATTTCGGAACTATCGCGGAACTAAAGTGGGAAAAGTACTGCGGTGTGAACGCGCTAAAAGATCCTCCCTTTGGAAATCCGAACATTTCCGTCCATATATTTAATTTAGACAGACTGCTTTCACCATATTTTGCTCGCATGACATCTATAATCGGGCCCTCAGGAGGTTCTGCCCCCTTACTCTGCTTTGTCCCCATGACGAAAGTCTTTAAGTGTCACCAAGACACCCCGTGTTACCAAAACACTATTTTTCACCCGTCGATGATGTGATATTTGTTTCTTAGTACAAATCACACAAAAACGTTATGATCGTAAACCTTTTACGACGGATATACCGAATATCCTATTTTTAAGCAGCCCGCTTAATAAAAGTCATGGAGGTTATTTAACTTTTACTTTTAAACAATTAGAAATTGTACATCTCACTAGATATTGGAGGGCTTTTGAGTTCGTTGGATCTCGTGAAGTCATTCGGTTTCATCTAGGCACTGGTCCTCTCGTCCCGTAACACTTTTCTGTCGAGGTAGAGGAGAATCCGAGGATCCCGGCCGGCCGACCACCAGCGTCCTTTGGTGTCCCCGATGGAACTTTCAGAGATCCCGCTTCTGACACCAAGGCTGTCGTGGATATTTTAACCTCGTCAATACTGTAAAGATGTACAATGAGAGTAATCAATAATAAACTGGTGAAAGCAAACAGAGTCGTCTTAGTAGTTCTTTATACAAGCTTGTAGGTACGGTCATGCAAAGTACAGAGTCGTTTGCAGGAGTGGACACAGGGGCAAATGTGTGTGTGTGATTTATAGAGGACTTGTTGCTGTGCAGACAAAGAAAGAGATAACACCTTCTCCTAACTGTTATCTTACAATGTTCTCATAAGGAACAAGAGCCTCATTGTTCAAATACGACCTTGGCAGGAAGCTACCGTGGGATACAACAGGTTGAGCTGACCAAGCAATTTCTCAGCATAATATCATCATTTGGTTTTACCATATAAAGTAATATAAGAAATTGCCACTACATGTCATGTTCCACACCATACACAGAACAAACAGCAAGAAGCTGCTGAAGACCAGCGCTAGATGGACTCAGCACAACAAGATCATCTGCATACATAATATGGTTCACTAGAGCACTACCAATCATGCATCCAGTATTACAGGCTTTCAGTCGCTTGGACAGATCATCAATATACAGATTAAAAAGAACTGGGGACATAATGAAGAGACTTGTTTACTATATGAAGTAGATCTGAGGCCATGCAAGGAAAAACATTTTTGAAAAACCCTGTTGGAATAATATCAAGGCAGCAGGAGGAGGATTTCAGAAGTTATATAATGTCCTCTAGGTTTTTATCATTAATCTGATGGAATTGTGTCATGGAGTTTGAATTGATTTTAAGTGGACACTGAGACAAAACATTTGCTGTACCTGATGCAGAGGCACTGACTGCTTGTCTGATTTTCTGAATTTTGTCAGTGAAGAAGGAAGCAAAGTCATTGCACGCCCTGGTGGATAGAAATTCAGAGGCTACTGACACTGCTTGTTTACTGCTTGCTACTGACACTACTGTTTGTTAGTCTGTCGACGGTAGCAAACAAGGCACGTGCGTTGTTTTTGGCAATGATATCAGAGAAAGACTGTCGGGCAATTTTCAATTCCAAATTATAAATGCCAAGTCTCTCTTTATAGATTTCAAAGTGAACCTGGAGATTTGTTTTTCGCCACCTGCGTTCAGCTTTTCGACACTCTTTTTTCTGTTCTCACGGTCATGGAGATATTTTCTTGCCAATCACTTCCTTTACCTTAGCAATGGCATCTATAACATTTTTTATTTTTGAATTAAAATGATCTACTAGCTCATTTACTGAGATGTTAGCAGGGGCAAGTGTGGAAGAAAAATTCGGAGTAAATATTTCCCTAGTATTTTCAGTTCAATATCGCTTTGTGGTTACCTCTTTTTGAACATTTTTGTGAACAGAAATAGAGCTCTATCAGTGGTGCTGATTTGTACCAAGCTGCATAGTGTGGCTCTAGGGAATTGTAGTTTTTAAATATATTAGTGTTTTTCCTAAAATTGGAAGTTATAAATACCGAATCAAGAATACACTGAGGGTTTAAGGGGATGGTAAACACATTTGTGTAATCAGATTTAAAATATCAAATTGTGAAATGGGTGAAAATAAATGTTAACCATATTTGACTCAAATTTGACAGTGCCCCCAGTTTTGACTACACTCATGTGATAGCTGAGGTCAAGTGCTCTCTATAACAGTATGTCCCATGTCTGTAGTCCCTTTTCTTGCTTAATTATAAGCCTTCAAACATGCACCGAGGTCAAGGTTCAAAGGTCAGTATTTCAAAGCAGGAGCCATGTGGAATCTTCATACTGACATATGTTATGCCGCGTTTCCACTACAGCGCGCAGCCCGGTTTAAGAGGGCTGTGACGTCAGCGGCCCGTTTGTGGTTGCGTTTCCACTTGGCCTAGTACCGGCCGGCTGGTCCTAATTCTCAGTTTTTCTGGCCTCATAAAATCGTGGGGCCAGGGCCAGAGGCAACCGGGCTGTGTTTGTGACGTCAACGCTCTCGGCTGCTGATTGGTCGGAGAGAATCGTCACAATCTGCGCGCGAGATAATCCATTTTTACAAACAGCATTTTTGTTAACGGAGGAGCTACAACAATGGCAAAGAAAAGCACACCATGGTCGGTCGAGGAAGTGACGACGTCCATTATATTGCAGATGATAAGGTCCAGCGGGTGCTCGACGGGACAACTCGCAATATCAAAGTCTTTCAGGAGGTCTCTACACAGACACTGGACTCTCCAACGGCGTTACTGGAGTCTGCATGGTACGTTTTTGCTAACGCTGTGTTATTTGCTTGAAAGCTTTGTGTCCCTGCTTTGTGTCCCTGCTTTGTGTCCCTATCTGTTTTAAAGCTCACTTCTAACAAATAAGTCTATTTTATCCTTACATTTATGTTCGACAACCCCGATGGAGCCCCGAAGGCTAGCTAGGCAGATAGCATTAGCGAGAGCTATTGTTTGCTAACACCATATGTGCCATTGTTTACGTTCAGTTTGTCTTTTCTATAGTTGTTGTTGCTATTTATAGTATTGTGCTGCAGTAGTTTGTGGAATTTACAAGTCATGTTTCTGTTCTAGATGATTACATTGGGACTAGCGAGGAGGAACAGCGAGGAGGACACAACGTCCTCTGCATCAACAGCACAAACCGAGGAGGAGAGGATCTGGCCCTGCAGGAACGGCAACTGGCCCAGCAGAATCAATGCCATGTCTTATCTTATTGCTTGTTGATAAATAATTGCACCCACCAGCGATCGCACAGAAAGATGGCATCATCTAGGCGTCCCTCTGCAGTCAGAAATATCATAAACACCATCGTCCACAAAGCACTGTACAGGGGTTTATGGATTTAAGAGAATACTTATCACAGTGAAACCTTTATCATCTGTTGCAATTAAAGCAAATAAGAGAATAAATACTTGGTTAAATAATACATTTTAACTCTTTAGCAGGACAACTCTGCATACTGTTTGAAATTGAGTTTGCTAGCTTGAGGTCCTCCTCTAAAACATAACATTACATAATGGTATTAAGAATACATGATAAATACATGTAGAAAAATTACTCAATTGTAATACCCTCGTTGTGCTAGACTCAAACACATTGCTTATATATTTCAAAGAGAAGAGAACAAAAGAAAACACCTATACAAAGAGAGCGGTGCACAGCGCTTAATATTTACTTGCACTATATTTCTGTTGATCTGGGTTATTGTGTTGCACTGTTGGAGGAGCCTGTGACCTAAGATGTTCATTGTCATAACTACACTAGCTATGTTCGTATGACAAAATAAAAAACCTTGAACCTTGAGGCTGTGTCTTTCAGACAAACCATCATAATCATATTATTTTATGCTGTGGATACTTTAGCCTCCATCCATGTTAACAATTTTTTACACTTGCATTTATGAATATAGTTCTGTTGTGTTTTACACTTTTGTATTTATGTTTATAGTTTGCTTTGATATTTGCTTAATTTATTAGATTATTATTATGGGGGCAGTACTTGTGCTTGAAATTCAAATATTTACTAAATAGTCAATTCTGATAACATTTTTTTGGTTTTAAATAATTTGACAAACACATGTATGTGAAAAAGAAAAGATGTATTTATGTTCAATACAATACAATGAATATTTAGGTATTACACGTAGGTTTTCCTCAGGCATCCTGAAGTTCTCCACCCACTGAGTGTGTGAAAGATGGAACAATCACATTCCACCACTCGGTAGCTCGGTCGGTAACTTCTGAAATACACAAACAAAAGCATACATATTTTAATACGTAAAAGTGGTAGCTACAATTAATTAAATACTTGAAATACTTTGGTCGTATAGGGAGAGTGAGCCTAAACACATTGCTAGTTAGCGAACGTTAGCTTACCAAGTAGCATTGTAGTTAGTAGTGATTCGAGTCGTCCTGTAGTCTCTGCGGCGTAGGAGGACTGCCCGAACTCTCGCGTCAGCTTCTTCTATACCTCGTCTTGCTATACGTCGCCTCTTTCGAAACAACTCTTGTCTATTTCTTGTGATAATAAACCACACAGCAAAAAACAAGCAAACGATCGCTTTCACATCTCCATTGTTGTGTCGCATTGAAGATGACGTCACGGCAGTTTTAAGCAGCGTCGCTCCGCCTACACTGTTACTATAGATACTGACCCGGTTCCTAAACTGTAATGGAAACGCGCCACAAAGTGAGCTGGTCCTAACGAGGCCGGGCGCGGCCAAAGGAGGCCGAGCGGGGCCGAGCGAGGCTGTGTAGTGGAAACGCGGCATTACTCTCCAAGTCAAGACCTTTCCAACTTGGTGTAAATCTACGGCAAAGTTTTCATTTTCTCATTTCATGGTCACAAGCCATCCCAGGCGTATAGTTTCAGAGAGCACTTTCAAGGCCCAATATATAGAAGCTTTTTTTTTGTTTATTTGTTTTTGTTTTATGGGGAGAATTTATGAATAATATACTTTGTGTTGTGATTATATTTTGTGTTGCAGTTGAGAATGGAAAAAGGTTATGGTTAATGTATCTGATAATTTAGACTGATTTTAAAGTTGTATTTCTTCTTCAAAAAGTATCCTGTCTAACAGCAAATGGATTCAATGGGATATGCAGGGATCACCAACTACATTTGTCCAAGGGCCAAAATGTATCCAATAGACACTTTTGCGGGCCAGCGAATTTTATATATAGCCCAGAATTTTGAAGTTGTTGACCGGGGGGGGTTGCTGGTGGAGCACGGTCAGGTACTGCGGAGCGCATAAAGCTTAGCAGACTCTTCACGCTAACGAAGGATCACTTCTAGGCTACTGTCCCGCAGCTCCTGCCTCTCTGTTGGGGTGTTTCTCAATGTCGAGGACGCTTGCTTGGTAGCACATGTCTTCGAGTCACTTGCTTCAGAAGCGAGGCAAGAATCCTTCCTAGCCTCGGAAAATGAAGAATTGTGGAACAGGCTAACAGGTGTGCAGGTGTGCGTCAAATGAGAGGCCCCGCCTTAAATGGAGCGCGATTTCCGCCAAAGATTTGGAAATTGGTCCGTGCGCAAAGCATTGTGGGGTTTTAAGACCGCGGAGTCTACAATGTGCAGCCTCGACATTTCTCGCTACGAAGTACGCCGGCCTCGGTAGAATTCCAAGTATGCTGGACATTGGAACAGTCCTTCGGCGGAACTCGATGACGTAGTATGCTTGAAATAGTGGCTCTGGAGCAGCCTTCCTCGACATTGAGAAACACCCTTGGACTCGCAGAGGGGCTACTGCTGCGGAGCGCATAAAGCAGACTCTTCACAACGAAGGATCACTTCTTCTTCAAGGCAGGGAAGGCTACGCAGTACGCATTCTACTGTCCAGCAGCTGCTGCCTCTGTTGGACTCCGGTACTGCACATTACACACGAGACGTTGTAAAAAAATGAATGAGTGGGGGGCGAACGCACTAACCACTCCGCCAACGCCACAGTCACCCCCGTCGTGCGGGCCGGATGAGAATTTCTGGCGGGCCGGATGTGGCCCGCGGGCCGCCAGTTTATGGTCACTGGGATATAGTATCAGAAAAGGCCACATTGTGTGTGTCGGTCGGAGTGGACTGACGGCAGTGAGAGGAGGATAGGCAGGCAAAGCAGAGCTCCTCCTCACAACATTGTGTGAATTTGACTAATAATTCAATATCCAATTCAGCAGTGGATATCGACTTATTCAGACTTCTACAGGCCAGATAAGTTTTAAATATGAGGACGAGTCGCTACGTGTAATATGATATCCTTTCAGGTCCTCCACTGTGCTTTCTCCGTCTGCAGTGTTAAAAAGCGGACAAGAAACCCAGTTACGCGTATAGATGGCAGAGAAATCGACGTTCTGCAGGATAATTCTACCTTGTTTACATGACGGTTAAGAAAGCAGCTTACTGGAGAAAGCCTACTGTACACCTACGTGTATTTAAAAAATAAAAATAAAATGCTACTTTATTGTCTAAATGATCAGAAACTAACAGTTCTTCCATGCTCATCTGCAACACAAAGTGTTACATTTTACTCATAACGTGCATCTCCTATCCCCATTCTGTGTAGTGTAGCTTATGATTGTGGGTACAGGCTTATTATTTATTTTTTTCTTTCTCAACTCCATGACTCCACCCCATTAATGCCAGATTGCCTACACACTACTAAATAATAAAATACATGTGGGTCATTGATCTACCACAGGTCAAAACATATCCCCAAATCCCTGTCCTTTTTACACGTAATTCTACTTAATTTCTTATTTACTATGATTCTTTATTTTTCAGGAATCTGCTAGAGGAAAGGAGCCATAGACATTTTCTGCTCACTTTGGTTCAACCGTGGAATAGGGTGAGCTCTCTGTGCATGTGGATTGTATGTAAAAGGGAAAACACTTTTAAAAACCCAATGTTTAGTTAGATGGGTGGATTTCAGGGAAGCCCCTGTGGCTCAAGCGGTGGGGTTAGGTCAGGAGGAAGCGGTAAGAGGGCCAAGTGAAACATTAATTGGGCAATGCCCACATGTCGAATTGAAGATGAGCGGAGTGAGAATGACTGGTCTGTTAGACACAGGCTCACAGACCACCTTGATACAGCACAGTATCTTTGTTCAGTATTTTCCAGAGCATGTCATTAGAGAACTCCCAGCCATGATTAAACTTAAAGCTGCCAATGGTCTCCGTATCCCCTGTGTGGGATATGTGACTATGGACTTTGATGTTGAGGGCCACCAAGTTAATCAGAGGGGAGTGTTTATTGTTGATGACGAGTTTTCATCTAACCCCCTTATTATTGGCATGAATGTGGTGCAAGCATGCTGGGATGCTGTCTTCAATAAGCACAATGGCCCAGTGTCTTTCTCCTGTCAGAACCCCAAGTCTCAGAAGACTGTGGTAAGACAAGGCCGACTCCCCATTCGCATTCGTAATTTGCATGATTTCCCTGTATCCATAGGCCGTTACCAGAAGCTAGGCAAGCTGTTCAAGGTGAATGAGTCTGACATCCATGGAGCACGTGACATCAGTCTGACGCCTGGTACAGATGGTGTGGTGGAGGTCGGGTTAGTGGACGTCTGTGATGGGCTGGAGGAAGAACAGGAATTTGAAGTGCTGAAACTGGCTGATCGGCCCGACCTGTCTCCAGATGAACAAGGTCAGTTAGCAGCTTTGTTGCAGAAGTGGGAGAAAGTTTTCTCCACCAATGATGAGGACTTTGGGAGCAGTTACTGGCTTCCAGTAACTGCTAGAATCCACTTCAAGACACTGGTACTTGCGTACCATGCTGTGAATGGATCTGGCCCTTCCTACATCCAGGACATGGTTAAACCATACACCCCAGCACGTGCACTCCGCTCTGCATCAGCCAAACGGCTTGCTGCACCCGCACTGCGAGGGGGACCCAAGTTCCCATCAGCAAAAACACGTGGGTTTGCTATCCTGGCTCCAAAATGGTGGAATGAGCTCCCCATTGACATCAGGACATCAGAAAGCTTACACATCTTCCGGCGCAGACTAAAAACGAATCTCTTTCGACTCCACTTCGAGCAATAAAATTACTAACAAAGCACTTATATACTAACAAAGGACTGGCTTATCTAAAGCTAGTTGAGTAGCACTTTAAATGTTTTGGCTCTATGAAACCTGATGTACTTATATGATTCTGTTTTCTTCAAGTTTGTATCTTCTTGGTCGAATGCACTTATTGAAAGTCGCTTTGGATAAAAGCGTCAGCTAAATGCAATGTAATGTAATGTAATGTAATGTAATGAATTAGTGTAGGAAGTTGTGTTATTGTTCTAACAGTTCCTATTCTGAAAAAGTAATAGGCCTACATTGTGCATACTGAAATGAAAGCTTTATTTAACTGCATCAAAGAAGGCAAGGAAGGTCAGACTGTAGAGGGCAGTTTGGGAGTATAACTTTAACTATAGAAATGCCTAATTCTGTAAATAAGTTATTTAACATGTGTTCTGTTGTGCAATTTAGTATTTTCATTCTATAGCTTGTGTATTTTTATTTAATAATGTATGTTTCCTACTACTTTTTAAATTCATGTTTATTATGTGATATTGTTATTTAATTTGTGTAGTTATTTTGATTGTACATATTGTTCTATGTGTGTTGGAAAATGTGTGCAATATAGTTATTTAATTCTGAATTGGATGCATCTTTTTAATCATATTTAAAATAAAATGTCTAAACATAAAATGAACTTACCTTGACATTTCGAGATACTGTGCTATTTTTCAATATACTATACTATGACTTACTTCATTATTTTTTTTAGACAAACTATGATATTACTTTTTCAACATATTGTGCATTTTTCATATTTAAAAATGATGTGATATTTTTATCATTATATTATGAGTTTTTTCAACAAACTATTTAATTTTTTCATTAAAGGTCTATACTATGACCTGAATTCATATACATATATATATTAGTATAATATGAGTTACTGACGTACTATATAATACATTATTTTATAATGACATTCTATACTGTGACTTTTTAGTGATATTTTTTTAGGATACATTTGTTATGTCCTGCTAAATTATCAATTATTTTAATGACAACCTACACTATGAAATATTACATTTTTGTGATGTATGGCATACTATACTTTGACTTTTGAATGACCTACTTTGTTGCCAATACTTTTTCATGGCATACAATCAAATAAATGTTCTATGAGTTACCACATTATGTCTATTTTGTGACTTACTTGTATTTATTTATGACATACTATATTATAAAGGGAGTATAGGGAGGCTGTGGCTCAATGGATAGTGTGCTGGACTTCGAATCAGGGGATAGCAAGTTTGAGTCCCACTGCAGTCAGCATGTCGTTGTGTCCCTGAGACACTTCACCCCAAATTACTCCTGTGGGGATTGCCCACAGTATTGAGTATGTAAGTCGCTTTGGATAAAAGCGTCTAACAAATTACATGTAATGTAATCAACAATTTTTTTAAACGCTAAACTATGATGTTTTAAATACATATTATTTCATATTTGTTATGAACAAATATTTGATCAATGATTTTAAGACATACTGTTCTGGGACATTGTTATGATATATATAAAAAATAACAATTTTACATACTGTTTGAGTTTTTTTATGGAATAGTTTACTTTCCCTTTTTAATGACATACTATGTTATCGTCGTGCACTCCTGACCTCTAGAGGCGGAAGAAAACAAATAAAATAAAAAAGTTAATGGCAGACAGATTGAAGTTTGTTTTATAGCATTGTCTGCTTTAAAGTTAAATTCATCACAATTAAATAATGTTTTTTAAGTATGGTAAATATACTCAAGTACCTCAAAAAAAGTGAATCTACTTAGTTACTTTCCACCACTGCATATATACTAACATGCACATACTTGTGCCATGAGACA
The DNA here is from genome assembly GCF_902827165.1 of Trematomus bernacchii. Lineage (NCBI taxonomy): Eukaryota > Metazoa > Chordata > Actinopteri > Perciformes > Nototheniidae > Trematomus > Trematomus bernacchii. The sequence continues at coordinate 3,649,396 of NW_022987708.1, forward strand.
CAATGCACCTCTTGTCATTTATCCTCAACAACTTTGAATACTGATGAAATAATAAATACATTTACAGTTCATCACAGATTCCATTAGAAAACAATCCTGCCTTGGGCGACAATAAATAGGAGGCATATCTACATAAACAATAAAACCATATGAGGCCTACATTTACACATTATAAACAATTAAATATACATAAGGAAACCACGTGGACCCAGAGAAAAATTACTTTTTACTAAATTGTATAAACGAAGAAAATTCTTAAAGTTCAAAACACCAGAAATGTTGACATAGCATGACATATTTTTTAGTATTACTTAGTAGAGTATAAAATAATTCATAATTTTTCAAACCAAGTGAGGGAGGGTCAATCATTTTTCCATTTACATGGAATTATGACGATCAGCCCAAGTGGAAAAGAGGTATCACTGAACACCCGAGTACGGTAACTACAGGCTTTTATTTTTCCTTAAATTAATTAGTGGATCACAACAACAACCTACTGTATCGTAATGTGTAGTACATTACATTACATTACATGTCATTTGTTAGATGCTTTTATCCAAAGCGACTTACATACATTCAGTACTGTGGACAATCCCCACAGGAGCCATTTGGGGTGAAGTGTCTTGCCCAGGGACATAACGACATGCTGACTGCAGTGGGACTCGAACTTGTATCATGGACTTATATTAATATTTATTTGAGAGACTGAAAGATGAAAAATAAACATTCCATAAATTAATATTTATATATTTCATCCTATTTTATATAATCATGCCAGTAAACCAACCTCTTCTGATTTCCCCAAAATCCTGTCCAATCAAAATGATTATCTTTTACATTATTTCTTAATGTCTTTCTCTAATACTGTGTTCTACATCCTTTGTAATAACACTGCCAAAGACTGAATTAACATTTACCCAGTGGTGGATTGTAACAAAGTGCATTTACTAAAGTTCTATAGTCCTACAGTATAGTTTATTTTTTCAATTTTGAGGTACTTGTACTTTTCCTGAGTATTGTCAGTTTATGCTACTTTATACTTCTACTCCACCACATTTTGGAAGCCAATATTGTACTTTTTACTTCACTACATGTATTTGACAGCTTAAATGACTATTTTTATATATCAATTATAAGCTCAATCAAATTCGAAATTAGTTTATAAATATACTTTGATATATAATTACAGGTTAAAATATCCAGCAGCTTTATTTTGAAATCAGGACTTGTAACTTGGTATTTTTACAATTTAGTTTTACCACTTTTACTTATGTAAAAAATATCCTTCCATCACTGCTTATTCAGTCTATGCTTTTACCCTTTACCCCGAGCCAGAGCCGTATAATAGAATCTATCCATACGGCGCTGCCCCGAGCCAATAGGCTTGTTTGAGATGAGCTGCGGCTCGCCTCGAAAGTAGACGAGAATAGCCGATTGCAGCTGGGGGAGGTCTCAAAAAGCTCGCCTGAAGTCGGACAGCTCGGGGTGTTTCTCAATCGCGAGTACGCTTGCTTGGTAGCACATGTCTGCCGAGCATCTTGCTTCAGAAGCCAGTCAAGAATACTTCCTGACATTTGGAAAACAAAGAGTGGAACAGGCTAGCAAGTGTGCAGGTGTCCGCCACAGATTTTGGAAATTGGTCCGTGCGCAAAGCATTGTGGGGATTTTAAGACCGCGGAGTCTACTCATGTGCAGCCTCGATATTTCTCCAAACGGAGTACGCCGGGCTCAGTAGATTTCCAAGTATGCTGGAGATTGGAACAGTACTTCGGCGGCACTCGATGACGTAGTATGCTTGAAATAGTGGCTCTGCAGCAGCTTTACTCGCGATTGAGAAACACCCTCGGAGTCGGCTTGACTCGGTTTGCAATGGCGGAAATTGCATTGGCGTTCTTTGTTGCAGATGAAGTGGATGCAATACAAATTATTATATCACTACAAATGAATGACTCAAGTGTCTGTTCATTTTAAAACAAATCAATACAAGGGGGGTTAAATCCTACATGTAAAAGACAGAACCACTTATTACTTTTCAAAACTACTTCCGTCAGTGGTCTTGACCAGTTTGCATTTATAAAGAATGCACAAATGTGTTTAATCGATAATGTCAGATATGTACTAAGTAAATACATTTGTTCCTGCTCAAGATTAGATTCAACTTTATTGTTATTGCACAGATTACAGGTACTGAGACAACGAAATTAAGTTTAGCTTCTAACCAGGAGTGCAAAAAGCAGTAAAGTGAAAAGTAATGTACACAATCTACAGAATAAAATATAGAATGAATTGAATGATGAATAAACAGTGAGGGGTATGAATACACTAGATATACACAGTAGCCTATGAGCAGTGTGAACAGTATTAACAGTGTGTATGAATATGCTAAGAAGCCTATATAAAGTATGAAAACGGTAAGCAGTGCAAGTATAGTATAAAATATATAGATATTAATTTCATGATGATAAACATTGTGGAACAATGATGAAAAATGTGAATGGAAGTGGCGACGTAAAACTGACACAAAACAACAACAAACTTTTGCGGAGCCAATTGGAGAGTTTCATCACCAGCACGGGGTAAAACCCACCAATGAGCGCTCAGCTCGATATACCAGCGAGTCGTTTCCCATCAAGCATTTCGCTTCTGCAGCTCGTGGAGAGAAATTGCCGGCGTCTTTGTCCCGCGAGATTTCAACGTCTCATGTAGTCGAACCTCCAGAGCAAGTCGGACAAAATAGGCTTGTTTGAGACGAGCTGCGGCTCGCCTCGAAAGTAGACGAGAATAGCCGATCGCAGCCGGGGGAGGTCTCAAAAAGCTCGCCTGAAGTCGGACAGCTCGGAGTCGGCTTCTTCTTCTTCTTCTTCTTCTCTCGGTTTTTTGGCGGATTTCAAACATTTTTAAGGTGCATACCGCCACCTCCAGAGTCGGCTTGACTCGGTTTGCATTTATAAATGCACACGGCATCTATTGCACGTCTGTCCGTCCTGGGAGAGGGATCCCTCCTCTGTTGCTCTCCCTGAGGTTTCTCTCATTTCCCCTTTAAACTGTGGGTTTTTCTCTGGAAGTTTTTCCTTGTATGATGTGAAACGTAAGGACAGAGGGTGTCATATTGTCATACTGATATTCTGTACAAACTGTGAAGTCCACTGAGACAAATGTAACATTTGTGATATTGGGCTATATAAATAAACATTGATTGATTGATTGATTGATAAAGAATGGACAAATGTGTTTAATCGTTAATGTCAGGTATGTACTAAGTAAATACATTTGTTCCTGCTCAAGATTAGATTCAACTTTATTGTTATTGCACAGATTACAGGTACTGAGACAACGAAATGCAGTTTAGCTTCTAACCAGGAGTGCATAAAGCAGTAAAGTGAAAATTAATGTACACAATCTACAGAATAAAATATAGAATGAATTGAATGATGAATAAACAGTGAGGGGTATGAATACACTAGATACTGTATACACAGTAGCCTAGCCTAGTATGAACAGTGTGTTGTATGAATATGCTAAGATATATAAAGTATGACAACGGTAAGCAGTGCAAGTATAGTATACAAATATATAGATATTAATTTAATGATGATAAACATTGTGGAACAATGATGAAAAATGTGAATGGAAGTGGCGATGTAAAACTGACACAAAACAACAACACACTTTTGCCGAGCCAATGGAGAGTTTCATCCCCAGCACGGGGTAAAACCCACCAATGAGCGCTCAGCTCGAGATACCAGCAAGTCGTTTCCCATCAAGCATTTCGCTTCCGCAGCCCGTGGAGAGAAACTGCGCCGCCTCGCCGCGCCTCGCTCTCAAGTCTGCGGGCGTCTTTGTCCCGCGATATTTCAACGTCTCATGTAGGCGAGCCTCCAGAGCAAGTCGGACAAAATGACTAACCATCATGCAACGCACTAGCAAGACGTTGATCGCAATTGCGCAGGTCTGCGCAGGTCTCGCTTGTCTCAAACAAGCCTACTGACTAACCATCATGCAACGCACTAGCAAGACGGCGATCGCAATTGCGCAGGTCTGCAGCTGCGTTTCACTTCGGTTAAATGGATTCCTTGCGTCCCTCACTTGCGTCGTTTCCCTGCGTTTAGTCCCTCCCACCAGGGAAGCATGGAGAGACGCAAGGAAACCACGAGAAGCAGGGAAATGAGTTTTAAGAGCAATGGGACGTCCTTTCCTCCGGAGCGTCACGTGAAGCGACGTCCGTTTGTGATGACGCCGCACAGCTGATCGTCTGACAGCAACCAGCTCTTCACACACACCCCCGCCTCTGTTAGTACACATTTACTGACACAAACATTTGTATCATCTGTTGTAGACCCAAATAAATAAAATCAAATAAGAACTAATTCTCAAAAAAGATAAACGCCATTCTTAAAATGTATAAACGAATATTAGTTTGATTAATATTGATTAGAGTGCACAATAGAAATAAAAGAATTGAGAGAAGAAAAAGAGATATGTTATCTATCAAAACCCAGTTAGATTAACATTCATTGGACTGCACACTTAGTTTGTTTGTGTGGATATGTAGCAAATTAACATGTTAAATAGCACTTAATGACTGACTGAATGGAAATGACAATAAATGAAAATGTAAAACGAAAAAAGCGATCACGAAAATGTTTCCAATAAATGAATGAAATAATTTTTGTCCACTTTGTTGTTCAGATATATCACATATTTGTAACTGAATGATGCATTCATTGAAACAAAACACAGTATGAACTGAGGAGTGTGTCCCGTGAGTTTCATGTGTTTTCTTCACTCCGCTGGGAAACTGCTCTCATGTCAAGAAGCAACAGATCAGTGCATGCGCTGCATCGTCCAATCAGTGAGCGATACACAGTAAGGGGGCGGGGCGAGTGTCTGAGGATTTCATCGAAGGATGGTCTGGTGGTTCCTCGATTATAGCTCCTCCATTATCGCTCCTCGCTCCTCGATCCTCGGTCCTCCGGCAAAAATAAGGCCATTGGGACGCTACTCAAGATGGCGCAGACAAATCAACTTCCGGTGAGACCGAGACCGAGGAGCGAGGAAATGAAAAATAAGAGAAGTGAAACGCAGCCTGCGTCGGTCTCGCTCATCTCAAACAAGCCTATTAACTATCTACCGTCTAAAGGTAAAACTACAGAAGAAGAAGTCACATGACATGTGTAACCTGTTAAACTTCCTGTTGTTAATTCAGTTCAAAAATATTCTCTTTTTGCTCTAACTTATCTTTCAACTGATTTAAAAACAAGTCGGGAGTGTATTTTCATATGCAAGCCACAGTTTTTCGTCGGCTAATCGCACGCTAAATGTCAAACTGATACAGAAACAAACAGGTTGTCTAAGGCAGTTAGGAGCTAATGCTAATGTCGGCTAGCTGTCGTACCTAGAGTGACAGCTGCGACACGGAGGTCTCCCTGTCACTAGTGATGTGTCGGTCGCAAACGAGCCGATTCTTTGGTACGAACGAGGGGAACCGAGTCGTACTTGGTGAGAGCCGTTCTTGTTATCGTTCAATCGTTGGTCCGTACTCACTACCTGCCAAAATCCACTCGCCTTTTAAAAAGCTTGATTTTGTTCCCCAAACGTATTCTGTGAAGACCCGCCCCTACTGATTGGTAGGTTTCAGCACGAGGAGTGAGATGGGGTGGGTCTTAACGGAATACGCGAGAGAGAGAAGCAGCGGCGCCGGATTCATTTCAGAAGTGGGGGGGCCAAAAAGTGCGTGTGTATGTGACATACTTGCCAACCCTCCCGATTTTCGCGGGAGACTCCCGTTTCCTCCCGGGGTCATATTTATCCCGCATTTCTCCCGATTTCTGACTAAATCTGATTTGTGAGTCACGACCTGTTTCATTCTAACATAACGCTCCAAATGTTACTGTTTCCACTCGGACTTCAATACAGCTACACCATTGTTTGGTTTCCATGGTAACGCGTCTCTTTAGTAGCGCGCGCAACTGAAAGTCTGAGAGGGTGTTCAGGAGGAAGATAGTCACAGAAAACAGAACAAGAATGGACAAGTCTACCCTCTGCTCACTCCTTTCCTGTAAATTAAACTACACAGGTCCAGCCCACACATATGACAGTGCAGTTGCTCCATCATTCCATCTCTTCTTTTTTCCTGCTCAATACGCTCTTGTTTGACAAGCTGAATGTTGACTGGTGTTTGACTGAAGTAAGTGCACATTTTTGAACACACTCTCTGTGAAAAGTTCCAGTTATTAACTCCGGTATTTACAAAGCTGTCATCTCCACATTTGGAGAAAGTTACAAGCCGTTTGACAGCAGCAAATCTGCATATTTCACAGTAGGCTCGTTTAGTGATTTTGCAAAGAATTAACCACACTGTTTTTGTACCATTCTGCATTGAAGTACCTTTCTCTTTGCCCAAATAAGCTTTTATTTGCCCGTCTCAATGTCCCGACAACAAACCTCCATGCAGTCGGAACAAGCCTGTTTCGGTTCAACGATGCCGGCGGTTTTGAAAGTCTCTGTGAGCTGGTTCTATGGTTGAAGGGCCAGGCTCCGGAGTTGTGGATGTCAGGGATGTGACATTCAAGTTGTTGAATTTCAGTTTAGTTTGACTGTATTTTGTTTTCTTATGCGCCGGTTCTTCTGACATGTTTGCAAGTTTTATCTTACGGCTGACACACACAGAACAACGTAACAAACTAGAGAATGCAATTCCTGAAGAAATTGCTAGTGGGAAGGCTTTATGCTGAAAAGCTGACGCTAAACTGCTATGCTGAAATGTAATGTGTAAGAAGAAAGTGAAGAATTTAGATTGAAATGATACATGAACACTGGGGGCTTGAATGTGTGATGAGAGAAGACAAGAAAGTAAAAGGCTTGGAAAAGCAGCAGAATATTTGAACTGCAAACTTTTGAACTAACTTGATGGTGAATGATCTGTCGCCATGCCAACGGCATTTGATGACATCCCATAATATGCTTAGATGCGTTGATGGCTGCATCGTTACCAAACCTGTGAAGTTTTGGGCCATTTGGAGCATTTTCACTGAAGTTATGAGAAAACCGTGTTTCATGGCGAGCATTGTGTTGCCATGGCAACGGCATTTCAAGAAATCTCAAAACTGTCCCGTAGATGTCTTCACGGCTGGACTGTTAGCACACATGTGAAGTTTGAGCACTTTTTGAAACGGCATATGATGAAACCCCATAATTGACGTAGAGCTGTTGAGGGCTGGACAGTTAACCATTATCTGAAGTGTGGTGCTTTTTTTACCCTTTTCATAGGCGTTACGACAACATCGTGTTTTATGGCGGGGGATACGCATGGAAACGGCATATGGTGAGATGTCAGATTTGACGTAGAGCTGTTGAGGCATGGAGAGGTGATATACAGGTGAAGATTGTGGGACGACCGGACCGTGTCCATTGGAGCTACAGCGACATCGTGTTTTATGGCGAGGGATGCGTTTCCATGGCAACGGCATATGATGATACCCCATAATTGACGTAGAGCTGTTGAGGGCAGGACCATTAACCATTATCTGAAGTCTGCTGCTGTACTGTAAAAAGCACGACCAATAATTTTAGCCGGCCTGGCTAAAATAACTGGATGGCCTACCTGCCTGTCAGCCTTCCATCTGTGCACAAACTTATCTCGTGCCCTCATTGGTCATGTGAGCGTTCGTGTGTGTTAGAGGAGGGGCTCTGTAAGGAAGTGGCAGATTTTTTCCGGCTGTGTATTTTCAAATTCTAGCGCACTCGAGCTGGTTTCTCCAAAATTACCTACCCCACCTTTAATTGACCAAAAAATATGAACAGTTGGAAGATTGAAAATGGGATTATTATTATTATTATTATTATTATTATTATTATTATTTGTAGGTCATTGAAAAGTAGAATCATTTAGAAAGATGTGAACATTGAAGTTTCTATTTTAGAAAAGCTGACACTGCAGTGCATCGCTGGTTTTAAAAGTGATTTATAAGAGTCATGTTTAAAGATGTGCAATACTTAAAACGTTTATAAAGCTCCTCTGAGTGTGTGTCATTAGTTAGCTGATAAAATGTTAGGGATAAAAACCTTGACATATTGACTGCAAGAGCTTGAATCAAACAAGCAACCTTGTATTTGAAAGATTAACTGACATAGCAACAGTAGCACGTGGTATATAAGTGGTGTGGCTGAGTACTTTAAAGGGTTCATGAATAGAGGGGACTTGAATGTGAAATAAGAACAAGAAAATAAAAGTCTAAATGCATGAAAAAGCAGCAGAGTATTTTAAATGAAAACTTTAGAACTAAAAGCATACGTCACCAATAATGTCTAAAATATGTGGAACATGTTGAAGTCAGTATGAAGTCTCCATCAGACGGAAAATAATAGGCTGAGACAGTCTGTTAAACTCCAGTGACCACGTCATTAGTCTGCTGCTCTAATTATGTAAATTGAAGTTATGACATCATCGTGTTCCATGACACAGGTGTTTATATTTGAGCTAACGACGTGTCCAGAGATCAAAGGTTTCCATGGTGATTAGTGAGATGAAAGCATTTTCATTGTTCTGAATGAGAGATAAACCTGTTACATGTGAACGTTGTGTGGAAGAACGATAACAGATATCTGTGAAATTTCAAAACGTGAAGCATGTCAAGGAACTTGAGCATCTGAAGTGTACTTTTTGTGTACTTTCGGGTTAATAATGTGGCCTTTTTGGCAGATTAACTAAAGGTGTGCGGCTGCTGTGGTGGGGAAAGGTGAGGCTGAATTTACAATGGGTTTTAATGGAGACATGTTGAAAGTTTTTGTCACTTCATGCCCTCAAGAGGCATTTTGTTTAATTTTTTTGCTTAATTTTTTTTATCTTTCAAGCTACGAGATGTTTTCCTACGTTTGTCATGGAAAATGATGTCTCAGGAATGTAGGGTTTGGGAATTATGGCAGGTTTAAAAGAAAATATGAAGGCAAAATTAAATCTGTCCTCCACTCTAGTGACATCACGCACTCGAAAATATGAAGAAGGCCTCTTTACCAAGGTCTGAACAATGTTTAATATCTCTAAAAGTAAGAATCAGATTTTAAAGTTGTGTTACACAAATAATGTCAGAAAGATGTGTGACATTTTAAAGTTGGAATGAGGTTTCTGAGTGAAAGTAGATAGATAGATAGATAGATCGTACTTTATTGATCCCAAATTGGGAAATTGTTTTTGTTACAGCAGCATAAAAGGCATTTTACAATAAAACAAAATATACAAGAATAGAAATAAAATAAAATAAAATAAAATATAAAATATATATGTCAAAATACAAAATACAAAATATACATACAGATATTATATATATATATACAAATATATATATATATTCAAAATATATGGAATTATGGAGTATTAAATATGAAACAGATTATGTGTGAGTAAAATGTACAAGGTGGTTTTATTTCTAGAGAAACTATGGAGCAGAGAGTTCTCTTCCAGCCAGAGGTGATTTATTGTACAGTGTTATTGCAGTGGGCAGGAATGTTTTCCAGTATCTGTCCTTGAGACAGGGGAGCTGCAGCAGTCTGTTGGAGAAGGAGCTCCGTTGACTGTCCAGCTGCAGGTGGAGAGGATGGGTGGGGTTATCCATGATGGACAACAGCCTGTTCAGTGTCCTCCTCTCCACCACAGCTTCAAAGGGGTCCAGCTTGATGCCGATGACTGATCCAGCTTTCCTGATCAGTTTATTGATCCTGCTGGTGTCACCGGCTCTGATGCTGCCCCCCCAGCAGACCGCAGCAAAGAAGAGTGCACTAGCCACAACAGACTGATAGAAGATCTCCAGCATCTTACTGCATACGTTGAAGGATCTCAGCTTCCTCAGAAAATAGAGTCTGCTCATCCCCTTCTTGTACACAGCGTCAGTGTTGATCCTCCAGTTCAGCCCATTGTCTAAGTGCACTCCCAGGTACTTGTAGACCTCCACAACTGCCACATCCTCTCCCAGAATGCACAGGGGCAGAGGAGGAGATGTCCTCTTCCTCCTGAAATCAATGACCATCTCTCTGGTCTTGGCCACATTCAAAAGCAGATGATTTCTTCCAGTCCACTCAACAAAATCACCCACCAGCGCTCTGTACTCCTCCTCCCGTCCATCCCTTATACACCCTACCACTGCAGAGTCATCCGAAAACTTCTGCAGGTGGCATGACTCTGAGTTGTATAGAAAGTCAGAGGTGTATAAGGTGAACAGGAAAGGAGACAGCACAGTCCCCTGTGGGGCTCCAATACTACCAACCACCACATCAGACAGCACACTGCCCAGCCGGAAGTACTGTGGTCTGTCCGTGAGGTAGTTGGTAATCCAGGAGATGGTGGACGAGTTTACCCTCATAGCCTGCAGCTTGTCACTCAGTAGCCGAGGCTGGATCGTGTTGAATGCACTGGAGAAATCAAAAAAGGTGATTCTCACAGTGCAACCCGATCCATTCAGGTATGAGTGAGCACGCTGCAGCAGGTAAATAATGGCATCGTCCACCCCCAGGTGAGGCTGGTAGGCAAATTGCAGAGGGTCAAGGAATGATCTCACCTGCGGTCTGAGATGGGCCAAGACCAGTCTCTCAAGCACCTTCATCACATGAGATGTGAGTGCTACAGGGCGATAGTCATTGAGCCCAGAAGGAGTTGTCTTTTTAGGGACCGGAACAACGCAGGATGTCTTCCACAGCACCGGGATGGTCTCCAAGTGCAGGCTCAGGTTGAATATATACTGGAGAACAGGAGCCAGCTGGCGTGCACAGGTCCTCAGGACCCTGGGGCTGATACCATCAGGGCCAGCAGCCTTGCCTTGGTGGAGTTTTTCCATCTGACTCTGGACCTGTCCTGTGCTCACAGTGAAGCGGGGGGGGGGGCTTGATGGCAGGGGGGATAGAGGGGGGGGGGGGTCTGAGGCAAGATGAGCAGAGGGGGGGGGGGGGTCAGCGGCAATGTGAGCAGAGGGGGGGTGCAGAAGCCAGGCTGGGTGGTGGAGGAGAGGTGAGAAGTGTAGGTGGTGAGCAGAGGGGGGATGTTGACGCCAGGCTGAGAGGAGGAGGTGAGGTGAGAAGTGGAGGTGGAGGAGACAGCAGCGGGCGGAGAGCTAAACCTATTGAAGAAGGTGTTCAGCTCGTTGGCCCTCTCCAGGGTGCCCACAGTCAGTCTGTCTCTCCCTTTGAAGCCAGTGATAGCCTTCATCCCAGCCCAGACATCCCTGCTATTGTTCTGCTGGAGCTTAGGCCCCGGCTCCACGGGGACGAAAACGGCAAAACGCATCGGAGTAACGCAAATGCAACCGCAAAAAACCTTCCGTCCCCACGCAATATACACCGGATTGTGTCAAGCTCCACGAGACGGCTCCGTTTACATCCAAACGCTGGAAAAGCTGCAGTACATATGCCGAACCTGTACGTGGCGCTGTAACTTCCTCCACAAAAGCAGCAACTTCCTCCACAAAAGCAGCGAAGAAGAATGGTTGTCATGGCTGCACTTCTGTTTATTCTCCGCGGTGGGGGCACATCCATGGGTGGGGGCCGAGGGAACCGCGCAGAGTTTTTCGCCGGTCAATGTGTGTTAAAGTTTAAATCTTCATGCTTCCTCATGAAAGTAAAAGTAAACCCGACAGTAAAAATAAACATATTTATAACTAGTTTAGGTAGTTTGAGAGGTAATTAAAATAGCTAAGGGTGGTGATCTGACTTGAAGTGTGTGTTTTGCTCTCGCTGCTTCACAGCCGGAGGAGCTGCATGTCTCCGTCCTGTCAGATTAGACTTCACTCGCGTTTATGTTCATATCGAGATAAAGATAAATAATCTGAATTCAGTGTGCAGTGTACTTTTGCGGAGGTGAGCAGCAGAGGTGGGGAGAGGCGGGGAGAGGCGGGGCTATGAAACGCATGACCGTATAGGCGACCCCACGGCCCCGTTGGACCCCCCAGAGCGCTCCGTTCCCAGATCTATCCACCTTTGGACCCGTTGTTGTTTGCGGGGTATGTTTCTACGTTTCCCTTACGGCGTCGTCGAGCTTAAAGGGCTATACGCATGAGAAATATGCGGATCCAACCGTTTTCGTCCTCGTGGAGCCTACGCCTTAGTCTCCAGCTTCTTCCTGTAAGAATCTCTGCCCCTCCTCAAATTGTCTCTCAGCTGATGCTGGATACTCTTCAGCATTGATTTGTCCCCAGACTTAAAAGCTTCCTTTTTCTTATTTAAAAGAGTTTTCAGGTCACTAGTAATCCAGGGTTTATTGTTGGGGAAACAGTTGACAGTTTTAGCCGGTAATATTGTTTGTTCACAGAAGTTGATGTATTCTGTGATGCAGTCAGTCATATTATTGATGTCCTCTCCATGTGGCACACAAAGCACGTCCCAGTCAGTGGTCTCGAAGCAGTCCTGTAGAGCCTCATTAGCCCCTGGAGTCCATTTCCTCACAGTCCTGGTGGATACAGGCTGCCTCTGCACCAGAGGGACATATTTAGGAGCCAAAAAGACGAGGTTGTGGTCAGATCTGCCCAGGGGGGGGAGGGCAGTGGCACAAGTATGAAGGAGCAGTTAGCAGTTGAAGTTGCATGAAGATTGTTGAAGTCTGAAGAGTTCTCCATTGACTTCCATGTTAAAAATGGGATGTATTATGGGATGTATCTCTGTAATTATGAAAGTTATGAATGATAAAAGTAATAGCCATTGATTCCCGACCGAGCTGAACGTTTTGATGTTTGAACGGAGTTTCTGCGATGTTCAATGTGGGAGAAGAAGCAGCGCAAAATAACCCGGCGGAATAATAAAGAATTTTGTGCGTAGCATAACAGATAGTTGGAATGCTGTGTCAGCATTCCCACTATATAACGTAACAAATAACGTAAACAACGTAACAAATAAACAAATCTAAGTTTTTTTTATTGGTTGTAATGTACATGGATACATTTGAATGGTGTGACAATGTCCTATTTGATTGGATTAAAATGTACATATTCTTCCTGTTATGTCTGCCTGCTTTATTTTACCTAATGCAAAGTGACCTGCTCCATCGAAATCAGTCGCATTGACCCGAAGACACATTTTGAGTTGTATACACTATTGGAAAGAGGAGATTCCTAGCTTTCTAATGATATCAGGATTGTTTTTGTACTCCAAATATTAAGCAAAATATGTCACATTATATAATGGCTGTCACCGAGTCATCATTTTGAGAAAAAGGCCTTTAAAGTTTCCTCTTCTCTGGAATCCATCGATCTGATCGATTATTAGCGGAGCAAATGATCAAAGTAGTATGGAGGGAAGATATTTTCGTTTGGATTGCTGGTCTGGGGGAAGCTCGCGAGTGTGTGTGTGTGTGTGTGTATACGTGTGTGTGTTTGTGTATTTTTGCGTTTGTGTATATTGTGTTTGTTTCCCGGGGAAAACACTCACGAGAAACACAGGCTGTTCTTATGCCTGCTGTGACGTAAAGTTACTCCGTTCTCCGCTTGTAACTATGCCGTTACAAGCTTCAAAGTTGTATTTATCATCTGAATTTGCCGAAACAAGTTTAATATTCTGAAAGCCAAGACTTTGTTTATTTGAAATCAGATGAAAACAAACTGTAACGGTCCCTGCCGTGTTATCTATGATTACTATACGCCTTACATTCATAATTTCAGCGGAGGGAGGGGAAGCGGCGCTGTGGAAGAGCAGAGTGGTGAGTGAGAGCTGTCATCTTCCCTTTACAAGCTTCAAAGATTTCTGTAGCTAATGAGATTGAATAGAACAATCAAAAAGAACAAAATATACACAGCTAGATCAGATCACCTTCTTTTTGCGACTTTAGAGTAGAGGGGAATTATTGAAACAGGATGTGTACAGTGTTCCGCTGCAGCCGCTGCTGCAAAAATGTGGGGCAGGGCTGTAAAGTGGGGGGGGCAATGGCCCCCTGGCCCCCTGCTTCCCGTGCCCTTGGAGAAAAGTCATAACAAGTGGTACAGGACAGGTAGACGACGTGTTTTTCAGATGGAAAATGAGCCAAACGCGAAAACGCAGCAGCATTTGGATGCACTTCAACCAAAACCCAGGCAGTGATAAAGCGCACCATTTGTAAAGGCAAAATATCCTTTAAAGCAGGGTCAACAAATAATCTCCATCGCCACTTAAAAACACAGTAGGCTATCTAATATTAAGAGTTGCGTGAATTTCCTTCAAGGCAAGGCAACTTTATTTACTTTAAATTCAAAGTAGTACATTCACTGACATGGATATGGCGCCACCTTGTGTCGTGTTTACAATGCAGATTATTGACATTAGGTCTGGCAATACAGTCAATCATTATCCTAGTGATTATTTCGCAGATAACCCTAGTAACCCCGCCCCCTTTAAAAAAACGGCCCTTTTGAACGGCTCTTTGAAAGGAACGGAGCCATAAGATCTTTTTTATTTTTTATTTTTTTTATAAATGTTTTATTGAACATTTTTTTAAACATACAAAAGCTCGGTGAGGATATCATCAACTTATCAACATAAGTTCAAGACATTCATTCACAATAAGACAAAAAAAACATAAATAATACATCCAATAAGAGCCAGGGGGAAAGAAAAAAGCATAAAGGCACAAAAACATTTAAGAGGCATTAAGCTTACTTAAAATAATAACCATTTGGAAATGTCATTGCAAATCTTTATAGACAGGTTACAAGATTGTATTTTTCTAAGGGACAGAAAAAAGGACTTGAACTCATTTATGAAACAGGGAAAGGAGGGCTTGCCTCCTCTCCATTTACTACAATGTAAATGGTATTTACCCAAAATAATAATTATATTTACCAAATCAGAAATGGGAGAGTCCAAATTATCAATATAATATAAAATGTGATATATTTTGAAGGCCGGAATATTTGTTAATTTAAGTAACAACCAATCTCTCACATTCGACCAAAACAATTCAGAAAAAGGGCATGAGAAAAATAAATGTTCCAACGATTCATCAGATAAATTACAAAAGGAACATGGTTCCACTTCAAATTTAAATCTTGAATTTAAAAAAGTAGAAACCGGGTAGATTTTATGAACAATTTTAAAATGAGTTTCTTTTTGCTTTAGGGGAAATAGGCCATTTTATAAAATAAGATAGAGCTTTTTCCATTACAGATAAAGTGTCTAAATCGGTCACTTGAGGAAATAAGCCTCTGTTAAAATTGTGAAAAATGGGAGCCATAAGATCTGGCTCCCTTCAAAGAGCCATAATTCCCATCGACACCTGTCACTTCCCGATCCGCATTGCGCATGTGCGAGATGGTCCGCCATATTGGACAACTCCATACGGCAACTCAAATAGGACATCTGACGTCTAGACGGCTGCCCGATTTGCATTGTGCATGCGAGAGTCATAAACGTCTCAAATATCTATACAAACATATTTTATGTTATTTTATTTCAAATAAAATTAAGGACATTCACAGTTAATGTAATTAGATATAAATTATGAATGCCATACATATTGGATATTGCATACATTCACAGTCAATATGTATTCAGTATGATAGCTGTCTAACCGAAGTTAAATCCATTTCTCACTTATTCTGACAATGTACTTAACCCAATAAAAGGAGTTGTTAAATAATAGTGAAGTCACGTTGTAATAACAATAACTCATCTCTCTCGTTCAGATTAATATTTTCTTTTTTTCTTTTTTTTCTTTTTCTGCTTTGCCAAACGCCACTGTGTCAACTGTCCTATTTGAGTTGCCGTATGTAGTTGTCATCTCGCAATGCGGATCGGGTAGGGAGGCGGATCGGGTAGTGACACTCTCCACTCTCTGGTTTTGCCCATTAGCTTTAACCTGTGTGCTTTACGTCGATATACTATAGTTATTCAGCTTGCTACTTAGCACCATGGCTAGTCTGCTACCAAAGCAGTGCGTTGCCTCACTGAGGAAACCAGGAAGCCTTATTCATTTGAGAGGTGCTGCTTCTCTGGGAATCAATAAGCGAAACTACAGCAGCAAAAAGGCAGCAGCTTCAGGCGAG
This sequence comes from Trematomus bernacchii, assembly GCF_902827165.1. Classification (NCBI taxonomy): domain Eukaryota; kingdom Metazoa; phylum Chordata; class Actinopteri; order Perciformes; family Nototheniidae; genus Trematomus; species Trematomus bernacchii. The sequence continues at coordinate 3,665,385 of NW_022987708.1, forward strand.
TACCTGAACCAGAGTGTCGTTCCATCGATGCACTACCAGAAGAGTTTACCCAGGTAAGCAGTGTCAAATTGGACAGGCACATTTTGTTAAATTAACTGGAGAATAGCTTTTATTCGACACAACCTTTGGATTTAAATGAAGTTAAACTACTTCGGAACAGACAGGGGCATGTAGCAAGCGGTTCTAAAATAAAGAAGGTGACCCATTCAGCTTTTAGATGGATGTAGGTGAAAGTGCACACTTGATTTATGGTCGATGACCACCAGGGGGCAGCGACATGACATACACTGACATAAAGACTTACTGGACTGTAGAAGAAAGGTTGGTTTATTATTATTAATGTGAGAATATGAACTGGATAATGGGCTTGATTTTACCCTGATGTATTCCAAACAAGGCACCTTCCAAAATGTGGACATAATATACTGCTTATAATGCTTATATGCACTATATTACAGATATTCATATCACTTGTACCTTTTGTGAAAGAATATCAAAACAATTATATATATTTGTTTTCATTGTGACACATCCTACACAATTAAACGTTTTATTTTCATTATGATAATCCAGTTAAAAGTGCTCTTAAACATATGATTCATAATTTCATGATTCGATATGTAATTTATTTTTAATACACAAGCCAAGAAATGTTTTTTAATCACATCCAACGTTTTTAATGTTTTTTCTTGATTGTAAATATTTTCTTAATTCACTTATACTAAAGTTAAGTTAAAGTACAAAGTTTTTGTAATGTATAGAACTTTGTTCACCCCTGAAATCTCTGACTAAATATGTTTTAAGTGTATGTGCTTCTGTTTACTTTTAAATAATTGTATTAGTTGTATTATTGGTCTCATTTTAGGCTCTGCCTTTGTATTTGTATCAAACTGTATTGATATCACTTAATCTGGTATATATCTGCTGCAATGTTCACCTGAACGTGTTTCTATGTTATTTTTTATTATTAAATACATCAAATTGAGAGGCTTTATTTCCCCCTTGATCACATGTTTTCTGTTCAATTGTTCAGGCTACCCATACCAAAGCTGGAGGATACTGTCAGGAGGTATTTAGCTGCCCAGAAGCCCCTGCTGGATGAGGACCAGTTCAGGTGAGATTTAAGAAAGATAATCAAATCTTTATATTTAAATTATTTAAAACGTACAAGTCAATAATCTTTAGAATACTTTATTTATTTATCATGTGGGAAATGGGGTTTTGTCAAAGTTGCACCATTTGATATTAAAACAAGAATGTCAAATACATTTTTTTTTAAATAATTATACAAACATTAAAGGTTCAAGTAAAAATGTTCACATTGTACTACAATATATATACATTACATATATACAGTGGTGTACTAGTATTTATAATATATTAATGCTGAATTGCTCAGTTTTGAAGGATTCGGCAGCTGATGGTGAAGTGAGTCTTTTGCCTTTGAGTGCTTCTAATACTCACTACCTGATCTAACCTGCAACAATCCTAATTGTGTTTCTTTAGAACAACAGAGAAACTCACCCAAGATTTCCAAAGCGGTGTTGGGAAACAGCTGCACGAGGAGCTGGTCGCGCAGGACAAAAAAAATAAGCACACCAGCTACATCTCAGGTGAATAATGTGATCTTCAGCACCCTGAAAATGACCATCTCAAAAACATTCAGTCAGTAATGAATCTGGTTTTCTCTCAGGGCCGTGGTCCGACATGTACCTCTCTGCTCGGGATTCCGTGGTGCTCAACTTCAACCCCTTCATGTCCTTCAACCCCGACCCTAAGACGGAGTACAATGATCAGCTCGTGCGTTCCACCAACATGGTGTGTTCGGCGGTGCGCTTCATGAAGACGCTGCGGGCCGGGATTCTGGAGCCAGAGATTTTCCACCTCAACCCGGCAAAGAGCGACACGGACAGCTTCAAAAGGTTCATCCGCTGGGTGCCCTCCTCCCTGTCCTGGTACGGAGCCTACATGGTGAACGCTTACCCTCTGGACATGTCTCAGTACTTCCGCCTCTTCAACTCCTCTCGTATCCCAAAGACTGGCAGAGATGAGCTCTTCACGGATGAGAAGGCGCGACATCTGCTGGTAATGAGGAATGGCAACATGTATGTGTTTGACGTTGTGGACAAGGATGGGAATCTGGTGGAGCCTGCAGAGATCCAGTCCCACTTGACGTACATTCTGTCCGACTCAGCGCCAACTGCGGCTTTACCTCTGGGGGTCTTGACCAGTGAGAACAGGGATGTGTGGGCCGGGCTGAGGAACAAACTGGTAGCTGCTGGAAACGCGGAGGATTTACGGGTCGTCGACAGCGCCCTTTTCTGTCTCAGCCTGGACGATGAGAGCATGAAAGACCACATCCACATCTCCCACAACATGCTGCACGGAGACGGCTGCAACCGCTGGTACGACAAGTCCTTCAGCATCATCCTCACCAAAGACGGACAGGCGGCCATCAATTTTGAGCACTCCTGGGGCGACGGTGTAGCCGTGCTCCGCTTTCAGAATGAGATCTTCAAAGACACCACGGAGAAGCCGCTGGTCCACCCGGGCTCCGCTGCTGCTGCGGTGGACTCTTCCTCCGCGGTGCGCAGACTGCAGTTCAACCTGGACAGCGAGGTGGAGACCGGCATCCAAAAAGCCAAGGAGAACTTCGACTCAGCCGTATCCAAACTCACCATCGACGCCTTGGAGTTCAAGAAAGGCGGCAAGCAGCAGCTGAAGAAGAGCAAGCTGAGTCCGGATGCTATAGCTCAGCTGGCCTTCCAGATGGGTTTCCTGAGGCAGTATGGAAAGACCGTGGCCACATACGAGTCCTGCAGCACCGCGGCCTTCAGGCATGGCCGCACAGAGACCATCCGACCGGCCTCCGTGCACACGCAGCGATGTGCACATGCCTTTGTCTGCGAGCCAGGGCAACATAGTGTGGAACAGCTCCAGGGTCTGCTGAGCGAATGCTCCAAATATCACGGGCAGCTCACCAGAGAGGCAGCAATGGGTGAGACATTTCAACATAATATCTGAAACATAATAGATTTAAAGCATTACATATTCAGATGTTTAAGTACTGCAGACATTTACGACATGTTTCTAAAAACATGCCCTCAATGATTTGAACTCATTAAACTCACACTGTAAGCATGGGCCAGCTGGGCACACAGAACACCTGCCCTGTTGGGTTTCCTGGCCAGTGCCTAGGGGCCCAACACAACATTACTACAAGATATGCAAAACAACTTAAAATAGATTAAAAAAAACAAGAGAATTAAAAAGTAATAAGATAGATTTTAAAAACAAGACAAAAGACCGTAAAACACACAAAACAACCAAAAGAGACACAAAAAAACTAAAAAGACAATAAAAGGGACAAATAAATAATAATAATTAAATAAATAATAAACATGCAGAGACACACAATGACCTAAGAAAAAGCAAAAAGACACAAAAATGACCCCAAAGAGTTAGAAAAGAAACACTCATCCTCTGATCTGATGCACTAACCTCTCCTCCTCTTCCTCTCTCCAGGCCAAGGCTTCGACCGCCACCTGTTTGCGATGAAGTACCTGGCTAACTCCCAGAGTCAGGCCCTGCACAGCCTGTACTCTGACCCCGCCTACACCGCCATCAACCACAACATCCTGTCCACCTCCACCCTCACCAGCCCCGCGGTGAACCTCGGCGGCTTCGCCCCTGTGGTGCCCGACGGCTTCGGCGTTGGATACGGTGTCCATGACGACTGGATCGGCTGCAACGTGTCCAGCTACCCGGATCGCAATGTGCACGATTTCCTGCAGTGTGTCCACAAGTCCTTAGAGGACATTTTCACTGTTCTGGAGGGAAAGGCACTCGGCTAAGAAACAAGTGTAAAATATATATATTTTATTGGTGACAGTGCTGTTATATTCTCAGCACAAAACATGCAGAGTGAGATTACAATTATATTGTATACACCACAAAAAAACGAGAAGAATAATAGTGCTTAAATATACTAGGAATTAAAAGTATGGGAATATTTGTTGGGACTTTGGGTGTTAATATTACTGTAGATATAAAACAAGTGAACAACTTGTGACATAACATTTAGTATATAACGACTACATCAACGAACATGAAAATCATTTGAAACATGGAATTTGCTAGCTTTCCACTTTCACTGATTCAAAGCACTGGCTTCATATGACCTGTCTGTTTATTGTCCATTCTGACAGCAGCGTACTGTAGCATCGTGCTAAATGTTGGTTTTTTGTTCTAGTGTCACTTACAGTAACAGAAGACACCATTGAGAGTGCCGGTCATGTTATTTATGCAGTAGGGCTTTTCAGAAGTAGAACTTCCAATTGAGCATGGAGACATTTTCTGTGCCTTATCATTATGTGAATATCAGACAATTGCAGATTGTCATTGTAATAACTTCTACTTAAATCATCCATGTTTGTTGATAGCTTTACTGATGTGTTGGAATGTTTTTGGAAATTAAACTTAATTTAATGACACCTGCTTTTTTTTCAGTGTTTTTTTGGTTGCAAGGACATCTTACCTTGCAGAATAGCTGTATTTCTATAATAAGACATTAAAGAGGCATCATGCTTTATGGGCTTCTCCCTTCCCTGTATTGTGTTCTATAGCTTTCTGTGCATGTTATGGTGTGCAAAAGGCTCAAATCTCTGTGTTCCCTCCAGAGATTCTCTCCCACACTGAAACTGAGCACAATAGAGCCCCTTTAAATGTTCAGACAAAGCCTTTATACCAGCTGGGGACGCATGCAATGAAATATAACAAAGAGCTCAGACACAACATTCTTTTTCCACCTTTATTTAAAATAAAAAACAGTTCCACCAAAAGCAAATGTACAAATGCGGTAGTACAACAACAGAAACATTAGCTAAAGAAATTAAAACGTGCAAAATCCACATTTAGATAGGCTTGATCTTGAAGTGTAGGCCGATGAGACTGAAGACGAGACATTTCAGATCCTGCACCAGGTAGTAGAACACACGGAGGCCTTCAGGGTCCCTGAACACAGCGCCAAGAGAAAAGGTTAAAGCCCGGTGTCACTGAAAAATCAACAGCCTCCATCTCACAACTCCTGCATTCAGTACTCACTTTGACTGGTTGACGTCAATCAAGGAGCCAATTTTGGAAGTTGTGAATGAAATGTGTTCGTCACCAATGACGATCTCCAGTTCCTGAGAAAATAAGGACAAGCAAGTTAGTGCTAAGGCTTTAAATACGTTTTTGGTCAAATTCACTACGGTGTCAGTGATTATATTAAAATCTGTGACTTGTCTGTATCCATGTGCACGATCAAATATTGGTGTGCTCAAAGCATGGTAGTAAAATGCTATACCCTTCTTAATTAATAGCCAGTTATAACCACTCTTAAAACACACTTTGGAATTATGTTAATTGTCAATTAACTTTGCTATCAAAGGTTTTTGGTCTTAAAACCTGTAGCATAGAAAGGCATGTTTTTTGTTCTTATGTGTAGCCTTATTTCCTAAATGTCGTATAACTTTTTTCTATAAAAATAACACTTTTCTAAGAATGCTGTGCAAAACCCAGAGGGTTACAAGGCTTCAGGAAGGCCCTGTAAAACTGAAGAAATCAGAACTAACAAAAAGTAACAAAACTGGAGCTAACAGCATGGGTAAACACCATTATTTCTCTGAATCTGTAACACAGTGGTTACTGGACAATCAAACATGAACTCGAGTAGGGGCGTTACTAGTTTTTCCAATTGTCTGTTGTTATAAGCTTTTATTTTTGCTTATGTGTGTATTTGTGTGTTTATGGGTTTTTACAAATGTGCTTTTAATCGGGCCTATGTGCTCTTGTATGCTTTCTTTTAATGCCACGTGCCAGGGACTGCAGACGAAAATGAGCCTTTTTGGCTAAATCTGACACATTTACATGATGGACGCAAGTGCTCATGTTAATTAAAGGTGGGGTAGGTAAGTTTGAGAAACCGGCTCGAGATACACTTTTTGTTATATTCCATGGAATGCTCTCAACATCCCGATAGCAATGAATATCTTAAGTGCTTTGACACAAAATGCATAAAAAAAATTTCATCTGTGGAAGCCGTAGTACTGTAAAAAGCACGACCAATCATTTTAGCCGGCCCGGCTAAAGTAACTGGATGGCCTACCTGCCTGTCAGCCTTCCATCTGTGCACAAACTTATCTCGTGCCCTCATTGGTCATGTGCGCGTTCGTGTGTGTTGGAGGAGGGGCTCTGTAAGGAAGTGGCAGATTTTCTCCGGTTGTGGATTTTCAAATTCTAGCGCACTCGAGCTGGTTTCTCAAACTTACCTATCCCACCTTTAATGTGCATAGTACCTTCTTAACTAAATAAAAATACATTACAAAAAAACATGTAAATGAATTATGATGGTCACTGATGGGGAATTGAGCCACAAACCTGTCTGCCGACTCTGTCAGGGGGCGGCCACAGAGCATCATCTTCCTTAGTGATCTCACTGTCATCGATGATCCTCTTCAGCTCCTCCATCACACTCTTGTGTACGTAAGCCTGGGGGTGCAGAGAAAACGTTAGTTAATGTGTGGAGCTGTGGCCAATCATTCGTAAGACACAAATGATGTGAAAATATATATGGAAACATCCTGCAAACCGATCTTGATATCAACATTTATTTGGTTTGTACAGTGTTTGGCAGAGAAATAATGACTATCTATCTGCTCACCTGATCATTATTAAAAAGCACTGAATGACATGTTATTGCCCACATATGACAAATGTATGGATGTTTCAACTTCCTTCAGCTGAACCAAGGGGGAGGGATCATAATTTGGGCGAAAGCCTAGAGAGGTCGTGTATGTACACCTGCCAGGGATGCAAACTCATCAGGTATGAAAAAGGTGACAAGGATCCGAGCCCCCCGACCCCACGGAATATCGGCTTTAAAATGAGGAATAACAGAGGATTTTAGCAGTCAGAACAACTAAAGCAGTTAATAATAACAGAAACGCCAAGGAGTCACATCTAATAGAAATGTATAAAAGCATTTATTTGAATTGTGTAGCAGTCAGTTTATAATTTTGGCAGCACTGTTGAGCATTTTGAAAAATGTATTTTCATGCCTCTGTGCAAGGCTTAGTCTTTCTATCTGTATAGCAGTGGTGTAAAGTAACTAAGTTCATAAACTCAACAAGTACTATACTTGGGTACAATTTTGAGATACTTGTACTTTATTTAAGTATTTCAATGTTTTGCTACTTTGTTTTTCTACTCCACTACAGTTCAGAGGTACATGGTGTACTTTTACTCCACTACATGTATTTAATACCTTTAGTTACTTTACAGATGTGGATGAATGATGTGAAATATAATCAAGTGTTAAATCAGACTTTAGTTCCAGCTGGAGTAAATCCACAAGCTACCCTGCAGTATACAAAGTCATTCAAACTAGCTGCACCTTTACCAGCTTTGAGAACACTTTCATGATCAATCATTATAAAACATATCATATATATTATTCTGAAATGGACCAATCTGCAGAATGACTACTTTTACTGTCGCTACTTTAACTATATTTTGATGATAATACTTTTCTACTTTTACTTGAGGAACATTTTGAATGCAGGACTTTCACTGTAACAGAGTATTCCTATACTCTGGTACTTCTACTTTTGCTCAAGTACAAGATCTGAGTACTTCTACTTTTACTCAAGTACAAGATATATACTTATACCACCTTTGTTTATAGCCTATGAAAAAAACTATTTGAAAACGAAGGCTAAAGCTAACGTTAGCAGATAGTGACATTGTATGCTAGTTAGCTAGCTCAACGATTCCTTAAATAATATTGCGACAGAAAGACTTTTCAGTGCACATCACGCTCTGTCGCTCCGACAGGGAGCTCTGCTCTGAACACCTGAACGGCCCGTTCTAACAGCTGTTCACCAGCGGTCCAGTCTGTGCCACAGTGACTCCGGACCACACAGTTAATATTAACGAATATTAACGTAGGTAATGTAGCTGCTGAAGCTAGACCATCATCCCGGAGCAGCAGAGCCTTATTATACATTCGATGAGCAGAGCCGATGAGCAGAGCCGACAGGCAGGAAGACTCGAGCACACAGCTCGCGCTTCATTATAATATATTAAAAAAATTACACCATGCGTGTCATCATGGCACATAACAGCTCGCGGCCGCAGATTACTCCGGGTCCCAGACCCCCCCCCCCATACCCCAAAAATATTTGTATTGCAGATCTACATGAATCACACAAACGACCTATTTTGGATTCAAAACGGCGAATGTCGCCGAAAGGTGACAAGTTTGCATCCCTAACCCTTTATACCATGACCACATTTACGTTTATTGACATAACTTACCTCTTTTCTGATCATGACGTCATTCTTGTAGTTGCTGTTGTTTGCGTATCTCAGTTTGCCTAAAACACAATGTTAAATGTTACGTTACAGTAGAAATGTAAAACAAAGCATCTCCCAACAAAACTCATGAGTTCATTTCCATTCCCTGCAGGCCACATGGCGCTTAAACGCTCTGCTGATATTACTTAAAATATTACGGTCTTTATAATAATTATGTTTGCAATAATGAATTGGTCTAGACATGAACTACTATCATTTATAAAACCGTGTGAACCAAAGGACTCATTTGCCGCTCGCAACTGGTTTAGAGTGGACTGCGGCCTAGCATACGTTAGCCATTACCGAGTGGCTAGCTACGTTAGCTCAGAGGCAGGAAGACTAATACATTTGCATTACCGCCAAAATAAACTTACCGTCGGGTCTGAATTCAAACTCCAGGAACTCGTGTCCAAACTTTCCCTTGTGCCCAACATAATATCTCAAATAAAAGTCACTTGTTGACATCTTTACTCTCCAGAAAGCACTCTTTCTGGTGAAGCATACGAAACAAAACTCAGCTAGCAAACGCAACCTGGAGCCTCGCTACCCATGTACGCATGCGTAGATAGTCACCGGTTTATGAAACCTTAGTGCCCCGAACTCTGCCTTACAGGAAGTTCTATACACAGTTAAAAACCTCCAAACGAGACATTTCCCCCTGTAAAATGGCAATAAGTCCAATTATCATTTGCTTGTATAAAGCCAGTTTACTTTTGGACTCAAATTGTCCAATTAAGGTGAAATAAATGTAGGCTACATCGTATTGAAATAATATTTTCATCCTTGAATCTGCATTCCGATTGATAACTATTTTAAAAGATACTATCTCTAAACTTCACATCCATCTATTATAGCCTGCACAGTCAGATAGTGTCAGCGTAAAAAAACGATACAACTCAATATACTGTATGTGTGAATAGTTTTCTTTAGTTTTTAGTAATTAGTATTCAAATATAGTTTATTCTTTAATTCAGCAGTTAATTGTTATTGCTGAAGTTTGGTTGTGCTTAACCCTTACCCTAACCCTACATTAGCTGATAACATTTTTTTTCTGCACATCATTTGTTCTTTATAATTTGACGAATATACCGGCTATTAAGACATTTTTTATTCTATTTTAGCGAGTGTGTTATACACCCGGCTATTGATATTGTTCTGTTTGTATACTATCCCCTTTATAATGAATACATTGTATGTTGTTTGTTATATGAAAAGGGGAAAAAGGTTTTGCCTTGGAAACTTTACCAAGGGGAACCAAATCCCTTTGGTTTAGGCTCGTCGCATATTACTAACGTCATCACTCCGCTCACCCTGAAACTCTCCCTAGTACAGTGCACGTGTGGTTGTTGTAAACTTCCTCCATGGCGGGCTCCTTTTCTCAGGAGCTTGAGGACTTGTTGAACCCTCTGCCTAAATTCGCAGACCCGGAGGATGACGGGGACGAGGCGACCAACGCGAAAGTTACGGAAAGATTCAGCGAGGATGAAGACGAAGATGGAGGCGGCCTCAGTGCCCTGCGGAAGAGCAACACAACCCTGCTGTCAGACACCGACAGACGGTACGTGGGGAAGACAGTGTCCCGTAAACAGCTTCTGATAGAAACTGGGGGATCTGGTGAGGAAGAGGAGGAGGAGGGCAGTATAGAAGGGCTAGAAGAAGATGATCCTTTGGGGGATGAAGAGGAGGAGGAAGATGATTTAGAAGAAGATGAAGATGACGATGAAGAGGAGGAGGTGGGCAGTGATGCTAAACTGGCGTCTAAGAAAAAGGGGATGACCCTTCCTCAAGGAGTGGATTTCAACAAGCTGACAGAGGGCATGGATGACCTGGGAGTGAGTGAAGATGAAGATGATGACGAAGAGTCAGAAGGCAGCGATGAAGACGACGACGACTCTGAGATGGATAATGAAGAAGGTGAGGACGATGGAACGGTCCGCACGTTTTCCCAAGACAAAGTGGACGAGGAGGTGGAGAAAGGCAAGGCTGTGAAGGAGCAGCTGGCCCTGTGGGACCAACTGCTGGAGGGCAGGATCAAAATGCAGAAAGCTGTAATCACCGCCAACCAGCTCCCGCAGCCGCAGACCTTCCCAGAGTTCAAGAAGAGGGGCGGGGCGGAGCTGGCGGGGGAGCTGAAGAACTCCCACAAGGCTCTGAAAGCCCTCCAGAGATCCCTGCTGGAGCTCCACGACCAGCTGCTGTGGCAGAGCGCCGACACCAGGAGCGTCGCTGTGGGGCCAGTCGACGAAGACGAGGAGATACACAGCGATGAGGAGGAAGAGGTACGAGGTGTAGCGCCCAAACGGAAGCTGGAGATGGCGGAGTACCCGGACTTCATGGCTAAACGCTTCGCCGCTTTCCAGCCTTACCGCAACGCCACGCTGCAGAAGTGGCACGACAAGACCAGGCTGACTCTCGGGAAAAGCAGCAAGGGCTTCGGGGCGTTCGACAGGAACATCCTGACCCAGGTGGAGCAGGTGCTGATGGACAACGAGAGGCTGGTGCGGCGGACGCAGACCCGGCGCTCAGAGTACAAAGTGCTGGGGAAAAAAGAGGTGTCTAATGTCATCTCTGAGCCCGTCTGCATAGAGGGAGAGGAGGTGGAACAGGAGCTGAAGGCCAACACGCATCTCAAGGATCTGGACGAGGATGTATTCGACGATGATGATTTCTACCACCAGCTGCTGAGAGAGCTGATCGAGCGCAGGACAAGCGCATCGGACCCCAACGACCAGGTGGCCATGGGCCGGCAGTGGCTGGCCATCCAGAAGCTGCGCAGCAAGATCAAGAAGAAGGTGGATACCAAAGCCAGCAAGGGCCGCAAAGTCCGGTTCCACATCCACAGCAAGCTGATGAACTTCATGGCTCCTGTAGACCACAGCTCCGTGAGCGACGAGGCCCGCAGCGAGCTGTACCGGGGTCTGTTTGGGCAGAACTCAGCTGTCAGGGAATAGTGCAGGAAGTGATCATGGGAACAGTAACAAGTGCCTTTTCCACAGCCTGGCCTGATGCTGAGCAGCTGTTTGTGTTGGGACAGAGACTGGGCAGGCTGTTGTCAGAAGAAACCTGGGAAATGTGTGTCATGTTGTATAACCTTTATACTGAGTAATGTTTTCAGTATGTGTTTTTGCCGAATGATACATTTCTGATTAAAATGTCATACACGAGTGTTTTCACTAAATCAAAATGCCTCGTAAAAAATGTCCATCACACATCTCAGAGTCCAAGTCCAAGAAAATGAGCTTGAATGGATTTTTTCTCAGTAAAAACCCAAAGATATTCCCAAGATATAAAACAGAAAAGAAGAAAGTCTCCATATTCAAGATTCCAAAAAGTGTATATAGTTGTTGAATACTTTTCCGTGAACAACTGATATGGGGTGGCTGTAGCTCAGGTTAGGGCACTGATCTGCATTTAGGGGGTCAGCAGTTCGATCCCACCCTCTGCAGTCGAAGAGTCCTCGGGCCACATAATGAACCCCACACTTCTCAGGTATACATGTATTGAGTGTCAGTAAGTTGCTTTGGAAAGGGCGTAAGCTGAATACTATGTAATGTGAAACTAATCATAACTGCTCTAGACTATCAAATTGATTTGAAGGAAAACCAATGTTATTTTTTCTTCCGTCAACAAGTCTCACTATTCATGCTCTAAAAATAGTTTGGAATAGGGAACTACCCTAATGTATACTCTGTGGCCCATATCCATACAAACTGTATCCTTCATACTTATTAATAGTACCGTTTTACTAGTTAGTATACAAAAGATCTAAACAATGGAATAAAACCATACTAGTGCAATACAACTGCAGTCTTCAAATGTCACTGCCAATAAACTTCACATAGAAACTACTAAATTATTTTCCAAGTAAATGTTTTTTTTGGATTTGTGAGGATTTTCACTCCTGTGCATTGTGAGAGAATAGAGTCCATGAAGTCACACTCAAATCAGTTTCTTTACTATACATTTCACTTTCCAGTGTGACTCCCCTACACACTGAAGACCTGCTTAGTGAGAATGGCTTTGTGACACTGCAGACATGTGACATTACATCCCGGGCCAGTGGGACCCCTGCTTAATTGTTGACACGTAAAAAGATATGTAACTAACTAAACTGTTTCCTGCTATTGTATTTTAGTCTCACAATGAGGATCTTACATTTTCTTATCACAATACTGCCAGAAATGTAACTCAAGTGAAGAAGAAGCTTTTCCATTATCTATGCTCTCTACACCCATGGACAAAAACATTAATTTTACACGACACAGAAGTGTTCTTAAATAATTTTCAAATTCAACAAAGTCATACAATAACAAAAACTAAACAATCAAGGCAGCCATAGAGCAACAACTGTACATGTTTTTTTTGTAGGTGTCTAAACTATGTGAAGCTGCTGCTCTCCTCCACAGCAGTACATGCCACAGCTTCCTGCTGTTTCTCCAGCCTGGGGGTGTTCCGGGCATCATTACTAATCACTAATACACTGACAAGTACCTCGTACAATCCTACCTGAAAAATATCAAAAGGACCTCTTCCAAAGCAAATTAAATGTCCCAACTTATTCTTGCCATCTACCAAATGGCATCAAGCATGTGTAGATACATGAATTATACATATCGTCTTAAAAAACAACTTATAATTTTAAATGAAAATTCAGGACCTTGGAAATGATGGGTGCGTCAACTCAAGCAAACAAAGAGTACCTGAGAACTTTATCATGACAAAATGTATACAAGAAGAAAACTCCATTAAACATTTACAGAACACATTGGGTACTTAGTACTTCATGACATTTTACAACTCAATGCATTTAGTAACACCATCTTCAGTGTGTCTTTAAATTAAACTTGCATACGTATGCATCTGAAGCATCAAGTTAATAGTAATCAATGGAAATAATACTTTGTGGTTATTTCTTAACGTAAGCAATTCTTAATGTTACCAACATCACATTAAATGGATTGCAGTAATGGCAGTATCGCATAGAGAAGAAAAAAAAGACACAATTGTTCTACACAGATGGCACAGAAAATGATCTTTGGTGATGTCATACATCAGATGATTTGAGGTGGAATCGGTTGGTTCGTTACACAAATTCAGTTTTTGAATGAAACAGCAGAGGAGGTGCAACTAGGGACATAAAGACAGAAAACTCAGTACATTTGAATTGTAAGTAAAAATATCCTTCATACAGAGTTTGAAAACATATTTCATGTTGCATTGATAAAGGTATGTTGCACCTGTTAGAGTAGTGAGATATGTAAGGCCCTGCCTGCTTTGAAGCATGTCGCTACACTGTATTTATTGTATGTCTGAAGGCTGTCAAGTGTTCGGACATCTTGTTTTAGACACCATTCTTCAGTGAGTTTCAGTGCCGTGGCAAAGGCAAGCAGCAGAGAGAAATTAAATCATAAGGTAGCCCCGTAGAGTTTTGTTTTCTCCATCTCAGAGTACACGAGTTAAAGAGAAAAAAGGAACTAAACACAACAACCCTTAAACCAGCTCCACAGGGGACTGGTGTCCCTTTTTTCATCAGTCCTAACAGAATCATCTCAAAACAGGCCTTTTGATCGTCAGAAACAATCAAAGCACATTGGGTTGGTACCGATGGACGCTCCTGACCCTGCTGCTTGGGGGCCTCCTGGGGCCGCTGCCCGGGGGCCCCTCAGTGGGGCCGGCTGCTGGACTCCATGCTCGGCTGCTTCTTCGTCGCTCCACACCCGTTAAACCAGCCGTTCAGCCGCTTGGTCAGACCCCCGGTCAGAATATCCTGGATGTGCTGAACGATGAGGTTTATGGCAACTGTAGGAAGAGACACAGATATTGTGTGATCAGGCAAAGTGCGCGTCTGATGTTTTACCAATACATCTAAATCACAAAGTTACACAGTGATATTTCATTAAAAAAAAGAAGGTATTCATTAAAAACATATTGCTGTTCCTTCAAAGACCTAATTTCATGCTTTTTAGTATGGCAGACCTTTTATAACATACTAAGGTAACCAGATGTACATTTATTCATCCATCAAATCAGTTCAAAATGTGACTGGTTCCTAACTGTCTTGTCTTATCCCCTGCTTATCATTGTCCTTTTAAAAATAGAAAATATATATATATTGGGGGAAACGGACAGGAAAAACATTTCCAACCAATAGATCCAGACACAGTAGTGGGAAAAATGATATGTTGTTTGTAATTGGATCTGAGGCCTAGGGGCTGTCACAACTGGAATCTAAAGAGTATTAAACATAAATTGATGTTACCATATTTTCATACAAAATAATGCAATAATATAAACTGTAAACATTTTAATAAAAACCATGTCCTTCCCAAACCTGAATTAGTTTGAAATAATAACTCTTAATCATTATGCTAACATGATCACAACGACAAGGCGTTAAGAGTCATACGTCATAATGACGTTAGCATGTAGCTCTGAGTACTTCTGTGCCTGCATACTGCTCGCTTTGTCGTGGACTTACTCAGTTATTTTTTTTGTTCAATTAACTGAATGCTTAGCTCTGTGACTTCATGTTATGGTCTAATACATGAGGAACAAATCAGGGCTACGTATCCTGCTTCTACATATTTAGACTTACTTGTATATAGTTTTCTTTTGCACTTTGTTTTGGACAGTTAAAGTTATTTTCTCAGGTCAACAGACGGCAGCAGGTGCTTTGACTTCCTTAGTTCCGAAAGCACAATTCCCAACAACAATAACAGCTGTGTCCTTTATGATAACCCTGTTGAGACTAGGATCTCCAACATGTGGTTTCCATTTGTTTGCCATCATCTCTCTCAACTCCAAAGCACACATACTCACCGAGGTTGTCCACTCCTCTCGGTATGATCACATCAGCGTATTTCTTGGTCTAATCAGAGTCAATGAGAAGGACACAGGTTTGACCGCGAGTCTACGCTCAGGGTCAAAGTGTTTGGTACATGTTGAATCGCACTTACTGGCAGACAGAACTCCTCAAACGCAGGCTTGACAAAAGTAATGTACTGTGCCAGAATGCTCTCCAAGTCCCGTCCACGTTCACTGATGTCACGCAGAACTGGCAGGGAAAAAAAGTTTGGGAAGAGTTAGCTTTAAAAAAAGAAGTGATTAACGGTAGTCTGTACAGGACTCTTGTATTTGTTTAGTAAATGTAAGGCTACCACAGGTTTGTTTAATCAGAGACTCCTGGAATATAATGGTACATTAGCCCAGGTAAAAAAACACAATGTGTTTTTAAATATGTGTTATATCTCTCGTCTTAGCTAAACTACGCAAACCACTGCATTCAAATACTTTACAGATATGACGGATGTTAACATCTCATTCCAGCAGGAAAGTGAATAAATGATTTCCTAAAACTCCTATATCTTTACCTTAGTGTTGCATTCTTCTCTTTTACTGTAAATTAGTAAAAGACTATTTTTTAAATAATTATATTTTAATAATATATGTTTTAAGCTGTTTTGTCTCCTATCTAATTGTAATTTGTTGAATAATATTTTCTCATCTTTTTACTTTTTTAATACATTATTTTTAAATTCCCTTTTACCTTATATTTACTGTCACTTTTTTTGTTTAATCTCTCTACAGTATTTCTTCTTGTATAAAAAGGTTCCTAAGTAGTCAATGCTAAAAAAAATAAAAAGCTGTTTATGTGTATATTTCAAAAAACAAAACTAAGAAAAATAAAATAGTGTTTTGTTTGTTGCGTTTAGAAATGATGGGATGGGATTTGCCCCTCGTCATGCTTGTGTGTCTCACCTCTTCGAGACAGACGTGTGTCTGCGTCGGTGTCCACAAACAGCTTCATCTGGAAAAGGTCACGGATCTCCTGAGAATAGAACATGAGGATGCCCTCAAACAGCACCACGTCCGCCGGGTACACCGTCACCGTCTCCCCCTTCCTACCGCACCAGAAGACATTCAAAATAAAACACTCAGTATGCAACATCTGCTAAACCAAAGATTGTATACTGTAGAACTGAGCAATAGCGTTAGAGAAAACAGTTTCCATTCATCTCACTATGCTTTGAAAATTAATGTAGATAAAAGATTAGTGTAAATAATCCAACACAGTAGACATCCTGTTTCTGTTTAAGATAATGTTACTGCTGTTTTATGATCTTATATAGTATACTGCCTTTACTTTGTCCTTTATGTGGATCAGAATCATTCACCTGGAGTGGGAAACAAAGTCGTACACAGGGATGTGAACCGTTTGTCCCTTCTTGAGGTCCCACAAAGTCGAAATAATGAGGTCGTTGTCAAATGCATCTATACAGAGGAGTACAAAACAGTGACAATTGTTTATAAAGCATGATCAAATATCTACAAAGTATAAGGGTAGGAAGAAAAAGCGGGTGAGAGAGGGAGGAAATATGTAATTAAATTCAAGTCGTATATTTACGAAACAAATTCACTTGATAATCCCGGAGTTTAAAGTTGTAAATGATCTAGGAAAAACACATTTAGAGAAAGATATTCTCTGAAATAAAGTCATACACATGGAAAGTAGAGGTAGATTTACTGGAACAATTTAACAGGCTACACATTTAGCCAGTTACATTTTAACACATTTGCAAAACAAAATATTTGATTAATCTCTGAGATCAAGGTGGTTAAAAAAAAAAAAGGAAAATATTTTTAATATTCAGTGAATTTATATTTTTTTTTCAACAACAACATTTCCAACAATTCCACATGTCTACTTTAGGGAGGAGGAACAACAGTATGGGAAAGTTATTCACATGCACATGACTTTATTATCTCAGGAGAATCTTTTCAATCTTTGTTTTCCGTTACTATTCGATTTTCTCATTAATATACCACTTTAATCTCGGGAATTCTGTATATTACTATCACGGCTGTGTTTCTCTGGAGGTAAACAGCTGCAAGCTTCTATCCATCGCTCTGCTTTCAGACGCTACATGAATACAACAAGGCATGTGATGAGGTGAATAATACCTGGGTGGTCGAAGTTGAACTGGCCCTTGAGGGCCTTGGCCTTCTGCTCCTGGGTGAGGACCCTGTAGAAGCTGTCCTGGCTGAGGATGGCCACTTGTCGCTGGTGGTGGTCGATCTCATTCTGCCCCAGCAGCTCCATGATCTTACTGCACACTGAGGACTGGTCACACATGAAGAAAAACACATGAGTAAATACTGCCACTCAATCTTAGTCCTTACATCCTTCGGAACATGCGTGGTTTGATGTACAATTTAGACCAACTTTCATTTACTTTGCATTTAGTTGACACATGTCTTCATAGAGGAAAGCATAGTTACTAGAAACGTTAATCCATGTAAAGGCTGAAACTTGGGGTCTTGGTGTGAACCTGGCAGACAGATGTACTCGCAGACAGTGAGACGACAAAACAAAGATTACAGTTTCCTTCAGATAACGTGTGTGGGAGAGCAGGTGCTTCTGAGAGCAGTTTGTCTAGTGGGAAAGAGGCAGAGAACCAGGAAGTCACACCCACAAACTACTGCCTGCTGAAAACACTTCTGTTGATCTAACCACACCAAAAATCAACCTCCTGTCACTTTCATGATACACGTCAAGGAGCACAAGCTACCTAAACGTCAGTCATGGAAGAAATATTCAGATCCATAAGTAGGCCTACTAACACTAACCACTTTGAAATACTCCTCTACAAGTCCTGAACTCAGAACCTGATTTAAGTAAATACAAGAATTGTCAGCCAATGCATCTCAGGTAAAAGTATTGATAGAGCAGTAAATGTTCCATGACAGTGTTTTATTTGTACATATGTTGTTTGGGGATTGATATACTGATGCATTAATGTGTATATTGCATTAAACTGCTGATGTAGTTGGTCTCATGTCTGTCTCCTTTATATGCTGTTGCTTTAGTGTATTCTACAGCATCATATTCTATAAGATCATCATGTTTGTGACTTTGTCGCTGTCCTATGAGAACCACTACATACACTCAACTTTAAATAAGTTACTTAGGAAAACAGCCCTGTTTTCAGATTTGTGTCAATGTTTTTTTCCACATAACCTTGAATATTTAAATCCATTTCAAAAACAATTACTTTGCACACTTGATGTGAATAGTATCTTTTGTTTACTTGTTAGTTGTAGGTTGGCCTCATACTGTACACCGACGCCAATCTGTGTATTTATATTGTATATTCTATAGAGATACTCTATGAATATACATCTTTTCACTATTTACTCTTTATTTTTGTTCTATTTAATCTCTTAATTTAATTTTTATTTCATGTGCATGCTGCTGTGATGAAAACATTTCCAAAATTGGGATCAATAAATGTATATTTAACCTAATCTAAACCTAGAAATTCAACATCCACATCTGGAGATACACGATTTTCCCTGGACATGAAGGAGAAGAAAACTGTTATCTGAGAAGTAGCTAAAGTGGACTAAAAAGTACAATATTCTAGTAGCAGCAGAAAAGGTAAAACATCTCAAAAATTGTACAGACATTCAGTAAATGTACTTGGTTACATTCGACCCCTGTAAATAATAAATACATCACATTGGTTACACTTTGAGAGAAAATAAATAAATGTTTTCCCCTTGATGTGCGTGTCATGATCTCTGCAAAATATAAAACTATTGCATCATTTCTGATCTTCAGTGAGGATAACACCTATTGAAAGCTCTCTGAAAACCCTTGAATTACTGCACAACATTAAATACAGATCAGGAGTGATATCTCAGATATTGCAGACATGTCCTGACAATGTGGACAGATGAAGTCAGTGAGCCAGCCGGTGAAATTAGGTGAGGGGAGAATCAGACTGAGCTGAGACTGAGGTAGGACAAAGAAGATACCAGGTCATGGAATCATCATGATCAGAACTAAAAAGGATATCTATACAATTAGTACGTTTATTGAGGTCTTTTAAGGTCTGTATCTTTTGTATGATTATTATCTAAGTGGCAAGTGTGATATTCTCCAAGTGTCACGTGCTATCAGCCGGCAGACCCGGTGCAGCTGATGCTAATTAAGTGAAATGTCTCTTTTAACTCTCATACAGCCACCCTTTATATTCCCCTTAATTTAAAAAAAGGAAAATATCTGGAAGACTTTAAGTCTGATTTACATATGACACTTAATTTATACCATCTAAAAAAAAACATATTTTGACAATGCACATGTTATCCTGCTCTGATCTGCTACCGACTTCTTTGCTCATCAAGTAGCTAACAATCAGTCTAATTTATCGTGAAGCAAATATGTTTTTATCCCGAAGAAAATTAGGCACGTCATCTTCAAAATTCCAAATGAAAATAAGGTGTCATCTCTAGCACGACAGCCACCTGATAAACACACAAACATGTCAACGCTTCTGTTGTTAATTATGGAAGGGAGCCCACCTTGCCGCTGGCGGTCCCTCCAGCCACCCCGATGAGGAAGGGTTGCCGGTGCACGCGCTCATGCTCGGCTCGGTCAGGCTTTGTCTCGCGGTCGCCTGCCATGCTTCATCTGCAGCAGCGCGAGGTTGCGGCGCTCTCACACTCCTTGTGCGCTCCTCCCCTCTGATGATGATGCTGAAGGTGAGGAGGAGGCTGACGGAGAAAATTATCATCACACACACGTTGATGGAAAATGTGTGTTTTGCAATAACAAAACTGAGACTGCCATCTGTTTTTGTTTTTTTAAGTGAAAATATATGGAGCCCATTAAATTAGCATAACATAATACAAATACAAATAAAGAGATTGTTGTGTAGAGACAACATATATTTGTAATACTGAGACATGTTTATGCTCAGGGGCCTCATTTATAAAGGGATATACGCTCAAAAATGGCGTACGCCAGTTTCTACGCAATGTTTGCGATTTATAAAATACTAACTTGACGGGAAAATGTGCGGTCCTCCACGCAAACTGTAACCCATGCGTACGCACTAAGCACAACAACGGGAGAGACGAGAAACTGCGACACCGTTGGCAGAAGGAAGAATGGAGAGAAATATGTGGAAATAAATAAATGTTACCTCTCATTTATCATATGAAGAATTCATTTTCAAACATTGATTAAAGCCAATCTTAAAATGATTAAACAAACGCCTGTTTGCGACTCCTCAGTGCACACAAAAACATAACTTGGAGAAATAAATAAATACGGATATGTTATTTAAAACCACCTCGAATATGTTGTGTTAATGTTATGAAATGTTTTCTCATAAATGATGCGGTAAGCAGGAGGACAGAATTACGTCTAAACTGACGCCGTTTTGCATTTCTATAGGTTGTAGATACGAGCATGGTTTTATATACTATCACGTTTAATCGTGTTTTATGCCGTTTGCCAAGACTTGATAAGTCGCTCGTAAAACACAGGAGGTATGGAAACTAAGAACACCTATGTGGTAAATTGTACAGCTAATATAACACAACCCATTAGTTGTATTTCCTTTAACTGGTGGATTATGGATATATAGTTGCTGATCGACAGCTGGAACACAAACCACCAAATACAACAAAATAATTCAGATCCAGTCGTCATGACTCCACTCCGGAGGGATTCCCCGATCATTTCTTAGAGTTTCTCATCAAGGGGGTGTCTCCTGTCCCCGGGACAAACACACTGCATGAGGAAGGTTATGTGTATTTTTTTTGTCATTAACTTTTTTCGGACCATTTTGGTGACGATCCGACCTCCATGCTGCTACTCTGGTTCAAACTGCATCCACCAAACAATATGATTTATCTCGACCTCCCCAAAATAACCAAAATCTGACACGGTGTGAGATGTCTTTTTTAGCTGTTCGGTCGTAATTTCCTGCGATCTTCTTGATGCAGTCAGTCAAAATGAATGGGCGTTTCTTTGACTATTTATAGGCAAATATGGGCGTTACGTGAAGCCTGCAAAAGCTGCGCCGCATTTCGAGTCGATTGTGATTAATAGAGTGGCGAAGTCCCTCCCCTTCCGGTTGAGCCCCATGGGACCTTATTTCGGAAAAGTTATGCATTGAAGTCAATGGAGAGAGAAAGATTATCTTTCGATCCCGTTTGAATTGTGCCACGAATTACACATATGATGTTTGTCAATTTAAAAGATAATTTTGCAAGTAAAAAAAAATAAAATGTGTCGTAAAACTGTGAAGTAACACATTTTTTTGTGTGAACCGCTCAATGAACTACATCTCTGGTCTCACAGAACAACACACGTCACCAAGATGGCCGTCACTACTGTCAACAAACCGATTGGCTACCCTCACACTATCACCACAATGAAACACGTCCTGAAGAATGTCATGCAAAGCTGCCTGGCTGCCTTCCTTTGATTCTCTCTGAACTGCCCGGTCGTTTTAATGTTTAATGTCAACCATTTGTGCAGATAGCATGAAGTAGAGAAGATCGCTAGCGTTAGCGTTAGCATTTCTCCCCCGGGCTTAAATTGTGTATTATAGAATGATCACACCGGTGACAGTACTATTCAAAGGGTTCACGAAATATGACTACTACTCTTACTGTTTAACATTTTGGGTTACTTAATGTTACTTCATGTTAAGGCTAATAAAAATGACAAGGCTGTAATGCTAACTAACGTGCTAGCTACTAGCTAGGTAGCTAACTTGATCTACACACTCCTCTTTCATCAGACGGGAAGCGAAAGAACAAGCAAGACCCATTGCTGGTATAATAACAACCTGGTACTAAGCACACAGGCATCTTGTGAAAGTTATCTTATCTTAGCCAGCGCCATATAGATAGATTCTATCTATATGGCGCTGATCGTATATATACGGTATTATACGTGTATCGTAGTGTCTCAATTGTGACATCACTTACGCGACTCTGGGATTTGTAGTCTTTCTAGTTTCGTATTTTTCAAAGTCTTATATTTCAACAGTTTTAAGACAAACTGTGACTTTTTTGACATGGAAATGATTTTTTAAGATTGACAAACATCATATGTGTAATTCATGGCACAATTCAAACGGGATCGAAAGATAAGTTTTCTCTCCCCATTGACTTCAATGCATAATTTTTCGGAAATAAGGTCCCATACCCCGGAAGTAAGTGGGAGGGACTTCGCCACTCTATAAAGGGAAACAGGCGTAGGAAGTGCCGTACACACTTCCCTCGCCGGTACGCAATGTTTTGTGAATCGGAAAATGTCGGAACATTTCTGTACCTATTTTTTTGCTTTGTACTACGTAAGCAACCTTCTCACGTCAATCCTACGCAAGGCGTTATAAATGAGGCCCCAGGTCTTTTCTGCAGACAGCCCTCCACTTTTAAATATAATAAACTGTAGCTTGTCATAGATTTTCATATGTTCATTGTCCTAAGTTTAACAGCTAAATATGCTAAATAGTTTATTTTTATTATCGTTATATTTTTGACTTTCTCTTACAACTTATTTTCTCAGATTCTTTATGTTTGTACATCATACACCAAATCAAATTCCTTGTGTAAATGTACCTGGCAATAAACTTTATTCTGATTCTGATATTGAAATTAAAGGATTTTTTTCTAATACATCTCTATTAAATAAAAAGTACTGCAGCGCAGCCTATTCAAAATGCAAATAGACTAAAAAGAAACCACACACAATTCAAAACTGAAATGAGACACTATTGAAACGTAACATGAACTTGAGAATAGTCATAAAACACAACAAATATGTAAAATGTCTTAATATGTATTGTTTAATGTCCTTATTGTGTGTTATTGTGCCCTTGTGTATAACATTGTCATTTTGTTTGTTTAATTGTAGCCTACACCTAATTTGAGTTTGACCAAATTTCAAATAAAAGCATTTATACTGATTCTTCGGTGCACATTTTCTTGCAATATACGGTAAACCAATCCACTGGCACGAAACCTCACAATGCAGTATCAAAAATACTGTGGTTAAATAAACACCTGTATGACACAGTGTTTTATTGAGAATAAAATATATATTGTTTTTACCAGAGCCGTATATAGATCTATTGCACTCGGTAATCTGATTACCGTTGAGACCGGTGAACCGGAAGTACATCGTATGACCCCGTCTCTAATGCTGACAAGCCCTAAGAAACAAGTGTAATGTGCTCATGGTGTAACCTCTAAGAGCATTAAGACTATTCTCTGTGCGGTAGGAAAAACGGAACATTTAACAGAGCGGTTACAGAAACATGAGCACAATGTTCGCCGACACTATCCTCATCGTGTTCATCTCCGTGTGTACGGCGCTGCTAGCCGAGGGTGAGTGAACCCTGCTGACAGCCCGACGGGTAGCGTAGGCAGACCGCATGTTACTACCGTCAAGGAAACATATTAATACGTTATTTCTATTAACCATTCTGGATTATATATAAAGGAAATATGGTTAACGTCATTACTATTGATGAATTGCTAGTTGTATCGCGTTTGAGGTCTAGCAATGGGCTAGCTAGTTAACGAAGCTAATGCTTGACAAGTCAGACAGCGTAACGAATACAACGTCCGGTAACATTTCATAATAAGAATCTTTCGTGAAGCGTGTGAACCGCTTTTAGTAATGTTGGTTTAAAGTAGGCTTTATTTATTCCATATGATAAAGTTGTTCTCTGGATTTGAACCATGCTATTTAAGTAAGATATAAATACAAATCTAAAGTATCTGTAGGCCTTTCTTATTTGACGTTCTCTTCAATACAGGAAAATCAAAGAATAACAATATTCCTTTAATTTTTACTTGCTGATTTTCCTGTGCATTTACTTTTCTAAAGCATAATTTAAAAATGTATTAAGTTTAGCATCTGCATTTTAATTCGACTTTGAAAGAAAACTGACAAACAAGAGGCTACAAAATGTTTTTACAGTTTTGTATTACTATCCACTGCTTATTATGAATCTTCGTCCAATAAAACTGCTCAATTAAAAACACAAATAATACCTCCACCTAACTCTAGGGTATGCAAATCTTAATAACTGTTTTGTAGAATATTATGAAATAAATGTGTTGATCATCATACAGCAATGGCTCTTGTTGTTTGATCCATTAAATAAAATGTCAGATACTGGAAATAGTGTTGTTATTATTTAATTCACATGTTTTTGGATTTTCTCCTTAGGTATTACTTGGGTTTTAGTGTATCGTACCGAAAAGTACAAGAGGTTAAAGGCTGAAGTGGAAAAACAAAGCAAAAAACGTAAGTGACATACTACTGTCATTTCTGCATGTATTGCTCTCCTGTAGATATTTTAATGCATTATCTTTTGCTTGTTTATTAGTTGAGAAGAAAAAGGAAACCATCACAGAATCTGCAGGACGTCAACAGAAGAAGAAAATTGGTAAGTTGCCAGTAAACAATTTGACTGTGTAATAAGTTGCGTTTAACCAATGGTTGATGCATTTCAAATGAAAACACACTCTGCTCTTGAACTGGACACTGATGAGTGATCTATGACTCTGTGTATTACAGAAAGACAAGAAGAGAAGCTGAAGAACAACAACAGAGACTTGTCTATGGTGAGAGAAAATTCATATGTTAGAGCTAAATCCATTTATTGTCCTATAAAGGAGCTCATATCGGGATTTTGGTTGTTTTGAATGGGGTTTAAAATAAACTATATATATATATATATATATATTGATCAGCTGTTTTTTTTTGACATATTTATATAGTATTACAGTTCACAATATTTATTCTACAGTATTTGATTTAGCATTCTGTTTTATCTTATTATATTTTATTTATTGATAGTTCTTTTTCGAGCAACTTACTTTAAACATTATGTCTATCACACTATTGTATTATACTTTTTTTTATGTCCTAAAAAACGCAAAATGCACTTTTTGATGTCTTTTATACATAAATATGTGTCCCCGGTGTGTCAGGGAACTCACAAAGTGTCAGAAAATAAAACCCTCTCTCTTTTCCTCCGTACCCAAATCTCTAAAAACAACGGAGCTGATCCAGATTTGCGTCCGATATGACGTAATATCGGAAATGTAGGCTGGCTTTACACCCACGGCCCTATCAGAAACGTTGCTATCAGAAACAATGCCCGACTGTTTTGGACGTAATATGGTCGGTGTTTACATTAGCATCGCTAACACTCAGAGCTAACCTGTACTGCACAGAGCATGTGTGTGAAGAAGCAGGAAATAAAAAGGAACTCACCTTGTGGTATAACCGGCAAGAGAGAAGGCCTTTGAGCTCCATACTGTTTCAGAAATAATCCTTGATAATCCATGATATGGCGTTTCATCACAGCAGTATATGCCGGTAGAATCTCCCGCATGAGCTCAGACCCCTCCTTTTTTCTTTTTTTTTTTTAAAGCTTTATACCCCAAATCAGCACTTTTGAAACAGGAAGTGAAATAGAGGGATATGAGGCATGGCTAGAATGGGTGATCTGTTTGGTATTTTGAGCAAAACACTTCATAGACATGTTTTTTATATATTTCTATATATCTGAGACCTATGCTATTGCCTAAAAATAGCATGATAGGTGCACTTTAATTGTATTGTATGTTTCACTGTTAGAAAAGCCTGACATTTCATTTTTAATCTTGATCCAGACTAACTTTTACATGATGAATAAAAAAAAAAGTATTGTAAAGTCAAATGTAATTCAAATGTCCGTTTTGTGTTTGTTTTGTAGGTGCGGATGAAGTCCATGTTTGCCATCGGCTTCTGCTTTACCGCTCTGATGGGAATGTTCAACTCCATGTAAGTGTAACATGTCATGATATCGGGTTAATGTAACATTAATGCCTTTTGATTAAAAAAAACAAATAAAACAGAATTTCATATGGTGATAGCCTACATTTTTTTATGCCAGAATTGTTCAATTTCTTCAAATATGCCCTTGAGCTCTAATCTTTTTTCTCCTCTTTTTTGTTTTGTTCAGCTTTGATGGGAGAGTAGTGGCCAAGTTGCCGTTCACGCCGCTGTCCTACATCCAGGGACTGTCGCACCGCAACCTGCTGGGCGAGGACTACACCGACTGCTCCTTCATCTTCCTCTACATCCTCTGCACCATGTCCATCAGACAGGTAACCTGGACAACATTTCTTTAGTGTAACAACGTCATTCGCATTTTTCAAATAAGTACGTAGCACTTTTAATGTGCAGCAGAAGGAGACATACAATTGGCAGCCTTAGGTGCCTTTTTAATAGCAGCTGGTGACACCAACCAGCTGGTACAGATCATCCAAACCTCATGATGATAAACCAGAGAAGAAAAAACAAGACAAATATCATATTCTGTCCTTGCAACAATCCACATAAGTGACCAACAAATGTACACATCAACAATAGTAGAAAATGCATGCAAGTACATTAGGGCTGAGCTCGACTAAAGACTTCTCTAAATAAACAGCATCAAACTACGCCTGGTTAGTGTGTAGTCACTTTGTAATCTAAGCACTACTGCTTTTAACAACTTTATTTTCTACACCGTAGGGCTGTGCGATTATGGCAACAATCATAATCACGATTATTTTGGTCAATAATTGATATCACGATTATTAAAAACGATTATCCATTTACATTGAAAACATCCATTTATTGGAGAAAAAAAAAATGTGAACAATATGTTTTTAACAGTTGATTACCCTGAACTTTAAGTTCAACTGAAAAACCAATAAAAAAAAAATAATAGTTTTATTTCGATTACGTTGTTTTCGTAATCGTTGCAAGCCAAAATCGTAATCGAGATTAAAATACGATTTAATTGCACAGCCCTACTACACCATACTCGCCATGAACTGCTTATTTCTCTGGCCCCAGCCTCCGATGTAACCCTCTGACGTATTCAGTTCTTGGTATTTGTCATTTTCTTGGTTCCAAATGCGAACCAGTTTTCGGGGCCGAGAGCCAAAACAAGTCCATAACCAACAAGTGTGCCGACACCCCTAACCCATTCTCATGTGAATAAAACAAAAATAAGATATATAGTTTCAATGTTTTTTCATATTGAAAACACATTCATGTTTAGTGAGTATCTATGGAAGCAGATTGAGTTGAAAATTGACAGACAATCTTTAGTGGCCATGTTCACCACAATAAAGGAACATATCAGCCTGTGCAACAGAGACATTTTTGATTTAGGTTTGAGTGTTTTGTGTTTACACACCTAGGAACTTCATCACAGTGTCCAGAAAATAAATGTTTTCTCCTGTGTCCTCTCTCCAGAACATTCAGAAGATGCTCGGTCTCGCGCCCTCCAGAGCTGCAACCAAACAGGCCGGAGGCTTCCTGGGACCCCCCCCACAAGCAGCCAAGTTCTCCTAACAATCAGACGCGTCTCACGGTGCTGCTCCTGTAGACACGGCTCCCTCCTCAGATCACAGAGCACAAGACAAACGGATTCTCTTTTGCAGCTACTGTTTCTCTGCCTTCTGTTGGATTCCTCATCCACGTTTTGTTTATTTAACTTTAACATAGTCTTACTTCGAAAATTAGTTCTTAATGATTACCAAAGGATACAAAAGTCTACCTTGTATTCAGCTCATGCCATACATTGTTTGGATATTTTAATGATTAATTGGCACTGTAACATCTGATCCATCTATCAGTATTATTATATGTCATTGTTGGTATTCTTATTTCTTACATAATAATAAAGTTTTATGATTACTCTTTAGTAGTGTTTTTCATTTCTTTAACACATTTATCTATTTATCCCTGCTGACCACCAGTGTTTTCTAAAGGAGCATACACCGATAATTGAACCCTGGGTCTACTATGGTGGGATTGGAGATATTAATATGCGGGATAAGCCTATGATAACTGACTGTTTTGTACTTCCTGCAACATAATTGTGTTCTTCCATCATGGGTGATTTACAGGGGGAAATAAATGTTGTGTTCTATGGGATGGGTTGCACTATTGATCAGCTTCTGATCACTCAAAATCCTGCTATGAACACAGAGAAGTCTTCAAATAAAGACATTTGATTCCTCAGTACAAACCCTTTTTTTGTCTGACAATTGTTTGTTATAGTTTTGTGGAAATATAAAATGATTTCATTAAAAAAGAGAGGATAGCTGATTCTTGCTGTTATAAATAAGTCAGTAACTTGGCTGTGTTAAGGACACCCTGTTGCTGCTCTCGGACGAGGAGACAAACAAAATAAATGGGATGCGTCATAGGTCCAAGGTTCATTCAGTTTGAAGGAGGCGTGTCCTGTCGTCCTGTCTGCTTATTGAAGGGTGGGCGTTATCTATTCTACCCTTGTTTCCTCCAGTCCGTCTGCTGAAGCACACGGTAAGATTACATGTTTCTCCTAGTGTAACAACGTTGCTATATTGACCTGCGAATGTATGAAAGCGGCTTGTGTTCCTCATGCTAGTTAAGCTGCATGCCCTCGTGCTAGTTTCACACGAGCAAATAACTTTAGAGCATGCAGTCAATTCCATCAAATATTCTGCATAGCAAATGTGTTTTTATTTAATGTAATGTATTTCCCCGTGTCCATGCAGATCTTTTCCTTCTAAAAAATGGAGCAGTCAACCCTCGACTTGCCCGGAACAGCGACGGGGACCATGGTGGTCACAGAGCCGCTGAACTTCTGGGGGGGACAGAGGGTGAAGCCCCGGCAGCAGGCTAACGCAGAGCCGGTGTTCGAACCAGCCACTGGTAAATACAGCAGGCTAAAGTCTGGCTCATTATGCAATGCTCCATATTACCCTGGCCTGCATAGATACATATTTGCTTCATGCTACACGACTACACTATAAAGGTCTGTAGCCTGTGTAGCGGGTCACTGTGAGGACAGGCTGTTATATAACAGAAACACTCCCTAGTTATTTTCTTCGGTGGTACAGAGTCAATTTGAATTTGTTTAGGTTGCATGATTGTATTGTAAAGATTCAATACTTTATTGCCATTTAAACATGATTACTTGCAGTGGTGGTCAGTAAGAGTGGTTTTAAGTAACTAAGTACATTTACTGTAGGCCTACTTTACTTAAGTATTTCCATGTTATGCTACTTTGTACTTCTACTCCACTACAATACAGAGGTAAATATTGTACTTTTACTACACTTCATTAATGTAGTACCTATAGTTACTTTGCAGATATAGGATATAGGATACAATAGGATCAACACTTTCGATACGCCTGGATTAAATTCACAATTAGTTCAAATAAGTTCCACCTTTACCAGCTTGATAAACACATCAATACATCAATGATTATATAACCAAAACATATATAACATCAAGTATATTTAGATGCCAATACTTTTGTACTTTTACTAGAGTAACATTTTGAATACAGGACTTTTACTTGTAACATAGTATTCCTACACGTTGGTATTTCTACTATTACTTAAGTACAATATTTGAGTACTCCTTCCACCTCTGGTAAGCACATTTACCCAAGTACTTTACGTAAATACACTTTTGAGTTACTTCTTTCCACTTTCTGCTACTTTATACTCTATATAAATCAGATGCATACTGTATATTGTGTCTTCTTTTTTACTTCCCTTATTTAGGAATGTAAAAATTACTACAATATTTCCTTTGATAACTTCAGTCACTTTAAAGAATGAGATCATTATTACAAAACATGATGAACCAATAATATATCATGTATGATAAGAGGTTAAAGGTGGGGTAGGTAAGTTTGAGAAACCGGCTCGAGATCGCTAGAATTTGAAAATACACAACCGGAGAAAATAGAGCCCCTCCTCCAACACACACGAACGCACACATGACCAATGAGGGCACGAGATAAGTTTGTGCACAGATGGAAGGCTGACAGGCAGGTAGGCCATCCAGTTATTTTAGCCGGGCCGGCTAAAATGATTGGTCGTGCTTTTTACAGTCCTACGGCTTCCACAGATGACATTTTTTAATGGATTTTTTGTCAAAGCACTTAAGATATTCATTGCTATCGGGATGTTAAGAGCATTCCATGGAATATAACAAAAAGTGTATCTCGAGCCGGTTTCTCAAACTTACCTACCCCACCTTTAAGATAAACTTGATTGATCACTGGGTGTAAATCACAAGCTAACATCAGCCCATGTGTGGTGTTACTACCTTTACTGAGGTAAAATATCAGATGGATTTGTCCAAACTACTAATAATGAACATCCATAACCATAATATAATGCTAAAAGCATAAAAACAAATGAATAAAATAATAAGAACACCAGAGATGAAACCTTAGCACATGTAGCGTAGATAAAGTGATTTAAAAAAACTAGCCATATGCAGTTCTGGTCCTACTGCTTCTTGGTCTAAAATAATTAAAAAAGGATGTTAGCTGAGTGAGAATTTTCTTTCAAACTTAAAGCCCCTGCTTTAGTTGTCTAGCCTTATAGATCCAAAGTTTAGTTACAGAAATAACTGAAATGTTCCCACAATTCTTGCATTGATCCTTTCTATGCGCAGGCCGTGTCCTGTGCCAGATGTTCCCCTGTGGATCAGAGGAGGTGGACGAGGCCATTAAGAGCGCTCACTCTGCCTACCTGAAGTGGAGCAAGATGGCGGGCATGGAGAGGGCTCGGATCATGTTGGAGGCCGCCCGCATCATCAGAGTGAGTCTGGGAACTAGCCAGTGTCGTTTCAGTGTTGTGCAACATAAATTGGAGCGGACTAGCATGCAGTAAGACACTAGTTACTCATTAAAGCACAAACATGCCCCCCTCCCTCTACTGTTGGCCTATTTTTGCACATAATGAGCCTTTTGAGTGTCTGTGCGACCTCTTTCATGTCATGCGGGTTAGGATTTCAACCTCAATTTGTCAGAGTTATTACATAATCTTAATAATAATCTTTAATCTTTTTTTTTACTTTTGAAAAGCATATTTTCTTTGTTAAATGTGTGTGAAACTAATATATTTCATTTGGTTACCCGCACGTGAACACTATACCACATAACATCAATCCAGCCTCCAAGTCATCACGACTGTTAACAAATTATTTATTTGAAAGTTAACACTTTGGAATTATAATTTTTTTTCAAGAGTCAAAAGCGGGTTATAGAAATTGAGCGAAGGAAACTTTGACCAAAACAAACAAACTAACCCGTTAGCCTCTATGATGTTATCCCTGTCTGTGTTATCTGAAATACTGCCCTCAGGCTGGGTGTGTGCCAACCGTCATATAGTGCAGGTTTCACACTGATCCTCATACAACCCATCTTCAAACAACCTGAACTCCCCCTTTTAAACCTATATACATTTATTAACACTAAACTGATCAAATGGTTTTGTTTTGTTTTGTTAACAATTTGTTTTCTATCCTTCCAATCACAATAGGAAAAAAGGGATAAGATTGCAAAACTGGAAGTGATCAACAATGGGAAGTCCATCACTGAGGCTGTGGTGGATATTGACATTGCCTGGCAGTGCATCGAGTACTACGCTGGCATGGCTGGTACTCTTGCAGGTGGGTGCAATAACACACGTTTGATTTTCTAAAAGTTCCAAAGGGGTAGTGTTGTGTTTAATGTGGTGTTTGACTCATTGAAGGCCAACACGTCCAGCTTCCTGGTGGAGCGTTCGCCTACACCAGGAGGGAGGCCCTCGGTGTGTGTGTGGGAATCGGAGCCTTTAATTACCCCTTCCAGATCGCAGCATGGAAGTCCGCTCCTGCTCTGGCATGTGGTGAGTGTGTGACCGTGTGTGTGACCACGATGTTATAAGACTTGTATATGTAGACTTATAATCATCACAGCCTGAAGGTCCAGCAATATGTTTCTCTCTTATTCTATTTACATGTATAAAGACTCCTGCATTTATTTGGTTACTAACAACATTCTCTGCAACCCTATTGACCCTATTGTATTATTTTTTAATATTTATATAGTTTACTTCAGCTCCATTACTCTTGCAACCTCAATGTGCACTATTGTATTTTACCCTGTTTTATTTATTGCTTGATGTCCTATATATATTATGTTGCATTGTTGGAGGAGCCTGGGACTTAAGATTTGTCATTACCATAACCACACTGTAGCTACTGTGCATATGGCAATGGATTCAAAGGCCTTACTTTGAATCTTGTTTCTGTTGAACAGAAACAGCTATGTTAACCATATATTACAGTGTTAAATGCTCTTGTGTTCAGGTAATGCCATGGTGTTTAAGCCCTCTCCAATGACTCCTGTGACTGCGGTCCTCCTGGCTGAGATTTACAAAGAGGCGGGCGTTCCTGAAGGGCTCTTCTGTGTGGTACAGGGCGGAGCAGACACCGGCTCCTTGCTCTGCAATCACCCCGGCGTCGCCAAGGTGTCGTTCACTGGCAGTGTGCCAACAGGCAAGAAGGTACAGAGAACAATACAGTGCTGTGATTATTAAGATGATGTCCTTTTCATTTGACTGAAGAGTAAGAGTGTCATACAAGCCAGGAGGATCACACCTGAAATAGACTATCCTATTTAAAGAGGCACTATTATGCTGTCTTCCCTCTCCTGTAGTGTGTTATATAGACTTTTGTGCATGTAAATGGTCTGTTCCCTCTGGAGGGAGTTTCTCTCCTACAAACTCCCACACGCCTGAAATGCCTCCATTGGACTCCTTTGTTTACTTCTGTAACATAGTGACATCACTATGTAACACTCGTATTTCTATTGGCTAGCGCTCCAACATATTGTACATGATAGGCTGGGATTGTACGTAATGGGGGTGGGGCATCTCTAAGTGGTTGACCAATCACAACAGATCCGGCCAGCTAACCAATCAGAGCAGACTGGGCTCTGGTTTCAGACAGAGGGTGAAAAGAGGTGCTGCAGTACAGGCACTATAGGCGCTTTCACACCGCAGTACTTTTCCCACAAAGGTTCATGAGAACTTAGTTCATGAGAACTCTTTAGTTCTGATGAACTAAGTACAGATCGCGTTCACACCGGAATAAGTCCCTGAGGGAGGATTAGGCAAATGAAGCCGCTGACGTCACTTCTTCTTCTTCTGCTTTGGGTTTACTGGCAGGCCGCAAACAACTTCACGGCATATACTGCCACCCGAAGTCCCCGGCCGGAAGTCCCCAGAGTTGGGGACTGGCTTCAGTAGAAGCTGCTGGGACTCCCAGCAGCTTCTACTGAAGCCTTCCGAGTAAATCGCCAGAACGCCGACACCTCCTCATCTCCACCGCTCCCATGTTTTCTTTTGTGTTGCCATAAGTTAGTCTCTCTGCGTTTGTGCGCTGGGCTAATGCTAATGCTAATAATGCTAATGCGAGGATAATAAAATGGTGGCTTCACAAAACTTTTTTGGAGTTTTACAGGGCGTGGTTTGCATTCCGCCCAGCCAATCAGAAATAGGAACCTTTTTCTCCCACGAAAGTACCTGCTCTCTAGCAGGGACGGAAAAGGGGGTAAAAAGGTTCTCATTAACTCATTTTAGTTCCGGCTCTTTTTGGTGTGAACGCGACATTTCGGAACTATATCGGAACTAAAGTGGGAAAAGTACTGCGGTGTGAACGCGGCTTATGAGAAAAATAAAGAGCTTTTTGAACATTAAAGCACGGAGACATGTCACAGTAGTGACACTAAATACTAATATGAAGACAGGGAATGAGCATATGATGTTCTCTTTAAGTTTGTGACTTTAATCGCTGAGATTTATTTTCTTTCAAATTCATGACTTTTAATAAATAGACTTCAAATAAATAAAATAGTTTTTTTCTTTAATCCCAGAAGAGTTTTTTCTCTGTATTTTACACTATCCACCTCAGAATCAGAAACGGGTTTATTGCCAGGTAGGTTCACACGTACGAGGAACTTGACTTGATGGTCATGGTGCATACATAAAATATAAAACAAAAAATATAAAAAAAGTACACAGATAGCGAACTATATTAAGAACACTGTAAAAAATATATAGATAGATAGCAATAAAATAAAGCAGTAATTTACAGCAAAATAGAATGCAGTGAATTATAGAATATGAAATATGTGCAGTAAGCAATATTTGAACAATATTTGAACATTGTGTGCATTAATGTAATGCGTATAGAGTCTGCGTTGTGGCTGAGGTAAAGTATCAGTGAGGGGGCCGGGCCTTGTTTTTACCTCCCATTCTAATCATAAATATATTGGAGTAACGTTTCTGTCGTAAATCTTTCAGAATATGCTCAACTTCTCCAAGGCTTCTGTTGTTAATGCCCCGTGTGTTTCATGTCCCTCAGGTCATGGAGATGTCTGCAAAGAGTGTGAAGCATGTGACTCTGGAGCTCGGGGGCAAATCTCCCCTCCTCATCTTCAAAGACTGTGAGCTGGAGAACGCAGTGAAGGGAGCACTCATGGCAAACTTCCTGACACAGGGACAGGTCAGCTTTCTTCCTCTGTTGTATCCAGCTCAATCTGATTAAGTGCATTCTTTGACAGCTTTAAAAGCTCTCTTTCCATTGTATAGGTGTGCTGCAATGGGACCAGAGTGTATGTGCAGAGGGAGATCATGCCCCAGTTCCTGGAAGAAGTGGTGAAGAGGACCAAGGTCATCCCTGTGGGTGACCCCCTGCTGGATGACACCCGCATGGGAGCGCTGATCAGCAAGCCCCAGCTGGACAAAGTGCTGGCATATGTCAACCAGGCCAAGAAAGAGGTGTGTTTATAACTTTAATGATCCCTGAGGAAGAGTTGAGCAACTGTGGAGGAGTGTTTATCTGAGATAAAGCAGCTATGATAGCAACTGACCTCGAAGCAGATATATGAGGTTTTAATATGCTTATCTTAGTTCCATAGTTAATATTTCACTTTTTTTCAGGGAGCCAGAGTGCTCTGTGGAGGAGACCCTTTTGTCCCCAGTGACCCTAAATTGAAAGGGGGTTACTTCATGTCACCCTGCGTTCTTGGTAAGTCTCCTGGAATATTCTCCAGGTTGCCTGGATATTTTGTAACCCTCTTTAGAGTGGTGCAGGAATGGGTTCTTAACCTGGAAATGGGTTAGCATTTTAGCAGCTCCCTCGCCTTGAAGTCAATGGTTTTTGGTTAGATGCCCGAAATAAAGTCTGTGGTGAAGACCAGCTTACGAGTCACATTTTGTTCCACAACAAAAAATATGTCAGTAAATCCTCCACTGGTGAATGTATTACCATTTCTTTAAAAAACAGCAGTTACTAACAAGCGACCAAAAGAGATTCCTGAACTTCATTAGCCGCCTTTAGCTTAGCGGTGGTGACGTGCAGCCAATTAACCGTGTTTTAGTTATTTTATAGCCTAACATTCGCTTTTTCACTGCACCACTCTTCCTTTACACAACATGCATGTCCCAGAATGTAACATATTTCACATCCAGTGCTTTCCAACCCTGCACAGATAACTGCAGAGATGAAATGACCTGTGTGAAGGAGGAGATCTTTGGCCCAGTCATGTCTGTGCTGCCTTTCGACACAGAGGAGGAAGTGATCAAGAGGGCCAACAACAGCCCCTTTGGATTGGCCTCTGGAGTCTTCACCAGGTCAGCAGAGTTTACACGCAACACACTTGAGTTGCACATTTCTCTGCAGTCTGTTGCAACTACATATCGCTGACACTCTGCTCCTGAAAATGGTTAGATCTATGCATTCCTTTATTGTTTTTGGAATTCATTTTGTAACAGAGGCTTCTCTGTGGTTGGAGCTGTGTGATCACATTGCATACAGAAGTGTAACTCCCTTTTGTGCTCGAAGTCAGAAACATGTTCTTTTCCTCTGCATGCAGGGACATCTCTCGAGCCCATCGTGTGGCTGAGAACCTGCAAGCAGGGACCTGCTTCATCAACAACTACAACATCAGCCCTGTGGAGGTGCCTTTCGGAGGGTACAAGATGTCAGGTAGGGTGTTTAGGTGGTCAGTCACCACTTTTGTCATTGTTAGACATACAGCTCATCAATAGCAGTGGTAGTTCATATTGATATCAAATAGCTGACTGGAAATTAGCATTGCAATGTGAGCGAGAGAGGAGAAATTAAAAATACAAAGAAAAGCAGAGAAAATATATGAATAAGCTCATCGGAGCAGACTACAGTTGTCGCCCCCTAGTGGTGTTTTACATTTAAAGCCCAGTGAGAGAATGCTTGTAGCTGTCTATAGGACATTTTGATATAATATACTGTTAACATACATGGATATAATTCTTTGTGTGAAACAACTTGACTTTAATTATATTCTGTCAAAATGTATTGATTGTAACTTTATTGACATTTTATTTGGAGAGCAAATGAAAAAAATGATTAGGTCAGGTTTTATAGCAATTGACATTTGCATTGTTATGCTGTGTAAATTATAAATATGTAAACAAATGCTGCTTTGGCATATATATTACCGTCAATAATGAATGAAATTTACAAACACTTTAATTTTGTTGAAAAATGAATGAATGGTTTCCTTCTGCTTCTGCTTTAAATTATTTCATTTTGCATTTCCAGTAATCTTGAAAGATATGCTATTTCCACCTCCTTCTCAAAACTGTTTTGTGGATTTATAAACAATTCAGCGGTTTAATGTTTTACAAAAAGTAAAGAGGCCCCCAAACAAATAATGCTTTGGGAACCCTGTTGTTTAGAGAGACTAAATATTCTTACTGAATAGCTCTGGGCGTGTTAACACCTCTGCTGATATTCCCCAGGCTTCGGCAGAGAGAACGGCCAGGTGACCATCGAGTACTACTCCCAGCTGAAGACTGTGGTTGTGGAAATGGGCGACGTGGACAGTCTCTTCTAGAACTCACCAACTGTACGCTGCTGATGCAGAACTGTCATCAAATAATTCTGGCTTCAGTCATGTGCTATGCAACACACATGAGAGCACTTTCTTTGCACTATGTATGCTTTGTACTTTTGGAGGGGCAGATTTGTTTCAAATGCCCATGTAAGAAGTGAATACTTTACTATCTCTAGGCAACCAGTGGACCTACTTTTCTATGAACCAAATAAATAAACACATGCCTATATGTCAAACTAACTGCTTAATAAAAAACGCCTGCAGGCTTTTTTACTTTTCATAAAAGATTAATTAAGAACAATGGATGACACAACTATTAGAAATCACCATGAAGCTCTTCCTGTTATTTAAAATAAGACAGTTATTCTTTGTATTCAGTGGCGACTGGTCATTAGGGGCAGGTGGGGTATCGCCCCACCTAGTGTCAGCAGAAAGTATTAAAATAATAATTACAAATAAATGCAAAAAAAAACCATCTTAAAATATATTTTACGATCATGTTTAATCATCTTGATTCGTCTGTACATTGCTGTTTTAGTCTGTGTTCTTCTAATTAGTGTCTACAGTATGCCTATTGAGCCGTTTTGAGCGACGTTGGTCAAGCCCCGATCAAGCCCCTAGGTTCATCTCAATTTAATATTTCACCTCCTCCTTTCTCTCACCCGCGTCCCTTCCTTGCGTCTTAGCTCTTTGGGCTTAGATATGTTTGATGTGTGTAAATATGTGATTTGTAAATGTAAAACACCATCCACAAATGCATTTAAAAGATTTGCAAACTCACAAATAAATGTGCAAATGTAAAACGGATCTTTTAGAAATAAAAAAAAAATCTTTGAATATCTCTTTAACATTTACAACTTTCGATCAGGCATTTGTGAATCCATTTTGTATTTGTCGACCAAAAATGCGCTTGTGGGTCTCACATTTCTGCTTGTGGATCTCAAATCTCTGCTCGTGGATCTCAAATCTCTGCTTGTGGATCTAAAATCTCTGCTTGTGGATCGTCTTTTTACACACGGAGTTTTGAGACAAACTTTCCGCCGTGTAACTCGGTTATTTTCGGAAAACACATGATGGCCGGCTGTTGACGACATTTCCGCATGGTTTTCAAAGTAAAGGTGGGGTCGGTAATTTTGGAGAAACCAGCTCGAGTGCGCTAGAATTTGAAAATACACAGCCGGAAGAAATTGCTACTTCCTTACAGAGCCCCTCCTCCAACACACACGAACGCATACATGACCAATGAGGGCACGAGATAAATGTGTGCACAGATGGAAGGCTGACAGGCAGGTAGGCCATCCAGTTATTTTAGCCGGGCCGGCTAAAATGATTGGTCGTGCTTTTTACAGTACTACAGCTTCCACAGATTTTTTGTCAAAGCACTTAAAATATTTATTGCTATCGGGATGTTAAGAGCATTCCATGGAATATAACAAAAAGTGTATCTCGAGCCGGTTTCTCAAACTTACCTACCCCACCTTGCATGATGTTTTTGTATTATAATGAACAGCGGAACGTTAGATGCATTCTTTATCACCATCATCATCATGTTATAGTGATACAGTTAGTTTGTGTTAGTTGGTTCAATACAGCATATATCGAGCACATTCGTATGCATTAATAATAATAATAATAATAGATTTATTTTGTTAGCGCCACTTTTACAGGTGCTCAAAGTCGCTTTACAAAGATAGTGAAAAGAAAAGAACAACAAATAAATACAGTTAAAGTCAAATTAAAATCAAGCAATACAAAAACAATCACACATTAAAAGCCAGATTGAAGAGGTGAGTTTTTGTGAGTTTTTTTTAAAGTGGACCTATCATGCTATATTTAAATGATATATTGTAGGGCCATACCTATATAAGGTATATTTATACGTTTCTGTTTCAAAATACCAAACAGATCATGATTTTAAGCCATGCCCCATTTCGCTCTATTTGCTGTTCTCCAGCACTGTTTTTGCAGGGGGCTGATACTGTGAGCTGCAGCTGACCACGCCCCCCTGCAGGAGAGGGGAGCGCGCTCTGAACAACACACTTTCACTCCCTAAGCGTCCAGGAGCTACGCTTGGTCAGGGTCCCGTGGCGTCCAGTTGTGACGCGCCGAGGCTCCTTCAGCTTCATAAACGGACGCAAAGAGCTTTCAACTGATTGCAATGTATTCCCATCGGCGTCGGTATTTGACGCTTAGGGAAGCACGGCATTCGTTTGTGTCGGAGGCTGTTAAAGGCAATGTGAGCGTCCATTCCCATTGGATAACGGAGAATTGTACACCCGGAAGTAAGTATTCCCCTTACTGTCGATTGATTTGACAGTGATATCTCCACTACTCATCAACTCAAAAACACCAGATTATCCTTGTTAATTAAACGACATTGATAGGTTTTAGTGTGTGTACAATGCTTTTGTCACGTTTTCCCCTTCAATTCTGAGAAACAAGTCGTTTTCTATGAGTTTTGGATGGCCGAAGACATTACATTACCCACAATCCTCTGTAGCAACCATAGACTGTATAAAAAAATTAAATAATACATTATTCCGATTGTGCTTGCTTTTCTCTTTGAAAGTCATCACATAACGGCATTGTAATACACGTTTCGGCTGCATTAAATATGACATATCTGCCATAGTTAACTCTATTTATAGAGCCCTGATGACAAGACTTCTAGACAAACGGGAACTGCCGCCAAAACTGAAAACTTGACGTGGATCTTAAATATATAAGCAATTAAACATCTTACATTTCTTTTCACACAATACGTCTCCTTGCAGTATCAACACTAATTCGGCTGACTTTTATATTTGATCTAAGGTTTATTGACATATATTATACACAACTACGGTGTAGTTATGCAATGACGTCAAATACCGACGCCGATGGGAATACATTGCAATCAGTTGAAAGCTCTTTGCGTCCGTTTATGAAGCTGAAGGAGCCTCGGCGCGTCACAACTGGACGCCACGGGACCCTGACCAAGCGTCGCTCCTGGACGCTTAGGGAGTGAAAGTGTGTTGTTCAGAGCGCGCTCCCCTCTCCTGCAGGGGGGCGTGGTCAGCTGCAGCTCACAGTATCAGCCCCCTGCAAAAACAGTGCTGGAGAACAGCAAATAGAGCGAAATGGGGCATGGCTTAAAATCATGATCTGTTTGGTATTTTGAAACAGAAACGTATAAATATTAGGGCTGTCAGTCGATTAAAATATTTAATCGCGATTAATCGCATGATTGTCCATAGTTAATCGCGATTAATCGCAAATTAATCGCACATTTTTTATCTGTTCTAAATGTACCTTAGAGGGATATTTTTCAAGTTTTTAATACTCTTATCAATATATGAGTGGACAAATATGCTTTATGTTTGTTTATTATCATTTGAACAATGACAAATATTCTCATGAATATTAAACACAACAACCTCTGAACATTACAAATATTCGCCTCAATTCAACCTGGAACCTCTCATACAATAATTGTGTGTGTGTGTGTGTGTGTGTGTGTGTGTGTGTGTGTGTGTGTGTGTGTGTGTGTGTGTGTGTGTGTGTGTGTGTGTGTGTGTGTGTGTGTGTGTGTGTGTGTGTGTGTGTGTGTGTGTGTGTGTGTGAATGAATGTGGAGGATCGTTGGAGCTATGTGCCGCTCAAGGCATATATGCTCGAACGTGTGCTGCCTGGACGCTGCAATCATGTCGCGCGTACTATCCGTGCTGAGTGCGCTGACTTTTCGTACAATGTCCCACTGTCTGGCTACCTGCATAAAGTCAAGTGCTCGGCGCAGTTGTCGGCGAAATGTCATTGAAACAGCTCCTTATATCCGTTAGCGCAGCTAGCTAGCACCAGATGCTAACAACAACAACACGTAAGGTGTGCCTCGCTCGCGCGAGTCGCGCTACACATACACACTCCCTCCCGGTCCTCCCGATGGCCAGTCCGGGCCTGCCGGTGAGCGTGGAAGTGTGGTCTGCCACAAGCGGGCGGCAGGAGCTGGGCTGTCAGCATCATCATGTAGATGGTATTTTAAACTCGATGCGCTCTGAAACTACGGGGCGGCCGAGGACAAAAAATACACATGCGTTAATCGCGTTAAAATAATTAGTGGCGTTAATTTTTTTTTGCGTTAACGCGTTATTAACGCGTTAACTTGACAGCCCTAATAAATATACCTTATATAGGTATGGCCCTACAATATATCATTTAAATATAGCATGATAGGTCCACTTTAAAAAAACTCACAAAAACTCACCTCTTCAATCTGGCTTTTAATGTGTGATTGTTTTTGTATTGCTTGATTTTAATTTGACTTTAACTGTATTTATTTGTTGTTCTTTTCTTTTCACTATCTTTGTAAAGCGACTTTGAGCACCTGTAAAAGTGGCGCTAACAAAATAAATCTATTATTATTATTATTAATGCATACGAATGTGCTTGATATATGCTGTATTGAACCAACTAACACAAACTAACTGTATCACTATAACATGATGATGATGGTGATAAAGAATGCATCTAACGTTCCGCTGTTCATTATAATACAAAAACATCATGCTCTTAAGGTGGGGTAGGTAAGTTTGAGAAACCGGCTCGAGATACACTTTTTGTTATATTCCATGGAATGCTCTTAACATCCCGATAGCAATAAATATTTTAAGTGCTTTGACAAAAAAATCCATAAAAAGATGTCATCTGTGGAAGCCGTAGTACTGTAAAAAGCACGACCAATCATTTTAGCCGGCCCGGCTAAAATAACTGGATGGCCTACCTGCCTGTCAGCCTTCCATCTGTGCACACATTTATCTCGTGCCCTCATTGGTCATGTATGCGTTCGTGTGTGTTGGAGGAGGGGCTCTGTAAGGAAGTAGCAGATTTCTTCCGGCTGTGTATTTTCAAATTCTAGCGCACTCGAGCTGGTTTCTCCAAAATTACCTACCCCACCTTTACTTTGAAAACCATGCGGAAATGTCGTCATCAGCCGGCCATCATGTGTTTTCCGAAAATAACCGAGTGACACGAGTAGATTTTAGCCGAGACCGGAGGAAAGTTTGTCTCAAAACTCCATGTGTAAAAAGACGATCCACAAGCAGAGATTTGAGATCCACAAGCAGAAATGTGAGACCCACAAGCGCATTTTTGGTCGACAAATACAAAATGGATTCACAAATGCCTGATCGAAAGTTGTAAATGTTAAAGAGATATTCAAAGATCTTTTTTTTATTTCTAAAAGATCCGTTTTACATTTGCAAATTTATTTGTGAGTTTGCAAATCTTTTAAATGCATTTGTGGATGGTGTTTTACATTTACAAATCACATATTTACACACAAATTATTTTTATGTTCACACAAATAATGAGACATATCTAAGCCCATATATTTCACACAAAAAACTTTTAGTGGAAACGTTTTCACTTATATGATAAAAAAAAAGAAGAAAACGGCAAAGTGGCAAGGCTTGCCCGCCCTGCGTTGGGGGGGCATGGCCCGCGAATGACCCCCCATGACGCCGACCCTGCATTTCTGTGAAGTAAAAAAAAGTGTATCAACAAATTCCATGCTTTTATTTTGACATCTTGAACCGGAAGTGTTTCTACTTGGACGGTACACTATCATTTCGGCGTTTAGCTTGTAGTTCAACAATGCAGGTAATATTATTGAAATGCCTTTATATCCATTTACAGTATGCGACTTTTATATATTTTCACATGCGTTCTAATTTAAGTTGTACTCGCATACTTGTATACTTTGCTCCTGGTTTACGTATGTGTAGACTACAGCTAGCAGTAGCTAGCTTGCTAAATGAGA
This sequence comes from Trematomus bernacchii, assembly GCF_902827165.1. NCBI lineage: Eukaryota > Metazoa > Chordata > Actinopteri > Perciformes > Nototheniidae > Trematomus > Trematomus bernacchii. The sequence goes on from NW_022987708.1 coordinate 3,708,155, forward strand.
CAAAAACTAGTTTGCTTTAAAACTCGCTTTTGTTAGTTAAACATTACAATGAATTCCTACTTATTATAGAGTTAAACGGACATTTATTTGGTGAACAAAGCCTGTCCTTATTATTTTGTGTGCTAAGTGTGAGTATTTATCAGACAGCTTTGCTCTTTTCTCCCCTCAGCAGCGGGAGGAGAAGCAGCTGGAGGCGGCGGTGGAGTCTCTCATCTCTCGGGTTGCTCACGTGAAAAACGCTCTCCATAGTTTCATTTATAAACTGGAAAATGAGTACGAGCGATTAACATGGTAAGGACATTTTTTTAATGAACAAAATATATTAGTTTGTGCCATTTAACTTGTCAATACAAGATAATTTATATTATCATAACCGATCCCTTGCAGATTGTGTAAGTTTGCCCACTTACAAATAAATTAACAGTCTATATTTTTAATGGTAGGTTTGTTTTAACATTGAGGGTAAGAATATCAAAAAGAAAATCCAGAAATTGACATTATATGAAAGATAACAATTTATTTGCATTTAACTGTGGGAAATAAGTATTTGATCCCCTTGCAAAACATCAGACGCTGCAGACGTCAGACGCTTCTTGTAGTTGGTCTCCAGGTTTGTGAACATCTCGGGAAGGATGTTGGTCCACTCCTCTCTGAAGATCCTCTCCAAATCCTTCAGGTGTTGAGGCTGATGCTTGGCGTCTGGAAGCTTCAGCTCCCTCCACAGATGTTCTATGGGATTAAGGTCTGGAGACCTTGGCTAGGCCCCTCCCTCACCTAAATGAGCTTCTTCTTTAGCCACTCCTGTGTTGCCTTGGCCGTATGTTCAGGTTTATTGTCCTGCTGGAAGACCCCTCCATGACCCATGTTCAGTGTCCTGGCTGAGGGAAGGAGACAATCGGCCAAGATCTTGCGGTACATGTCCCCGTACATCCTGTCCTCGATGCAGGAAGTGGTCCTGTCCCCTTAGCAGAAAAACACCCCCAAAGCAAAATGTTTCCACCTCCATGCCTGACGGTGGGGATGGTGTTCTTCGGGTTATAGTCAGCATCTCTCTTCCTCCAAACACGGCATCTGGCCACATCATCTTCTCCCAAGCCTTCTCTGAATCATTCAGAGGTTCATTGTCAAACTTCAGACGGGCCTCTCATGTTCTTCTTGAGCAGGGGGCCTTCAGGCGCTGCAGGATTTGATCCATTATGGTGTAGTGTGTTCACAATAGTTTTCTTGGTGACTGTGGTCTCAGCTGCCTTGAGATCATTAACAAGTTCCTCCTGTGTAGTTCTTGGCTGATCCCAGACCTTTCTCCTGATCATCAATACCCCACGGGGCCAGATCTTGTGTGGAGCCCCAGACCGAGGGCGATTGATGCTCATTTTGTGTTTCTTCCATTTCTGAATAATGGCACCAACAGTTGTCTCCTCCTCACCAAGCTGCTTTCTGATGGTCTTGTAGCCAGTCCCAGCCGTGTGCAGGTCTACAGTCTTGTCCCTGAGGTCCTTAGACAGCTCTTTAGTCTTGCCCATGGTGGAGAGGATACTTTTTTAAAGGCAGAGGATTTATGTAACCGGTCTTAGGGAGCCAGAGTGGATGCAAGGGGATCAAATACTTATTTCCTCCACTGTATGTAACTACACAAAGACTTGTTGCTGCACTATAATGGAATGTTTGACATTTGAGCATTTTGATTTGACTCACACTGAGTTTAATATGAATGTTCGTCTTTCAGACACCTGCAACAAGATACCTTATTACCATTCCAGCTTCAACATCCATCTCAGAAGTGGTGGATAGTAAAAGTACATTTACTCGTATACTGTACTTAAGTACAATTTAGAGTTACTTATACCTAACCTGAGTTTTTCCAGTTTATGCTACTTTATATAAAGTTATTCAAACTAGCTCTACATTTACCAGTTGTGATTAAAACACATGAATAATAATAAAAGTAACTCAATATATATATATACGATTTAGAAATGGGCCTTAAAGCATAAGGAGTACTTTTACCTTTGGTACTTTAAGTATATTTTGATGCTAATACTTTTGTACTTTTACTTAAGTAAGATTTTGAATGCAGGACATTCAAACAAAGTACTTTTAAAATGTAGTATTTCTACTTTTACTTAAGTAACAAATATGAGTACTTCTTCCACCTCTGCATTTCTGAATGACCAATCTCTCTCTCTCTGGTCGAATTCTCTAGTAAAGATTGAATTAAGTTATATCAAAAGAAACAACATCTAATTATATTTTTTTGTGGATAACTAATTAAACCTTCTCAAATAAATATGTAAGCACTGCCTGGTGAGTGGATGGACATTTTCTACTGCGTAAAAGCAATGCAATGAAACATCTCCTAATTTCTTATGTGATTTTTTTTGTCATCAAATTGTTTGGAAATCATTTTCCCTCTGACATGATGTGATAATGTGTGTTTGTGTCATTCAGGCCGTCGGTTCTGGACAACTTTGCTCTGCTCTCTGGTCAGCTGAACACCATCAACAAACTGCTCAAGAACGAGAAGACGCCGTCCTTTCGCAACCAAGTAATAATCCCTCTGCTCCTGTCTCCAGACCGGGATGAGGACTTAGCAGTGAGTGTCAAAGCCGCTGTCTGCATTCTGCTCCTCTGATGTGATTTTGAAGACATCTCTCTGACCTGTCTGTTTCTGGCTCTGCTTGTTCTCCCCACAGAAACTCACAGAGCAGCGTGTCCCGGTGTTCAGCCATGAGATTGTTCCAGACTACCTGCGGACTAAGCCTGATCCAGAGGTGGAGGAGCAGGAGAAACAGCTGAGTGTGGAGGCAGCACGGATTGGCCCGGAGGTGGCACAGGTCAGATGGTGCTCACATGGATGCTGCCCTACTCATATTCAGAAATACCAAGCAGTTTGCTGGACTTAAATATAAGAAAACACCAATTGACTGGTTGAAACTGGCTGCTTTCATCTGATTGGCTGATGAGTGTGCGTGAAGTCAACTGCATTTACAACTGCTGCAAGTCCAAAATAGGTTTTGGAGAAAACAACCTCAATAACACCAAGATGGTTCAGTAACATGGTGACTCTTTGGGGACAATGTAGTTATGGAATAGTCAATGTTTCATTATGAACATTATTTATTTTAAATGTTCCATGAAAGGAAGTTTCAAATATGTTAATGTAGTTGTAGAATATCTTTAATTAATTACGTAGAACTTTTAAAAGATAGAATCTAGAATGGTGAAACTCAACTAACATGTTGAACTTTCAAATCATTTCAAACTTTATTTAAATAGCACTTTTCATACACAAAGGTAACACAAAGTGCTTCACAAACCTAAGACATAAACCCCCCTTTCTCAGGTAACAAACAATTGAACATATATTTTCCTATTAGAAACAGAGGAATGAAAACGTTTGTATTTGTCACATACCTGTAGATCACACACCGCACACACACATTTGACCTCTCCATTGCATCCATCCTAGTACTAGGAGCAGTGGGTGGCAATTTTACAGCGCCCAGGGAGCAATGGGGGGGCGGGGGGTCCGGTGCCTTGCTCAATGGCACTGCGTCAGTGCCCAGGATGTGAACTGGGACCGTTCCAAGTACCAGTCCACACTCCCTTATTTGGTCTGTTAGGGGACTTGAAACGGCCAGCCTCCAGTTCCAAAGCCAAGTCCCATAAATAATAACATGTAATACCAACACAGGACAGTATAACATAAGAATAAAATAAGAATGAATACAATTAAATTAAAAGACAAAAAAGTGGCTCTTGAGTTGGCTCTTACAAGTATGAAGTCATTTGCCAAACACTGCTTACTGCCGAGAGTTTTTTCCATTTTGAAACCCCCCCCGATGATATTCTTCTCAACAGAAACAGATCCAGACGTTGAACAAACTGTGTTCCAATCTGCTAGAGAAGCTCAACAATCCCCGTGACGACAGAGATTCAGAGAGTGCCGGTGTGTTTCACTCTCAATGTCCGGCTCTTCATCTCAAATGTATTTATACACTTAAACGTGTTGACACTCAATATGTTCTTTTCCCAGCAATCCGTCAGAGCAAGCCGTCCTTTAACCCCGCGGACACCAATGCACTGGTTGGAGCGGTGGCGTTTGGGAAGGGGCTCTCTAAATGTAGGCCCCCAGGCCCAGTGGCCCCTGGACACCCAGGACAAGGGCCCATGATGAGTGGAGGTCCCACCTTACAGCAGGTCACCATCGGGGGCGGTTCTGGCCAGCAGGCAGGTATGGGAGGCCCCGTGGCCCCTCAGCAGCAGGGGCAGCCAGGTAGGAGGCCTGGAGAGCTGGGTTAGTGTTCTCCTGTCTCACTGTTCAGAACACTCGTAATGATGTTAGGCCCCTTCTTATCCTCATGTGTGTTTTTCTATTTGAACTAGTAGTTGACACTTTAAATTCCCCTATTTAAAGATGTGAATAAGTTTGAGATGGACAGGGTCTTGACGTTCCATTTCTATGTAAATCATTGAATAAATGCAGGGTAAATGTTAAATGATACATTCTGTAAGGAATAGACCTAAATCTATACTGAAAAGTTTGAAGCTTCATTCACAACGGTGATATTCAATTTTCAATTCATATTCAAAGTCTGCGCAGATTTCTTTTTTCTTTTATTTTGCATTTATTCCTCATGTTTAAAGCTGTGTGCACAGTTGCAGATAAAGTTAAAAAAAGAAACAAATAAAAAGATGCAATCGCTTCCAAGATACACAACATGTTTTCATCAACAGAAATATTCTGCTTTAATCCATCGATCCATATATGTTGCTATTAAGCCAAAAAGACATCAGAGAAAATGACTTGTTTCATTCAATGGTGGAGGATTTTGTGTGGGAGTTTCTTTTTATAGGGTGCTGATTGTCTGACTTTTTTAAAATTCAGAACATCTCAATAGCAGACTAAAACATAAAGAAGTAAAGAAGAAAGATTTGGTACAAAATAATAATATTCTTTTTTTTTTTTTTAAACAATATTATTTAGACAACAATTATTGCAGAGTTAAAGCTGAATAGATCGATCCAACGAAAATATTTGATTTAGTCTAACCCGAATATTTCAAGGGTACTCTTTACTTAACTGCAACAAAAGTGGATATGTTCCAAATGAGTCGAATTTGAAGTTGTTGCATATTATTTATTCTCTCCCTTTCTTTTCTTTCTCAGGAAAAATACCAAGCAGCATCAAAACAAACATCAAATCTGCATCCGGGTCGATGCATCCCTACAACCGATGATCTCCTCGTTTATTATATGTTCACCAGACGTGTTACATTTCAGAAACACACCTACAGCAATGACATTTGTAAAACTAAAACTGCATCCTTGTATATTTTCCTGCAGAAGTAATTTTTTGTTCTCACTAAAGCTGTTTCTTTAAACGTTTTCCAAAAATAAAATGATAATATTAGTGACCTTTTATGGTGCATTGTTCATTGTTGATAGATTATCTGAGCCACAGCGTTTGAGCCACTAGAGGGCAGTGTGTCATCATGTATGGACTATAATAGCTTGTGTTGGAAATGTTCTCTTTTCAATAAAATATGTGTTATTATAAGAACTAATTGGCTGTGTGATGAATACACATAGATACTTCATATTTATTCTGTTTGTATGTGCACTTCAGGAGAGTAATATTTCTGCACATTTTTTTAATTAATTCTTGCCATTTTAAAATCTAAACAAGTTAATTGTGTTGCCTGTTTCTTATTATTACAATCAGGCAGTGTTGACACAGCTCTGTATTATCAGACCTGTAACATTGTGGTAATTGAACATCACCAGTGTTATATGTGCTGACATGGACAGGACTCCCACCCATCAAATGACCATCCCAACCTTTCAGACACTCACCATGATCTGATGTCTGCTCAGTATTTCTTCTTCTCTAGCTGCTCTTTGCCCATTTTGCAGTAGTACCAAAGGTGAGAGTAATGAGGGTGGACGTAGCTCTGTGTGGCCTGATAATGTCAAAGTGTTTAAGGGGCCAAATGAGGAAGTATCGGTGCTGACGTGTGAGGGGGCCCCTCTCTCCACGCCGGCTCTCTGTCCACTCCGATCCCTGTCCTGCTGCCCAGCACAGTGACCGTGCTGCTGTCACAGCGTGCGGCCCATGGCTGACCTACATACACCCTCTGTCCCCAAACAGGCAGCCGTCTCGCTGCGTCAGCCGCCCGGTCAGACGCTCTGCTGAGACAGCTCAAAGCTGCACAAGGTCACACTTACTGTGTCCACGGATGAGGGCTAGCTCATCAACAAAGACCCAACAGGCAACATGCTGCAAAGCTCATGAACACAAAGGTTGAACTGAGTTTACTGCCAAACTATCACCCAAAAATGTAAATGTTCAGCAGTTTTTGCATTTCTTTTTAACTATTTTCTAAAACAAGTGGTGGAAGATGTACACATTTCTTCACACTTAAGTAAAAGTAGCAATAGGCTACTCAATTGTAAAAATACTCAGTTACAAGTAAAAGTCCTCCATTTAATATCCTACATTGGCATAACAATATAGGTACCAAAAGTGAAAGTACTCATTTATTGGCCAATTTCAGAATCATATATATTCAATTTCTGGATTATGATTATTGATGTGTTCATCACAGCTGTTAAAGATGGAGTTCTTTTTAATTACTTAAAACATTGCTGCTGGATGTGTGTTAACCTTTGATCATATGTAAATGTTTATTCATCATTCGATTTATTGTGTTAACTAAAAATCTGAATTTGTAAAGTAACTAAAGTTCTCAGATAAATGTATTTGAGTAAAAAGTACAATAATGAGTATGAAGTATAAAGTATAGCATTAAGTGAGAATCCTCATAAAGTGCAAGCAGGGCCGTCCCTGGCCAACATGAGGCCCCACGCAAAGTTATATGAGGAGGCCCTCTGTTTTGCGAGCGTCGGCGGGGGGGGGGGGTTGCTAGTGGCACTAATTGCGCCGCATAAGCGCATAGGTGCGCCGCATTTTCGGCTCAGTTGAGGCCCCCTCCGCAAGATGAGGCCCCACGCAGTCTGCATGATCGGCCTGTAGGGAGGGACGGCCCTGAGCGCAAGTATCGCAAAATTGTAGTTAAGTACAGTACTTAAGTAAATACACTTTACCACATTCCACCACTGCACACGACACAGTTCAAATTAAAGCTTTTCACGAGTTCCTACTTTACTGTCAATGTATGATTGTGGTACTTCACATGTTCTTGTCAGGTTCTGTTGAGTTGACTTGGTCCTTTAATAATTAAAAATGAATGATGCTTGATAATGAAAACATTGATCTGATCATATTTTAAGAGCTGTACAGGACGGATGCTGTCAGTGATTTAAATTGCTCTCTTTGGAGAGACTCACAAAGTGTTACACCATCACTGCCCTGACACTGCTGCCACGTCTGAGCCTCGTGACCGTTTTCAATTCAATTATAAATGTTCTTCTTGTCATAAAACTAGCATGTTGCATCTGGATCTGAATGCCATCCATTTGTGCTGCTGTACAAAACCTAAACACAGTTCATATTTGGTCTTTTTGACATCTTATCTTATACAAATGTATTTTCTTGAAACATGAAACATTTACATAAACAGAACTGGGAAACAGGTTTTAACCAAACCAAAATGGCTGAACTCCTGCCACCAAGGCTAGCTGCTGAGATAGCATTAGCTTAAGCTAATTTACTAATTGTTTCTATTTTCTGATAATAAAACAATTGTATGAGTTTCAACAACTAGTGAAATCTATCATACCAAATAAATAAGACTGGCTAAATCTTAAATAATGATGGAGTAACACCACATAAGCTAGGCCTGCTAAAGCTAGTGGAATCCTCATTTCACAAATCTAAAATAGTAGCCGACAACTCCTCCTCATTGCTGGCGCTGCTGTTAGCATATCAACACAGAATACACTGCACTTTATTTTCCAAAGATACTTCTGTGGTTCCACTATCTGCCATTTTGCTAAAGGGGATGAGAGTACCTTACATTAATACTCTTCGGTAACTGATGGCTACCGGTAACTACCAAAGCCCCCTGGAGCGCCGAAGACAATTTTTTTATAGTGGCATGTCATGTGATGCCATTTGGCCCAACAAAACTGCTTTCCATACACATGTGAAAGAGACCTCTGTAAATAAGCATAGATTTTAGGGATTAATCAAATTCCCAGGACGACCCCTTGCTAAAACCTTTATCATCAGGGCTAAAAGTTGCGGAATCTAGAGTTAGTTTGGATGTGGAAGACCCTGGTCATTTTACAACTGACAGTCAAACTGTTTGGGCTTCATGCGCCACTGATCAACTTTCATAAGAGTTTTCTTTATACATCCATGGAGCTACAGTATATTGTGGCAAAACAAAAGTGCTAGCCTTTTTCTGTTTTGTTAGCGCAATGGTTGCCAAAAGTCAAGCCTTTATTCATCAGGGAAATGGCAGAAGACAGAATTGCGTAGTCAGTATAAGGAGGCATAGGGAACCAATCTAAAAGCCGATAGTGTCATTATATGTATACCCACTGCCATTATATTGTGCAATCAATACTTCATTATGACAAGTTAAAGTGGACCTATCATGCTATATTTGAATAATATATTGTAGGGCCATACCTATATAAAACATGTCTGCAAAGTTTTTTTTTTCAAAATACCAAACAGATCCTGCATTTTAGCCATGCCTCATTTCGCTCTATTTGCTCTTTCCAGCCCTGTTTTTGCAAGGGCTGATTCTGTGACGTAGCTTTAATGCAAATGAGCTGCAGCTGACCACGCCCCCCTGCAGGAGAGGGGAGCGTGCTTTGAGATCAGCTGCTGGGCTGTCAGAAGAGGGGGAGAAAAAGAGATCTCCGTCGTCCGTGTTTTATTCTTATATTATTATATAGAGTCATTATTCATTTGTTTTAAAGCTCAATAAATAACAAAGAAGACCTTTGACCGGCACTTTTCTAATTTTGTCCGGAAGATTTAAACTTTAACGGACATGTTGACCGGCGAAAGAAAATCTAACTGAAACTCTGCCGCACGGTCCCCTCGTTCCTTGGAAGAGGCGGAGAGGTGGGTGTTTGTCATCTGCTGGTGGACTAACCGGAGAGAATTACAGTGCTTGCCTCGACGGGGAGGGATTGCATTGAATTAAAGCAGCAGGAGCAAACGCTTGCCTCGGGGAGGGAGAAAAAAAGCCACAGCGGAGAATAAACAGAAGGGCAACCATGGCAACCATGCGCGGGAAGTCTTCTTCGCTGCTTTTGTGGCAGACTACAGCGCCACTTACAGGCCTGGCATATGTACTACAGCGTCTCCAGCGCTTTCGAGCGGCAATGGCCGGCCGTGGCCCAACCCCACATTCCCCTGATAGGTGGAGAGTTGGCCATATAGGCGGAGCTCCTCGTTCCTGACATCAGAGGAATTTCAAATCTGGATCAGTTTTTATCAGACCCGTTGCAGCCCCGTTTTTAGAGATTTGGGTATGGAGGAAAAGAGAGAGGGTTGTGTTTTCTGACACTTGGTGAGTTCCCTGGAACACCGGGGACACATATTCATGTATAAAAGACGTACAAAAGTGCATTTTGCATGATAGGTCCCCTTCAAGTAAAAAACATGTCTATTGCAACTTTAAATTACACATGCTTGTTTAATTATGAATACATTTTAATTTTAATTAAGTAGTTTTCTGCATATTTAAATGTTCATTGGTATGTTTGTTTTGGTTTTATTGAAGGTCTTTGAAAAATATTAATGATACATTTAAAAATACCTAAAAATAAGATTTCACAACTTATATATGACACAGTTAGACAGACACTTTAATTCTGTCTTTGCTTCTGTTTTTAGGGCTTTCTGCTCTTGTTAGTACCATGAGGGGTCAGCAGTGTGTCACTATTGGAACGCACCCCCCTGCCACAGGCTCATTCTGTAAAAACACGTTTCTTAAACCGCCTTCAGTTTTGACTATTAATTTAAATATGAATTTGAATCCATAAATCAAGATAGTGTGTGTAAGATGGGAGATAGTCACACCCTGCATTCAGTCTGACTGAGCCACGCGGTGCATACTGCATGATGGGAAAACTCAATATGACAGCTGCCTTCTAAATTACAATAAACAGTATAGAGGGTACAGAGAGCAGGGGGGACCGGGCAGTTTTTTTACAAGACATAAATCCATGTTGACAACATAATCAGCATTGCTATCTTATGAAAAGACAGGATTCCCTCTGAAGCAACACACGGCGGTGACCAAATGTGTCAAATTACTTCATGTCCAGAAAAGCAGGGGGAACATTTAGGAAGATGAAAACACGGACACAAACTCAAAACAAATTAGCGGCACGAGAATCGACATCTTGCTTTTGTTGTTGGATGAACGTGTGATAATTATTGCAACAGCAGTGTATCTGAACATCCTTGATCATCAGGGAAAAATATTGTTTTGTTTCATTTCTGATTCCTGTTTTGGAGAGATAACTTTAATTTATTTAATTAGAGCCTCTCCTGGCACAGTTTTAAAGGGTTTCCCCCCCGTTGTTATCGAAGAACAGGATAAGGTCCACATCCTGCTCATGATGGAAGCTTTAGGCAAATATAAAGAAGCAGTTTAAACTCCCACACCCTAAATGTTCAAATTTACCGCAGATCCTAATTCAAATGTTCCACGGTTGAAATAACTTGAAAGGCTGCGATGACGCACGCTGATCTGTGAAATCTCCTCCGAATGTCTTCTTTATGGAAGTTGGGATCAGAGGAATTCATTAAAGATCTGTGGGTGGCATCGGCAATATGAGAGTGAGGCTTTCCAGTTGGCAAGCCCAACTGAACACTGTCCAAATGTGAAATGTGCAACACACCCACAGGCACTAATAACTCCTGCATATTCCTGTACAACCTTACTGTGGACTATATTTGTGATTCATATGATCAGAAGAATGTTAATAATGCTGAGGCTTATCTTAAAGGTCCCATGTCATGCTTTTCCGGATATTACCCGTCCCCTTGTGTTATGAAGGTTGTTATGCATGTAAACGGTCTGCAGAGTCAAAAACCCTCAAAGTACACCCTGTAGCGAGTAAAACTCTAACACAGAAAAGACCTCCCCAAAACGCCTCGTTGGAGATTTCTCATTTTCCATTGTTTTCTTCCTGGGTACTCTGACGTGGGGATACCCAGAGGCCACACCCAGAGCTATGGTCGCACCCTCTGCCAGCCTTTCACGAAACAAAGCTTCCCAAACCCTTCATGCCGGATATGTACAGCGTAGGGCACTGAAGAACGATGCTGTTCCTACTTTGTTTGGACCAGCGGGAGATTCAGTTACACAACCTGTAAGTATTCATTGTTGTTTGTGTATTTATGATGTTTAAAACAAACAAGGTATCTACCACGACTGTTTAAATGGGTAAACGTGTTTCGGGCTGCTAAGTTGGGATGGCGGAGAAATGCTCTCCGCAGACCCATTCTCACAGCGTTATAAACCTTTTTCTTACTCAATATCAAGCCACACTTATTGTTTTTACTTCGGCTGTGAGTGTTTGTGTGTGCTCAGGATGAGTTTCGCTTGTTCTCGCTGTATCGCCGACACGGAAGCCTGTCCGCTCCTCGCAGCAGCTCGCAGCAACAAGCCTCAACGTCGCGACCAATCAGAGCACACTGGGCTCACAGGGAGGGGGGGGGCAGGAGCTCCAACAAGCCGTTTAGGACAGAGAGTGAATACCTGGTGAATACACATACTTTACAGAGATGCTGTATGAGAAACCAATGTGAGTTTGGAAAATTGCACAGTATAAATCTATTTTAGTATACCTCAACAATGGAATTATGATCGGTAGAAATGGCCATGACATGGGACCTTTAAGACAAAGCCTCTCTGTTTTGTGGTGCCCTCAGACCTCGGACCCCACACCGTCTGTTCAGTAGCCCTTCCCTCAGGCATGTGTGTGTGTGTGTGTGTGTGTGTGTGTGTGTGTGTGTGTGTGTGTGTGTGTGTGTGTGTGTGTGTGTGTATATATATCATGCTGGCAGGCGTTGACATAACTGATGCGCATTATGGGTTGTGTACGAGGCCAGCCTTTATGTGAGCCTTGTTATTGTCATTGATATAATGTGAGTGGGTGCCGCATGCATTGTGTTCTGGTTGAGGGTGATTGATATGAAGCTCAGACACAGCAAAGCAACCAAAGACAACGCTGACAGGGTGACTGTCCTCCGGAGTGAGAGCTCTGTTTGATTCTGCCAAAACTGAATTTATTTTTCTTTGCAAATTAGCAATTAAACTTTATGCAAATCTTGCAAAAGCCTATTTGAAGTGTGCTTTGTTAAAGTAATGATGATGATGCTCCCTCTTGATTTCAGTCAGAAAGAGTTATTTCCCTTTATTTGTATATAAAAAGTATGAACAGTACTGTTTACAGTCTGCTGGATGAATCCCCTATGAGCTGGGGGCCCCCATCGTCAGTGGCTTGGGACAACATTTTCAACTAAATGTAATGTCACTAGTGAATTTGAATCCGATAACTCTCAGTTCAGCTCAGGTTTGGCCTCCACCAATTACTAATAAACCCATCTGGTTAAAGTTCTTAAACCACAAGAAAGAAACCTTCAAGATTCCTAAATCAGAATCAGAATCAGAATTCCTTTATTAGTCCCACAGAGGGGAAATGTACGTTGTTACAGCGGAAAAAGAGCCACAACTTAATGTTACTTATGTTACATATGTTACATGCATTCAAAATAATTAAAGTAAAAAAGTTATGATATAATAAAAAAATATATAATAAAAAAAAAAGTTACACAATTTACAAAATCCACATCCTGTAACAGTTCTTAGGATTTAGCAGCCGTAAATGCTCCTTAGGGAAGTGGGAAACCTTCGAGTCGGAGTAGAGGCAGAAACAATGATTTCTTTATAAGCACAAAAAAAACCAACAGCTTCTGTCGAGCGTCTTGAAATGTATTATTATTCAAATGTTTCAAACTACCATTTGTATCTAGACATAAACAATCAACTTGCCATACTGTAGAGAATAGTTCTTTTCTAAGGCTGGATCTTTAGTTATAACTGCAGTCAGAGCGTGGAAGTAAGACACTCTCTATTCAAACTAGATCTCTTTTTTAACGAACAACCTCAGGATTTGGAAAACAATGCAGAACCAACCATAAGACATTTTCTTTTCAATTAATATTCTGCCAAAAACAATGGCAGCTAATCACATTAGTGAACCTCTGGCTTTCAGTCCCCTGAGGGTCTGGGGCCCAAATGTGTAATGTCGGGACCCCCAGCACCTGCCATCAGTCACAGACATTACCACTACTGTACTTCTGCTATAATTCTATTAGGAATATAAGGCAGTGAATAATAAATCAAATGTAATAATATAGTAATATAAAAAGACTACATACCTCAGCCATAAAACATATCCAATTGTATACAAATATATTTAGTCTTTATAATATTATAATATGATATATAACAAGTAGTGTCCTCAATAAGTGGGCCAGCGTAATGTAAATCAGCCATCTCTCATTTCGCACCTCTGCTTTTCCTCCTGTCTTTAGAGCAAAAAGACAACTTTGGGAACAATATGTTGTCGCATCACTAAAATGAACACTTTAATATTAGCTTCAGAGATCAGGGAAAGCACAGATATTTCAGATTTGTAGTTTTTACATGGAAACTGTTGACCGTTATTTAACCGTTATCTTAGTTCACATTGCTACAGTTTTTTAGACATCTGGTTAGCATTGTCAACTATATTACATTTTCAATATTTAGTGTGAACCCCTTTCTTAATACATATTGAAACAGTCACACAATGCTGTAACAGTAATGACTACCAGACAACTGAAACCCTTCACCTTTCAGCCAAATATACCCAGTTTAAACCAAGACACATCAAGGCTTGTTTGATTGCAAATCATCAGAGCAGTGAATTATGGGAATGTCTTGTAGAATAACAAACATAATAACACTTGTCATCTAAATCTAAATCCTTTAAAAATCGATATTAGCCACTGACATTTTAGGGTGACTGACCTTTAACAAAATGTCAGGAAGAGAACACATTAACGTTTGTTTTTTAAATGGTATTTTTATTTATTATTCTTTACCTTTTTTCAACCTTGTATATGGTATTGATAGAAGATTTCATATTGTCATACATCGGTTTCCCTTCATTGTTTAAAGTGGATAATGATCCGTTTAGTGTTCTTAAAATCCTACATTCCATTTTTCACGATTCATGCTTTCCAGTCTCTTTGTTAAAGGAATCACAAATCCAAAAGGAACACAGTGATTTCCCTCAGAATGGGATTTACACCTTTCAGCGTGTAATGACTGAATGAGCCATGCTCCTGTTCGGCGGAGTGCATGAATAAATTAAACACGTCCAGCACTCCTTGCCTTTCATGCAGTGTAAGAGTGGCTCTTTGATAGAAACAAGAAGGCCCCTCCATGTAATTACACCTGATCATGTTTGCATGTGTCACTCCCACAGTGTCTGTCACACTCTCTGATTTGAGATGCTCCTGGGAACCTAATCCACAACTTAATGTTTCAACCCTTTCCTCCTTCTTTCTTCACATGAATCGGAGGAGCAGAATCCTGTCTGGTTTATCTGCAGGAGAGAGATAAGTGTGTATTCCGCCTCTTCCAGGGAACTCACATTAACCATGCCTCGGAGGGTGTGTGTAGAGGGAGGGGGTGTGTGTCTGCCGGGAGCGCACAGCTTTCACTCACTTCCAGAAACTGTGAAAATGTCCCCTTCACACCCCGTGCTCCGGCGCTGTTAGTGCTGATGAACGCCTGCGTGCAGCCGCGTAGTTGGAAGTGAGACGTGCGATGTTATCCAGAGGTGTTGGGCTGACAGGGCTGCCACGTGTAAACTCGTATCCTACAGTGACTCCTGACCCTGACCCTGTTACAAAGGTCTGCAGGAGAAACCACACACAAGTTTGAAATTCAGCCGTCCATGTGTGGAAAACCTGAAAACACGTTGGTTTTTTGCCACTCAACTAAACATTTTTTGAGGTTGACTTTAATTAAATGTATTATGTCAACAGGTTACACATAATTTTATCAGGTTAGTTGAAAGCAATATTATTAAGTTTCAGTAAAAAAACATTAAGATCAACTTAATATTATTGCTTTCAACTAACCTATAGTTATGTGAAACATAATACATTTAATTAAAGTCAACATTTCAGTTTTTTCACTGCAGTGCATTTATTATGGAGACATGGGGAGTGACATACTGTACGTAAAGGGTCCCCAGGTTGGATCAGAACCCAGAGCACATTCAATTTGACATAAAAAATGACCAAACGGCAATGTATGCAACAAAAGAAACCATTTATTTGGGATACGCATTGCCAGTACAAATTAAGAGACCATAAAACCTACACCGTTCAAATTTTTCTCCACAGAAAAAACAGGTTTTAGAATTTCCATTTGATACCCTTTTTACATACGCAGAGATCTTAAAAGTTCAAACCTGTCAAGAAAAAGGCTCCACGGTTTCACTCTGAAATCCTTATAAAAAAGAAGTTAACATTCAAAAACACTGCAGTACGTTATTTTTTATTGAAGAACAAAAAGACATGCAACAAATAAAACATTTCATGTTTTACAAATTGTTCAATTTTCTTCATCATGTCTCTTTTCCTTTTATATTCAAAAACTAAAAAGCGTCATTACATGAAGCTTCGATAATATTTGACAGGCGATGTGAAAAGTAGAGTTAAGCCTTTTTTTTTCTTCTGGGGGGGGGGGGGCTGCAAAAACACTCCTTGCTTTCCTTGCATGGCCGCTGCTGTCAGTTCACTTCAATGACTCGAAGAGGTGGGGGGGGTTGATCCAAATGAGTGTTTGGTGTCATCATGCCGTGTTTGACGTCCACACAGCAGCTCCGAAACATCCATGATTTCATACATGTGTAATAAATACAAACACACTGACAACTTAAAAAATAAAATCATGTGGTTCTCACGCTGTATTTGTGATGTCGGGATTTAATTTGAGTTTTCTGTAAGGGTTCAGATGAGCTAAAAACAAAGACTCCGATGCTAACGTAACGCTAACTTTTCACGTCACCTTCCTTCTGACAGCGGCCATTAAAGGGTTTCACCTTCAATCCACCAGGCTGCATTCAAATAACTACAGTCCAAATTCAGAGATGCAAAAGAAAAAAGAGTAAAGGTGCATATCTACATACTGTATATAGAGCATTCTTGGGCTAATTCACATATAATGGTAGCATAAAAAAGACCTGTAGCAAAGCAAAGTAATATCAAATGAAAAAAAATTGTTATTCACAAAATGGAGACATAAAAATATATCCAAACAGTATCTGGATTTGTGTGCCATCAGGGTATTTCCGTTTTAATTTATATAAACACTGCTGTATTCCAACTGCTTTTTTTGGTTTTGAATACAGAGAGCATTATGAGATGCTCACTAGTACCGTAGATAATACAAATCCTACGAAAAAGAAGAAAAAAAGAAATGTCAATAAAGCTGATCCCAATGGAGAGGATAAAAATTCTGCCTTTTTTTGGTATCAAAGTATGCTATTGAAATCATGTATACATGTTAGACCACATACAATACTGTACATACAAGAAAACAAATCACAAATTTAGTTTCACATTTTGGATTGGTTTGTGTCAATATGTTGTTTTTAGTGTCATTTAAAAAGAAAATCTAAAAGTATTTGGAAAATATAAAGTTATTCAAATAATAATAAAATTAGAAAACAGGGGTTACGGGTTAATAACTGACTGTGTATGGAGGTACATTTGTGCAAAAATACTGAGCAATGGGACATTTTGAGTACAATTTTCTTTGCAAAGAAAATACATTCTTCTTATGGTGTAAAGAATAATTTAATTTAATCTTAAATCTGCTCAACATTTCCGAACCTGCTATCAGGATTTTTAAACAAATATAATTCCATGAATGAAAAGTGAATTCAGAGTAAAAGTCATGCAAACATGGAACCTTCAAATCTGAATTACAGTTGTTGTTGTGGATTTGGTTACCAGCAGTATTTGGCTATATTGACCTCACTAATACACACCGACTGTCTGATCATGAACGTGCACTCTTTGTCTTCCATACATGACTCCTATACTTACATTCTAACATTGTTTTCTTTGACACATTTACCTTTTGAGCTTAATCATTACATGTTCTTGTGCTTTGATACTTTTTGACACGCCCAAATGGCTTCTAACGTTGTCATTCATTTAGTGTTTCAGGTCAATTCTTCTATAAATATTGTGGATGCCGCCAACAAGCATGACAGAATCTATTTGTTGCAAAAAAAATGGAATCTGTTGTTCATTATTGTTCTGAATACAAACTATACAAATCAAGCCTGGGATATTACCTGATTATTATGACAGGACATTATAATACTTCACAAATGATGACCTGAAAAACATGATCAAAATTCACCTCCAGGGTTGAACTTTGGCACTATAGATGAAACAAAAAGTGTGAACACAGTATTAAAGACAGGGCATGGTGTGTGTACAGTAACATTTCAATAATTATAAAAATAATTGTGATAACACTCTCTATGCATGTCCGTAATGCATTATAAACCTACATAGAATCTGCTTGCAGCACTCTTTCATTATAGTTAATAGCACTCATACATTTGCTTTGTAATCCTATATTAACATGAACAACATTTCATTAAGTTGTGTATCACATCACTATCATTTTATTTTTGCAAGAATCATAAGGTATTTTTCTTCAAATAATTGTAATAAGAGTTTCTTTTTAAATGGATATCTTATGATAATGCATTATAATGTGATTATAAGTTAGTCTAACATTGTTTGCCTTCAATACTGTGAACAAAAACATCATTAAATCTAAAGAACATACGAAACATGTAAGATTATTTTAAACTTTTTTAAAGCAAACAATAACTATCACAGTAACCTATAATCACATTGTAATTCATTATAAAAAGAGTATAATGCGTTATAAAACAATTATTATGCATTATAACAAATGGGAAAAACAATACACTATGATCTATGCAAATACATGTCAGTGAATTAACAGCAAATATGAAGTATTATGATACTTGACCTTAAAAGTCTTCATAAAATGGTTTATAATGTGTTAATATTGCTGTTATAAATCATTATGAATATTAAAGAGTGCTTACAAGCAGGTTACATTGCATTATAAGTGTATTAATAATGCATTATAGACATGGAAGTCATAGAAAGTGCTACCACTTGAGTAAAACCGAAGCCTGTTGTTTTCTGATGTTCCGAATCGAGGTAGTATGGGAGCGTTTCAATTTACAATACGGGGGGGCTTTCTGCTAGCTGTGCACCTACTGTGTGAGTGTACTGTCAGAAATACAAAGAGGCAACATGGACATCGAGTGGAAACTGTACAAACTGTGAGGGGGGGTATGAGTCATCCTACACGGCGGTCCAGATAGGAAAAAAGTGAAATATTTGTCCGTTAATGTCATCCCAGACCCCAAAGTCAGTACTCCAGCCCCGAGGGGGGGGGGGGTTAAGTTTTGGGAGATTTGGAGGAGGAAGTTAAGGACGGAGGGGTGGGGGGGTGGAGGATCAGTTGGAGGTGTCAGAGTGAACGCTTCCGGGTCCTTCTGTGGGCGAAGTCACCGATGAGGGGGTCGGAGCATCCTGCCAGCCGCCGTTTGCCTGAGAGGAAAAGGGGGGAGGGGGGGGTATTACTTTCATATTCATTACTCAATGCAGCAACACAGTGAGGTACAATGCATGGAAGTCCTGAGGGCGAGGTAGTGTATGAGTGCAGCAGGGAATGCTGGGAAATACTGTATGTTAGCCTAAAGCCAGACTGACATAAAAAAATATTAAATCATGTTTTCAACCAAGCAGAAGTCGAGTGAATTACAGTCTGTACCCCATCAGGCGCTGCATACTCAAATTCACATAATGAAGAAAATACAAAGATTTGGGCTTGAAATAAGTGCCTGTCACTTTCACTCTGAATATGAATAATATATGGGAATTGTATGAAAAGAACTCTGAAACAAAAACACCTGCAATCAACGTCATTTGCACTAATTGTGACGCTGACAGCAGGAATTAACATACAATAAGAGCAGCGGAGAGCCGTCCTCTGCACAGACACGCCAGCTAAAGAACATTTTAGGATATTAATAATACGTTTAAAGCCATCAGAAAGACTGCGACAGCCTTTCATTTCCCAGCCTGTTATTTGAGATGGCAGACAGTGAGTGGGGGACCAAATGTGGAGCGGTCACACTGGAGAATGTCTCAACTCACTTTTTTATTTTGCATTCGATATTTCTACTCTGCAGGGCAATAACTAAGGCAATTCAGTTCTACTTGACTTGACTAATAATACAAAATACTATCTACAAATAATGATGTATTTCATCGGACAAAGACTCAATTTTTCATTGATTATTTATCCCTTTAAATATTTAAGAAAAAATGACATTTAAGATAACATGCAGTGTGTGTAATAAAGAGGTCAGCAACACATTTACCATTTGCAATATCAATGCAATAATGCAATAATGCAATACTAAATGAACATTTGAACTTAATAATCCAACAATACAATACATAATATATTAAAAAGGGCCGTTATGAATGTACCTTTTAATTAAATTATTATTATTTGTCATTATTATTCAAATTTTTACTATTATCATTATTGTTATTACTATTATTGTTATTAATATTATTAATCATTTTCCCTTGTAACAAAGTATTTCTAAACTGTAGTATTACTACCAGATCTGAGTACCACTGGTTGTAAGAGACCTCTAAAGCTGATGTCTTGGCATATTTTGGATATATTCCTTAGTGGAGACACAAGATGACTTTATTAAAATGTACAGTATCAGTTGCATAGTCAGTGGCGTAACTATCGACGGTGCAGCCCAGAGCCGGCCAGGGGCCCATGCAAAAAAATAAATAAAATATATATATATATATTTTTTCTTTATATATATATATATATATATATATAATTTTTTTTTTTGGGGCCCCAATGACATTGACCGGTTCACGCAGTCTTCAAAGTAACCAAGCAACCAAAATTAATTTGTAATTTGTCTTTCCAATGACCTTGCTCCCTTTCATGTCATGTGATACCTTGTGTGACGAGCGAACCATTTAATCAACCTGTACTGTAGTGTAGCTAGCAGCAGCAAGTTCGGCAGCAAAGGAGAAGGACAAGAGAGAGTGTATGTCCGTGCGTGTGTGAGCGCATCAGCGTGCGCTTATGTTTGGGGCGATGGGGGGGGCCCAAAACAATATTTGCACCGGGGCCAATCACAACCTTGTTACGCCACTGTGCATAATATAATCAATTTGGATCTCTTTGCTATGACATTTAGGAGCTAAAACAAACCGGAAAGAGCTTGAGATAAAAGGTAACGTACAGCATACAGGATGAACAACTCTGACAGAAAGCAGCAGGAACTCAACTAAACTGCAGAGCCCCTCTCTCAGTGAAGAGCAGAGTGAAGAAGCCAGAAGTCCTAACGTACTGCTCGGCTACATAAATCACAGGCCAACAGGCTGCAGACAGATACCCCGCTCTTACATTATGCATTGCGTGCTTCTGTACAGGGTATAAAAGTGAATAACACAGCATATTGTGGCAGTGTAAGATGTGGTAGAGCAGGCAGGCGTCCAAGGAGAACCGTATCAGTGAGGTCCGAGGACTGGGGGGGGACGGGGCCTGAATACGTTAGCGGCCTCTCCGGGCTCACAGCTGCCCATTTGAATACACATAGATGTTTTTATATGGGAGACATTTCATCTGATTATCATATGGCCGCTGAGGCACGACGGAGCCAGCGGAGACCGTCCCCCTGCTCAGAGCGGAGGACGGTCCCCCCGCTCTGAGCAGGGGCTCGCTGTCAGGGCCATTAGCGTGGCAGCAGCATGATCTGAGCAATGCGCTTGGATTGCTGTCCCAAGTCCACAGTCTGCTCTCCTTGTGTCTGTCTTATCGATTTTCCCCTTTACGACACGGCTTGTCGCTGTGAATTTCCCTACTGTTTGCAGCCGCCAGCGAGCAAAATCCCCCCCCCCCCCCCCCCTCGCTTGATAACAACCCCCACTTCTACCCCCAAACTCTTCTTCACAAACATGAAGGGAACACGTCCTGATGGCACATGCACTGCAGAAATGTGAAATCTTGCCAAGTATATCTGACTCATTTCTAGTCAGAATATGTCTCTGAAACATTTAGCTTATTGGATTTTTTTTAAATGTATATAGTTTGCTTCCTCTGCATTACTTGCACATTGGTTTTGCAAGATAACCATGTACTATTTTATCTACTACTTTACTGTTATTTTAAAAGGTTTTATGTCTTAAATATATTTATGTTGCCGTGTTGGAGGAGACTGGGACTTAGAAAATAAAGCCTTTGAATCTTTACACTTGATATAAGACACAACAACTTAAGAAGTGACAATGCAGTGAGGTAGAAGGTCTTGTTTTTAGACAATGCATCTTAAGTATCTTGATAAGGTTAAAAATACTCTTAAAAAATCTTATTTTGAGTTGTATCTCAGATGAAACAAGCATGACACAAGTTTTTTAGCTGCTGTGGTATTTTTAAAGGATGGGTGATCTTGTTTCATGAAATAACTTGATTTTGGAAAACTAACATCAGAAAACTTTGAGCATTTGTGGTTTATTTTGTAACACAACATTTCCAGATTCTGGTAAAAATAAAAGTACGCTTTCCCAGCTAATTACAAGATCTATCTAAATCATTTCAAGAAATCTTACCAAGCACATTTTAACGTGTTCTATTGGCAGATGTTTTTTAGCTAAACGCCTTGTTTTTATTATTTTGTTATCCTTTTCCAGTGTGAGGAGTTGTTCCCAGTGGCGTGAGGTTTTATTTTTAGCCGTGTTGTCTTTGTGGGAGCTTCTGGCCGCGGGGGCTGCTGCTCACGGGTCAGGTGGTCAGAGGGATCTGAAGGCCGGGGCAGGAGGTGTCACCTGGTGGTGCCGCTCGCTCACGGCTGACTGTACGTGGCTGCAGGTGCTCCGCCAGACCTGATGCGACGTGACAGGCTCAGACGGCGGCCCTGCGTGTGTGTCCAGCCACATGTGTGTGTCCGGCCACATGCATGCGTACGCCGGACAGCGCGCTGCCCATGGCGGGCGCGATACACAAGCAATCAACTAGGGTGGCGGTGGAGCAAAGACAAGTCCCGCTAAGTGGCATTCTGAGCCCTATGGCTTTGAAATAATTGGTAGGGAGTGAAAGGAGAAAAAAGAATCCTTACATTGATGCCCTGCGGACTGTACATCTGGTTGGCTGTGAGTCCTTCACTGTATCCGCCTGTCTGACTGATAACATGGCGAAGGGTATCCACCTGAAACATTCAGAAACAACAAACAAAGCAAGGTCAGAGCCAACGCCAGAGAACAGAGAGGAGACGAGACGGAGCACACTGCTGCAAGGACATCTCTGGAGAAGACAAGGTCCAACCAAACTAAAAAATACTTTTATGATAAAAACGTTGGCTTTTTTGTTGTTAAAATGACAATCCCTTCCCATGGTGAGGGAGAAGTATTCTGCCTTTGTGAAGAAACTCTACAGAGGGGACGACAGACATCTTAACTTTCCATATTATTAAAACCAGCAGTTAATCATAGCATTAAATGATGGCTCTAAATGAAAACAGATTAGGACCATGTTAAAAAAATATACGTTTAGTTTCACGCAAATATGACTTTATAACCTTAGAAATATTCAATTTTGAATAATTATTTTTTAGTAAATACTTTTTTTAAATGTAGGTGGTTTTGGGAGTTGAGTCATTTCTGATTAATCTGCAGATATTTCTTCAAATAATCAAAACAAATTTAAAGTAATTAAAAAGCCAAAAAAAGGCCATCAAAAAGTTCTTGGTTTGTTTGACCAAAAGTCCAAATCCCCAAAGATATTTATAGGTTACAATGATAAATGAAAAAGGAAAAGTATGAAATCCTAGAACAGAGATTATAGGAGTGGTAGCACTCTTTTCGCTTGAAAAAACCTAACAATCTCTAAATTGTTTATCAAAATCGACAAATCCGTTAATAAACTTCAGCTGAAATGTGTTGAATTATTAATAATAATTACACCTGTGCATGACCAGTCAAACTCTCTACTGGGATGGTAAGTGGGCCTGCCCCTGTTTATCTGCTAATCTGCTCACAGCCCTACCTGTGACTGCACGTTGGCTCCCACCTGAGCCCCCTGGTACGAGTCCCCATTGAGAGACTGCACGCTCATGAACAAGTCCCCGGAGTTTGACATGTTAAAAGAGCCAGCAGAACCTGAAAGGAGAGACGGAGCAGTCGCATCACAGAGAGACAGAGCAAGCAAGGGGAGCAAGTCAAAGGAGCATCATGCAGAGGTTAGCTAGCAGCCACACGGAGAGGAATGGAGCCATACAGGAAACTAATGGATAATAGAGAAACAGCTGTAACCCCACACCCACGTTTCGGTCAAGTCTTTACATCCAAGCATGGCCAAGCAAGTTATTTGTATATTAGTGGTACTAGGAAAAAAGAGAAGTCTTGAAAAAGCATTCCGAATGTTCTTTATTTCTGTCCAACCCGAGGTCAGTTACAGAAGTAGGCAGGATGTGTTTAGTCTAGCATAGCACAAAACACTATAGGGAAATAAGAGTCAAATTTAGACTTAAATGCAAATGCATTTCCAGCAAAACTTGTGGCGCTTTTCAATGTACTTGGTGACTACTTGGTACAACAGGGCAAATCATGTAAAAACAAATCTGATATAGAGTGGTCTATGAGTATTTCCCCCCACCACATTTTTGCTAAACTAAGCTAGGTGTTTGCATCGGCTATCCATATGCGTTTTATGCTTGGCTAAACATGCTTCCTGTTGCGTGCTGTGTCTCAATTTGCATTCTTCTGTACTTTCACTTGCTATTTTGAGTGTGTTCATACTGAGAAATATGGCGAAATACAATGCACTTTGATTACCAAGATGGTGGGATTATATCGCTATTGACATTTCTCACCCTCAACCACTGTCGAACACTTCTATACAATTGTAAGGTACGTGTGCTATTTTTTTTTAATTAGGTACCATTTTACTGTTGTCGGATGAAGCAACTAGTATAAATACAATATAATAAAAATATAAATTCAGCAGTCAATATTAATTAACACAAATGCTAGCTAGCTAGCTGGCTAACAGTGGAGATGGTCATTAAGTGCACATCAGCCGTATTCTTTTTAAACCAATGCCCTGTAGAAATGCACGGACTATGCAAGTACAGTGTAGACAGTTTAGTACTAGCAGAAGTATCCAAATTGAGACACAGCACTGATATGATGTCAAATATACAAATGTCTCAAAATAATGGACCATATTTGAAAAAGATACACCTAGTAATATTTTATTCATTGTCAACAACTCCATAAAAAGGCAAAGCAGTTTCTCACTCTGCTGCCCTATCAGTGGTTCTCAGTGCCAAGCTAAAAAAGGCATGATGACGTTGAATTTTTCCAACAACGTACTTAGTCTCATTTAGCCACTTGCTAGTAAGCACCTCTATTAAGACTCATTAAAGATTCCACAATTAAGAGTGGGGTATTTCCTGAAATATTTGATGTCATAAAACTTGAGAATCTTTTGAGCTTGTGTTAACATCAGACCTTTTTTTAGACTTCAATACGAGGGAACCACAAGTGCATCATTGTTGCAGCACTAGTTTCACATGGGATTTATGTGATATTGACCCCAAAACAATACCATGTGTGTTCATGTTAATGAGGCTCATCGATGTGTTTTCACTAGTTTTTAGAAAAAGGTAGCTCCAAAGCACAAAGGAAGAAGATATATCAGGAAGTACTTGTTAGTAGAGTCAATGAATTGTTAGTTTAGTCTTTTTATGAGATTTGTCAACATTAGGAAAGAAGTAATGAATATTACCAAACCTATCCTTTGAATGTCAGTACAGTAGAACATGATGGATACAGAGTTAAATAGTCATAAATGAAGAATAGTATTAATTGAGATGAAGACAACAGGACAGTATAAGCATAGGGAGACTTGGCATGGGGCTCAGGTTGGCTAATCCCTGACACAGTTTTGCTCTAATGGGGTGGTTGTTTTTGTTAATATGAACCTATCAATATAACAATGGTGCTTTACTAGGTGATAGGCACGTCTGTTGTAAATGAACTGCCTGTTTTGTTAGTCTATAATATTTCATTCCTTACAAATCACCAGCACAAGCATTGAAATGGCCTCACACTAATAAACTGAAATGTTTTGATTAGTAATGCACAGAGAGGAGGTACATGTCTAGTAGCTGATCAGAGCCAGGGACTTCCTGTCTCACCTGCAGAGTTTGGAGTTGAGGGTGAATTTGCTTGGCTTCCATGTGAGGATGCATTAGTCGCATTCACGGCAGTTCTCGCAGCGTACATGTTGGCTTCTTCTTGGAACTTACCAATGTTTTTCTTGTATCTGATTCGTTTATTCCCAAACCAGTTGGAAACCTGAGCAGACAAACAAAAAAATGTAGTTTAATGCTCACAAATCAGAACAAACACAGCCTCTCCACATCTGAGGGCAAGAATCCAGAAATATAATGGTGGTCTTTAGCTTCCATGGCCTTAATGGCATGTGTTACACTGCAGAGAGGTAGGGGCTACATAGACTGGTGCTGTGAATCTGCATTAGTGCCAGAATGGAATGATTGCCAATAACAGTCTCATTATGTCACCATGACTGCAGCTATCATCAGAACTCACGCAAGCACCAATCAGTCAACATCCGCTAACGCCCATTACTGCTAATGGACTCCCAGATGAAGCCAGGGGGGTAATCCCAGCGCTAATGATAAACAACATTAAAATGAAAACCAAATCAATCCTGCAAAGTTTCCAATACACAGACTAGGTAAACATTCTCCTTTATTATGGCCGAGAAACGGAAACTCGACAAATCATTCCCGCCGCCGAGCAGCTTCCACAATCAGGCCCAGATGCATCCTCCAATCATTTGGTATAAATTAATGAAACCAATTGAGAAAACAATCCATTCCCAAATGATGGATTCAAAACACAAACTGCTGTTTACCTTGGCGTGGCTTCGCTTATTATCAATTCTCACAGGATTGAAACAACTTGAGCGCTAGAAAGCAAAGGTGAAAAAAAGCAAGGTGCTTAAATATTGAACTCTCATGGCTTGTCAGCAGTATTGGAACAAACATCTTAAGTGTCTTTAGATACACAGTAAGTTATTATAAGATTTATAGTAAACCTTTACTGCACATGCCTCAAATGACTGCAGCGCTAATTTTGCAGAAGCTAATGAGCTAATGGTAATTACTTCCTTAAACTGTAGGCTGATGTTTTCACAACTGATGTTGATCTTATTTTATTAATCAATTCATATTTTTGTCAAATGTTTTGATGACTAGCCAAAAAACATTGACATTTATAATCATATGAATCAAAGAAGAGTTACTTTTCATTTCAACTATCAAAAAAAGTGATTAGGTAACAGCTCACTTTTGAACATTTTGTGTATTATAGGAAAACTATATGATTAGATAATGGCTATGACAGCAGTGTTGTTTTAGCTTGTGTTACTTCAATACAAACACAAAGTGGTCAAAAATAGCTTTGTCTGGTTTGAATTACACGACAACAAACTCATGACACGGCATATTTCTACTGGAGCCCTTTGTTGTCTCAATGAAAGGTGCTGCTGACAGATCAGAGCAGCTGTCTGTTCTCATGACAGTCAGAATGTATTCTTAGGTTACTTGCCAAGACGCTTACAGCTGCTTCACTGTTGAAACTGTCTCAGTGGTTTTACTACAGGTGTGAGGGGGGGGGGGTGCACTGTTCTGTACCTGGGCCACTGTGATGGCGCACTTCTTTCCCAGCTCCTCTTTAGCCTCCTCGCTGGGGTACGGGTTACTGAGGTGTGAGTAGAAATACTCGTTCAGGATCTCTGTCGCCTGCTTGTTGAAGTTTCGTCTTTTCCGTCTGCAAGAACAAGCATCAGAAGTTCAAACAGGAAACCAGTTCACGTTTATTCCAACAGCTTAGAGAGGATAGAGGAGTGCATTGATGCAAATCACACCGTCTCTTTAGATAGATTTATTTCTATCCATCCTACTCTTCTTTTGAACTATTTGGGTTTTAAAAACACAAAGCATTTTTTTTACAATTTATTATATTTTGATTATGTTTCATCTTTAAAATGTATTTATTCTTTTAAATGATTTAGCATTCAAACAACATTGTGTTTTTTCCCTTTTATCCTTTAAACCACTTAGGGGTTGAAAAGCAACATCTTTTAATGATTTGATACATTTTTTTATTATTTAAAAGAACAAACATTTGTATTTCCTTTTAGTCAGTTAAGGTTTCAAATAATGAATAATATACATTTAAACCAGTCAGGGTTTTAAAGCACCTTCTCTTTGACCTGAACCCTATGAGCAACAACATGAACC
Source organism: Trematomus bernacchii (assembly GCF_902827165.1). NCBI lineage: Eukaryota > Metazoa > Chordata > Actinopteri > Perciformes > Nototheniidae > Trematomus > Trematomus bernacchii. The sequence continues at coordinate 3,735,656 of NW_022987708.1, forward strand.
AGAAGTAATAATAGTGTTTTTGCAGGACAGGTCCTTTAGGTTTGACTAACTCCAGCCTAGTGCTCAAGATGTTTTCATGTCCTCCCTTTGTTTCTCCGTGCTCTTGCTGGATCAACATTACTTTTGTTTGCAACCTTTTTGACCACTTGGGGGCAGCACGCTGTAAACACAACATTGACAAGTTGTTTTGTAAAACATGTTTGTCCAGTTTATTTACACATTTTCAGACCAAAATAAAGTGTGTTTCTGGTCCCTTGATTTATAAGTTAAGATAGAATAAAGTTAGTTTTGCATCACATGCTCCAAACAATCCACAGAATAAACAAAAAACATAATGAGAGCACATCCACTCCTCCGCTATGTCTGCCAGCTAGTGTGTGTGCCTGTGTGTCACCTGTTTGCTGCTGAAGTGTTTGGTTCTGAACACAACTGCCTGCTGTGTTTGGAATAACACTTTCTCTTAAATATGACATTGCAATACAACTACGTGTTCAGGGAATCCTATTGTCTCCTGAATTACAGACGTAGTTTCACACAGGACATGATCAGCCGACTTCTGGGCCAGCCTGTTTTCAACTACTGTTTTCAACTTCATACAGAATAACTTTGTCTTATTATAGACACAAAGATAATCCAAATGACACCTTCTAGCATGCCAGCGTGCATAGAAAAAAAGCTTTTACCATCTGACATGTGATCAAATGTAATAAAACTTCGTCATGCAATAATTTCACTCATATCGTAACAATTAGTCCTGACTGGTATCGTAATATCATATTTAGTGATAATGTAACATTGGCTTGAAAATTAGTAAACATATTTCTAAATTGAAATACAAATATTACATTTAGTGCAAATATACAAAATGCTTAATGTATATATTATTAGTATTGAACATGTAAATGTAAATGCTATGCTTTTAAAATTGTATAAAATGTCCATTAAAATGATTACATCATCAGTTAAAATATCCCTGAACAATAATACATTTTTGGCAAAAATGTAATTACAATATCAGTCAGGACATTCTTTGTTTACATTATTGGTCGAAATATAATAATATGGGGTTTGATTACATGTTTTTAGGATTAAGTGAAAATGTAATAACATTTAGAAAAATCCTAACAAGGCTGAATATATCGAATATTAAAAAAACAGTCAGAAGCCCCCCCACTCTCCACACACCGTAGAGCAGACAGATATCACATGCTGATGCCCATGAGTTGACTGACCCTCTATCTGCTGCACCTATCAGGTCACGTCTGCGTGTGCCACATCTAAAGAGGGCTTAAGTTAAGCTGCCGGGGAACCCTGAACACTCTCTGAGCCTGAACCCACCGCTGAGGAGATTTCTGCTCACATATCTGTCCCGCACTCCAAAGCCTGCTTGAGAATATGTAAATGTTCCCAGCATGAGCTCCAGCAGCCAGTAGATTAATCAGCGGCGCCGAGCATGGCAGTGCCTCTCAGCCAGTGAAAGCCCCCCCCCCACCCTGCCGCAACACCACCATCATTTGCAAGAGAATAGATAGGAAGCTTTGTAAGGAAGCGCATGCCTCATTTAAATGTTGTGCCTCCGACTCCAGACTTTGAGTGACATTTATCCTCGGAGAAATGTATGCAAATCCAAAACACGCATCAAAAGGAACAAGCGATTACATTAAAAAAGGGAAACAGTTAGCGCTGTGGAGCACGCCGGGAACTCTTATTGGCCGGCGTTGCTGGGGATGCTGGTCCAAATGTCTGCGGTGAGCAGCAAACAGCATGTGTTACAGCATGTTTGTGGCATGATAGGCCTCCTACGTCAGCCTTTCATATGGATATGAGGCGCACATGATGAGTTGCCATGTTGTTCAATTGGGAGGTTATTTGCAGCACTTGCGTGGTGTGTATGAAAATGCAGAAAGACACACACCTGGCGTCGAGGAAGCGTGAGCGCAGGATCATGACGGCCTCGCAGGTGCTCTGCTTCAGCTGCATCTGGATGGAGCTGAACTTGCGATGGATGATGTTCACCATGCGCTCGATCTCTTTGGGCGAAATCGGCCGCGTGCGCGACTGCTCCCGCAACAGGTTCATCACGTGGGTGGTGAACTCGTTACAGGCCTGGAGAGGAGGGAGCACATGCAGGAATGAATCAAAAAATACATATAAAAACACTCAGGTCAATAAAACAAAAAAATAAATAATAAATCATCCCTGAAATGACCATTTGAATATCAATTACTCACATCTAGTTACCTTGTATTCTTAAAGAAAGTATTTTTTTCTTGCATACCTTGTAGGTTAATGAGGAATCAAAAAGAATGAGAACATTCATAAAATATGGAAGTAAATGGGAGGGTGTTTAAAGTCAGCAAACAGTCTCAAATGATCTGTTTAAATTAACCGTAACTTTTGCAATATGAGCAAAGTCTCTTTTATTGAATGGTATGCGCACTATTTTACAAACACATGCAATTTCACTTAACCATTATGATTACATGTTTATAAAAGCAGTAATATGTTTTGTTCATACCTTAGGGGGGCCCTATTAAGCTCATTCCCAGGTTCATATTAGTATGTTCTGCCTCTACTGGGACATGTCTCCATGCTTTAATGTTCTGCAGCACCTCTTTTCACCCTCTGTCTGAAACCAGAGCCCAGTCTGCTCTGATTGGTTAGCTGGCCGGCTCTGTTGAGAATGGTCAACCGCCAAGACATGTCCCATTTCTTAGCCTAACGAGTCCTCTGTGTTGGAGCACTAGCCAGAAGCGTGGGTGTTACATAGTGATGTCACTATGTTCAGGAAGTAAACAAAGGAGTTCAATGCGGGTGTTTCAGGCAGGGGGGGGGAGGGGATGTGTGGGAGAGAAACTCCCTCTGGAGGGATCACAGGGATTTCAGCCTTTGCAGACCATTTACATAACCCCTAACCCTAACCCCTAACCCTAACCCTGTAACCCTAACCCTAACCCCTAACCCTGTGACCCTAACCCTGTAACCCTAACCCATAACCCTAACCCTAACCCCTAACCCTGTGACCCTAACCCTGTAACCCTAACCCATAACCCTAACCCTAACCCTAAAACCTATAGAACACACCAAAACCAAAACATAATAGAGCCTCTTTAATTCATCAATACATTCCTCAAGAATTCAAAGTCACACAGGGTGAGTAATTGGGATGAGGGTGAAGTTCTACTTTAATTTACTGTGTACATTTAATATGAAGTTCACCATCACAGAAACCTCACCTCACCACACACACAATGTCACACAGTATTTAAAAGTCACCAATAAAATGCATCTAAAAAACCAGCTCTTTGCTTATTGTAGTTCTGGGGCAAGCTTTTCCACATAGCCATGGGGGAATATAAGCGCTGATACAATTCATATTTAACACAAGTGGTGATGGCAGTGTGTTGAGAGGAACCAATGACAGCTGTTCCCTTCTCAGACACACACTTTCACAGCCTCGCCGCCCTGAGAGACGAACACGCCACGACGTTTCATTCATCCCCCGTGTGACACCAGGCGTGAATCTGCCACCATATTACACTCCGGCTCTGCGTCTCCTACTGTCTCCTCTTCTTTACTTCCTCTCCTCCCGTCGATCTCTCTCTGGGTTTAGTCGTGTCAGGCTTTGTCTGTGTCTGTCTATCTGCGTGTTCATCTGTCTTCAGCACATTCATCTGAGAGCCATGCTATTGTCACGAATACATCGGGTATCAAGAATGAGAGGAAATCATCCCCACTTTTTCGAGACTATACGAGGAATACACACAGAGACACACGACATACTGCATGTGCTGGACTATTCTGCGCTGAAAACCATCTAAAGTGAAGTCTTACCGAAAAATGATTCGGCATTGATCAAGGAAAGACTGTAAAACTGTCGAATATGGTCAGATTTGTACATCCGGGCGCTCCTTGAACTCAACATGTGACAAAGGCTGCTGCCAGAAACAGTAACCAAATATAAGCTGAAAATAGTGCCTTTTTATCGAAATTACTTTATTTAATATGTCGAACTTTAAGAATTTACAGCAATAAACAGTGTTTTTAACAAGATTCTGTTGAAATATTAAGTTCTGCACTCATCAGAAGCCGGGAATGATTCTGCTGAGGAAAGTTTGTAAAACACGTAATAATTCAATATGTAGAGCATTTGGAATCCTTTTTATTTAATATTAGTAACACTTCCAATTTTGTAGGATAAATTAAATCAAAGAAATTCACCTTTTTCAAATGTTTGTATGATGGATGCCAGTATTAATCTGTTATCCTCAACAAAAGAGCTTTTTGACGTCTCTCTACTTCTCGCTATGATATGCCGTTTCCATAGAGATGGACTTTATATTGCAGTGGAAACGAGGCCACAGTGAGTAAAATGTGACAGCAGCAAGAGAGCTCTTAAACTGGCTAATCTTGCTTCAATGAAGATTTGAAGTCTGTGTTAAAGAGAACAAGATGAACCGGCTCAACAGATAGAAACCGTGTAGTCTGTGAAATAAACGCAAACACAGACGTTACCTGGGTTTGTCTGTTTTGTGTTAAGATTGCACCTCTTTGTTCAGTACCAGTTGGTGTAGAAAAGTATTGGAAAACATTTTCATGTCGGTGAAAGTTGTAATAATTTCCATAACAATTAAGTCAAATTTAACCTTCTAAAATAAGACAAAGAATAGCAGCAGATCCTTACAACTGAGTAGCTGAAATGAACAAACCTTCAGTGTTTTTACTAAATAATGATCAAAGTACTTGCTGATTATTTTTCTTCAGCGTGATTATTTCAGCTGTATATAAACAGCTTTTACTCCAAAGAGAGAATCTAAATCCATAAAAACCAAGAACCCTAACGTGATGCAGTGAATAAAATGTGATAAAGGGGACGTTTAGACATTTTATTGTCTAAATGTTTTAAGCAGAGAATCTTCAGGTAAAAACTGTAGACATCACCATAAATATTACCCAGTTAAAATGTACAAGTTTAGTTTGAATATGCAAATGAGGCATTATCTAATGCTATTTCTTATGAGTTTGGGAGAAATCCAGAGGTACAAATTCATAACATTTAAACTAATTGAGTAAATTGCTGAGTAAAGTCTCAAATGTGAAACAAACAGTGAACAGTGTTTCAGCTTTCTCTAGTACTTTATATTTAAGAAGCTGAAGCGGAAAAATGACCCTGTTCTCTTTATCTCTGCCCTTTAAAAGATTATTAAAACAGTCATGAGCCCGGAGCCCATCACACACTGCTCTATGAGATGAAGTGTGTGTGTGTGTGTGTGTGTGTGTGTGTGTGTGTGTGTGTGTGTGTGTGTGTGTGTGTGTGTGTGTGTGTGTGTGTGTGTGTGGTGTGTGTGTATGTGTGCCTCACCTGTTCGTACTTCTCCAGCTCGGTGTGGTAGATCTGTCTGATCTGGGTGAGCTTGGTTCTGTAGTCGGAGTGCTCAGTTGAGTTTTCGGGCCCCGACCCCCCTCCTGAGGCCGCCGCTGCAGCCGCCGCCGCCGCCGAGCCCCCCCCTTTTTCCGGCCCGGCCACGCCCTCCGCCAGGAGCATGTTGTCCAGGCGCATGAGCTGCGGGTCCGGGGGCTCCTCCTCCTGGGCGCCTCGGATACTCAGCACTGCAACGACAGGAGAAGGTCAGAGGTCAGCCATGAAAGGTCACACCTACAGCGGAGAGACGCTCCGTAACAAGCTGTCAGATCCAGTAGCTCAGAGTGATGCAGTAAGGTGGAGCGAAGAAAGACACACAGGCAGAGTGTAGTGTGTGTACAGGAAGGATGTGGCTAAATACTGGAGCAACACTTCCTTCCTTTGTTTCCATCACGCCATTTTGACGCCTTAAACAGACAGCTCTAACCCGTTATCTTTCAATATATTAGTTTTACATCTTCTGATGATGTGTTGATGCTGTGCTACTCACGTTTGATCAAAATACAATAAAAAACGTTCCACACAGATTCAACAAAGAAAATAGGCGTTTACAATAGTCAAAACCACAAGAGGGGGACGGAGTGGCGCAGTGGGCTGTGCGTTGATCATCAGATCAAGGGTGGTGTTGGGGAACTCTAGTTCGAAACCCGCCACTGCGTCAGGCCGTTGTGTCTTTGGGCAAGACACTTCACCCGAATTTGCTCCTGTGGGTACTGTCCACAGTACATGACCGTTACATGACCATGTGTGTAATGTGTACTTGTAAAGCGCCTTGATGGCTTCGAGGTGTGAAGATGGGCGGACTGGCGCAGTGGGCTGTGCGTTGATCATCAGATCAAAGTGAAGTTGGGGAACACCAGTTCGAAACCCGCCGCCGCTGCGTCTGTAAAGCAGTTGTGTCCTTGGGCAAGACACTTCACCTGAATTTGCTCCTGTGGGTATTGTCCACAGTACATGACCGTTACATGTATGATATGTGTAATGTGTATTTGTAAAAGCGCTATAATAAATGTAAGGAATTATTAAGAGGAAACACTCAAATAAAATAATAAACAACTTAGATCATCTTTCTTCCTTTTTCTTAGTGTAGGTTAAGGTTAATATAATAACGGTTAAAAACGGTTAAAAACTGTGTCTCGACAGCGTTTTCAACATAGGTTGCCCATCTCTGTGTCTCTTGAAGGGCTGGCGTCATGGGAATTGTAGTCTACAGCGGTCCCGATTAGGTGACAATATTTGGCCCTTTATACATAACGAAAGACTGGCCCTAACACTGAGAAACTAAAACTGATCCCTTGCAAAATGACAATATTCTGATAATACAGGGAATTAGATATTAATTTACCTCCAGAAATACAGTAGGGCTGCAACTATTTTTTAAATTAAATGTATTAAGTGACCTGATGTGACCCTTTGAAATTAAATGCTCCTTATCCTTACAGCTCAGAGCAAATGTGGATGTTCTCCAACAATAGCCTGTATGAGTACCACTGCCTTCCACTAGAGGTCTCCCTTGCCATTCTTTAAAATACTTGAGTTCCACCTTCCATTTTCTGAGGTGCTCTGACTCTTCCTCCTCCATCTGAGAACCATCCATTTCAATATAAAGCACCTTCTCCTGTGTGGAGCGTGCTGCTGCTACATCCAAATTAATCCCAGAGTGGACGCTGAAAGTGGATCGACTGCGGCCCGCATTATCGTTACCTCCGCCGACATGAGCTGTGGATCTGAGACTTGACGCCCGGCGTGTGTCGATAGCCATTTAAAACGCTACCATTTGTCATCCGCCTCGTTGTCATTGAATGAGAAGGGACAGGCAGGAGCACTTCATTAATTCAGAGACAATGGGAGTGCTTGGTGCATTAACCCCAGACTGCTGTCCGGGGTGGTAGGCCTGGGCAGGGGGTCACTGGGATGAGAATGAGGCCGGCTGTACTAGCAATCGCAAGAGGAGGGGGCTCCCTCAGTCACCCCCCCCCACCCCTGTTTTTTTTTAAGTGGACTGGAAATGCAAATATGGCAACTGTTGGCGAGTGGAGGAGGTCAGAGGTTCAGGCCACAGGCTCAGCGGGGGGTAGATTGAGTGTGGGAGGTGGAGGAGAGTTGATAAGGGAGGGGGTCTGGCAGGACTGTACAAACATCCTGTCTCATTACCCAGACTCCTTCATCACTCTGTAATGTATGGACAGGGTTGGGAGGATTACTTAAAAAATGTAATCCGTTACAATAATACAAAAAATCAGTAAACTAATCCGTCAAGAATAAAACGTATGTCACCTGATTACTTTCCGTTACTTTTGGATTACCTCAATATCAAATGCAAGAGAAAATAAATAAAAACAAGAGAAAATAAATAACAATAAGATGATTTTTACTTAAGTGTGTGTAACAATGTAACCTTAGAAAAGAAGAAACTAAGATATTTCATATCAAACATGTAGTAACAGTAATAGTTCACAAATGCTGTTTAAACTTAATCCAGTAATCAAAAGTATAGACTGTATTTTTGTTTAATACATCAGGTGTCCACCTACTGCATGAAAAACAGAAATGTATTTAAAATAAAGAACTACACATGATGTCAATATATCCATCTTTATTTCAAAAATGAATTGTAACCCTGTAATCCTGCAAGTAATCTCTATTCTTTTTAAGGAAACGGTAGTCTGATTACTTATTTGTGTATCCTGATTACGTAATCTGTTTACAGTACATGTAATCTGTTACTCTCCAAGCCTGTGTATGGACGAGGCTTGGGGGGGGGGACCTCGGATGGCTTCACACCCGCCACCTCACCGCGATGCAGCCGCGCTCTGACCCGATCAGACCTGCTTCATCAGAAACTCTACACCCGCCTGTCTGCTTCAGTTAGCGTACATCACCGAGGCCCCGCTGCTCCCCGGCTCCCGAACACTCAGCACGGAGAGGTGGCTTTTCTCTATAGTTACCACCTCATAAATACCAGACTAAAGTGGGTGTACAATGAGAGCACACCGCAATATCCCATGGAGGAAAAAAATGAGCTGCACTTTCTGGAAGTCATTTTCAGAAGGAAAACAGCTGATAGCAGTAAAGGGGAAGAAAGAAAACTGGCAATTTCCACCAAAGCGCACAATAAGAAGCTGCATTAAGTTTCCAGGTGATGGAACGAGATTTAAAAGATTCACAAAAGCTGCAACCTGAATACAAAGGTACACGAATAAAATGGCACAAAGTAGAACCAGCACACAAATGTGAAGGAGGAAGCTCATGTCAGATGTTTTTACCGAAAAAACCCAAGGCCAGATTTCTTCCCCGACTCATAAAACGTCTAGACTGTCAAATGAAAATGGAACACAAAAATTCCCTGTGTCCAGAAGAGAGAAAAATAAAAGGTTTCGATTCACGTCTGCCAAGTTCCAACTTAACATTCATGAAGTGTTTATTTTACTTGGCTGGAAGCACCTCTACTACATCAGTCTTATAACAGCGGCTGCTGCAAAAGAAGGTCATTTCTTAGGAGATCTCTCAGAAGGCAAACAGAAAAAAAAACAAGTAGACTGACTTTTTTCTTTTTGAAAGATGGAATAAAAAAAGGTAATGGAAAACAAACGACTGCATTCAACAGCGCTGCGTATCTAAGCGGGGGATTGTGCTCAAAATAAATAGGTAAACTGGCAATTAAACCAAACTCCGGCGTGATCCCCGGGCCTTGCTTGTTGACATGTGTACACCGTCGCTAATCAGCAGCATTTCACTTCCTCTCCTCGCTCACATGCAGCCCAGATCCCTGCTCCACTCTGGCTGCTGATCCAGCTGTCTTAGAGAGCATCTGTCAGGAGGGACCCAGGAAGGAACAATGCATTACGCCATGTTGGCTGTGTACTGTCATCCCTCATTGACAGCACATTGTCACACTTACACAGTGTCCTCTGAGCTCAGAACAAGCTAAGTAGCTGCTGCCTATAATATCAGCTCTTCCTGCCGCCTCCTATCACACCATCTGATGGGGAGTGGGGTTAATGTGGCTTATGTGTAAAATGATGCATCATTTTTAATTTAAGGGACTAATCAGTTTGATCCCAAGACCGACATAACGGTAACAATGTCTCGTGTTGTGGTGTTTCCGTACAATCCTGCGGTGATGGAAGGAAATTATGATTTATTTATTCCACCATGAAACGCAAGCACATAATTAAAACCATGGAGGGATTATCTCAAACAAATACAATTAATAAAGAAAAGAAAGGGATAATGTGCTTCCATAAAATTGGCTTTGCTGTGGGTCATAATTACACGACTCAGCGAGGGCCACTTTATTGGCTAATGGCAGCCTAATTGATTCATCCTAATGTTTTTCGAGCCTAGGGTCTGCTGGGCACTCCCTGTCCAATAGTACCGGTGAACTTACTTAGCCACCCGCAGACAGACATTGAAGGTTCTCCCAGGGATAAACAATTACAATCTGTGTGTCTGTGTGATTTGCCCCCCCACCCCACCCCACCTCCCACTCAGTGAACACACATTTTCTGTATGTCTCTAATGGATTCCATTTCCCTCTTGGAGGCGTTTCAAAGATGGCTTGTTGTCAGACGATGCCTTATTTCTCCCTCCTGTTGTTGACAAGCAATTCTCCCAAGGAGGCATGCACTGGGCTTTATTGCTGCACTTTATTCTATGCTTTAATAGGAATACAAAGATGGGACTCTTATATTGGATGTGGTTGCTGATCAATTTGCTAATAACATACAGAATGCATGTGGTGTAGTGTTGGGAGAAAACCTCTACATGTGTTTACAGTTCAAATGCATCTCTGCAAGGATGTGCTCTGTACTTGCAAAATGTAGTGTGACACAGATCTATTTTACATAGTGCACTTCTTTTATCATTTCATTTTTCATCCTTAAATTAGTCAATTCACAATCCAAATCAGTTTTGGTGTTGTGAAAGAGATTTCACTTTAAATATCTAGATTGGCCAATAAGCTAATGTAATGCTAGCTGGCTCAAAAACAGAAGCACCGTTACATTTATAAGACACAGAGTCATTCTCCATCTCTATTTGAGGTTAAGTTGTCCTCTGATATATCAAAAATATTATATACAAAAAACAGTTAACTGTGAAAAGCAAAGTATCTAACCTTGTAAAAAAAAAAACTAAGGACAAAGGTAACTATAATGTAGATTAGACCTGAAGTAAACATAGGTGTCTTTTTATAACGGATAAACAGCACACTACATTATGCCAGTAGAGAATTGGGCCAGAATGGGTGTTCACTGGTTGGTAGTTTTACTGCTCTGTGTTTTACACATGGCAAGAAAAATGTAATCAAATGAGAAAATAAGAAAAGGAAACTGGTATGGCAGCACATAACATTAATTCCACCACACAACATGGCCTTTTAAAAATTGAATCGACATTAAAAAGAGGGGCAATCAGCTTTTGGAGAGGTGGATGTTAAGTTGTCTGGTTGTCTATCTGCGTATATTCATTTCATTTTCGAGTGAAGAGGCTCTTCGAGGATAAGCTTGGAATATCATGCTCGGATATGATTTACGTCCCTATTTGGTGTAGAGCAGCTTGCCTCGACCCCCTTTTTCTCCCCCTTCGTTGCTTGTTTTCAGCAAGCACATGTGTAACATGCTCTGTTCTGCATATATTAGTCATCCGAGAAGATTGGCTTGGCCTGGTATGAAGATGGGTCTGGGTATTCAAATATTAATTGAACTACTAGCAACAGAGATACATCATTTCACAGCAGTTTGGGGTGAGTATTAATTAAACAGACCAGAGAATAAACTATGTCTTCTCTGAAAGGGAATGAACCATTGCAAACTAAAAGTGGGTTAGCAGGCTGGGGCTAGCATCACAACTAGCCTTTCAGAGTAATGTTATCACTAGGGAAGGACCCAGGTCCATTACAGATTGGCACATTGCCTCGCCAAACATGACAGAAGTTCATAAATGTGAGAAATATTCAAATTGACAGCAAGATCCAGGTCTAAAAATACGCTTTTCAGTCGGTGACAATATTTGGGATTGTATCAAAAGCTTGTCAGGGGATTAGGTTTCTTCCAGGACACTGCTCGCATCTTCAAAATGATCCCATTTTTTTCATAGCGTAACAATATCAGACTCAAAGAGTTCCAGCACACCATGCTCTGCAGTCCAGATATCTTATCCTATCAGATTAACGGAGGCAAATGGCAGGCTGTCAAAAACCATTACCATATGTAATCCCCTTCTAGATTTCCAAGGCATGTCGACAGGGACTGTTGGCATGGCAGCCTGTCGTGGCGATCGGGTGATTGGGGGGGAAGGCCTGATGGTTAATTAATTATGTTGGGCTGTTCTGTCAAAGTTAGCGAGATGGACGGTCAAACATGGAGTCCTCTGACAGAGACTGGGGGTATTTCTCAATGTCGAGGAAGGCTGCTCCAGAGCCACTATTTCAAGCATACTACGTCATCGAGTGCCGCCGAAGGACTGTTCCAATGTCCAGCATGCTTGAAATTCTACCGAGGCCGGCGTGCTTCGTAGCGAGAAATTTCGAGGCTGCACATGTGTAGACTCTGCGGTCTTAAAATCCCCACAATGCTTTGCGCACGGACCAATTTCCAAATCTTTGGCGGAAATAGCGCTCCATTTAAGGCGGGGCCTCGCCTATGACGAACACCTGCACACCTGTTAGCCTGTTCCACCATTCTTTGTTTTCCGAGGCTAGGAAGGATTCTTGCCTCGCTTCTGAAGCAAGTGACTCGGAAGACATGTGCTACCAAGCAAGCGTCCTCGACATTGAGAAACACCCTGTGTGCTTCAGTTGGCAGACACCTTTGGAGGCCCTCCGTTCTGCACCCACACGCTGACATGTGATCCATGTGTTACATCACAGGTAGCAGCAGCACGGGAGAGCTGGCCAAAAGTGACATGCAATGCCGGTCAGGTGACAGCATGTCCAGGCACATCAACAACACCCGGCTTGACATTTCTAAGAGCTCTTAGAGTAGAAAGGCGAAGGGCACAAGACTTTAAAGTGACAACCTGTTATGTTTTCATGTCAGGTTTTCTGTTCTGTTGCCTAGTAATCAGCCAATAGAAGGCTAACTCAAACTTTTTATATGTCAGGTTGGTATTTCCAAAGTAAAAAAAGAAACAAGTGCACAGGAAGTGATTCTTCCTGTGTTTGTAAGAGCAGCAACATTGGTTTATTTGTGGGGAAAGGAGAAGAGCAGGTTGTTAGCATTGTTAGCAACCACCACTGCTAAAAAAAACAGGATAGTATCCAACAAGGCTGTCATATTACATTTGTATTTTAATATACTATTCAAACATGTGGAAACATTTAACAATCAATCTGTAACGCTCTGTTTGACCTCTTAGCAGTTTACAAGCTAGGCTATTCTGCTAACGCACAATGGTGAACACTAGCAGGCCTTGCTAGTCATATAATTACAACACCAAAAACATAATGAGAGGAAAGATTAAGGATTCCAAAATAGACGTAAAATAGTGGCTAATGGTGAAGCTGTTTACTGATGTTTTAAAGCAACTGCTAATAGTAACGTTAGCTTGTCACTCACAGTGAGGCAGAATGGATCTAAGGTAAGGCTACAACATTGTTCAGAAAATGGGTTCATTACGCGTGGGATGGAATTTGGTTTAACTTGATTTTTTTCCAAAATGTAATGCCCTTTTACCTACAAGACTTAATACCGAAGGGAAAGAAATTGGCATTAAATATACAATAGTATTTTTCACTAATAGTCATTTATATTAATGACATCAGACATTTACAAAGTATCTTTAATTTAGAGAAATAATAATCAAGTATTCAAAAAATATACCAGTGCAAAAGCCATTCTGTAATTAACTTCATTGGTTTCTTTATATATCATAATTCCATGTTTATTCTCTTGTGCCCATAAGCTATGGCACTGCTCAATTTGAAGGGAATCTGCAAGGGACAAGGATCTTTCTTCATTGTGCAAAAATGTTTTTTTAGAATAGGCACAAATAAAATGGTAAAATATGCAGTGCTGACACCAGTGCTTTACCTAGCTGTTACAAATCTTTTATCCTCATATTTGAATAAGTATTGCTTTAACAACATCCTGTGTAAGTAAAAAAAACAGCATAAGATATTTAAATCATAGTGATGTATTTTAGAGTTATCAAATAAAATTAGCATACGGTTGGATACAAGTGTATGATCTCAAATGTTTACAATCAGCTTGTAGTCATACTGTGGGCCAAACAGAGTCATGATGTAATCTTGCCTGGAATAATCAGTCCATCCTTCCAAACAGTCCAGTGTGTCTGTTGAAAGCCAAATTATTTTGCATAATTAACCCTTCCTGGTCAGGCTGTGGTCGGCCTGTCTGCTTGAATTTACAGTGACAGGCCTGGCCCTATTTGTTTGCATTGGTGCTTCAGTGGGCACACTTCATTGTGGCTTCAGCAGTTAATAAATCACAGTAGAAGCCCCCTCTCTCCACACCAGTCTGTGCTACGGTGGCCCTGTCACAAGGCAGGCACTAGCGCCGAAGCGACAGCTACATGCTAATTCAACATCGGCATAATTCATTATACAGTCGCAAGTGTAGTGGAATGGAAAGAGAACCAACATACACCAGGAGGAAGACGACAGGCATCAAACTGTTAAATCCTGCTCCTCTTAAGTCTCCTCTGTTTGCCTTTGTACAGGCTCCAGTCTTTAAACTCCTGCCAGCAATATAACATTATCAGACATGACTTATTATTCACAAGAAGAGCTTTGGGATGTGTAAAGAATGAAATGATTTTACTGCATTTACTTTCACAGTAATTCATTTGAAGGGAATACGGTTAACAGACAATATCAAAGAGGTTAATGGGCAATGAAGACAATTAAGAAGCAACGGAGCTCCTTAACAGTGTTGTTAAAAAGACATCTTTTTGTACGAAATATGGTAATCTATACAGCCACTTCCTGTAAGTCGTGCAAAACCAATGTAAAATGACATATCAAAAGGTAGACAGGGAGCGATTGCACTAAAGGGGAAATTAACAAAAAGATAAAGAGTCAATTAAAGCGATAAGGCCTCGTGCTCTTCAGAGGGTGGAAAGCAATGGGAGTGGAGCTGACAGCCTTCACATTAAAGCGCTGCCTCCTCATCCTCTCTGTGGCCCCTCCGCTTTGTAGCCACCAGTTCAAGAGAAGCAGAGCCTTTGTTAGGAAATACTTAGTCTCACACACACTGTCTGCAGATTCCACTGATTAAGGTAATTGGAATGAGGTCCACCAACGCCTTCGGGTCACTAGAAACCACATAATGGTAGAGTGCACATTGCACTTCTTATTAATGTTTACCTACAAAGCTTTTGTTTTTTATAATATACTTCTATCTGACACGTTCTCTTTAAAAAAAAAATGGTATGCTTGACCTAAGGTTACTTGTAAAGGTTTTTGTGCATGTAAATGGTCTGCAAAGTCTAAAATGTGTTCCCTCCAGAGTCAGTTTCTCTCACACTCACTCCCCCCCCCCCCCCCCCCCCCCCCCCCCCCCCCCCCCCCCCCCCCTCTGCCTGAAACGTCTCCATTGGACTCCTTTGTTTACTTCCAGAACATAATGACATCACTATGTAACACTTGCGCTTCTATTGGCTAGCGCTCCAGCACATTGTACCTGATAGGCTAAGGGGCGGGACATCTCTAAGCGTTAACCAATCACAACATACTGATATACACCTGAACATCAGCAGTAGAGGACTCTTTAAAGTAGAGACACTACATACTGATATACACCTGAACATCAGCAGGAGAGGACTCTTTAAAGTAGAGACACTACATACTGATATACACCTGAACATCAGCAGGAGAGGACTCTTTAAAGTAGAAACACTACATACTGATATACACCTGAACATCAGCAGGAGAGGACTCTTTAAAGTAGAGACACTACATACTGATATACACCTGAACATCAGCAGGAGAGGACTCTTTAAAGTAGATACACAGGGGTGCACATAACTGGTACGCAGGTACGCATGCGCGGCAACAATCTGAAATGCGTACCGTCACTTGTGTCACAAAGCGCATTTGCCTACCGACGTAAATGTGAAGTTTTTCCAGAAGGCGGTTAGTTCACCGGACGACAGAGTCGGTCTCCGTGTGCACAGACAGGGCTGCTGTTAACGTCGGTCTGTACAGCAGCCCTGCGCTAAAACAGCTGATCACAACGTTCACACGCGCCGCGGTCACGAAGCTCTGTACTCTACTGACGCCACCCCCCCGTTGACAATCGCGAAGCGGTGTACTCCACTTACCCCCCCCCCCCCCCCCCCCCCGTTAACAATCGTGAAGCGCTGTACTCCACTGACGCCCCCCCCCGTTAACAATGGTCAGAAGTTGGAGTACCAAACACTGACTCCAGGTACTCATCTGAGGACCTCACTGAGAAAGTTGTGTGCACCCCTGTAGATACACTACATACTGATATACACCTGAACATCAGCAGGAGAGGACTCTTTAAAGTAGAGACACTACATACTGATATGAACATGAAGAATAGGGCCTCTTTAATACTGTGACACCACCAGCCTCAGGCTTTCACCTCTGCCTTGTCTTGTTCATGCCTACGGACATTTGTAATCCACGTGTTCAAATTGTGACTTTTGATTTACATGGGAATGTAATTTAAAGGAGACTTTGTAGGTGCTACTGACCAAATTTGCAATTAAGACAACGCCTAATGAGAAAATCCAAAATAATTTCAAAATCAAGTTAGATTTATGGTATTCCCAGTTTCTCAGAACTGCTTACATTTTTAAAATGAGCTTTTATTTCCTGCGTGTTACAAGGGCTCTAGTTTCTTTCATTCTTTGTATTCAAATGTGTTCCGTTTTTACGAAACGCAATGTAACACTGTTCGGAAGGTTTCTATATAAGTAAAGTTGTATTTGTATTATTATTTTTCTTTCGCATATTCTGCCGAGGGCCTATAATGCAGTAGAACCAGCTCCCCTCTCAGTGAAGCCCAGTTGTGTTCATTCCACTTCCCATCCCACAAAAAGGATGGGTAGCAGTTAGAGAGCATCCACACCAGTGTCCTGTGTGTCCCACATGAGCCAGTGAGCGTCCGGCAGCATGCAGCAGACGGGGCCCCGTGGCCCCGGGCACTGTGTGGCTGGGCCTGTCATGTCATTAACAGTCGCCTTGATCCGCTCCACCTTATTAAAGCCATTTCTTCAGGAGAGCAGACGAGCATGTCACAGTGTGAAACCAGGCCAAGGAGGGAAGGTGACCACACTGTTGCCACCCTCAGCTAGTGCAGAGAGGGGGGGGGGGGGGGGTTAGAGCACTTTGTTGTCAGCCTCATCCCGGACGCCCTGATGTCCCTGTGATTCCCTTGTCAGCCTGTGTTAATGGAACTCACAGTGGTTATGCTCCTTCACATTCTTATCTCCTGCAGCAGGGGAGAGCACGGCCCAGCGGTGTGTGTGTGTGTGTGTGTGTGTGTGTGTGTGTGTGTGTGTGTGTGTGTGTGTGTGTGTGTGTGTAGCCTCGGCTGACCAGGAGACAACTGCTGAGTCGAATATTGACAACGTCTCTCCTGTCAGCAAGAAATATGTTCATGTTGTCTCCTGTTTAGGAATGCTGAAACTCAAAGCCATGTTTTCAGGATAATGCCCTGTGCTGTTTCACTGATGCAGAATTATAAGAGGCTAACTTTATTGGAATGGTGTGCTCATGAGCTCAAGAGCTTCAGATAAACTGTCCACAATGGCGAGCCTGGATGCTTACGGCTGCGTCCCATTCTGACTACGCTCACTTGTGTGGTATTTTTCACCGGAGCACAGCCTTCCCACTGCCAACCAGTTTATGTAAAAGTGATTAACAGTAATTAATTCTTAATCACCATGATTAGCCAAGTCGCAGTAAATTAAGCCACATCTGGAGCAGCTGAGGGCTCCGGAGTGGCAGCAGGCATGCTGAGTGAGAGCGCCGCTGACGGAGGTGCACCTGAAGCCTCTGAAGCCTCTGAAGCCTCTGAAGCAAACAGCACAGATCTCAACTGCTCTGTGTCAGACTCTAAAGAGCAGAGACCCTTACCATGGTTCTGTCACAAATGACCAAAAACTGGAGATAAACCATGACCTGACGAAGCAAAATTCACTTCATGGCCACCAAATATCTCCTGTAATGTAGATGTCCCACCTTGAGATTGAGACTACATGTCTTAATAAGATTACCTATTTGAATAAGGGCTACAAAAAGCAATAGACGTGTAATAGCAGTTACTGATTAGTTGCATTAAATTGCCATTTATTTATTTGCTTCAATCCCTGCATTCATCATAAATGTTTGTATAATTGTTGTGATATTGTACTGTAAGTGTGTGTTTTTTTGCAACTACTCATGCTGTGTTAAGCTGTTCAGTTAGACCTGCTGGCCAATATGGAGTGAAGAATTTCTGGATTTTGAGAATTAAGCCGATATTTTGAAAGATTTATTTTTAAATCTGATGTCATGAATATTCACTTTATTACAAAAAAATAAGTAACAACGTAATGGAGACACTGTTTCTGGATCTCCTTGAACATATCTTTAGTATTTCTGTGCAGACATTTCTAGTCACTTATTGGACTACCACTGTATATATATATATATATATATGTATATATCTGTGATATGTATATATCCTCCTCCAACCATCACTCTGCCTCAAAACAGATGCTCTGGTGTTATTAGATATCCAAATGTGAACCCAGATATGAGAAGATTTGGCATCCTGCAACTGGAAAATATTAGTGCACTACAATAAGAGTGACATGTTTATATGACGATAAGCACGCTGGATTCCATCCTGATATATTTGATACTGAAGCCAACTAAACGTCAGCGTTTGTTTGACTGAAAGGTGTTTATTAGAGACTAATATTTTATTCTTTAAACCTGCTGAGGATCAGTGAATACTGAACATGTAACTAATCTGAAAACATATTTGACTTATATTAAAAAAGATTCCATTGCTGATGCCTAATGTAGTCATTTTGAATCGAGTTTGTATGAATACAAATACATTTATTGAAAAGTTAACATATTATTTAACATACTAAGCACATTTCGAGTCCTGATTTATAATGTAGGTTTTTATTCCATATTTATGTGTTTAAGTGATATAAAAAAAATGCTGATGTATATTCATTTCAAAATAGAAAATTATCGAAATGAATCAAAAAGATTGAGAATATTGCCCTTGGATTACAATTAGGGCAGCAACCAACCATTATATTTATTATTGATTCATCTGCAGATTCTTTTATTTTAATCTTCTAATTGTTCGATATACAAAATGTCTGAAAATACTAAAAGTGTCCTTTTTCTCAAAGGTGGTGTCTTAAAATGTTTTGTCAGAGAGACATTTAAATATATTTTCTCAGAAATCGGAGAATAACAGGAAATCTCCATATTTGGGGGCTAAAAACAGATTTTAATCCCCAAACAACACAACTGATGACTAAGATATTAGTCATTGGGGCTCTAGACAATATATTACAAATAGGATAAGATGAGTTCTATGATTACATTCTAGAGTCTTTACATTTTCATGGATTCATTTAAAGGAAATCTGTAGCGACTAAAACAGCCTTCCAAGAAACCATGAAACTGACCTTCAATATCTACAGTAAACAGACACCAGAGCAGATTCCCCACATCCACAAGGGCACGCACACACACACACACACACACACACACACACACACACACACACACACACACACACACACACACACACACACACACACACACACACACACACACACACACACACACACACACACACACACACACACACACACACACACACACACACACACACACACACAGCCCCAGCGCCCTGTGTGTACCCACGCTGTATTGTTGATTGTATGAGTTGCCTGAAGATGTGTGTGTGTGTGTGTGTGTGTGTGTGTGTGTGTGTGTGTGTGTGTGTGTGTGTGTATGTGTAGCTTCTTCCTGCCAGATAAATTATGCAGGAGGACCGCTCGTGTGCCGGGGAGCTGCTTCCATCACATCGGGGGGGCTGTTTCTCTTCGCCCAATGTTTCTCTTGTGCCCCCCCGGAGAGTTTTTTCCCTGCGCCTCAGTCTCTCCCTGTTACCCAGCTCCAGATTAATTACACACTTTAATGAGCTGAATTATTAATGGGGCTCTTACTTGGCAGTTTAAGGAAATGCAGAAGAGAAGACGGCGTCGAGCGTCGGGAAATCGGAGCGCTCATTAAAACATCACACAACGCCTTTGGGAGCGGTGTTATTTAGCCGGAGAAATAATAGGATCTGGTGTTTTATATTATAGGAAGAAGAGAGTGGATCCACAGATAGAGGCTCAACATTATGTCATTATGGGCTGAAGGGAAATGAAAGGCCATCTAATGCAGCCGCCAGAAAAGCTTTCCTTCCTGATTGTTCAGCACAGATGGGAGCAGCATTAACTGAAATGAGGTGGACTAAAGTAGGAGTGGAATGAGTGAAAAGAAGAAAGGCCATTTCTGGATATGTCTCACTCCATTCCCTCACAGGGCGCTTCTTATCTAACTGTAACACTGATACTGCAGCGAAGGTGTTCATCAAAATCAGGACTGTGGGATATTGTCATTATGAAAGCTGCAGGAAAATGAGATTATTCACGTGATTTCACACTTGCAGATGAGAGGAAATCACACGTCGAAGAGACAGGAAATGAAACCAGGAAACAAGTTCCAGAGTTATTCCTGAGAGCCTACATTTATATTTGTGCAGGAACAAAATTCATACTGTATGTATGATTCAGATTCAGAATGTCTTATTGTCCATTCATTATTGTAGATATAATGAAAATGTCTCTTTGGCACTGGCTAATAAGATCAAATAACACCAACTGACACAAAACCAGCAAAATAGCATCATGCGACTAGGTGGCAGTCTTAATAAAAGAGTGTGTGTTCTTCCACTGGCTCTGGTCCATGTTTACATGTGTGTGATGTACTTAATAAGGGGTACTGTGAAACACTGAGGAGTTTTGCTGAAGCCCACATACAGTGACAGGGTGGTAAAAGAGTGATTGTACTCTAAATGCACTTGAATCTTATCTCTAGTTATTTTGACAAAGCGTCTTTCTCATATTTCCGGTGATTGTGTTTATCAGACGCTGGGATGGCTGCATGTCTTTCAGGCTGGCTGGGGGATCCACGGTGGGCTCCCGGGGGGGTTCTGTCTGTGTTTGTGTACACGCTGCTGCCACTGCTGACTGTTGCTGGTGTTTGGGAGGAAACAATAACAGGCTCATTGCACAGTCAGATTGCATTACAGCCCGACGCTCTGCACGGCTATAAGACTCTGAATGGATTTGGGATTTATTGCCATATTTGGGGAAGACACTCCAGGAGAAGTGATGACACAGCTGACAAACAAGATTGAAATCTGACTGATGATTTGGCCCTGCGCCTCGGTGATACAGCACATTAACACAAGCGGCTGATTAGTGATCACCGTCAGATGACCTGGAATGGCCCGAGTGGGACGGTGTCTTTGTGCGGCCCCAGACACAAAGCCCCGGGGACACGGATACAAAAAACCCCCTGAAGCTAGGATAAAACCTCACTAGTTCCGGCTAGGAAAAAAGAAATGGCCAAGCGGCTCATTACGTGGGTCCTATTTGGGTCAGGGAGCAGATGCAAATGTAGGTCACAAGGAACCCCTGTTGTCAATCAAGCAGGCGAGAACAAAGGGTGGAGTAAGTAAAGAGAGAGTGTGAGAGATCTCCTCACCCCGAGGAGGGAGGAGGGGATCGAATCATACGCAGAGGGGAGCGCTGCTAAGCTTCAATGAGGAAACTTAATTAGACTCATGCTTGTGAGGTTAATTTGAGCTAAGTGACGCGAGCGAAAAAGCATTAACATTTTTTTCCTGTAGGATCCAACATCAAGCTCTGTTTTCGCTCTGGTGTCACAGCACCATATATCACCGGCGCACCAATAAAGCCGCTTCCCATCTCGCCCATCCGGCGTGTTCTGTGATGAGGTCGTTCTGACCTACAGCATCCAAAGGGAGTACACTGTACAGTCACCTTGAAGCAACATGTGCTGTCACATCTCCATGCTCAAATCCTTTTTTTAGATTACTTGCGGTCTTTTTTTTTTACATCATCTTTTTGCACTTTTGCCAAATTCCAGCTCCTCTCCTCCGACTCTGCAGCACTTCATTTCACCTCACACTGAGCTCAGATGCAGCGGTAACTGCCTGGAGGTTGACACTTGTCTGAATAATGTTATGCTAATGCTCTAGTCTACCTGTATTTACCCCTAAGTGCGGCAAGCAATCTGTTGATTGCGAGAAAGCAATTTTCCCGAAAGAGGAGGGAGAGCGGGCGGCGAGAAAAGACTGAATGAGAGGGTAACAAGAGATCTTCTTTAAGCTGCGGCAAAAGCAATTTACAGAGGACGGCAATTTTCTCCGGCTGTGAAAGGAGTGCTCTCTCTAATTGTGCCTACGCAGAGCCATCAAGACGGGGATACAGAAAATAGCAGAGAAGGCTCGCACGCATCCAGGAGCAGCTCACAGGAAAACAGCTCTGAGAACCTTCCTTTCATTTAGTCAAGGATGGCAAAAATACTGAGATGCCCATTCATTGCTAAAAATGTACATTGTGTTTTCAGGCTCAGGCTAATTACCTTTATATGTATCAGACATCAAGAGGAATATGAGAGGAGGCCTGCCTTTATTTCTCAGGCGACTCCACATGCTTTAATGATGAATGAGGACATTGTCCTTTTAATTTGTTAGTTGGTCCTTGTGTTGCCTTGAGAAGGCAGATGTAGAAATTAATTGCTCCTTCTGACAAGGAGCTGGGCTGGTGAGTGTGTGTGTGTGTGTGTGTGTGTGTGTGTGTGTGTGTGTGTGTGTGTGTGTGTGTGTGTGTGTGTGTGTGTGTGTGTGTGTGTGTGTGTGTGTGTGTGTGTGTGTGTGTGTGTGTGTGTGTGTGTGTGTGTGTGTGTGTGTGTGTGTGTGTTTGATGGGGTGACAAGGCTTCTAAAAATAAAGCAGCAGTAGCAGCAGTGTGTGTGGTGCCAGATTGGGCTCTGTGCTGTGCTCGTCTCGCTCTGGCTCGACTTCTATCTGCCCGTGTGATAAAGCTGCTAACAGGCCTTTATCGGGTAGCAAGGGGAAATATGCTCCTGCCAGATTAGGCCCCAGACTCTGCCAAGGTTATAAACAGCCTGTTATCTGTGTCCCAAACAGAGTAATCCACGCTCTATCAGCACCCAAACATATGGGCCACACAGTGCAGATAGCCTCTGATGGACACTTGGTTTTAATTGCAATGAGAGCCAGCGGAGCATCTCCGGGAGAGAAAAAGGACATAAAAAAGATCTGTTATTGTGGACATGTCCCAGCCAACGTTCACAAAGAGCGACCTCGACCTCTCGCAGCGCCACACCTGCTGCTTCCTGTGAGCCAGCAGGTCTGTGGTACGTTTCTTATTCAAGCTCCGCTGGATATTTGTTTCCCACTCAAATTAATATTTTCCCTTTTCATCCCATGTCATTTGGTGTCTTTGTGCCCAGCATGCTTAATTAGATATTGGCACCAGTAAGTGTGCATTCATTTGATTAGGCGCTGATGGGCTATTTTCAGTGTTTCAAACACACAAGGCGGCCATTCAAACGGCCCATGCTTCACAACACATCAGCTCTCAGACGCACTCTGTCTACCTGATCAATAACAAAGTGAAAGTTCCCCAGACGTTCCCCTTTGTAAACAAGAGCCACTCAGACGCTCTGTGAGAGTCTGAGTGAAGTGAGGACAGCAGACGGAGATGATGAACTGAGTCTTTCAGGAACTGTGTGTGTTGAAAAGACTGATGTTAATATGAACATATATTCATATCTCAGAGTTACAGCCAAGGAATACCTCATCTCATTCTTAGTTTTAGTGGACGTTGACTTGTTCGCTTGCAGTCACTGATGTTTTGGCCACTTGATCCTGAATCATTTTATCATCTTATAAAGTTAATATAGTGTAATCCATTTAGAGCCATGATTGTTTCCAACTGACCAATATTCACTCTACTTTTGGATCTGATTTGGTCTCCACCAGCTACGACATATTCGTTGGTAAATTCTCCGGAAAAGGAGTTGAAGAGAGCGGTGAAACTGAACCGAATCAGTAAAGTTGTGCGCCATAAAACCAAAACCATGTTCTGAAAGGCTCTAAACGCTCTGTATGACTAAAGGAAACGGCAGGTTCCTGTGATATTACCATATTAGGAAAGCCCTTGCCTGTTGACCCTGAAACGTATAGGAAGGCTCACACATGGTCCTCGGAACAACCATTTACATTTTGGAGCAGATCCCAATCACAGGGTGGACACAGACAATTGTTTTTTTCACCTTTGTTCAAATTGCAAGAGGGTATTTGGCTTCTGCCTGTGCTCTCTGAGCGCCCTCCTAGTTCTCTGCAGTTCTTCCCTTAATGTGACTCCACTGTTTATGTAGTCATTTGATCCAGTATTAAAATAAACATATTGATTAGTGCGGCTTTAGGTGAAGAGGCTTAGACCAAACAGGAAGTAATGGTGCCTTAAGTGAAATGTATGGGCAAGGATGTTAAGTATTCTCTTAAAGACATTCATTTAACTTATTTCTACTATACTTAAATGATATTAATGGGTTTTCTTTACGACTTTTATATTATTTCCATATTCCCGTACTAGCATTGTACTCACAGTGTCAGAAACTGTGATGACGGAATGTGGTACAATTTGTAAAAATGTCAGTCAGACAATTAGGTGAGAATGAATCTCAATTTTAGCCAAACTCATTTGTAAAATAAATCGACACACAGTTCTAAATTCAACCGGATGTTTGTGCTATAAGCACAAAGGTATCATTTTGGGTGTTTACTCCCAGTTTGAGCCCAAAGTTAAGTGTTTTGTATCATCTGTGTAAACTGCTGGCTTGTTTATAGCATCGCCTGACTGCTGGTATTTTTGGCCCCATCTGACTTTGTGGCATGACTATGATGTGTC
The DNA here is from genome assembly GCF_902827165.1 of Trematomus bernacchii. Lineage (NCBI taxonomy): Eukaryota > Metazoa > Chordata > Actinopteri > Perciformes > Nototheniidae > Trematomus > Trematomus bernacchii. The sequence continues at coordinate 3,760,107 of NW_022987708.1, forward strand.
GCCAGAACTTGCCAATATATAATGAAATCATTGTTTGATCATTTTTTAAGCTAAACTTCCCAACATTCCTTTGAATAAGCTTGTGAGGATTCACAGTTTTTTCTTAGTTTTCATAGTAAACTAAAGATCTTTTTGGTTTCTCACAGTTGGTTGGACAAAGAGGACATTTTTAGATGACACTTTGGGATTTACAAAATGCGATGGGTATATATATATATAACTATTTTATTAAGAAAGTAGCAGTAGCAGCCCACGCCTTATAAAAACCAATAGAAATGGACAAACCATAAAACCATGGACCAAGTAGTCATGAACCCAAATGAACTTACAACTGAAAATATCACTAAATGCTTATTATTAGCACATTTCTTCTTGTATTCCATCAGAATGAGACTGTGCGTTCCCCTCTTCCTCCTGAGGCACGAGGCGTAACGAGCAGCAGCTCCTGCATTAATGAGGATTGAGGTAAATCAGGGAGAGATTTAGACCCTCCACCACTCTCTGTCTCCTCATATAAGCAGCAGGCTGCTCTCTCTGTCGGCAGAGCTGTGATCTGAATACCTCTGCCTTCATAAAAGATTCAGGACATATTGACTTCCTACTTTTGTTTCCCCGCAGAGCCAACCTCCCCGGCTCCTTTTAAATTCTGCTCTCGTGGCTGAGGATGCGCACCTGCCTCAGGAAGAGAAAGTCTCAGGCTTAACGCGGCACTTTTATAGCCTTTCGTGAACCGCATCGAGAACATCATCCTCTGGGCAGGAGATGCACACCTCATATTAGCGCATTGCCAAGAGATGAAATGAAATGAAATCCTGTACACTGAGAAAACCTGAACCGTTGACTTTAATGAAATGTATTGTCAACTGATTTCAAATCACGTATTAGGTTAGTTGAAAGCAATACAATTATTAGATTCAACTTAATATTATTGATTTCAACTAACCTAATACAGTTATGTGACATTTGTTGACAACCTTCAACCTTCCAGTTTTTTCAGTGTATCTGATATAATAAACATAAAAAAGGGTGTTTTGATCCCCTATATTGTTAAATCACTCATCTGTTACTGACTTACAGGGTCAGCTGGGGATTATTGGCATTATAAAATGCCACCTCACATCTGTTATGCTAAATATTGAAATATCATGCTCCTTTTTACTCTGGCATCTGTTACCTGCTCTTTACTGCACATCATTACCGCGACATTAAAACCACACAGGCTGAGCTCATCTGTCTGGCGGTACAATATTTCAAACACAGCCTACACAAAAGGCCACAAAGTCTCATAAATTCCTCATTTTATATACTGCCCCCAGATTTCTAAGTACTGTTCAATAAAGTTTTAAATGTCATGAAGGACCTATAATAGAGATAGTATAAACCGGAGCCAAGGAAACCATACAGCGCTCCGTCCCCTATCTTTTTATCCGATAACGTTTTATATCTTTGAGTCAACTATACAAAAGGGTTTGGAAACTGTCAACAAGGAGATAATTGAGCGCATTTATTGTTATGGTGATGTGTCCCAACAGGCTTATTTTTCTTTCCTGACAGTAAATGAGAAAACTGAACACTGTAGTCTTTAGTAAGCCGGGGGGTGCTAGTGGAGTGAACGTTGTGATCAGCTGATTTTGCGCAGTTCTCCAGTGTGTGCGCGGAGCACAGAATGTGCACAGGGGAGTCTCCCTCCGCAGCCGGTTGGCGTAGTTTTGGCACAATTACGTTGTACAGACCGACGTTTACAGCAGCCCCGTCTGTGCACACGGAGACCGACTCTGTCGTCCAGTGATCTAATCGCCTTCTGGAAAAGCTTCACAAGTACGTCGGTACGCAAATGCGCTTTGTGACACAAGTGACGGTACGCATTTCAGAGTTTTGCCGCGCATGCGTACCAGTTATGTGCACCCCTGTGTATAGGTCTAAAAATTGAAAATATATCTATGTTATATAGAAAATAGACATTCTCACGTTGTTGGTCATGTACAAAGAAGTAAAAATGCCTAAAAGCAGAAAAGCGCAGCGTGTTCTTGACCTCTAAAAGCACCGTTGACCTTCTGCACAGGATTTCCGAGCCGCGACAAACTGGTGGAACAAACAAAAGCAGACCAGCATCTCCAAGGCGCAGCATTTCACACTTGGATAGAGGCAGAGGACGGGCCTTTAATGACACACAGTCCCCCCAGTCACCTAGAATGAACACGCAGCGCTGGAAATAGACCGGAAAGCCAGCCTCAGCGCGGGCCAGAAACCTGGTGATGCCTGCCTGCCTGCCAAACAAACCCCAGCACTGTCGAGAGACAAACCCCCAACCATGTCTCAATCATACAAACCGAACATGATCCAAGCATGTTATAATGCTGACACCATCACTGAGTGAAGTGTGCGGATACTGCAGCACACTTCAGTCAGCTGATGTGCTGTCCACTCATGTGTGATAACGCTGGAGATGGCACAGAGCCCATCCGTGGACTCTCTGTGCGTGTGGTGTGCAGCTACCGACAAAACACTACACTCGCTGTACAACACGATCCTCATCAAGACAGGGGATGTTTCTGTGGTGGCTGAATGGGATGTGAGGTTGAAAGTTACAGTAAATCAGAATACGATTGGGTATGATACTGAAATGTTTTACAATACTAGTCATATTGAAATGTTTCACTACCTGGAGCATCTCATAAACAAAAGGATGATGGAAACATAGCACATACAACAGATCAATAGTGAGAGGCACCAATTTATAAGGGACTGCCCCCATTTGTCAATTGGTCGTTTTGGTCTTAGTCAACAAAAATGTATTTGGTGGATTTGTCCTTTTTTAATGCAGAATGATGTATATTACATGAAACTTATGAGCAAATCTCTGGTAAATATAAGATTCAAAGTGTTCATTTTTGCATGATTCCTTGTAGAGAAAAGCATTTTTTTGATTATTTGACTACGAATGTCTTAAGTTGAGGACAGTTAACTGTAAACCTGAATGATTATGGTTGTACATTAATAATCAGTAAATAGCCACACAGTTTGAGATCTAGCATTATTTGATCAAAGAATATGTAGAAACTTCCTAGGCCAGCTGTTTGTTCTGGCACTCTGGACGCATTTTGGTTGGAACCAGGCGTTTTCAGGTAAGATTGGTAAATATTCACCTCCCTTTCACTTCTACTCTATATGTGAGAAGGCAAACAGTTGGTTAACTTTAAATAGTAAAAGTCGCAGTCTCAATCAATAGCAAGGACATGTTTTTTTCACCACAGCACATCCCACATTAAGCGCTGATACGAATCAAGAATCTGTAACTGCATTGCAGGGTTTTAAGAGACAAATATATGTGAACGGTTTAACTGTTGTAAAAGAAGAGTTGTTACCAAACCCCAGGAAAGTGGGCCGAACGTTGAATACAATTTGTGTAGTTGCCAAACAGTTGTACTACAACTTCCATGTCAGTCCAGGACGCCATGTGGCCTAAAAAGACTTTGTCTGTAAATCAGTGACTTTCTTTTTTTGTGAGAGTCAAGCCATTTTGGCCATTGTGCAACTTTCATAGGAATGAACAGGGCCCAGCCTCCCACACTGTATCCAACGCTGCTGCCATGTTGGAAACAGTCACGCCAAAACCAAGCACCCCCCACCTGCCGGAGCAGTGTCATCTCAGCAGGTTATGGTAACTCGCTGCATTCATGCACATGTGACTGAGCCATTAAGGGTCAAAACCAAGCCCTCATAAGTAATTGTTTTTAGGATTGACTTTTGAATCACTACTGCCTTCAACTTTAACAGTACATATAGGTCACTACCTTAGAATAATACTGAGAGCTTTCCTTTGTTTGTGCTGCCTCGCCAGTGAAAGCGACATGGCTGGTTTGCTGCTTGGAGACAGGCCATTTCATACATAAAGTAACTCACCTGTGCCTCCCTGCAAAGCCTCCCAGTATTGAGTTCCACCTCCCAAAATGGATTCCCCCCCTCCAGCACTAAATTCCCTGGCTTCCAGCAGTCTGCCATGACAAAGGGAGTAAAGGCAGGCAGCACTGGGGGTTAGGGCTCCAGTCTCCTAACGAGCTTCTCTGTTCCAGTATGTTGCATAAAGCCATTACCTCCCAGCACATTACCTCATTCATTTCTTATATGGGGATAGCTTCCCCTCTCCCAGGAGCATGGCATTTCAGACACGGCTCATGGTATACTGTATGCACATCTCACAGAAAGAGTCCATAATGTTTCTATTTCACATATCCATTGAGTTGACCCTGAGATATCAGGCAAACACTGAGAGAGAGAAAAGAAGAAAGTGTGCTGGCAGGAGATCTATTATTCACAGAAAAGACAAAGAGAGAAAAACAGAAAGAGAGAAGGGAAGAAAATGTCTCCCCTTGCAGTAGTATTATCTCAGTATGTGGCAACTATTGCAGCGTAGGATGAAAGGCGCAGGTGGTAGTGAGCTCTGCTGTGCCTCAAGCTAATCTGCAGATACATCCCAGAATGATCGTGTCCCCAGATCCTCTCTCAATTTACCTGATGGTTGAGTACAGTCAATTCTAAAATAAAGGCAGGGATTCAGACAATGACCAAGTCTTAGCATTATCACATGATCACATGAAGCCAGTGGCTAATTCGGGAATGGCAGCATTTATTTCCTCTGTGTTCTTTTTTCACAAATTATACTTACTTGCTTCTATTCTGCCATTTTGCCGATCACTATTACTATACTGTCAAATAATTCAACACTTCCTGTACTGCCTTCAACATGGAATAGTTGGGATTCTTCCCTTTGGGCTACTGGAAGGATCCGAGCAGCAATAACAAAAACCCAATCAAGTAGTAAGTAAGAAGTACTTTGCCATTTTTGATCACTAACTTCTTTCAATGAAACTCAATCAACCAGTCACGGTTGAACAGGGTTTGGTTGCATGGAGGTACACATTTTTGGTCGAAATGCAATCTGCAAAGTATTATTTGTATAAATATATATATGTCGTGTATATACATAAAGTTTGGGCAAAATATGCAGGAAATATTAAGAATAGCTCTCCTCTCTGCCCAGTTCTATCTGCACTTGATAATACTTTGCAAATAATGATGATGTATGGTATTTGTATTACTGCTTGCTTACAGACAGCATATTTACCATTGAGCTGCCTATAAATGAATGTACACATCCTTTAACCAGTTAAGCCCCGAGCCTGTTTTTCAGGTCTCAGGCTCGAAAATGACATGCCCAGAACAAATGACTATATCTTCACTTCTAAAAGGGGTAAATTAATAATCTTTTTTCTCAAAGCAATGATAAACCTGTGGGTTGGATGTAGAAAAGTCAGAATCAATATAGATTTTTTTTATTTTAAAGTAAATTCAGATTGAACATAGAAAAAAAATGTAAATTATAGTGTCCGTCCAAAGAAAAACATTACTTATAGTGAAAACCACCCTTGAATGATGGGATAGCAGACAAAAGGCTTTAGGAATCCAAACTATAACATATAATAAGTACCCTGTATCAAGATTGATGCAAAACAAGTGAACTTTGACCTTTTTAGAGAGATTTAGACAAAAAACCCCACTTCTGGGGTCATTTGGGTGCATTTTCCATATCTCTGGAACCCATCGGTCGATTTTGATGATTGACATCTCTTTTTAACCGTTAGAGCCAATAGAATCGAGGGGAAGTTCCTAAAATCCATCTAAACATTACCCATTGGTGAATGAGTGATGCGTAGCCAGAATGCCCAAAACCGGAAGCTGTCATACACTCTCGTAGCAGCTAATATGAAATCTCTGTTATTGACATAAATATGATGATGGATTATCAGTAATCATTTCAAAGTGACATAGACACATTGGGTTAACCTTCAGCAGCGTTTTTATCGTTTTAATGCCATTGAACACAACTTTTGATCAGAAACAGCAAAAGGTAAGACATATTTCCCGATTTTGCTCCGTAAAGCTACGTTGTGTGTTGTCTGTGTTTGCTTCCCCTGCCGCAAGGTTTGATCGCTCAGTGACTTATACCCCTAGAATCTGTGGAATCTCAGCTTGCTAGCTAATATCTTGTTTGTGCAGATTCGATAAGTATAAGTATTTCTACCGTGAGTTCTGTGCTAAGTGCGTTAGCATTTTTTCGCTCAGGGCTCATTTAGACGCTTCTTGTGAGACTTGTGTTTTGTTTCTGTAAAAATGGTTCGTATCGTTAGTTAGTTGAGTTTCTTCCCGTTAAGTGGGTATGACACATTAATAGGTTGTTAAATGTTAAGAAGCCCTGAGACACAGTTTTGTGAAAAGAAAACAGGTTAACATCCCTTTATTCACAAGCATGCAGAGCATACTTTGGCCCACACTTGTGCAAATCAAATGATCACAGATACGAGCGGCTTCCATGTAACGAACCGAGTGTTGCGTTGATTGATTGTGGATGCTGAATAAATCTTGTCAATTATCAATTAGGCTGTACTAATCCTCTGCCTTTCCAGAACCAGAGAATATTTATGCCTGTCGAAGACAATATTAAATTACTGCGACAGCCGACGCAGCTTCATGTGTGTCGCAAGCCGAGGACACGCGTGTGGACTCGCGCCCGCACAAGGATTTATTCAAATTCATGACACCTTAGTTGGAAATCGGTTGAGCCTTAATTTCAGCTCGGTGTCAGAACACTTTATTTTGTCACCATAAATCAACAGTGAGCCCAGAAACAATGGGCCTATTTCTCAAGCGAGTAGCAGCAGCCCATTCCACACTGCAGAGGGAGGCTGACTCTGAATAAAGTACTCAATATGGCACGAGTGTTTACATGGGTATCAATATTTAATCAGAGTTAAATGCAGCTGCAATTCACAGAGACAATGGATAGAGTTGAAATGGCCATCAGCCAAGCAACTGTGGAGTTTGCACGACTTATTTTGCACTTAAATAGAAAAATGAACAGCATCTAATCTAGGCCAAGTGGAATAAAGTAGGCGAAACCTAAATATTCTAACGTTACAAGCCACCGTGAGAATTATGTTGGTTTCTGTCTCCTGTTTAGTTGATTCATAACTCCTTTCTCCCACTTCTATGGCAACCAGCTTGGAGGAGGACACTGACGTCTGCCGCTGATGTTATTGTTTGTCAGGCTGAGTCAATAAGTGACGTTTCAATCCGAGCCATTTGGACTTTGTTATATCCGACCACAGCCCTCACGCATCAATCAAAGAAAACATGTGTCCCGTGTTATAATTGGATGCAGTCCTTTTTTCTATCGCGCAGTGACAGTGTATGCAGGCGCTGGGAAACTGTAATGCAACCCACAGTGAATCATTCTGTTTGAAGGGGGAATGTTTGCAATATGAAATCCATATGAATGTTTCAAAACCTCCTCCAAGTTTCCATGAAAAAAAAACCTAATAAATTGCCATGGAAAATTGTCACCATCCTTCTCTCCCTTCGGGGGGAGGGATGTGAGGCTTGGCTGGGCTACTGTCTTCTGCATGTGTCTCTCCTCGTCCAAGGCTAAGTTAAAACAGAGCATGAAAATCCCAGCTTTAATAATTGAGCGGGAGACTGCAGGGTACTCTGCTCAGGCCTTCTTGATGTGACGAGTCCTTAAAAGATGCATGGATGCCTCCCCAGAGGGAGATGGAAGGGCTTCATGGAGCCCAGGCTCTGTACACTTAAAGATTATGTGTGCATCCGCTAAGGCGAGATGACCAGAAAAATGCTCGGAGGACCATTATTCTCCACAGAGCGCTTTGAGGGATGGGCACAGAGCTGATAAGATACTATCAATATTCATGCCTCTAAATCAATTATATCCCCATGTACTTCAAATGCAAATCATTTGGCAAGCAAGACATTTCCAGAGTGACTCTGCAGACTGCAATAATTGAATGTGGGATATACAAAAACAAGGTAAACAAGCACTTAGACACAGACTTAGCTTTAGAGGAAGAGCGATAAGGATTCCAGTAAACATAAATGTGTCAGCTGCTTACATTCAGACGCTTCTAGTTAACTCCGGCTGGAGCTCGGGGCAGCGCCTTTAAAATGTAATCTCTGACTCAGATGTATCGCTTTCTCCTCACTCCACCATTAAGGCTAGAGCCTAAATTATTGATCCCCCGCCTTCATCAGCATAGCAGTCACGTCCGAGCGCAGGGGATCTAACTCTGGCTGTGTCCCCGCGCTCCAGCCACTGAAATAATTAGGAGGAGTTCTCATTAAGGTTGAGAAAGAGAGGAGGGGAGAGCAGCCTGAGGGGCATTCTGGGAGTTTAATGTGTTCCCGTGGGCCTTAGGATCATTCCAATCAAATCCTGAGGCCGTGTCTAAAGACGACAGGCAGGGAAAAAAACACGCACGCTGCGTGGACACACAAATTATACATCAAGACGAGAGGAGCTGTGCATTAATAAAGATGGTGCGCTCTGCGGCCAAATTAATAATAAATTGTTGGGATTGGGATCAATAGCAGCAGTGCATAACCTTAGCTGTGTAAATAGTGGTGAAAAAGGCTACCATGTTAAGCCAACAGCAGTGTAAATGAAGTGGAGCAATCCCTGCTCGGCTTGTTTTATTTGAGCTGCTGAGGGACTCCAGGGCTTTGGTGCCCCGAGGTAGTTTCCTTCTTAACGCTTAGTGAATCACACAGCCTAAAACTCGGCACTGTGTCAGTGTGTGTGCATGTGTGGAAAATGTTGACTGGGAGACGAGAGGTTGTAAGTTGAAAATGAATAAATTGAAAATGGCAGCATAATGAATATTTGATTTGTAACTATTTATGGAGCCAAAGAGATTTTAGCATGTATTTCCCTGAAATAACATTGTGCTGTACTGTACTGTATGTCCTATCACTACACAGGAGCAACAAAACACCTTTGATATGACTCAGTCCAGACTAAATTAGACCACAAAGGCAGAAATATGGAGATTTTCTCATTCATATTTCAGGATAAGAGCGCACTACAAAGAAATTGCATTGTCATGTCTCCCTATAAAAGGAAACACCAACCAGAGGCTGTAAACTGAGTTTCCTAAGACACCAACTGAGGAATTTGCATGCTACAGTTACATTGGTGCCAAGATGGCTTTCGCAACGACTTGTGTCCATGAATCTTTTTGTCACTTTGTGCTTTCAGTGTCGGCTCGCCTCACGCTGCGACTCCGGAGCCTTCTAAGTAGCTCAGTGTCGAGGCCACACCCCTCGTTAGTGGGGAGGGTTCATTATGCAAATGATCCTGCTGGAGCGGTATCAACGAGGCGCACGCTCCGTTATCATTTTCTGCCGCCGGGGCTCTTCTTCTCCCCGATCGCTCATACGGAATCATGGCCTAATAGCATCCCATTAACATAATTGCCAGCACAACTAGTGTTCCGTGTCTCAGAGCCACTCTGCTGCTCTGCCAGCCGAAAAAGAGAGAAGAGGATGGGTGAGGGTGAAGACAAGGGGGGGTGGAAAAAATGTAATTAAACCAACGCGTTGGCAACTCCCTCCCACAGTAAATGTCTGTTTTCTTTTTTCCTCAAAGAGGAGAGGGCCATGCTTTTCTTTTCAGGAGACCTTGAGAGGCTCCCTGTGCTCCTGTAAGCAGGCGAGGTGCTCAATATTCCACTGATGAGCCGGCAGCAGATGCCAGAATCATGTCCAAATCCAGTCTGCCAGGCAAAATAAAACCCCCATTATTTTTTTATTAATCCTTAATTAAAATATATCACAGAGGATTCCGCAAATCTTTGCTAATGTGGCCCATTCAAGCATATTTACACATCTTTAATTAACGCTGCACATTCTTTCAGTCTAACAAGCCGTGGACTTTGAGTGCTGTGGGGTCTGAACACACGGCACACTGTGGAGCATGTAGGGGAAGGAGGCCCTTCAAAACAACACATTGCCATTGTGGTTGCTAAGGACGCTCTACAGGAATCTGTAGTGGCTGTGGACCGGGGGTGTACAGGCAGTCATTCCATTAAGGCACTGCTGCATCAGCTACAGCAGCAGGAAGCCATAATCATGTGCTGCGCTCCTCCTGCACGCTGCCATTAACACGCCCCCAGCTCTCCTCTCAGCACATCCACCCGTGTTGCTCTGATGAATTGATTGACACCATTTTCCATCTTGCAGGGCTGTCAGAGAAAGAGAGGGAGCACCACACGGGGGGGGGCTGCTCCTCTGACACCCAGCACTGTGGTCACTTCTGATGGCTCAGCACAAATGGACACAAACTGTACAACACAATAAACCTCTGTTGAAGTCGGAATAACAAGCTAGTTACGCTAGCTGTTAGCAGCCTGAGCTAACAGCTAACGTGAGTGTCCAATAAGTTGTTTTATGATGCGTTTAAGCTTTATGCAGTGAAAATGGCGAATGTAGATTATATTTGGATGATTAGTTGTTCAAAAGTTATCTAGTAAAATGTCAACAAATCGATGTTGAAAACAGCAGAACAAGCTAGTTACGTTAGCTGTGCTGAGCTTTAAACAATCAAGCTAACAGTCTCTTATGGCGCATTTCCACTACACGGCCTCGCTCTGCCTCGCTCGGTATGGCTCGTTAGGCCTTGTTAGGACTGGCTCACTTTATGGCGCATTTTTATTACAGTTTAGTAGCTGGGGCAGTAACTATAGTAACGCAGTGTAGGCGGAGCCATGACGTCATCTTCAATGAGAACCCCAGAAAAACAACAGCAGCCGTTAGCTGTTAGCACTCAAGCTCACAGCTCCTCATATCTGTTCAGAAACTAGACAAAAGTTAAACAAGTACAAACCACAGACTGCCTGTGTCATGGCGAATACAGTCGCTGCTTTATTTATGTCTGTATAGGCCGTTGTTGTGAGTGTGGACGGTCGGAGCATATACGGCGTTAGCTTAGCCGATCTCCATTTAGACAACACGCATTTTAAAAGGTTTTTCGCCTGCCGTCTGTCTGCAGACTTGTCAAAGCATTAATTCATGGTTTTTACTAACCGGTATCAGTATGTTGTTACTTCGGCATCATTTTGAAACGTGTATTACAATTAAATCACGGTCAAATATGTTCATGTAGTCGTAGTTATAGCCCCCTTGCCAGCGATTCCGTCACTCGTTTAGCATACTCAGCCCTGTTTGTTGGCCCGGAAAGAACCTCGATTTTATGGGGCCAGAAAATCTGGAAATAGTACCCGCTAGCTGGTACTACGCTAAGTGGAAACGCAACCAAAAACGGGCCCCGCACGGCTCGGCACGCTTAAAGCGAGCTCCGCGCTGTAGTGGAAATGCGCCATTAGTTCACTTTATGATGTTTTTAAGCCTTATTCAATGAAAATGGCAAATGTCAACTATATTGGTGTGATAATTTGTTAAAAGATTATCGAGTATCATTTAGCTTTTGGTGGGCAACTTGAATGAATGCAGTTGTGTAAACGAGATTCTTCATAAGCAATATAAAATGAGTGGGAAATATGAACTGAAAAGAATATTGGATTTTTTTCAATCGTGGTATCAATAATTGTGGAACTTTACTGGTATTTGTATCAACCCCTACATTGCCGACATCTCTACTTGCTATATGTGTTTCAATGTAAAATTGATCAGGATCAATAAGACTGTTATCCACACTGCACACTTCCCTGAAACATGAACGCCTATCACAAAGGCTCCATCAATGTGGGGAAAATGTAACAAATCAGCTTCCCCACTGCAGCCTCACAGCTCAATAACACGTCTGGCCTCGTTACGCTCATCACACTGACAACTAAATAAGCCACAATTAGCAGTCAGCCAGGCATCCTCACCGCTGCTCATTTCATTCCCCAAATCATCATGGAGATCCCAAATGTTAAAAGGCAACAATGCTTCATCAAGAGTAATCCCACTGATAACAAACCAAAAGGAAGGTTAAAGCAGCATGTTGACATCAGAGACAGATCTGGATCAAACTCATTTCTACAGCAGAGATGTGTTTTTCTATTTATTGTCTAATTGAGGGATTAATTTTGCTCATTTGTTCTAGATGGTCTGGGGCAGAAAGCTACACTCTCTCAACCCCAACCACTTAGAACAAATTGCTGCCCTAAACAAACTAAATAATGCAACAGAGGGACATACATGTAGTGAAACAACCGTACACAAACAAGAGCGGCTTCCTGTCTCTTTTCCCTGGCTGTTTTAATTTGACACCTTGAGCTGGGGTAACTAGGTGGGGAGTGAGGAGCCGCAGAGGAATTCATTAGGCGCGCCACTGCAGGGTCCTGGCTCCGAGCGTTAATGACATTGGAGGATAGGGAAACGAGACAGCCCGGACGCAAAATGAAATAAACATGAGGACTGTCAGTTCTGACAGCACCAGCAAAAGGGGACAGAGTCATTCAGGCCGGAGACCTTCAGCCCCGAAGATCAGAGCAGACGGCTTCTGGACCAAAACAATATTAGTGTGTGAGCACAATCATACTCGCCTGGCACCATATATCCACACTGACAGACACTGTGTGTGTGGTGTGTGTGCGTGCCTGCATTGATCTTTCCTGAGCTTCACTCTTCATATCATTAAAAATATCCATCACTTGGCGCTCCTGCAGCATTCAGATACACGGCTGCAATTAAATTATTAATGTCAGAGCATCCCCCCACACACATTGCACTCTTAATGTGGCTGCTGAAAGACATTAAATATACAGCAATCTTTGTCTGGCTTCACCGTGGATCAATTTAGATGACTACAGAAATAACACGGAGAGAAAATAGGGATGCTAGCCACAGAGTAAGGAGACACGGGTGAAAGAGAGACAGAGAAGGGTGCATTAGTCATTTGGCTTTCACTTTTTCCTGTTATTTCTTTGAATATAAATGTCATGCAGTGGCAGGTAGAGCAGGAACGAAATATGGACAAATTTGCTTCTGAAATGACAGAACTTAAGCATGTGTCTCTGAATCGTTCCCTTTCTTTGTATCCCATATTTTAGTCAGTTGTAAAGCGAAGCTGTAAAAGACAATGACTTTTAAAAATCCAAAAGCCATTTTTTGTTTGGAAGCATTAACATGGTGTTACATTGGCTCAACACATCCGCTAACTAGTAGAAACAAAGCATCATTTTCTAATGCTTTCCTAAACAGAGCTAGGTGCAGCTCTCATTACTTTCTTCCCAAATGTTCCACTTAAATTGCTTTCTGGTTAAAGACTTTTAAAACTAAATAGCACATTCTTCTTCTTAACTATGAAAATTGAATCAATCAGCGATAAAACCGACTTGACTTGGTCTAGTGTGAACAGTATCTAACGGTTTCTAATGTTGGCTAATGTTGATATTGCTTTGTAACTGGCATTCATGCTCACGTTACTAACTTAACCATCTAGGAAGCCATTGACTATTGGTCTGATGACAATATAGCCTCTAGAGGCAACGGGCACATTTTCGGCGGGTTCTGGTGTGGCCATTGGTTATCTGGATCAGGAGGTGCTCTCAATTGCTTCATTGTTGACAGTCCTATTAGATCACATTTTGGCCAGTTTTGCTTTGCCTACTTTGCATTCAAAATGGTTTGTTTTGTGCATAGTAGAAAAGCTTTTTCAGATTGGATTAGTCAAAAAAGTCGAACTATAAACAGATACCGAAATCTTTAAAGCTTGAATGAATCTGTACCTGATGTAAGCAGTACTTTGTTAGCAGTGTAATTGCTAAATAGAGTAGGTCTACACAACAAGATTTTGACTTATTTGGTGCTATTTTCTCAGTGGATCCATTTTACAAATAGTTTCTAGCGAAGTACATTGGCTCAGCACTAACGAAAAATCAACTACTTTCATTTCACTAGTTTTATTGAATAAGATAAAATCAGAAGAATTCCTGATGAAATTCCCCAGTCCTTGGGGCTGAAGCTTTGTAGTCAGAATATAACATGTCAGATGCTTCAATTAATGCTTTTGCACAATTAAAAAAAGAGTGTTGTCAGCTAAAAGACGTGGACTCTATACAAAGAAACAACAATGCGTACAAAGGAACAAGTAATTCTTTCCAAGCACGGCTGAGTGTGGTCTGTGTTTGTAAGGCCTCTTCATGAGAGCCTTTCATCCCTGTTCCTCAAAGGACACAATAAAGCTGTCAGTCAGCGTGTCAGTCAGTCAGGACGCAGCCCGGTCTGTAATGCTTTGGACTGGGACTCTGGTGGATGCTCCATATCTGACATGAGCGCCCTCTCACGATGATGGAGCCAGGGTCTCTTGCGATGTGGCGACTGTGAATGGGTGGCAGAGATGACCCTTCTCTCTCAGTTGCTCAGCTTCAAATATGTGGCTCCGTCGCAGCAGGCATCTGCCCGGCGAGCGCGAGGAGGGGGGGTGGCGAGTTGCTGACACCTGTCTCTCCCAGGACGAGCCCGCCTTTGTGACGCGGTAGAGTCTGGGTAGGCTGTCGGGACAGGCCCGAGACAGAAATGACAGGGCCGCTGACAAGGGCCAGGCTGCATGCTGAGAGCAACACTGCAGTCCAACACAAACAAGATTCCTGCTCTCCTCACTGGCTCTGCAGCGAGGCCCACAGCTGGCAGCTGAGAAGCCTCAGGCACTGAAAGCAACGCTGTGAGCCACTGACTCCCCAACAATGCTAATCACTGTTGCATGGTCGGACCTCCAAAACACAAACACAGAAAATCAAACGCAGCTTCGACTGTGTGTTAGTGGCAAGACTTCAAACTCAGCAGACACAGGCGCGGCGGATCTGTTCATTATGTCATTCCTGCTTGGCAAGCTCATACTTCTGAGCCCCGTTCGAAAGCAGACGCCACTTAATTGTTATCAGGTCTGTGTTGAGGCAGTCTGAGCAGAGACACTGATAAAGAAAACTCCCCTGGAGATGATGAGACTTCTCACAAATAGCTGCAGAACCCAACACGTTATGGATATGGAGGAACCGTGGAGGGTGTGGAGGCATCAACTCGCCTTGCTCACTGACCACAGTTAGAAATATGTGACTAATTGGCCTAGTTTCCCTTTTAATTAATCATGCTTCGCTGACAGCTACCTGTACCACACATCATCATTAGTCAAGAGGAGAGCAAGTCCCAGCCCTGTGTGATAAGAGAGGAGGATACACCTCATCAACTCATTTTACCCTATTTATTTGCAAACAATCAAAGAAGAAATATGTAACACCTTCATCTTCGCCTTGTTTAAAGGAGCCGTCTACGGATAGGATTGGGCGATCACAATATATACTGGGGGACAGTATCATTTTATCAAAATTGCTACATACTTTTTAAAAACATAACACATATACTGCAAAGGAAGTTATGTTATGAAAGGATACTGGGCCTGATTTTGATGAAACTTGTTGGTATGGGCCAAGAAGAACTCCAAGAAGATTCCAATCACAGGCATTTCTTTCATTTGTATACATGAGCACATTTGTGCTGCGTTTAGCTGGCGTCAGGATGAATGACAACAAAGAGTTCCAGAAAATGCATGTGAACATCCCCTCCACTCTGAACAACAACTCAGAAAAGACTTGCTGGGTTAACATCATATAACAAAGAACCATTCTGGATGAAAGCTAATGTTGGGTTGAAGGGTTAGGATACAGCACATCTGTACAACTAGGGTTAGGGTTATATCCATTAACCTGGATATATTTTCAAAAACTATTAGAATGATGTTAAAATATGGGTTAATCTAGCTGATTGTGTAATGTTTATTCTTTTAAAACGTATTTTTCCTGAGCGCCTACCCATTTATCCGTCCCGTAATTCGGTTCTGCTTAAAAAATGAAATGGTTTCTTCCTTGGCCCATGCTAAACCTTTCCAATAGGTTTAATGGCAATTGGATCAGTAGTTTTTCCTTAACCCTGCTGACTATCAGACGAATGAAACAACAAACTGAACCAAAGGCATTACTTCCTTGGCCAAGGTAGTTGTAATAAACTGAAATGATCCTTTAAAAAAAGCATTCAAACCAAATCCCAGGATCTAAATGACCTCCCTCTGCATTATTACATTCAATCGTTATTTGGAAAACCATCTGTGCGCCTCCCTTCAGCCTCATTCAGAACGAAGGGATGAATTTAATTAGAGGGTAACTCTGTCCACAGAATGCTCAATAGAAACGCACATGTGTCACAACAAAAGTCATTGTTCCAGTCCCTCACAGAGAGCTGATGCTGCCTCTCAGGACTCAGGAAGCCCGCAGATGATTGACAGCTCCATCTTTATAGGGGCCATCCAACAAAAAGGCCAACCCCACCCACTGGGCTGAATGGAGACCGGCGGTTAAAAGAGATTGGACAAATAATATTAAAAGACCCATCTTAAAGACAAATGGGAAAAAAACGACACACATTCCCGCTTTGTGCCGAGGAATACTGATCCTAGGCGAATTCTAATTGGACTCATTGTTAATCACAGTGAGCTCGGGTTTTTCCTTCCACGCAGGCATTTTAACAACTCCCCATATGTTGTTTAATGCAACGTTATTTGGTCTTATCTGACTCATAAAGGGATAATTACCACTTTCATAAGGCAATAAACACCTTGTTACATTCAGGAGGTTGTATCCAGACATCATGTAGCCAGGATGTGGTGGGAAGGTGCAAATAAACACACTGGAAAACTGCCTCGCTTCCATTTGCAGAGGGAGGATATTTGAGGTGAGATAGACTACATGCATGTGGATGGAGGTTTGATGGATATCATCTGAAACATACCAAAAAAAGAGCTGGTAGGGTAATGGCCCGCCTGAACTCACACAAATAAATGTTCCACAGCCTGTGCTGACATAGTTAAAAATGAAGAGAAATGTGGCTATGTAAAATTCTCTACAAGCTGTTAATATTTCATGAGTAGCCATTCTGACACTGACAGTATATACCTAATTTGTATGGCACGCAAGTAAAGGGGATGGGAACAGATGGGGGGGTTGAAGAGACATGGGATAAATGGGAAGATATATGGGATTGAGGTGGAAAAGCGTCTCCAAAAAGACTTCAGCATGAGCAGAGCGCGCTGTCAGTGACATTTTTGGAAGTCAGCATAGTACAAAGAACATTTGAAATGGGCCATTTAACAGCACTGTACTCCACTCCCAGCCGATGCCACCATTTGCATACTTCATATCAGATGAAGATGGATGGTGAAAATCAATGTCACTGAGATGAGCGTTTTATCAAGGTTACGCTATCCTCCAAAGTCCTAAAACCTCTTTATCTCATCTCTGTTGTTGGAATATTCACTTATCAACACAATCTCTGTACAGCAGCCATGTGCATGCATCAGCAGGAGAACAATGTCAGGGTGGCCAGTTGGCTTCTAGAACCAAAACTAATGACTAGTGTGACTATAAATTATCTCCCAATTAATTAATTTGATTGATTCATTTTCGTTTCGTGCAAAGAATTTCCCAAAAATAACTCTGTTTCATTGTTGATGCTCTTCGAATGCTTATTTTGTTCACCAACAAGTGAGTGAGTATCTTTATGGATTACACTTTTGTCCATCAATAAATCAACTAAATGTCTGACTATTGTAGCACGCTTGGTATTTAATGTTTGATCTTTGTGACAATAAATCCAGTAATTGTGCCAATTACAATGAATGGCAGGATCTATAGCAGGCTTTATGTTTTTAGATCATATAAACGTTATCAACATTACAGCAGAATGTTAAGACGTAACGTAAAACTGTTCATCCTGTGTCAAAGTCACGTTTAAAAGTTTGTTTGACTCATCAACCCATCCGAATCCGTGTACTAAGTCACTTCCTTCCGCGCCCCTTATTTTAACTGCTAATTTCGTCGTATGGATTTGCATTGGAACTTCTTGTATATATATATATATATATATATATATATATATATATATATAGTCTCAGCCCTGGTAAATCAAAGGAAATACTATCTTGATTCCTCAAATATTATATACAGACGGAGCTTCTATATAGCTTCTATAGTGGGTCCTTGGTCGGACCTCAGCAGGTCTTTGTTTCTAATGTCAGTCTCATATTATTATAGCATGCTTTTGTACCACTGTGTGGTTTTTCACTGTTGCTTATTGTCCCACTTGATGGAGCAGTAACTCCGTGGAACAATAGTAATGTCTCCATTTGACCCCCTCCTAGTCTCTAACACCGATCATATCACAACCTGTGCTCTTCAGTCGTGTTTGGGGAAACATCATTACACGTCTCAGGCTACAGGAGCCTTCCCTTTGTCCGCATGATTAGCTCCTGGTTCCTCATTACGGAGGTGAGGCCTGGACTTCCATTTCAAGCCTTCGTGACTCCCACCTTCAGTCCACTAGTCATAAAAATGTCACGGCAGCTATAGACCACAGACCACTGAGATCTAACAGGAATCCCACGCTCAGGGCCAGACCCGGACACGGACACCGGCCACAGTTTGGAGGTCAGTAAGGCGTCTCTGCGTGGGACTTCTCCCCATGCTCACCCTCTCCACCCTGAAAGTGACCTCTGCCAAGTGCACATCCTCCGTTAACTCTCTGGGTTACGGTTGCACCGCGGAGAGAGAATGACAGACCATTTATAAAAGAGGAAGGGGAGCAAACTACAGTAAGCATCAGCTATTCCTGGAGGAGGATGTGTGCAAGTAACAAAGAGCTGTCAGACTCTAACAGGTCCTCAGTGAAGTCAAATTGCTTAAAAAATGAATAAAAGGCTCCAATGCATAGAAATTCCAAATTCTGTGCCCCCGCCTGCTGGGACCCCCGCTGACGCCCAGACGATCACTCTCCACACTTTAAGTTCCTCACCATGTCTCTGGTGTCGCTGCTGGGAAGGCGTCCAAAAACCACGATGCATTTCTGCTATGGAACATTTGTTTCCTTTCGGGGAGGCGCGGGGCCCCAACATGCTCCTACATTTTTCTGTGCTGCCACATTGCATGACAGTTTATTTTGGGAAGCGCATGGTTGGCACCTGAGACACAAAGCTGACAAAGCACTCGGTGTCACTTCAATGAGGCCAGTTGGTGCCATAACAATGCCTCTGGCCGTGCAGAGCTACAACATGGACAACACCGCGCACAATCTCTTGGCAAAGACTCAGAGGAGGCATCAGCTGTTTGCACAATTTCATCTTCAGAGGGGGAGAAAGCAACACACAATCTCTAAATCTGAGAGCTGCAGGAGGGATCCACCTCAGATTATTGGAGTTTAATAAAAGCTGAGCTGCTCTGATGGACTGTTCGCCAGGTCGGGTGCTAACCTGGCTTCAGCCCAATGCATGCTGGGAATACATCCAGCTAATCTAGCTCCAGTTATAAGAATAACATGGTAAGGCAATAGCTGGACAAATGAAAACCTCTGAATAGTGGAAAAGAGCTTCAAGAATTAACAGTAGAGACATCTCCTGTTGCATTCATACTCCCTGAATTTTGAAGTATTATTACAGATTGAATATTTATATATAAATAATATATTTTGTAATATAATATAATTATATAATATCAGATCAGATATGATGGTGAAAAAACACATAAAATGTGCATTTTTATTTAACCTTTTATGAATTATTTGTACTTCAGTATGAATATAACTATTAACTTGATTATCAATAAATCTGTTAATAATATAAAATATATATATTCACCAGAGTTTCTCAAACACAAGGTTAATTAAATATCTCTGTTTATCCAGAAGCATAGATATATATTTTAATGATAAAGAACCAAAAAAAGGGAAATCTCAATATTAATGAGGCTAAAAAAAGCATTTTCTCCAATTTTTGCATAGACATTACTTTATTACTTTATTAGTCAATTATCAATATAGTTGGAGATCATTTCTTTGTCTATCAATTAAGATCATTCAACTCATTGTCACAGCTCTGAGTATCAGCAAAAAATCGTAAATTAGGATATACGACCACATTTTGAAACTAGCTTGAGATATCCGTCACAGTCACAGCAATATAACAAGACTGATATTGTCCTACATAACCAACAGTAGTTGATGTCAGTAATGCACTCGTTCATTACAGTAATGAATGGTGTGAACTACAGTGAGGATATAGACACTGTTACATTTTTGGCATTTCTTCATTATAATCGTCCTTCAGAGTGTGTTTTCATCGCAGCCGGTGGAATGACAAAGACATGAGTAGCTGCATTAGCATTAGCTCGGCCAATTATGAGCCTTGGCGGGATGCTTAATGTAGCTCTGTGAGGGGGGGGGGATTGCTGCTGAGATGAGAGTCAGCAGCTCGTGGATAGATGCCGCTGCTGGCAGTTAGAGAAATTAAAGGAATACTGAAGAAACACAGATTTGGACTGGGATTAAACATTGTATAAAATACTCATGTGATAACTTCACGACCTTTGACTTCAGTTGTGGTTATGTTAAAATACTACATGTTGTATAAATACACTACCTGCCACACACACTCTGAAGTGGAGAGTGAACACATATCCTGTTTCTCATAATGCAGTTGAGATAAGATTACAGGCAGTTTAAAAAACACCCCCCCCCCCCCACACACACACAGACACACACACACACACACATATTTGTACTATAAAGTGACAGAGCAACTGTTTTGCTGTGTTAAATATCAGATGCAAATGAAAAGAGAAAATCTATCATGACTCTAATGTGGCCTGATAGGAGGGGGCGCTCTCCTCTGAGGAGCGGTGTGAGGAGGGTGATGTATGGAGGAGCTGGATGAGAGGTGAAAAGCGTAGCGAGACGGACGAAGGGAGGGGTGGATTGCTGGGAGGGAAAGGGGGGGGGGGGTGCAGTCCTGCCTGACTCCTGAGAGCCCCGGGCAAAAGTGGAATAAATGTTGATTAGTGTTGATTTTGTCCAACGAGCACCCGGCAACTGACAGTGGGACTAAGCTGCAGCGAAAGGGAACCATTAATCTTGGTCTGGTTTAAGTAGTGTATATTAATTTGTGTCATTTCCACTACGTGGAGAGAGGCCACTCTCTCTCTCTCTCCCCCCCTCTCTCGTCTCTTTCTCTCCCTCACAGTGTTTGAAAGCCGTGCAGCCGAGCCTCCGTCACACACACCGTACAGTCGGAGCCTGGAGGTGGCGTCAGCGGGGGAAAGTGGAGGAAATGAGATTCCAAACACTACATTATGGAAAATGAACTCCTGGGGGGTTGGTATGGCAACCACAACCAAATGTGCCATTGCATGTTCAATTTAACGTGCATAACAAATTTGCAGACTTGATTAAATTCGTAACATATTAAGGAGGGCCGTGTATAAAAAGAACTGTGTGCCTGCAGCGGGTGAGATTGCACAGAACGGGAACATAAATGGCAGAACTGATATTTAAGCAGTGCGTCGCACAGGAGTCGACGTGCCTGTAAAAGATTGAGCCCCGCGCTCTTTTACGAGTCTACTCGGATCTCGCCTTCGTTCTGTAATCTCCACTCTGGCAGGGCTGCTCACAGCTAAATGTAATTTTTCTACAAGGTGCATTCCAGTGGCCTTCAGCCAAGAGGGGAAAAATCATTCATCAGTTCAGGAAATTCTGAAAATATACCAGTTAAAAATACAAAAACAATGCAGCGGGAGGATGGGAGTTTCACTGTACAGAAACTTCTCTCGGGAAAGACAAAAAAAAAGATCACTTTCCTCATACTTGTGATGTCAGGGTTAATTAACAAATGGCGGCACAGTAAGATTCCTATAATTAAGCTCGTTAATATGATTAACATGTATCAATTAGGCGACTGACAATTTGCATAATGTATAATGTAAGCACATTGTTCTATACTGTAATGGTATTAACACACCATTTACAATGCTGTCACTGCTTGATGATTCTGTGATTAGGATTCTGCATCAAACAGTCCTGCTTCACCGGCTGAATCTAAACCTGGTCCTAGAGCAGAATCAGACTTCAGAGGTCCGCTGTCTCTCGGTGGGTGATTGGACAGAGATTGGGGAAACAGCTGTGGCCGAGAGCCTGCTGTATCAGCACGGAGGAGGAAGGACAAGAGGAAGACAAAGCTCCACGTATCAGAGTGTGTGTGTGTGTGTGTGTGTGTGTGTGTGTGTGTGTGTGTGTGTGTGTGTGTGTCCACCGAGAGGCAGCCTCACACAGCTCGCTATCAGACAAGCTAACACACTCCTTCACTGTCTGACAATGAGTCAACAAGCCCAGAACATCAACACATGCTCATAAAATGGATTTTTGAATTACATTAGGATTCCTTTCATCCTCTATCACAACATCCAGGCAGTGGTTTTACACTTTCGGTCGTTCAAAGAAGTCACCTTTGACTTTGAGGAATTCTAAGTGTGAACATTTTTAAGTTTCTCAATAAGTTTGGACACTGTAGATGGTAACAGTTATTCATGAAAATAATTCAGATTATTGGCCAATGTTTCTTTAATGTTTATTTTCAATATCAATCAAGTTGTTAATGTCAAGCTGATTGATCGCTTTTAAATGTGAAAGTCAATTACAATTTCAAAAAGTCCAAAGGACATTTCTTTAAAAAAAATTGCTAAAGGTAGGGTAGGTAAGAATGGAGAAACCAGCTCGAGTGCGCTAGAATTTGAAAGTACGCAGCCGAAAAAAATCTACCCCTTCTTTCAGACTTCCTTACAGAGCCCCTCCTCCAACACACACGAACGCGCACATGACCAATGAGGGCACGAGATAAGTTTGTGCACGAGATGGAAGGCTGACAGGCAGGTAGGCCATCCAGTTATTTTAGCCGGGCCGGCTCAGATGATTGGTCGTGCTTTTTACAGTATTACGGCTTCCACAGATGATATTTTTTTATGTATTTATTGTCAATGCATTTAATGTATTCATTGCTATCGGGATGTTAAGAGCATTCCATGGAATATAACTAAAAGTGTTTCTGAAGTGAATTACATACCCCACCTTTAAGCTGTAGGAATTTGAATTTAACTGATACAGAAAATGTATCGTCAACTATTTGAAAGAATTGACACATTTTTACGTATTTAAAATATTTGTGTGTGTGTTATTTTAAAAGCAAAAATGACTAAATGTGGTACCAGGTTCCTAATAGTGAGAATTGGCAACTTTTCTTGAAATGTGAATCTCAATCACACAGAGTTCAAATGTCTAGTCTTTAATATTATTGGCATTTTTTTAGAAGTTAAAGCAAAAAACAAGCTCTCCTCTCAATGTGGTGACTATTTTCCACAGTTATTCATAATTTATAGACCAAACCATGAATTTAATAATCTGGAAAATAATTTTCAAAGATAATCGATATTGAACAAATGTTTGTTAACAGCCTGACTTACAATCCAAAATATATTAAGTTTAAAATGATATACAGCAAAGAGAGCCAGAAACAAAACACTTAGGGTGTTCCTTTAATCATGACTCATCAAAACTTTAAGGATTCATTTTAGGTCAATAGACAAATGAATTAGTGGGCTAATTGTTTGACCAGTGGGCTACCTGATCCCCATGAGGTGCACACACAGTGACGGGCAGCCTGTAAAACACACAGGCAGACGGCGGGCGTCTGAATGGACGAGTCGATGTAGTGAAGGCTTCCAAGCACCTTCCATAATCAGACCTCTGGCTCATTTCATCTGTCAAACACTCCTCGCTGCCCTCCGTAAAACACCCTATTTTCACCCTTCAAGAAATAACATTACATCACTCGGCCAGTCATTTTTATAAATGGAGGATCCCTTAGGCCTGAAACCTTACACTACACAAACACGGGGCCACAAGAAAGCTGGCCTTTTGTTGAGGTTGAGGGAAAAAAATTAAACAGCAAGTCAGAGCAGCACATTTACTGAGCCGCTCAGTCAAGGAGTGGTTCTGTTTGACACTGCCGAGATTTATGATGTTGGTGAAGTGTTTACAGAGGTCAAGGCGGCTCATTTTCCAAATCAGTTTGTCATGCATTTGCTTATCTAAAGAGGCCTTTTCATCAATCATAAAAAACTGATGGTGAGGAGAAAACTGTTAAAAGTATCAGTGTTTTTACAAAGATATATTACACATAGAGAACACTTGGATTAGGTTGTTAGATATTTACCAGCCTGTTACCTTCAGTTAGTGGAAGGGTTAGGTTTCACGGGCCAATAGCAGCGGAGTCAAATAGTTTGGATATATTTTTGGAACGTCTCCTAACAGAGCGTTGCCGGGACCGACAAAACAAAACAAGCCGCACTGTTTTTACCTTTGCTCCACATTTTGGACAATATTTAATATGCTTTATATATTTTTACGCTTCATCTCTTCTTAGGAATGCCACACACACAAACATGCACGGTGTCTGACAGGATTCCTTTGAAGTAAAAAAGACAACCCAAATATGCCTGGAATGAAACCGGGAAAAGACGGTTTCTGTCAGAATAAGAATTTTAAAAAAGCGAGCGTGGTTTAAATAAAGTGTTCCTTCCTCTCGAGTGTTGCTGCACCATTGTTTGTTTATACTGCACAATATTTCTGTTGGCCATCCCTCACTCCAGCCCAGTAAAAATACACAGAGGGGGTCAAGAGTTCAAGCCCTAGATCAACACTGGCATTGTTCCTGCAGGTGCTGTCAGCCGCTGCGGGGCCGAAAATATACACAAGCAGCTACACTGTGAGGATACACTCTGAGGATACACTCTGAGGATACACACTGAGGATACACTCTGAGGATACACACTGAGGATACACTCTGAGGATACACACTGAGGATACACACTGAGGATACACTCTGAGGATACACACTGAGGATACACACTGAGGATACACACTGAGGATACACACTGTACATGCTACAGCTGAAACTGTTGGACTACATGCACTCTGAAATATTTAAAGGAGGGAACGTTGGTAGGACAGGACGCTTTGTTTCTTCGGACCAGGTTCTATCACTCAAATACCGTTATAATTCCAATAGCAAGAAAAACAAAGTTACATTTTTGATTCTTTCAGCCATCTCTCAAAGCCTTAATGTAACGTCAGTATATAGAACCTGAAGAAGATACTTTTGTTCATAGAGTACAGAACTGCAACCATTGCAGATGGAAATGAGCTTTTAGCTATAATATAGCATCTTTTCTCTCTTTGAGAATAATGTGTTTTTATGCATGGTCCTTGTTTAATAAAGACATCATTAAATAAAAACAAGTGAATCCACAGAAGATGTATTGGCCACTGTTTTAATTGTTAATCTTAAGTCATTTAAATAAAGTTCAGTTTTTAGTTATTCTTTTCATGGAAAAATGGCAGAATACTGTTTTCAGCCACACAAACGTCTTTCTCTTTTTCTTCGTTTTATATCATATTAAAATGAATACTTGAAAAAGTTTGACCGACAAAACAACTCACTTTTGTGCAAGCATATTTTTGGTATTTACAAACCAAGAAGACAATATCATCAATAATAAAATTAACCGTTAGTTTCAGCAAACTTCAAAACGACCAATACTACGATACAACCGACTTCCCAACATCAGAATAATTAGAACCTCCATTGACCCTCACAGCTGTCATTTAACTTCCAGACATCCATACAACTTCAAGTAAAAAGCACATGAGAATAAACACGTTTTATCCTCGTCAGTCATTTTAATAGATAATAATTCATTCCCAAAGGAGAGCAATCTAGAGGGAGCAACAAGCTGCGACTATTTTAAAAACATTCTACACAAGTCAGTTTATATCGAACTATTTCAGAGACATGAGCAAAACAATACTGACAACGTCCGACTGTGAGCCTCAGCACCCTGAGGTCAGCAGGAGGGTGCTGGTCACATGTGCATCATTCCTTATCAGGCTCTATCTGTGAGGAGCGGACCTAATGAAGCACAACATTCATATCATGACTTTTTCACGAGAAGTTGTGTTTTTTGACCGACGTGATATGTGGACCTGGATCTTTTTAACAGTATTTACAGGAAGTGACAGCAAAGCCACCGCTTTGGGTATGGAAAAGGTTGAATAAGTGTTTTAACTCACAACTTATAGAGATATGATTTACCGTAGCCAATGCTTTAACACAAATGAATGTAACACAAATTTAACAAACCTTTAAAATAAATATTAAATTAATAAATCCAAAAATGACCAGAATAAGAGTCAGTGGAGTATAATTCCATCTCAGATCATAGAAATAACATCTAGATATTTTAGTAACCAATAACCATGAATACTACATCCTAACATCAACACTAAACTCTATCTATGTCCTGCTGGTTGATAATAAGATAAGATGGATCTTTCTTTATCCCATTGGGGAAATTCAGGAGTTAAAGCAGCAACAGAGTGAGAGTGAAAAACAGGACAGTACAGATTCACACAAGGTAAAACACAATACTAAAATGTAAATTAATTAATATAGTAAATGTTAAACTATATATATATTTGGGTTCGGATAATGTGTTTCTATATGTAGAAGCTGCTGTAACAACTGTATTCAAATATTTAATCTGCACGCCCTTTTGTTGCAGAAATGACAGATGAATAAAATGCTTTTGGCAATGACTTCCTTTTTTACCTTGCGTATTTATTAATTTGCACCATCCCATCTCTGAAGTAAACCAAACTAAGTGAAAGTGTCTGAACTGTTTCTCACTAGAACAAAGCAGATGAATAAAGTTTCCACAAACAGGACAGCAGATCTCCAGTGTAACGCTCCTGAGCTGCACCTCAGTATTTATAGGTTGCCAGCAGAAACAGAGAAGAATGGCTTACAGGCAGGAAGGGTCCAGGCTACTTTGTACTCTCAGCAGAGCCGAACTTTGGATGAACTCCGAGGAGCGCCAGGGAGTAAAACACTATGCATAACTGTGTCACTCCCCCTCCTAAAAACCTACCAAGACAACAGAGGGCTTCAAAAGGCCCCCCCTCCGCTCCCTCCTGAGGCAGGGGCCGACTCAATATGAACTGCCGTGGTGAACTTCCATGGAAACCTCAGTGAGAGCTTCCATGAAGCACCAGAAACAACACAACAAAGGTCAAGTATGAAGAGCAACTTTAGAGGAAGCAACATCTTCCTCATCCTCATCCTTTCCACTCGATTTCACATGCTAATGAGTGTGAAACACGCAGAAAGCAACGCCATATCTCAGCAGTGTAACTTCTGAAGAGTCCTATCAGTCTAAAGACAGGAAATAAAAAGATGAGCTATCAGTCTGAAGTGCACTGAATTCCATCTGTGCCAATTTCAGAAATGTCACAAGGAAACTGATTTGGAAACATGACTTACGCCTCCTGAGTTACGTTATTTCTCTACTAGCAATTATTCTGCTGACACGCTCCCTCACAACCGCTTTAATAGAGAGACACAATACGCAATAGAAAGAGACGTATTCACCAGAGTTGACAGTTAGCTCACAAGGGGAGACATCAACATGCTTGTGACCATTTTATTCTCTATTATTGCACAATAGCATTACAACAAAAAAACTCATTCTTATTTTGACATGATAATTGATAAGGACCGCTGGAAGTAATTGTCCACAGTTCCTTTTGTGAAAGAGTTAAAAACGACTTTATGAGCTACAGGAGGAAACACGTGTCAGGGACATTTATATTCTGGATTGTGTTGTGACGGCATATCCTACACCAGGTTCTGCTCAGATCTGATGAGCAAATTACCCTTTCATGGTCAGATAGCCCGCACAGAGCTGCTGGGGTTTTTCTAGCTACCATTAGTGAGGAATAGTGTGTGTGTGTTTCACCTTGTTAAGGAGTATTTCTACTACAGTGTGGTATTTCTTGTTATAGAGCAGAATGAATGTGAACGTACCTGTTTTCTCTTTGATTTCACACAAGACATTGAAAAGAGCTGGCTTCATTCTGTGACAGTTCAGAGCGTGTTTCCTGCAACACAAGAGTGGCCTCATCATCATCACACACACACACTCACACACACACTACATCTAAAACATCTAAATTATGGACAAGGCTGCATGCTAACCATTTTTTTTAACATTTTAGATAAATGCTGAAGTACAATTACAGATACAAATTATAATAAATAAATACAAATTGTTTATTAACATCTCTATGTGTTCACATGTTCTCCAAGTGAACCCTTTTCATTAGATATATCTGGTGTTCTGTGGTTTAAAAAAATGCATAGATTACTGCTTTTTTGACCAACTTTATTAATAATATTTGAAATGTCAGCTTTACTCAATTCAGAGGATTACACAAAATGTAATAATTGAGTATCAAAAATAAGGGAATATATTTGCTGTAAACAAGCGTAAAGACACTTTAAAGTCAGTAATTATATTTCAAATTTAGAAGAAATATTTTTATTTGGTTTTGTGAATGCACCTTGACTTTATTAAAGTTATTTAAAAATGCAGTCCGTGGGCGACACGTTGGCATCTGACAGTAATATACTTAAATGTTCTCTTCCAGGAGCGACTTATTCCTGTGGAGTGTGCGGGCATGCCATCGTCAGTTTAATCGGCTCAACGCTCTGCAAACCCATTATTTCTACACTCCCATTTACAATCCACTTTATTGCAGATTTAAAAAATCTAAAATATATTTTCTAGTTTTTCTTCCCCCTTCTTTTTTAATGTGGGCATAGTTTTTGCCGCCTCTCCCCGGATGGACATGTTTACCTGGCTTGCGCTTCGTCCAGGCTCTGGTCCGTGATGGTCATAATTTGCTGTAAAATGTCTCCAATGTCCTGTTTCCTCCCGTCGCCGTCCGACCCTCCGGTGCCTTCCTGCATGTGCTGCGGCAGGCCGGGGTGCCCTGCCATGCCTACCCCGGAGTGAGAGTGCATCAGCCGCGTCTGCTCGTCCATCTCTTCCTCGCTCTTATCTAATTCTCAGTGGAGCTCTCGCTGCTGAAATCCTGCAAAAATGCATAAAAAGGAGGAAAAAAAGAAAGGGGAAAAAAATCCCAGTGGTGTTTAAAATATTTGCGCCCGGTGGTTCCTCGCTGCTTGTGGCGCGGGGGTGCGTATGGGGGGGAAAGCGGAGATCCGAGCCCTCTTGCTCTGGCTGCCTCTCTCTCAGCTGGTCGGAGCAGAATGTGAAATCTGATCTGAAGAGCTGCTGCCTTCACTGAGAGCGGGGTGTGCGTAAAGAGGCTGCTGAACATGAACTGGGACACGTTTCTCTTGTAATGTGGCGCAGTGATCCCGCTCCTCCTGCCAAATTACAATAAAAAAAGTGGTTGTGAGAAATAAGAAGTGTGGATTTATTTCACTCACTCCATCCCCCTTTTGCTTTTGTCATGTACAGTACAGGCTGGAGCATGAGGCAGACTCCGCCTCCGCGACATGATTGGGAATATCAGACCATTTAGCCCCACCTTGAGGTGCCTCTCATGAAACGTCGATCATTGCACAGTAAAGGTGGATGCAGAGGAGAGGCGGGAGATGTGGAAGACTCTACGGAGTGATGAATAGAGACTCAACTCCAAATAAATAAGAGAGGCTGACACCGAGGGTCTGCTCCAGTCCCCCCCTCTGACCCCAGCAGGAGCACCCAGGCAGGGGCGGTTCAAGACCCATTTTACTTGTGGGGCCATGCTGGGGCCGGTTATTTTAAGAGGGACAAACTGATAAACTGAAACGTTGACTTTAATTAAATGTATTATGTACAACTGTAGGTTAGTTGAAATCAATAATATTAAGTTGAACCAAATATTTTTGTTTCTAAACTTAATATTATCGCCTTCAACTTACCTAATAGAGTTATGTGTAATCTGTTGACATAATTTAATTAAAGTCAACATATCAATTTTTTCAGTGCATATTTAATGAGGGACAAAAGAGACAGTGACAGTGTTCAGCATTTTAATTTGTATGACGTCATAGCGCACAAAACAACACATACAATATTATTGGTGGGTTTTTTAGTGACAGAATTGAAGTAGTCAATTTTGTATTAAATTATATTACGGTAAACAAAATACATTCCAGATAACTTCAGCTAGCTACAGCACAATGCTACCTACAATCAGAGTTGGGTGTAACGCGTTACAAAGTAACGCGTTACTGTAATAATATTACTTTTGTCGGTAACGGAGTAGTGTAACGCGTTACTTTTATAATTCAGTAATCACACTACAGTTACTAACATTGCCCCGACACGCGTTACTTCGTTACTTTTATAAAATCAGTCATAATCACACTGACAGACAAGAGGGGTTTCCGCCGCAGGTTTATATGTACGTAATCTGCGCGACTTGTACTTGTATTTTGAGTTCGTCCGAAGAATAGACAGGAATGTGGCGGTGAGGTGCAAACTGTGTCCAGGCCAGAAGCTGTTATCCACTGCTGCAAACACCACGTCAAACCTCAACAAACACCTGCAAAGAACACATGCTAAGGTGAAGCTAATAGCTAAGGACCCCCGAACCCAGAGTGAGGATGTTGTGAGTGCGCCGCCGCCGACTCTGAAGCGGCACAAATTAGAATTTGGAGGACCGGTAACCAAAGCAGAGATGGACAGGCTTGTAGCATCCTTCATAGTAGAGGTAATGTTGCCCATTTGCACAGTGGAATCACCATCGCATCGTTCAGAGATATACTGCGCAAAATACAGATAGCAGGAGACAGAGGACAGCCATGGTCAGAGCTATCTGGATCAGTCTTATGCGACAATGGAAACTGAACTAAAGAGAACATTTGAAACTTTAGCAGTCTGCGTGATCTGCCTGTAGGGAGGGGCCGGCCGGCCCTGCGAGTAAAGTAACAAGTAAAGTAACGAGTTACTTTATTGAGAGAGTAACGAAGTAGTGTAATATATTACTTTTTTTTAAAGTAATATGTAATATGTAATATATTACTTTTTTTTAGTAACGACCCCATCTCTGCCTACAATTGTATTGCAGAGGGGGTCAAAGCTCATTGTTACAGGGGCTCTGGCCACCATCCCCCCCCCCCCCCCCCCCCCCCCTAGATCCAGCCATGCACCTAGGCGCACATGAGAACATTTCATCTCCACGCTGTGCCAAGATATAACCCAAACTACTGGCCAGCCCTTTGGTTTGTTATAATCATTGCAAAGATAATGTGATTAAAGATTTATGGCTGGAAATCCATCCTCTGATGAGCCATCTTTATGTAAAGCACCTTTGTGATGCTCGTATTTCATTTCTGAGCACAATCAGACACGCTTGTTTTTGTTGCAGGAGGAATGGGAGCAGAGACATTCATTTTCAGGTATGTTGCAGGGCTGCGCTTGGCTGGCTCTGGCAGGGTCCTCCTAATGTAAGGCGGTGACCCATGTTGCGCAGCCAAGCAGCAAGGCCCGAGTGTGTCTGGCCAGGCTGAAAAGTGCCCTTCAGGCCCAGAGCTGCCTCGCTGCCGCGGCTCCTCTCCGCCACTGAGAGCCATTCAGAGGGAAGAGAGGAGGAGGAGGAGGAGGAGGAGGAGGAGGAGGAGGAGGAGGAGGAGGAGGAGGAGGAGAGGCAGAGAAATAGAGCTCCAGTGTGGAACTAAAGTATGAACAGTGCTGTGCAAATCATCAGCATGCATGTATACATGTGTGACACACATAATATGTAAATACAAGAGTGGCACAGGGTTGTATTGTGAGCAGATTCAATTCAAACCAGAGTTAAATGTGTCAATGACCGCTACCTGTGATATTAATCCATTTTAGCGGAAAATAAATCACTGTAAACAATGTCCTGCTGAACCAATGCGTTGCTTAGAAATACAGTACATTGAAATGAGAAAAAATTCCTTCAATTCCTGTTGAAAACAACCAAAGCCCCTGGAAACCTGCTTTACATTTTTATACATAATCTTTATGATATAAAAAAGTGTGTATTTTTCTTTTAAAACTGCATTCTTTATGTTTACTTGTTGTCTTCTTCCCTGCATTTCTTGTTACACCCCTGCATTTCTTGGCAAGTTACAGACACCTGTACATCTGTAGATAGAAACCAGTGGCAGAGATGTCTCACATCCCCTGTATTGTGCGCATGCATCAGAACAAACACAGCAGGGACTCACTTGTAAGAACACGGCAACAAAGTGCAGCTAGGATCAGAAATGTTTAAATGTAACTTTAAATATTCATGGCTAAGAAAACATCCTTAGGTATTATTTATGAAGAGTTGAAAATCTCTTGGAAAACTTTGGAAAAGGGTCTGGCTGAAGAAGTTAAGCCTCCACCTTCTCCCTCGCTCTCTTTCAGGCCTGAGTTCGGAGGAGTAGGTGGTGTCAAAAATGGTGTATGCCAGAGATGTTCATCATCAGATAGCACGCATCTATGGTTTGAATAATAAGCCACTCAAACCTCCACTCAAAACACCAATGTAAACAATATGGTAATCTAATAACTGTAACTTATAAATGTAGGTTAAGCTCAGTAGAAAATAACTTGTATTAAACTAATGCTTTTGATAAAGTTTGGTAGCCATGCTAATGTCGTAAGAAGACTAGTTAGAACATTACATTTGTATTTTTCCCGTTGCGCTTTTCGACACTTTAGTTTGCGACATCAGCATAGCTAGCTAACATTAGCAAACTCATAAAGTTAGTGCCTTATTTACTGGTTAAAGTTACCTCACTTAATGAGTTATAGTCACGTAGAAAAATTAAGGTTGTAAAGGTTATGTGTCATAGACCTGCCTGATACAATAAAACAATACATTGCGCTTTAAAATACAGCTGCATGTATTTTGCTGATACAGTAAATAAGCTTGATGAACACACTTTTTTCCACCGTAACACACGTGATAACACAAATGAGACCAAGATACAATGCAGGTTGGTCCCAGCTCCGGAGGTAGGGCTGAGCCAGGAGCTCTGCAGCAGAAAGTTATTGCTAAGTCTTGATTGTACATTTAATTTGTTACAACTGAGGCTAAGACACTTTGGAAAATACAACCGCTCAATTGCTATAAAAGTTACTTTATAACCATCTTATAGAGGCGGTTTTGTAGCGAAAATAAATTCTCCTTGATATTACACTATTTAAAAATCATCAAGCTGAAGAATTTTCCTCCTCACAATTCAATATATACAACTGGGATGCACCCACTGGAATTCCTCTGTACAACCATTAGCATATTTGAGTTTGAGGTGCAGTGGCAGTGACATCTCAGACTGTCTTCCTGAGCCTCAGGTGGAGCTGCGGTGCATTCCTGGAGCTAGGTACTCTCCCTGTAGGAGCTCCTGTGATGCAGCGGCTATGTAAATTGGGAGCAGAATATGTATGATGGATAATGGTAAGTGTCGTAAGTTTCTCTGCCATCTGCTCAGTAGTAGAATAATGAGAATACCTGAGGGGGTCTCTGTTACACCAACATCCATATGACTCTCCAACATCTGCTAAGTTACGTTAGCAGAGCCTTTAGAAATCTAAATATATCCTGATACTTTCAGGCTACATGGCAAAGCAAACAAATCACAGAGCTGGTAGTGATCTTCATCCATTCATTGCCAGCTGATGTATGATCAGCCATCGCTAGTGATAAAACAGGAAGTGCTTAGAGAGGTCCTGTAAAATGCTTAATTTGCAGTAGAGACGTAAGCGATGTATTATAGAGTTGGGTGCAGAATCCATGAATTTGCCATGCCAGAGTCCCTTCCACATTAGTGGGATTCTGTGATACAGTCACAGTTATTAAAAAGGCAGAGTCGAACAGGAGTGGCAAATATAACACCGAGGTGTGGGACAGAACAGCAGCTCTGCACTGTAGATCCTCCAGAACACTGGCACTGAGCAGTGGACACAACCAGACTGGAAAACGACCACATACATTAAAAAAAAGAAGAATTCATTCATTCAACATATTGTCTATCTCTCTATTTTATTTTATTTTTTACACTACGCAGCCAAACCTTTAAATGGCTTGTCCCTCCTTTATTTATGACTGATCAGATGCCTCTTTCAAACAGTCCCCAGTCAATTACTGGGATATCCTTTCAGGCATCGCTAGGGATTTTAAATATTCACAAAATGCCCTACTGCAGTGGTTCCCAACCTGTGGGCCTTGAAGGCATTGCAAGTGGGCCGCCAAATAATTTGCAAAACATTATGATTTGTGTGGAAACATTTCATTATTAAGATTTTTTTTTATTTGAACCTCTTTTCCTTTTTCTTTCTTGATCCTCCTTAGCAACGGTCATTACAGTCCTTGACAGCGGTCTGTACTACTGGATGAACAACGTGTCACATGTTCTAAATTGACCAGATCAGAATCGAGTATTCAACTAAACCGTGTAATAAAAATGTCTGTTCGTTACTGATGGCCAGTAAAATAAAAATAAAAAGTACTCTACTTTATTTAGCCTCCGTATTGTTTATGGTTGAATGTGGGCCGCGAATTTTTTTTAGAATCTTAAGTGGTCCCTGAGTTGAAAAAGGTTGGGAACCGCTGCCCTACTGTATACTGTATTTGTTTGTTCCAGCGCCTTTTCACCCATCCCATGACATTCCTGCAGTTTGGTAAGGCACAAGGGACAGTCCAGCAGATGGCGGTAAGGCAAGAATCTGCGGCCTGAATCTCCATACGCAGTGGAAGACGTCATTTTTCAGGAGAAAGGCTGAAGCATTGCTGAGCTCTTTCTCACCAAGACAATCCTTTAGGGCTGTTCATTGTTGTTCTTATAATACAACAAATCCATCCATTTCTGATATAAGTAATGCTAATGTAGCATCTTAGCTAACTTCTTCTGGAGCAATTTGAGCCTCTTTTGGAGCCGTCGTTTTTTTAGGCCATTGCAGTAGGGGGTTGAAAGGTACAGACTTGCCTTGCCTCACAGACATGAAGGACTCTGATTGGTTCTGGACACTGGCTGCCCAAACATAAACGCAGGCCAGGCCCTCCCATCTGACAATTCTGCCCTCCCCCAAAGAACACGTTGTTTCTTTTTTAGCACTTTCATATGTGTACGATGTATGTGATGAGATAGTAAGTCAAATTAAAAAAATACATAGAGTAATACGTAATACGGTCTTTTGTTAGTTGTGATTAGCCCACATTTAGACCAATCGCTATTCAGAACAGATGACGCAAGCAAGTTGTTGTGCGTCACACTGCTATGCCGACTATTCTGGAGTTGTTTATACTTTGCATTCTGTAGCCTGCCATTTCTGTTTTAAATTAAAACATTTACAACATAAATTGGCTTAAAGGATTTATTAACAATAAATGGTGATCAAAGAGCTGCAGGATGGTGGTGATCCTGCAGCTGCTGGAGCAGCATCCAATCTTTGACCCATCGAGGCAGCCAATACTAGCGCTCTCCTCCGAGGCACAGCTCCTTGTCCCGCTACCATCACCACCAGCGTTGCCACACCCAGTAACACACCTCCTCCTCCTCCTCCTCCTCCTCCTCCTCCTCCACCACAGACGCTACCTATCAGCACTCCAACAGGTACTGCTGCTGCTGCTATTGGGCCAGCAACCGTGTTACGCACCACATTACGCTCTGCATAATGTATTATGTTAATATTATTATGTTAATATGTTTGCTGCTTGGGTTAGCGGTTGCCCAAGTTTAAGGCCCAAGCAAACTGTTGCTGTCATGTTTTTATTGTCAATTTGTGCCTTGCTCATGCGTGCTGTGTTGTTTGTGCCACCGCACACACAATTTTGCAAAAGTGGTTTCTATGTTGCTCTTTATTTGTGTGTATTTGTGATAGGTGTGAGTCTTTACGCAATGCTGTTGGCCATGCTGTTCGATGTTATCTAAATTATATTGTGCCGCAGCACATGGCGGTTTTATGGGCCCTCCCATTTAAATCACATGCCCTCTCTGTAGAGCTGTTCCGGGCATGCATAAACGCATTGTTTGAAGCCTGACAAGATAGATCTTTGTGTGATATTTGAGAATCCAGATGCCTTGCACGGTAATTGGTGAAGGCACAACCCCAACCCTTTCCAGAGGGGGGTGGTTATGCATCTGAAGCTGTCCCTGCCTGTTGTAAAACAAAAAACTAAAACATATAAATGAATAAGTAAGTCTGATCTCGGCTACTGTATGGGAGTAATATGGTCACTGTAGACTTGAAACTCTCTTCAACGTGCAATGAGATGGAACTTCCTGTATATTACCGTATGGTATTAAAATGATACCATAGTAGATACAAATGCCCACAAGTTCATTGAGTTCACTATACAGTAAATGTACAATTCAATACCACATGCTGAAACCAAATGATAAGCCTTTCTGTGAATTTGAGGCAGGGTTAACCGATATGTTCTCTCACACAGTTTTATTTTTACCGTGTGACCACAGAGAGGCTCCACAGATCTCAGTTCTGCAGGGCATCAACAGAAGCACGAGTTCTCACCATTTCAGAATAATCTCTTTGGAAACTCACCCAGACATGCAACAGGCGGGGATCCTCTGCAGAGTGTTAGACAGATATCTGTACAGGAAGAGCACAGAGGGCGGCTGGAGGACGACGGGACCAGCAGCCGGTAGTGGGCTGGTTTCCATGGCACCTGAGAGAAAGACCTTTCTACTCCAGGCCCGGGGTCACAACATGTGATGAGGCTGTGGAGATAAATCCTCCCTTTCATCCTGCACGGCTTCTAGGCTGTGTGGAGGCAGCGCTAATGGAACGGATTCACACACATAACCCTCTGTTTGATTCTAATCCATTTGGACTGAGAAGCAAATGCATGGGAGCTCCACGTCCACTCTGTTTCCAAACATACAGAGCAGCATATATGTACAGCAGTCACAGCAGATAACTACTATATGGAAAAAGCAGGAGACAACTCTTCAGCTACAGTATTTGCTGTTTTACTTTATACATTTAAAAAATGGCATCTGTTTTACACAATCTTTGATTCACTATGGCTGCCAAAGATAACTATGAGTGACCTGCCAATATCCACAATATTTCCTTTTATGTCTTTGGCCACAATTTATAATCCCTTAAAGCTTTTTCTATAATAGACTAATGCTACATTTACAGTGCAACTCTACTAACCGTGCTCTTTTTAGGTTTTTCTATTAGCAAAAGTTGTGGATTGTACCTGCTACCTTTTTAGTTCCACTTCAGATAAGGTTCCAAGCTAGCTTAGCCTGTACAAGAGTTACAACACTGTAGACTACTGAAGGTCAGTCGTTGCGAGACATATGGTGATCCTGCACAAACCCGACATTTTGTAAATAGCCAAGCTAGGGTCAATAGCAACCACATTTTAAATTCTCTTGATCAAGATTTGTTTAAATGGCCTCGAAAATGACTTGTGCACTACGACATTCCTGTGTTTGTTTGCAGATGAAAAGATTTGGCGAAATGTACATTGAAGATGATGTAGAAGTTTGAAAGATTTACATGAGACAGCTTCAAAAATAAAATGTCAAGGTGAAAGCTCAGTCTCTTGCTGCCATGTGTGAGCGAGCGCTACACGAAGATCCATGGTACAGCACGGTTTGAGCAGAGCAGCACTGGAGTATATTCGGGAGGAGGTCTGAATGGATCAATACATCACAGAACAAGGAGGATGTGCTTCAGCAGGGGCCCCAGAACAAGACAGGCCCATTGCTCAGCCACTGTCACAGCAGTGGATCCCCGGCATCTCACATGCATCTCACACAACAAGGATAAAGACAGATGTGAGGACAGGTGTATAAACTGAAGCAACTCGGGACACAACATAGACACATAAACTACTCCTGTGAGAAACTGAGCTACTTCGGCTAACACGGTTCTCATACAACTGTCTTTTTTCATTATAATAACATGCAAGTCTGTTTAAGCAAAGGTTGGGAAGGTACATCTTACTTACAGTAGATACATGATACAGTACAGTTGTTGCATTGCCACTGCATGGCTCGACTCGACTCCCTTAACATTTTCTTTTTTGGTGTTATCATTAGCAAACATTGTGAATAGTAGCCTGAGTGGTATCTGTTTTTTTTTCTTTTTTCGTACCAACTCAGCCAAAGTTCCAACTGAACCAAGCTGACACCAAAGGAATGGGACCCAGATTGCTGTGGTAAGGTCTCCTACAATGCTTTTAAAAAAAATTCACTTTAGAAATACCGTATCCCAACTAATAACGCCATGGTCAAGTGAACACATACAGACATTCCTCTGTTTGGTTGCTGATCTAATCTAAGGATCCAGCAAGCGATGCAGCTTCACAGTGACAATGAGCTAATAAACCCACCTACCCTGAGGGGCACTATCTGCAGTTGAAAACAGTATCAACAAAAGCACCTGTTACCAGAAATGTAGTCAAATGGAGCCGAGCCATACCATGCAGTGGAAATTCACAAATGTGCAGCAAAATTGCTGTTTTTCTGTCTTATCAGGATTTGGTTGAGACAGGTTTTAATCAGAATTCCTCCAAACAATATGCTAACTATATAATAGTTCACATTTTGGGAAATATTGCCTATGTCACTGTGACGCTGCCCAGTCAATCAGTAAATTGTTTGTTTGAGAGCTTCTGGTAATCGAAGCGTAATCCTTGGACAGAGCAGGCTAGCAGTCTTAATGCTAATCCAGCTGCAGGCGGTAGCTTCATTTTCACCATACAGACATTAGAGACTTGTATTGATCTTCTCATTTAACTCAGCGAAAAAGTTATTTTGAGCATTTCCTCGAATATCAGACTATTCCTTTAAATAAAAATCATGTGTTCTACTTCTACACGATTCTGCTGGGCTGAGTATTGGAAATTAATGTGACTGTTAATGTCATCATCATATTAAATGACTTGCCCAAC
Organism: Trematomus bernacchii; assembly: GCF_902827165.1. Classification (NCBI taxonomy): domain Eukaryota; kingdom Metazoa; phylum Chordata; class Actinopteri; order Perciformes; family Nototheniidae; genus Trematomus; species Trematomus bernacchii. Next base: position 3,798,627 of record NW_022987708.1, read on the forward strand.
ACTTGTTTTAGCTATAATCAAATTTGAAAATAAGAACAATTACAGACTAGTTACAGTCGTTACAATTAGCTTTTCCCAAAGTTGTTTCTAGGAATCTACTTGAGAGGAAGATTTAAGGCTTAAGTATTCTCCAAACTAACTTATCAAACTTGTTTTATGTATTCTATAATAAGTAAAGGCCTATTAAGCTACCTGATGAAGATGATAGATACAAATGATGGTCTTTTCAGACACATTAGTGGTGATGCCCTTAGGTGTACACATGAGAGGGAAGAATTAGTCGTGTGAAGAATGAACATTTCAAACCACACGTCCTCCCACCTGGTTCATCGCTGCATTAAGAGAGCTTAACCTTTGGATGGTCCATTTTGGAAATGTATTCAACTTCAGGAAAGAGGGGTTTCTCGCTGATGGATCTGACATACATTTCCTTTGAAGCAGGCCCAAAAACAGGGGTCAGCAACTTTAGGAAGTGGAACGTGGTTAACCATTGACACATAGCAATAAGTGTGCAAGATGATGTTTTGGAAAGGTTCAAATGCACTCTCATCCGCATGCCAAATAATGTCTTTAACAGCCAGTGAAAGAAGTTTGTTGGGTTATCATTTAACTCAGATGTTAATTAGTTCATAAGAATGGCAACTTCTTTGTATAGTGCTCTCATATATAAATACAATGTCCTGATTATGGGAGAAATGTGTTTTTGGGCCAGAGTGCCTTTATTAGCGACACAGTGCTGAAAGGGAGAGGAATGTCGAACCTGTGTACTTTGCAGCAGAATCAACATATTCTTTCTAATATAAATTGTGTTTTGTATGTTAATTATATGGATCAAATGAGTCCAAATATACTGTATTAGAGTTGATGGTTGATTGCTGTATGTTGATGTTATCCTTAATAATGATATATCGCTCTGATTACAAGAACATCAAATAAATGGTGCTTCATATCAAAAAGTTTGCAGACCTTTGTCTCAAATGGTTTAATTAGAAATACAGTGCAGAGATTTTAGAAGAACTACCTCAGGTCTTGGGAATAACTGAAATAGAATTCCGACATGAAGTTGTGCCTGATCACTGCTTTTCCACCTGACCAATCCTCAGATACAATGTCAAGTCATCACATAAAGGTTACTGACAGTCTAGTTACCCTTCACACACCAGTAGCTGCTTGCCCTTTCTATCATTCATTCACTACTTTTTTTTCAGCCACCTGTCATATTTCTTACAACATTGTTTACCTCTCATGTCAGTGCAGGCTGGGTATATTTTCACAGCCCCTTATAGCCCAGCCAGTGAGCTATTATAGAAGGGAAAATATCTCTTACCTGAACTTTGAACAGACCCCTCCTTGCCTTTAAATCCAACCTGTTTAGTGTTTGTGCTGGTGGGCTGCCGGAGACTTAGACGAAGCTATAATCAAACCCCAAGATAAATTAAGAGGCAAGCGTTGACTCAGCATTTTGTTGCCCTAGCGATCCATTGACCCTGAGGGCCGCAGCAAGAAAATTGAGAAATGCTCGTTTTAATGCCTATCCAATATATACGGCATCTACCTCGAGATGGGGCTGTGCAATCAACCACTAATCCATTAGACAGAGATGTTTTTCAAAGATTGACGCGTTATTGTGCTGCTGTCTGCACTGGCTCACGTTCAAGGTTAACCTTTTAGAGACGCCTGATTGTTGCTAGAAGGTTAAACAACACATTAACATGCATTAAAATATTAAATTATGGCTCCATTTACTATATGAGAGAAAAACAACAACATAAAAAAGGCTTTTAAAATTATGAAGGCAATTGATGAAGTGGGAGGCTGGAGCACAGGCGTTTACTCTGGGAGGGGGGAGGGGGGGGGGGGGGGGGGGAACGGGGCTGTGGAAGTGAGATGGTTTTGAAATGGGCAGAGCGGGTGCAGTTCCGTCAGAATGAGGGCTTCGTTTATTGCCGGGTTAATGAACTGATGGTGAGGTCAAGTATTGAAGCCAGTTGCAATTAAGGTGACTTTTCCCATAAGAGATGGCCATTGCCTGGGATACAAACGTATTCAAGCAGCCTCCTCTCCTGATTTCTGCAGCAACGTGTGCCGCAACAGAAATAGCTAGTCTGTGGTTACATGTGCGCTACATACATCTTCCAGCAAGAGTAAACCACACCGCAGGAGGCCGGAGAGAAGCCCGTCTCTGTTACAGTATATTGACAGTGGGAAGACTCTGAATAAGTGACGCCTCCTGTCTGCTTGAGTGAAATACAACCTTGTTCCAGAGGATTGGCAATTAACTAATCTGAGCGCTACAGTGCAGCTACAGTGGCAGCAAGCACTCCTTCCCTATCCCGTCCATTTAAGTAATTTAAGGATTGGAAAGGTTGTCCCATTTCCAACATTATAAAGGAGCAATCCCATCATGCATGTCTTCACCCTGGCTGTCCCATCTCATGCTGTCTCCAGTCAAATGTCTCTGACTGACAGCATTTCCTTTTTAAGGCTCCCACAGCAGCAGCTTCAATTTACCGTGTGCAGTGCCAATAGTGGCCGGGGTTAGGATGCATATATCGGATAAGGAAAGCTTGGAGGGGGAGGGAATAAAGAGAAGGAGGGATGGAGTAAGGGGGAGAAAAGGACAGACAGAAAGACAGAGAAGGAGGAGAGAGAGGAGACCCTGTCACTTGGAATCACCATCACGGAGCAGGTGAAGAGAGATAAATGTCAAAGGACTCTCAGCAAAATAAAACAACAACTCGCCTGCACTCATCCAGGCAGGCACAAGTCAGGCACAGTTCGTGAGTCTCCTGGCCTCTGGACTAAATAGACAACAGAAGAAGAAGAAAGAAATCCAAATGCAAATAATAAAACACTGAAAAAACTGAAACATGGACTTTAATTAAGTGTATGTTGTCAACAAATGTCACGTCACTGTATTAGGTTAGTTGAAAGCAATAATATTAAGTTGAACCTAATGTTTTATTTAATCCTAGTATTATTGCTTTCAACTAATCTAATTATGTGTAATCTGTTGACATAATACATTCAAATAACGTCAACGTTTCAGTGTTAACAGTGTAGAAGGCAATGGGTTTAACTAATATGGACTAAGCATAAGCAAATCAATAGGTTAACCCTGATTAATACTCATGTGCGTGTGAATATTAAACTCTAAAACATACTCTGGTAGAAATATTGTGACGTGAGATGTAATACCTAAAAGTGCAGGAAAGTCTCCAAAATGTGGTCTAGGTCCCATGTGTGTGGAGAGTGTCACAGCTGCGGTGTGACAGGTCCTCCTGGAGGCCCTATCCTCACAAACACTCCGAGGCTGCTTTTATTAAAACTACCCCCCCCTAGCACCACCCCCCAACAAAAATAACAGAGAATGGAGCCAGGGCTCTGGAGCCAAGTAGCTGTTGCTGGAATTTTTCTGGCCTAATTTGCATTAATAAAGAGGCTGTTCCTTGTCGGAATGTGTTTTATCCGGCTCAAAAAATCCCTGGGCGATCCCTCTCCGTAGAGCACTGGGAGAATCCGACTGTCAGAGCCGACAAGACAAATGAATCCCGGTGTCAGCGCCGAGTGGCTCCGGCTGACAGATTGAGAAGAACTGTCCCTCTGTCGACAGGCATGCTTCATTTTCAAATTAATAAATCTGAATAAAATATTTTACCCTTCATTATGAGTGCTGCCGCTGTGACAGCTTTGCTGAACAGGGCTGGGATGGGGGTGTGGGGGGGGGGGGGGGGGGGGGGGGTGGATGCTGCCAGTGAAAACAGCTTGCACCAAATCCACCTGGGCTTATGCTGTGTATTTATAATGTTTGCATGTGTGTGTGTGTGTGTGTGTGTGTGTGTGTGTGTGTGTGTGTGTGTGTGTGTGTGTGTGTGTGTGTGTGTGTGTGTGTGTGCCTGTGATGTGTAGGCGTGGTTTTTGTTTGCGGTTTGTCTTCTGTTATGCACATGCACATTTTATGATTTATTTCTCCATTGATTCTCCACACGCATGTTTTCCGCTCAGCGCTCCCCGAGCCCCCCGTGTTCCACCAAAGAGGACGGGACAAACAGAAATAACTAGCGCCGCCGCGGTACAGTAGTGATAGACTCCTCACATATTCTCCCCTCACACCTAGCCATATGGAGACACGTCAACATGGCAGAAAGAACTCTTCAATGAGACTGTTGAGCTGGATGTAAATGCTGAAGGTAGCTTTTGGCTAGCGACAAAGGAGATGTGTGTCCCCACTCAAAAGTGTCAGTTCAAATGTATACGATGTGTGATTAGATTAGCTACAAATTATCGGAAAAGAGCACAGAGAGGATCATTCAAGTAAATGACATTACACATTAAGGTAGCATTACACTACGGCTTGTAAGGTTAGCTACAAATGATCAGAAACGAGAGGACAAAGAAAAGTCCAGTCAATTTATCCATACAATAAGGAAGCATAATAATAAATGTTAGCTAGTAAGTTTAGCTACAAATGATCGGAAAAGAGCAGAGAGAATAAGTAAAGTGATCTCATTTATACAAACAAAGGGTTGGATGGGTTTGGTTGGTTGGATGGATGGATGGATGGGTGGATGGATGGATGGATGGATGGATGGATGGATGGATGGATGGATGATGGATGGATGGGTTTGGTTGGGTTTGGTTGGTTGGGTTTGGTTGGTTGGTTGGTTGGATGGTTGGATGGATGGGTTTGGTTGGTTGGGTTTGGTTGGTTGGGGTTTGGTTGGTTGGTTGGTTGGTTGGATGGATGGATGGGTTGGTTGGTTGGGTTTGGTTGGTTGGGTTTGGTTGGTTGGTTGGTTGGATGGTTGGATGGATGGGTTTGGTTGGTTGGTTTGGTTGGTTGGGTTTGGTTGGTTGGTTGGTTGGTTGGATGGATGGATGGATGGATGGATGGATGGATGGATGGATGGATTTATTGTGAAAAGCTTGGCATAGAGAAGAAGTAGGTTCTCGAAATTAACTGCGTAATTTCCAAGCAAAACCATGCCTCAATTTAAACCCCAAATCAGGAAAGTTTTCAATAATTCAAATAAAAATACTTAAATTTGGATTGAAACTAATTCCTCATTTTCAGAAGCTTACTAATATAAGAACAAGTCCAAGTTTCCAGTGGCTTTAACAATTCCCTTTTCATTCTCCAAACCACAGCTGATCATGTGAAGGGAAGTAAATGAGGATTGATCAAAAAGTCGAGTGTTTAGCAGTGAATGAACAGACAAGTCTCCCGGCAAAACAGTGTGGTGGGTATAAGTAGATGTTGAGTGACAGATTGATGGGGTGAGAGGCATAATTGCTGGAGATAAAAAGGAGTGGAAAGAGGGGGATGTATAAACATAACACACAGGACTCATAATCCTGCAATATAAGCCCTCCAGGGTGAGAGAGGAAAGCATGAAGGTGGGTTGTACCCAGTCACTCATTCTGGATGCTAAATTAATATGCAACAGCAAACACTAATATGCCTTTTGAGGATATAGCATATTGTGCTAGACTTTAAGCTTGTGAAGTTGCCTGAGGGCAAATTCCTATGAATAACATACATAATACAATATCATGTAGGGTTTTTATTGTGCTGTTTATCCTGTCAATTGCCTTTGAGCTCTTCTGCTGCCTATTTTTTATAACATTTACTACAAAATCCATAAAATGATGGTGTAATGTAATAGCTGATATTTGGTGGTATGAGATATTAAAGGCCAATTACCTAGCCAAAAGGACTGACAAATAGAAGTAAAATAATCATTTTAAACAACAACTTAACATCAGTACAGTTTAAAGCAGTGCACAATAGTGATCAGTGTGTTTCTGGGGATCTCCGTGTACGTAGAAGCTACATAGGAGCCATTCCTGAGAGGTAACCAGTTTCCTTTAATCAGCATACAAAGAAAGAGTGCCATCCAGCCAATTAATTTACACCAGCCGACATGTGTATAATAATGACAGGCAGCACAAAGGACTCCATGTTCCTCCTTATGTAGGCCTTCAATATTTAAAGAAGAGTACGTGTTTTTGGCAAGGCTACGGCGATGCATGTCAGTTAAACTTCTTAGACGTCAGCCTTCTCTGTGAACATCACATCATCAAAGATGACATTTCATCAACTAACTCAATAAATAATAGAACACAGTGCCTGCCATTTGAACCTTGGGTGACAGCATCTGAGGAAATTGGCACCCGGTAATTTGCTTTCTTATGTCTTCTGTCATCTTTTATTAGAGTTATCACCTGTGCATTGTAATGCCCGAGTACAGTGTGTGTTACTGTAAAACTCAGGGTGGGTATACATTTGATTCACTTACTTGATATTGAAGAATTTATCTGTAAAGAAGGAAGCCTTAAAATATTCAATATTTAAAAGACATCTATCGAGGCTGACTTGATTTGACATCCTTGCTGTGACCATAGATGGATAGAAATCAAGTAAACAGAGCGGACAGACAGTGACAGCGCTGTGTTTGTGATCTCCTTCCAGCGGACGGGGATTGTTCGGGAGGAAGCCGGAGAAATGTGCCAGCCCTAATGCCTTATGGCAACTCATGCCCAGCTGATAAGACAATATTTCATGTAGGTTCAGGGCCAATAAGGCGCCTTTTCAACACCAAAGAGATGAATGGGGCCCGACTGCTTGATCAAAATGCCAGACACACAAGCACACACACCGTCCTGAGAATGTAAAACACACACACACTCATACACACTGATTCAGATGGTAACACACTGTGTGTATAGTGATACTGTAATTTGAGTGACAGGACTACCTCTCTGTTGGCACTGTGCTCTGGATCAATGTAATGATTCTGTTTTATGGGATTGTTTGAGTAATCTAACCTTTTATTTAAGCCTGCGTTTGATTTAGATTCCAAAATATAGGTCATAGCTGAGATATAAAGTATTTATATTACCATATATATTCTGAATAATTTCAACCTATTAAAAGGAACCCGCACAAAAGTACTTAGTATTGGTAAGGAAAAGATTGTGGTTTTGGTTGAAAACAAAAAGGATGTTCAAAACAATCTTAACTAAGCATTCAACATTACAGTTACTTGAAAGTGCGGTTCTTTACATACGGTAGCTAAAAGGATCCTTATCAACCGTGTAGGTCGTAGAAGATTTTAATAAAACACCGATTTTTGACGCTAAGTGGCAAGGATGTAGCAGCATTGTGTTTCAGGGAACATTTAAAAACATGTGCTTGATATACTCACAAGTTACAGAATTCTATGATTGATACTTTAAGCATATCTCAATGTTCCCGCCATGCTCCTCTAAATAGATGAATGAATACATTCACGTGATAACCATTATAACTGGTGTAATGAGAATGTATGAACTAATGCTGTAGAGCCCTTAGAATATTAGATTACAGCTAGATTAGATTACATGTACAACATGTAGATAATAATAATAGCGGTCAACATTCTTGACCCTATGCTGTTGTTGTGTTCTGGTGATTGGATTGCAGGCCGAGGAAGGGTTAAACCTTTAAAGAGATATACGTACCTCAGCGTTGACCCCTTGCTCTCCAAGGTATCTTCCCTGTGCAGGATTCTTATTCAACTCCGAACTGACAGTGTTTTTAATCTTTTCTTTGCCTCTCTCCTGGAGATTGGGGAAACAAAAATCAATAGACTGTGGCAGGCGATCTAGAAGCCTTTGAATTACAAGGCCTGGATCCAGGCAGCTCGTCAGCCTTGAGCAGGGGACCATGGGAGAATCATCAGAGACCAAGGGCAGGTCACAGGTTCAGGTCAGGAGCGCGCGCAGAAAGCAAGGTATTTACTGTCCGTGCACGAAAATGAGAAAAAAGTCCAACGTGGCACCAAGGGAGCCTCGAATCCTCTCTGTTCATTTCTTCTTTACAACAGTTGTAGCTCTCCCACCTCGCTGCTCTCCCTTCGGATGATATACTGGGCCTGAGCCTGTGATAATGCCCACACTACAAATCTGAGAGCAGAACATATCGACACCTGGGTCTGTCATTATCCGTTAATCACGCTGCTGACGTACGTTTCAATCCAGGCTTCTTGGCAGCCCACCAAGCTACATAAATGACATCAGATAAATCCACGGGGGCCACAGAGCAGATTCTTCCATCCGAACTCCAGATACCAGGCAAACTTACGCACTAAAACTCATCATTCTGCTTATCAGGACAGATGCACATCGCACACAAATTATGATACTGACCATAAACTACACGTGGAATGTGAGTATATTTCATTTAATAGCCCCCTTAAGGGAAATTCAGTTTAGTTTTCATCTGTTAAACAAATGATCATATTACCATACTTATGGTTTAGTGTTTCGTGACTGTAATTCATCCACAAACAAATTGCATTATAAGAATATTAGTAGAAGAAAAGTCGATAGTACATGGAAACTAGGTATTTTTGTTACATTGAGGACAATAATATATTGCACATATTTTACGACACTAAAATAAAATGTAAATTAATTAAAAGAATCATTGCATTTCCTGCCTGGACTCCTCAAAATGCAATACCCATACAACAGACCACTAGTGTCAATTGTATTATGACAGGGGGATCTAAGCCAATTTTTTGGGACCAAGCTAAGTTTTTAGTTTTAGTTTCAATTTACAACACAACCAACACGTTTACAACTGCGACTGTAATCTTGGGAAAAAAGTTTCCCTAAAACGTAATTGAGAATAAAGTTAGCTGTAAGGGAATGAATATGTTTAGGAGACAGGGTTTGCTTATTTATTTTTATTTAATTGTACATTACATGAAATTACTTTTGTGACTTAAGATAACATTGTATACAACTGTCTTGATTAGATGTGTTTTTTTTCTGTGTGTTCTCTATGGATCCTACAAAGGAAGGATAACATGGCAGTAAACTATTCAATCATTTACAGTTTTATTAGGAACACCCTCCCAGCTCAATCCCATTGATCAGCCCTGCAATAAATCGCATGTCTATGATGCTGATAATGTTCAGTTGAGTTACATTGTGTCCTGCCACAACTAAAGCCCCTCCCCTTATTAGAGGAGATGCTATCAGGTTTGACGACCGGGTAACAACGTTTCTTTTTAAAACCAGTTATGCATCTGACTGGAAGGATGACAATTAGACCAACTGTATTGTTTAACATAAATGTGATTTATGAATACGCTGTCTCCTACAAATTACGTTCCAATACAAATGAAATACATTCTCAAATACGTTTTGACGAAAGCTCTAACCATTGAGTTATCCGGCTGCCCACGGAAACATGTCTTGTACAGGATTATGCAGTTTAATTTTAGGTTACAGTTGTATATTTAGACATAACAAAACAATACACAACAAAACTACTTGCGTCATGGTTTGGAAAAGCCCCCAGGAAGTGCTCCGGACGTTGAAACAAAGTTTTGTAGTGGCAAAAAAGTGGTACTACAACTTCCGTGCCAGTCCATGGCGTCATTGGGCCCAACAAATACTTTTTCCCATTGACTTACATTTGAGATGAATCAACTACCCAGTAAGATCACTTGAACAGCACTTCAAATCACCAGGGCCTAAGAGTTATTTGACCTCTCCATTCATTTGACTGAACCTAGGCCTGGCCAGTTCTCTTTATACATCCATGGGTTTGGACTTCTTAGAAACTAATTTGTGATAAGTCAAAGACAACTGTGATCCAGGACAAAAATACATTTCCCTTTAAAAGTAATTGCCAATGCCACTTTGTTGAATGGGAATATAGTTTGAAGGACAACAGGCTGGATTTATTGTGTTGAAATCAGTTTATCAGTTTATAATTTCATGTTTTGAATTACACTTTTTATGTCCGACAGTGGTTGTGGCTTAAACATGCACTATTAATGGAAGAAGAAACAGAGACATGCCCATAGTAGTGTTTTACTGCAAAACAAATCATGACATTAACTGTATATTTAAGACCCACTTATTGAAGTTACCCAACACTGTGAGTATGTTTTCTACTGACTGGACTGCCATCAGAGCAACTCCTTTGCCCTGCAAGTCTCCATGTCATTGTATTCATAATCCTTGATGTCATCTCATCTTCGGGACATTGGTCCAGTAGGAAAATATTGCTTTGTAAACACTACATCATCCACCTCGCGTCAAACGTGGTTGAGATTTAATATTTTCCCTCAGCAAAAAATAATGCCTGATTAATTTCTGCTTGAGAGTCCAGCCTGAAGCACTTTGATCAATATGTGTGCAACTACCTGCCAATGCTGGACTGACTGAGTAATTAGTCAATGCGCTCGGTGGGCCTGACGGGGGGGGTAATGAAGTCACACAGGCTAAGGGCTGCCAGGAAGAAAATCAGCCGTTATTGCAATCCAAATAAAGACGGTTTCCCTTCAAAGCCTTGAATGTATAGATGGATGAATTGAGAGAACGCCATCAGATGCTCAGATACATCACAACAACACAACTCATCTGCATCCCCCCCCCCCCCCCCCCCAACATACGCTGACAGAAGTAGAGAGCCCGTTCATTTGCACGAATATTAATTCCATCCAAGATTGAGGAAGAGCGCTATAAATATCCGTGACCGCCTGATTGCTCCGGGAAGATCAAACGGAGACAAACAATGTACTTTCTAAACAGTTTGTTCTGAGAGAATCATGACAGAAATAACTGACAGCTCTTGATGAACAGGAACATCCAAAGATCAGACAAGTTTTTATTGCATCAGAAATTAATTCTAAAAATGATACATCACTCAATAGCATATTAAAAGCATTCAGCTCCCGCTTGAAGATTTTTTGATTTCCCTGACAACGGAGTCTAATTAGACCAAACACGTCTCTGTTTGTCTGACTGAAATAACTCAATTATAGAAACTCCAAACATCTGGATGCACACTCGCTGAATTGATTAGAACACATTTTTCCTGAAATGATTAAATAAGACAGTAATCACTTTAAAGGCAGCTCCATCTCCATTAGAAGTATGCAGAAGTCAAAAGATGTGGAACCTCAACTAATCCAATCACGGCTGAAACCACACTCCTCATTATGTGCCGTTACACCAGAGTGTGACAAATAATCAAATGTGCACAAATAGGTTTAGAATCGCAGACACGGCATATCTAAACTGGTTATTTTTTACTTATCTTGTTCTTTCATATTCAATGCCATGAGTTCCTATTGCTTTTATTTTTAGGTTGTTTTGTTTGTGACAGATTACACATATAATTATAATTATGTGCAAATGACTTTTGGCTGCTTCACTGATGAACGCTGTGAGTTTTGGACACTATTCAGAATCAGAATTCCTTTATTTGTCCCGAAACTGGGACATTTACGGTATTTCAACAGCAAGAGTTGAAGTCAAAAGATTGAGTCAAAAGAGTAGACTTACGTATTATATTAAAAATGATGCATACGGTATTAATAATACAAAAGCTCAATGAGTAAAAACAAATAACAGATGGTAAAAAAAAGTTAAGTAGAAATATATTTATAAAAAATCGGACCATAAAAATATTGAAATAGGTGTTAATGTAGACAGATTGCAAATGAATTGAAAGACAAATAAAGGGTATATTGCACACACAACTTTTATATTCACATATTCAGGCATGTTTTTGGAAAGGCTTTGGCCCGTGGGCTTATTACCTCTCCCTGTGTAGCCTTTGCCTATCAGCCTATTACGGGTGACAGGAGGACAGAGCCGAATCCTCTGTGGCCTTTAATTTCAGGAGTGGAAAGAAAAAGAAAACCCAATTGAAACTTTCTCTCAATGATTTGCTTCTTGATTTGACGCTGGACTTTTCCCATTGTCACAAAATCGATGGAGGCGAGACAGGCAGGGCCTAACTGGAGAGGCTTTTGGCTTTTCATGCCGAGCAGAGTGGAGGCAGAGCGTCAGGGTTAAGTGATGTGTTTCTGACGCTGAGTGGGTCTGGGACACCCCATTCGCTCAGCCACCCTCTGGAACTCGCAGGCCTAATGGCAGGGCAAATCACTGGGGGGAAGGGGACTGACTCGCTGTGTGTGAGAGTGTGTGTGTGTGCTTATCTATTGTCCATGTGTTTGCTTGTGTTTAGAGGAGAAAGTCTCTCGGGCATTGCATTGTTCATAAAAACCAAGCGAGGGCCGCAACGTAATGACTTCAATCACCTCCCCGAAATCAAAATTAAAAAGTGGGACATCACAATGGTCACAGCTATTATCATTGTAATGGGGTGGCCACAATCTGCCAGCTGCTGTGTGTGCGAGTGCATGTCCTGAGTGTGTTTGTGTGTTGGGGTCATCTCTGTCCCTTCCCTTGTGTCACCTTTGATCGAATGAATAAATACAAATACAAGAGAAATGTCACTGCTGTCAGGCCAAAATCTCCAGAATGTCAGCTTGACAGGAGCAATAATCCTTAAGATTTTCATTACATCAAATCCAATTTGAGATGCTATTCATGTCTGGCATTTTTTACGCAATAGCCATTCAATGAATTTGCATTCCTCTGCGGCTATACTGCCAGAAAAACAACAGCACGCCAAAAGGTCCTTATGCAGAGAGAGGCTTGATGGGTGGGTCAAGTGTTGGGCTTTGAAGAGAGGCTGCTGTTGGCTGTGACCAAAACCAGAGAACCAGGTCATTTTTGGACCCAAACCTTAGCTAAGGTAGTGTAGATATACAGCTTTATAAATATAACACTTATAGATGCACCATTATGGCATCAATAACATCGACCATCGCATGATTACGTATTTTCAATGAAAGTGCAGTTGAGTTCTTTTAGCATCACCTTTGTCTTTTTCTAAATCCTTAAGAATTGTAATACACATCTTTCCTTGACCTCGTGACATTTTCCATCGGGGTAAGAGAAAATGGCTAGGACATATTTTTTTGACCATCTGACTATACAACCTAAGGAACAAGAGATAATAAAAAAACAATGCATGCACATACTGGACGAAATGCGAAAGACGATATGGTGCATGTGTGCATTTTGAACAATGCTGGGGAAAACATTTGCTAATGTTGAGTTACCATGTTTTTCATTTGTCGTAGCTAAAACATCTCAACAGACACAAGTAGTCAAGTTGAAAACAAGTCGTCTGCGGCGTCAAATGAATTGGTAACAAACAATGGAGAATGGTGAAATTACAAACCAAGTTGTCCAATAAAAACATTCCAGACGTCTTGCCGCTGCTGTAACTCGTGTTTGTTCTGTGCAAAAGGCATTATTAGAGACATTATGGCCATGCTTGTTGGCTCACTAGACATTTATGGTGAGTGTTTCAACTGATAGAACGGATGTTTGCAGTTACAAAAATAAAACCAAAACTGTAATTAAAACAGTTTTTCCCTAAAGGATTATTTTTCTTAAAGGTCAACAAAGAAGTCACTTAACCATAGAGGACCTTGTAATCCTTCAAGGTAAAACATGATCATTTTAAGGTTTTCATCTCAACAGTCACATCATGCAAAACAACCCATTACGTTTGACATCACAATGAGTGATAGTAATGAAGCTCCTGACACTGAGTTCGGCATAAAGGACTAGTCAAAGAGCATTGAACCAGGAGCACGGATTCCTGAGAAGCCTGAGTAAATGCTCTTAGGCAGATAGGGAAGGCCATAGCCATTTGGGTAAGTAGGGAGCAATTACACATGAGGATGATTTAGGGGGATGCTGTCACCGTGGTGAGGAGCCAGGACCTCTGCAGATGAAATGAAAATGGCCCGTATAATGGCAGAAGCGACAACGCAGCCACTTTGGATGGACTGACTATTACTGCACGTCAACGCGGGCAAGAAAAAGAGCAAAACTATGAGGGGGGCAATTAGAGAACATGAAAGAAAATGGATCACTGAGGCATCAGCGCTGAGGAGAATGTTACAGCAGAGGACTTCTGAGCAGGACTTAATGCAGTGATTTATAGAATTTGTCATCGCAGACATGTATGTTATAAATTTCCACACTGCAGTAATAGCGATAATGAGGTCACCAACTGTACAGTGTCATCTCAGCACTTTGGGGTTCAGGCTCAGCGTTGAGAGAGGTTACCCGACCCGGCATTCTGAATCATTAGAAGATGGCATCAGTCACCAAACATTACCTTAATGCAAATGTCAGTCTGACTTTGGGTTTGTCTCTGTCTCTTGTGATAGAGACTCTCGGATTAGCGGAACAGCTAGTGATCAGTTTAGGAAGGTCATCATTCAAAATCCACACTAAATACAGCCCAGAAACGAACACTCATCTGCATCATCATCATCATTATCCACACGACCATCATCATCATAATCATTATGTAAATATGCTCCCAACATTTTGCAGTTTGGATCCTGGACGGCGCAGCAGGCCCAGTCTTGCATTTGCATGTGCATATTTCAGTGTTTTTCCCAAGAACGCGCCGCAGCAATTAACACAGGATTAATTGGCATCTTTATCTCATTAGGGCCAATCAGATCAGAGTATGATGAGGTTTCGGCGTGCTCCCATTTGTTTAAGCCGATTGTGGTAATTGCTGTCATTATTATGGGCTCTTTAGCGTCATCCGTGGGCCTCCTATCCCTGCCTGGACCCCATAAAGCCCAGCCATGTGTCACGGCTCAGTTTAGTTAACCCCTGGAACGAGCCCGGTGGTGCCGGCGTGTGGTTAACGGTCGAGCGGTGATTAGCACTCCACACATCAACCCATTAACACGTCGCCCCCCTCTCAAACTGCCTTTGTGTTCACTCCTAATTACGGTCCTACCTTCTCCAAATAAAAAACTTAACAAGCCCCACGTGAGGGGGGCCATGTATACACACTATGGAATCAGGCACACCAAGGTTGAATATGTGGAAGTGTGTTTTACAAAGCCCCAGGGCCTCGTTTATCAATCGCGCAATGATATACTTCACCACTGTGGCACGTACACGCCATAAAATACGATAGATATCACTTTATAGACAATGAGAGGGAATTATGGTTATTTCACACACTGATATTAACGTTTTGAGTAGGGCTGATATGAGGAACACGGAAGAGGTCTTCCCTACGCCCACAATATATGTTTTACAGCATCCTCACCATAATAAATACAATGTGGATCTAAAGCATGAGGCATCAGAAGACAGTATTTCTAAGAGAGGGAGCTATTACTTCAACACAAACTCAGATCTATAGCCCACCGGAGAGAAGTAGCAGACGGATATTGAGATATAGTGTACAATAGAAAAAG
Source organism: Trematomus bernacchii (assembly GCF_902827165.1). Taxonomy (NCBI): domain Eukaryota; kingdom Metazoa; phylum Chordata; class Actinopteri; order Perciformes; family Nototheniidae; genus Trematomus; species Trematomus bernacchii. The sequence goes on from NW_022987708.1 coordinate 3,813,791, forward strand.
GGAGCCATTGATCCCGCAGAGTGCAAACTTTACACTTGCTGCTAAGTTCTCTAAAGGGGGCAATCAAATGTTATATGCTCGTAACTATTTCACCCCCTCTAAATGTTAACAACTGTGCACTCGTGCTATACGGCGCGTCCCCTTTGTTGATCCGCCACCGTGATGAGCCCCATCGTCATGGATTTGTAATATAATAACAATCTGAGCCCATACGATGTAACGAGGTGCGAGTGTTTCACCTTGACAACTAAAGTAAATTCATAGGGCCAATATACTGCACTCACAAGTCAACCAAGTCCTTTGGGTGCTCTAAAAACATATGGGAGAGGATCTATCTGTCAAACTCTTTGAACGAGGGCAGTGTTCTCTGCCCAAGAGGCGCTCTGATGTATCGTCTCTTCAGCGACTTTGCAACTCGGGAAAGCTGATTATTTGCTCAAATAAGAACTAGTAGGAAGCGTGACTATTGCCACACAAACTGACTTTTGATGCAACCGGAAAATATCCAAAAGAACATTGTTCAGTCAATGCTCCAGCCATGAAATTATTTTAAAACAACGGATTATACCATCAAATCAATGTCAATCTTAAGAATTGTGAAAGTGTGCCAAAAACAGATACTTTGAACACCCATATGAATGAATTTAGGCTTTCCGAAAGTTAATTGGTCGTGACACCCTTTCTAGTCCAACTTACGTCTTGGTTTGCAGACCCCTTTGACTCTCCAGTAGAGTAGGAGACACATAAAGTGACACCAAGCTTTGGGACAGGGAGACACAAATACTTCTTGAGTGTGTCGCGAAGGAGAACCAGTCAGAATTAGACAACCATGAGCTCCATCAGTGCCCTGACAGCCTTTCCTTACATGACAGCAGCAGGCACTAGTTGTACCCACTCACCTATGCCTCTAAGCACAAACAAAGCTTTGATTTCCCTCATATTCCCCCAAAAGTAATCCCCCTCTCTTTCTATGTGTACCACATCCACGAGAACACACTCCACCCCGTCGCCCCTCATCTTCCCGAACACAATCTAAGAAGGAGCGTAGCCATCTGTACCTCCGGGGAGGCTTCTTCTTCTTCAAAGAGCAACATGATCAGTATTATGGCATCTGAAAGACTCTCCATGACCGAGGAAAGTAAATCAGTCACATAGCTGAAGACTGACATACTCGGAAAAGACAACAGCAACAGCTAGACTGTAAACCCCCTTAAGAACTTGAACATGCATTCTGTCCTGTTTTTAAGGCTAGGCTGTCACCTATTAGCCTTTTTGTATGAATCCATTATGAACATAGACATGTGTGACTCTTTACATAGAGTAAAGAACTTAAGGTGAACATGTGTTCGGTTAAAATGTATTTAAACAAAAAATACTTTGGCTAAAATATATGAGAATTACTGTTTGTCCAATGATTAACCATGATTATCTGGAAGGAGGCCAATTCTTATTTTTTTAGGGGGGTCACTATACATCCAAACAATACTGTAAATGCTGCTACAAAATAATCAGATTGATGTTAAACATTTTGTTTCCAATACCACTAAAGAAATGAGTACATACTGTACAGTATAGATGGAAAACTGTATGAGAAAGTGGTCCCATTGACAAACACTCGTTTTTTACTGAAGAGTCAACTTAAAAAAGGTGTCCCCCTTAGCTGCTGAGCTAATGCTAACTCATTTAACAGAGAGTGATCAGACAAGCTGCTGTTTAGGTCTGAAAGTCGGAAGACGGAATAAGGTTGATTCATTTTTATTGTGATGTATTAAACAAAAACAATCAACTAGCATTAGCTGTTGATCTGTTGTCGTATGCTAACTAGCTACAACGGCCCGTATTCCAAAAATAAGTTAGTAAAAAAAGTCGTATTAAACAGAAAGCCTGTTATTCTGAAAACAAAAACCCACTTCAGTTTATGTAACATAGATGACCTGTTGAAGTCAAATATAAGCAGAAATTAAAAGTATTTTCATTACGACACATACAAACTAACAATTTAGTTTATAATAGTCATATTTTATTTTATAGAAGCTTTTATTTAAAGGTAGGGTAGGTAAGTTTGAGAAACCGGCTCGAGATACACTTTTTGTTATATTCCATGGAATGCTCTTAACATCCCGATAGCAATGAATATCTGAAGTGCTTTGACAAAAAATCCATGAAGAAATGTCATCTGTGGAAGCCGTAATACTGTAAAAAGCACGACCAATCATTTTAGCCGGCCCGGCTAAAATAACTGGATGGCCTACCTGCCTGTCAGCCTTCCATCTGCGCACACATTTATCTCGTGCCCTCATTGGTCATGTGCGCGTTCGTGTGTGTTGGAGGAGGGGCTCTGTAAGGAAGTGGCAGATTTTTCCAATTCTAGCGCACTCGAGCTGGTTTCTCCAAAATCACCTACAGTACTCCACCTTTAATGCATGTTCAATATCATTATTTTTAAAGCTCTTGTTAATCCCATTTTTGCTGTGAAGAATATTCCCTGCAAAAGTGACAGTCCCAAAAATACTTCCAATATGGGGGTAAAATCCTTTTTAGCACAGAGGCTCCACTTTTAGTGGCAACACCAGACATCAGCATTGCAGTGTATAATGCAGCCAATATTGCAGTCAATAAACTTGGTGGTATCATTCGCTCAATTACGGCTGGAGCACTGCGAGGCAACGACAGCGAGCGCCTCTGATGCAGCAGAAATATTCATGTCAGCGGTGCCCTACAGAATCCAATGGGCCTGGCTGCCTTTGAGCAGAGGCAGATGAATAACCAGAAAGGGAAGGAGGGGGGATCCAACGCGAGAGGAGCTTTGGTGAAGAAGAAAAAAGTAAAAAAGCGAAGCAGCCTTTGCTCTGCTGGGTCTTTGAAGTCCTTCCTCTAGCAGACACTGGTACACAGACACACACAAAGGCACACAGGCTCTCTCCCTCCCTTCCTATGTTTTCTCGCTGCCTCTCCCTCTTTCATCTCCTACATATCCCTTTATCTTTACCCTCGGTTTGCTCCAGGGATCCCCCCTGTCCCCCAGTACTTACCACTGGTTTGCTGTCCAGGCTTTGATATCTGTTCGCGTGCAAGATCAACAGCATACTTTGGATCCATTTCTCCAGCTACCACTGCTTTAATAAATCGGCAACAAAGCCAAGGCTTTTCAACCGCACTGACTCACATCTATTTGTTATTCATAGCCACTATCATTTCCCCAAAGCACTGAAACATATGCATGCAGAGCTGACTTCATGATTTCTCTAAAACATGAAAAGAAAGCATTCGCTGTGTGGGCTTCTCAAAAGTAGTGAGTACCGCTCTGAACACAAGTTCTGGAAAGAAAAAGGAAAAAAGTTCACTATGAGCTGGAAGTGCAACTTTAACAGTGACACCAGAATAAAGCAATACATTCCAGGATTTACCCATGGATCAAAACAGATCCTCCATAATTGGGTTTTAAACATTGATGAGCATCAAAAGCCAGATTTCTTACCACAGTGGTCGTAATATGTGCATGCACACAGTGTGCTGGGTTTGATGAAGCAGTGTGCTGGGGTTTGATGAAGCTCTCTGGCCGGGCAGACACACGCAGCCTGGTTCTGTCTCAGTAAAGGTTCTGCGAGCCTCCAGGCCAGCCATCACACCAGGCATGAATCATGGAAATGTCAAGTACAAAGTCTGCCACAGAACACAGTGAGGAGCTGGTCCTGGGAGGCACCGACCACAACACACTGAGCAGCAGGAGAGCTACTGCAATCCTTTTTGCTTTTCTTCATGACAAATATAATCAGTTTGATATTTTATTTAACAGTGTTGTCAATTGGATCCCCATGCAGTCAAAGATTGGTCCGAAGTTAATCTCATCCAAAAGTCTGGTCAATGGCTAACTAAGAGTGTTCGACATGCAATGATCACTGGCTGTAATCAGGCAGGGAGGCGTGTGGTGCAGTGGGTTATGCGTTGTGCGTTGGTGTTCAGATCAGGGGGTCACAGGTTCAAACCCCACTGCAGTCAGCATGTCGTTGTGTCCCTGAGACACTTCACCCCAAATTGCTCCTGTGGGGATTGAGTATGTAAGTCGCTTTGGATAAAAGCGTCTAACAAGTGACATGTAATGTAATCAAACCAGGTTCCTTATAGTTATATGGTGTAAACTATAGACAGATATCCGCAAAAGAATGCATTGAATATGTAGGTATTGGGAAGATTTTGGTGTGTTCTAATTTGACTTTTGAACAAGTTTAAGTTGGCTTTTGTTGGATGCAGGTAAGCTGTTGGTGTGGACTCTAAAATAGTCAGAACACATTTGCCGAAATCCAATCTGGGAACTCATCTCCAATCGGCAGATCATCATTGTATCTTAGTGTGGATACCCACAGGCTACACAGAGGGTGTTTCTCGATGTTGAGTACGCTTGCTTGGTAGCACATGTCTGCCGAGCATCTTGCTTCAGAAGCGAGGCAAGAATACTTCCTGGCATTCGGAAAACAAAGAGTGGAACAGGCGAGCAAGTGTGCAGGTGTGCGTCATATGAGAGGCCCCGTCTTACATCTTCCGCCACAGATTTGGGGAAATTGGTCCGTGCGCAAAGCATTGTGGGGATTTTAAGACCGCAGAGTCTACAAATGTGCAGCCTCGAAATTTCTCGCTACGAAGTACGCCGGCTCGGTAGAATTCCAAGTATGCTGGACATTGGAACAGTCCTTCGGCGGCACTCGATGAAGTATATGCTTGAAATAGTGGCTCTGGAGCAGCTTTACTCGACATTGAGAAACACCCAGAAACCCCCAAATATTGGCCATTGAAGGTCCACTTATAAGCTTTTCTTAACTTTTAGCTGTAATAATTCAAAAGTAGACCTTAAGTTGCGATGAGTTTTCTCACATATCCTGATCCCAAGGTCAAGAAAGGACACATTTTGAGGACAGTGATAGAAAAGGGATCTCCTCCAAAGGTGAAGAAAATGTTCCCTGGCAGTTTATACCTGGTGTTCTGTACTGTAAATCATGCTGCTGTATTCACTTTTTTACTTTACAGACATTCCTCAAGTCCATCGTTTGGCAGATCTATCAGAAGTGAGAAGAGGCCTCAACCTTTCTTAAGGTCGAAGACAGAAAATATGACTGATAGCGTCCTCACACAGAACGTTTATTTCAATCTTATTTATAGCAAAAGGTTTTACAAGACTAAGAAACTCTTTTTTGTATTACATTTGTAGTCATACTGTCTTAATTGTCTCAATAATTTAATTTTGATTTACTGATTTCTTTTTATATTATTACATTATACGTTAACAGTAATATCATGATTAATATTGCATGATATTAAATATATTTGTATCTTTTATATCATTTAAATATATCTGCAAGCACTAGCAGTCAGGTTTAATGTTTTCTACCGTATATATTATATACTGTACTGTTCCTTATATTATGTTCCATACTGTCTTTACAATAGATGTAGGTCAGAAGATGACATTAAGACAGCTGAGACCTTCCCCACAGCTCTTGTCCTACAAAGGCTGCTCTCTTAATAAAACCTGTTGATTGAAGCTGTGATGATTAAACCTGAGGTGATACAATGTCCTCTGACTCTCAGTGAGGAAACACAGCGCTAACCTTTATGCGGTCTCACCTTGAGGAAATGGGCCATACGATTAGGAAGGTGTTAGTGGGCTGCTATTTTTACACTTCTGTCTCTCTGTGTGTCCGCCTTATTATCTCTTTCTCATTGTTTCAGGAAACAGTTTTTAATAAGTGCTGCTGGAGGTGGCATAACGGTCTTTCTGTTAATTTACTCAAAATATTCAGAGTTAAAAGGATTTTACCTGCCATGGGAGTGGAGCTTATTGCTGAGATCCAAACTTCTTTTTGGTGACAACAAATGTATGAGCCATCACATTTTGATCGGCGACAGATTGCCAGCAAATGCAGCAGGTACACTTTGCCATATATGAATGCTCCTCCAACAGATGGATCAAAGATGTGCAGTGCACAGCAAATCTGGAACTCTTAATAATTCAGCAACTTCTTGTGTGACATTGACTGCAGTTTAGCTCACTCTCAAACTGGGCACAGATGGAAAGGCAGACGCGTCTCTTACAGCAAACACCACACTAACAGGAGAAGTCCCCAAAGAGAGCAGAGAAGAAGTGAAATAGGTAAGGACAGGCAGACTGCTGCCGGCCCCCTGAGACCCCCGAGACTGCTCCTCAGCTGCGGCTGTTCAGCTGCTAACAGCTTGAGCTGCTGTGCCACATGCTGCAGGAGACACCTCCTCCTGTTCACCACTTTAATTTGTGCTGATATTAGAGTACAGCCTAAATATAGCAGGTTCACGATGAGCGACCGGACCCTAAAAACACGAGTTAACCCTATCAGGAAGGTGTCTCGTAAAAATGATAATCAGCATGTTTGAATGAGGTGCAGAAGCAAACACCTACTGAAGTAGTGTCTTGTTTTAAATAGGGAAAAATCTTTCCCCATTATAACGTAGATAGTATTTCTCTTTATATACGTTTATGACAGCATTTTTTCACATTTTGATCAGTAGGATATGAGCAGTTGTATGGCAGGAGTCTGCATTTCCACAACATTTATTTCAACTGGGGAAAAAATATTAACTAGACAGAATTTTCAGCGCCAAGGTTGACATGTTAACCACCTTAAATCTTATTGGTGCATCAAACTGTGTTGCCTAGGCAACAGATTTGGTATTATTCCACTTGAACACAGAGACCCAATGGTGTCAAAGATAATGTTTAAATGTGGACAGTCACATTCAAAAGGCAATGATGAAACTGCCATTATTCAAACTGAACAATGGATCTAAAATACAGTTCTGAAAAATGAAGGTATTATTAAAAGTCACATTTAGGTCAGGCAAACTCACTTCAGAAAGAATGGATATAAATGGTACAATGAAAGGAACTGAATATAGTAGTCTGTTAATGAAAATATACTTTGTTTGGGAAGACCACAAAAGAAGAGATCAAGGACGATCGGGAAAAAACTGAACATGAAAAGGGAAAAGTCATTTTCAAGGCAAAGAGTTCTACTGTGTCTTCGGGAGAGCACACATGTTAGTTAGTGAGTGAGAGAGTTAGTTAATAAGGTAGTTAGTTAAGTATATTCTGGAATATTGTATTATTGCACTGAGGATGTAGATCATCTATTTTCCTATACCTGATTAAAAGCTATAAACAGTTAGCACTAAGCTAACATGCAGGACAAAAAGTGGAAATCAGTTACAAGCTGTATGCTATATTATATTTGAGATAGCAGAGGCTATAATCTGCTCATATTATAATTGGTATAAGGTAAAGTATACCTTACTCTGTGATTTGCACTAGGTCAGAAACCAGAGGAGACTGTGAAGTCCACCGTAGATGGACTACTTTTGGACAAAATGTACTCTCCATTAAAGGCAGCTCATTGTGGAATAGCCTCCCAACTGACATACGGGATTGTCCCACTCTCAATAGCTTCAAAGGTCAACTCAAAGAATGGTTGAGAAACAACCAGACGTGCGATCACCGCTAACTGCACTTTAACACAGGGGTCTCTCCTCTTGCAGCTCTTGTATCTTCTCTTGCACTTTATATGTCGTAGCTGCTATATTGTATCACCATGTCATAAATACTTGTGTATGCTGCTCTTGCTCTTTTGTACTTTTTGCATATCATGTATTTTGTTTTTGCTATGTTTGTATAATGTAATTTTCTTAAATGTTTTATGTGAGGGACTGAAGTAAAAAGATATGATTCTAAACTGTATTGAAGTGAACATGTATTGTTTGAACTGTTTTAAGTAATCCCATATATAATGTCTTCTCACTTACAACTCACTGACCCAGAGATCCTGTTACACACACCCGTGCACCTCCCTTTTCACCAGCACACACACACATATTCTTTTCAAGGTTCTTTATGGGCATCATTATATTTGTGCACAAGGTTTAATTGTATGAGAAAGAATAGTTTATGTGAAAGATGCCATGGGAAAGTAAGGGAGTGGATATCGGGGCAGAGATAAGATTGACTTTGACCTTGTGGAACCTTAGAATCTCACGTTCTGGTCAGAACTCTGATTCGCTGTATTGAACCCGACCAGAAGTGAATCCAACCAGTAAAAACACCTGGGGGATGTGAGCAGCTCACACAGCTCCTCCTCACGGACTCTCTAATTCGCTTCGGAGTAAAATGGGAAGGAAAAAGTCAACACATCTCCGCCCCAAAATATGAATATGAATACTGTTGTTTTTGTATGTAAAATGCTTCTGGTTTGCTGAAAGCTGGTCTAGAGACGGTAAACCGCATCACAAACCTGGAGTCCATACTTCTCGTTTTCTGAAAGCTGGTCTGTCTACCTGTAAACCGCATCACAAGCCTGAAGTCCGGAGTACTCTGTATAACTAGTATACGTGTTTTGTTTCCTACTAGTAAACTCAGGTAATTGTTATAACTTTTGATTCCGGTGTTTTCAATTCCTTTCTTTATTAAATAGAGATCAGCCTCATCCAACGAACGGCGCGCAGCAGAGGGGGGGCTCTCAGCCACCCTAATAGGTGTTCTGCTCCAACAGGACTGCGGATGGAAATGAGCTCAAAGCTAAATCTGGCACTGTTACGCTTGATACATTTGAATGTTTTAAGTGTTCATTACTGTGCATTGTCCCTGCCAAATAAAAGATTAAATAAAAATAAATGTCACAATAGTTTTAACATTACATGATGTCGTACCATCCCGGTGCATGTAAAGAATCATTTGTATTGTTACAGCCTTTATGGAGCCGTATAAATGCCATTGTATTTGACTGTATCTTTAATGACTTGTCAGATAAGCAGAGGCATAGGAAAACACAATATACCATGTGTGGGAAGAGTTTTCAAAAGATGGCTTTCAGTGCCTTCTCTGCCTATCAGACAATTGCCGACTAATTATGATATGGACAAAAGGACACCTGCAAAGTATATCAGACTTTGTCCCCTTGGTAAGATTGGATTTTGCTCTCTGAAAAGAGTAACAATAAGAGAAAAAACAAAAGATCAAACTGAGTGACCTGCACAAAAAATTAACTACAGGAATGAAATTAACTGGAGAAAAACACTCTGTTGTGGGTAGGCAAACATTTCTTATACGTTTATCTCAAAACTTCAGCAAAATACCCAGACTGATGGAGACAAAAATATGTTTTCTTATAACTTTGGTGAACCAGCCTTTTAATTATATGAATGCCAACGCTGCCTACGTGATGTGGGACGGCAGTAAGCAGCATAGAAGATTCCCACAGTTATTATGAGACTCATGTGGTTGGACATCTTAAGTACCCTAAGTATGACCTCACCATCTCCAATCAGCTGGCCCTCATCATGGACATCCTAACCCCAACCCCCCTCATCAAGCAGAAGCGCACCATACAACTCCGGAATATCAAGTCCATACACCCCTCCTCCCTCTCCTCCCTACTGGCTGACACCATCCCTGACTCCACCGTCACCCAGAATGTTTCCCCTACTGACCTGGTCAACACCTACAACAATGCTCTCTCCTCCCGTCTCAACCAACTCGCTCCAATAAAAACCAAGTATGTCTCTTTCACTCACTCGGCCCCCTGGTACACCGATCATCTCCGTTGCCTCAAAACGAAAGGTCGCCAGCTCGAAAGACATGCTAAACGAACTGGTCTCACTATTCACAAAGACATTTATAGACTGCACCAACAGCAGTACAAAGATGCCCTCAACAGTGCACGCTCCTTCCACTACTCCTTTGTAATACAATCTGGCAGCAATAACCCAAAGTCCCTTTTTTCAACTATTAACAAGCTCCTCAACCCCATGGATAATATCTCCAACTCCTTCACCACATCAACGTGTGAATCCTTCCTCTCATTCCTCCAAAGCAAAATCGAAATAATACACAGCAACATAGCCAACTCCTCAGTCTCGTCCACTACCCATCCTTTTCCGGAACCTGCCTACCCTCCTCCTTCCAGGCACCCTTTTACAGCCTTCAGACAAATGACCTCACTGGACATAGTTGCCCAAGTCACCGGCATGAATACCTCAACTTCCATCCTGGACCCCATGCCCTCCACCCTTGTCAAGGCCTGCCTCCCCCAACTCACTCATCTTATCACCACAGTCATTAACTCCTCCCTGTCCACTGGACTCGTCCCCCTTGCTCTGAAACTCGCTGCTGTCACTCCCATACTCAAAAAACCTGGTCTCAACCCTGATTCCCTCAATAACTACCGGCCCATCTCTAACCTCCCATTCCTGTCAAAAATTCTGGAGCGAACTGTTGCCTCCCAATGAAAATCCCATCTGGACTGCAATAACCTTCATGAACCTTTTCAATCTGGTTTCCGTACTCGCCACAGCACAGAATCTGCCCTACTCAAGGTGACCAACGACATTTTCCTCTCTGCTGACTCTGGTTCCCTCTCAATTCTCATTCTCCTTGACCTAACAGCTGCATTTGGCACGATCAACCATTCCATCCTCATCAACCGCCTCCAGTCTTCCATTGGCATAACCGATACTGCCCTCTCCTGGTTTAAATCCTATCTCTCTGACAGACATCAATTCATCTCCATTAACAACTCCAAATCCCCCACAGCCCCCGTCAATCATGGCGTCCCTCAGGGTTCTGTACTTGGTCCCCTTCTGTTCATCATCTACATCCTCCCAATTGGACAAATCTTCCGTCAACACCAACTCCAGTTCCATTGTTATGCTGATGACACACAGCTCTACCTCTCAACAAAATCAATTTCTCAAACCACACACTCCCAGCTCAGCACCTGCCTCACTGACATTAAAATTTGGATGCAAAACAATTTTCTAAAACTTAACTGTGACAAATCGGAACTAATAATCATTGGCCCAAACTCACTTACCCGCTCAACCCAAGATTTTTCTCTTACCATCGATGGCTCCATTGTCGCCTCAGGTCTGCTGAAGCTAACCTACTGCAGCCCATCAGGACAAAGCTCCGGACCTGGGGAGACAGGGCCTTCGCTGCAGCCTTCCCCAGACTCTGGAACTCCCTCCCCAGCCACGTCAGATCCGCCAACACTCTCACATCATTCAAACAATCCCTCAAAACTCACCTTTTCACTCTTGCCTTCAACTCCTAATCAACTAACCCCTTGCCCTTATTCCACCTACCTTAGCACTTTTTACTTTTGTTGTTATTTTGTTTTACTTGCTTGTAAGCGCTTTGAGCACCAGGAAAAGCGCTTTATAAATGTAATGTATTATTATTATTATTATTATTATTATTATTATTATTATGAGCAAATCATAGAGAATATGTATATTTTTTACTCAAATACTTTTTACACATTGAAAAATAGTAATCATGGTAACTTCCAGTTAAATAGGCACAGTGCAGATTATGATGTCCACAGTTATTCTGCTCCAGAGAGACCTAAAACCTTGTTTCTGCATACAGAAGCTCTTCATCCTATAAAAAAAACAAAATGTTATTTGCACTTTCCACCTACGGACTTTCCACCTACGGACTTAAGAATACTATTGATATTAAGAGAGTAAGGAAATGTGTGTTATCTTGGTTTGCAAACAAGTTGCTGCATTGTGGCTGATCTGCAGGTTATCTCAGGCTCTCTTTTGCCCCTTTTCCAACCGGTTCCAGAGCCAGTTCCGGGCTAGAGCCTGATTTAGCTCTGGTTCTTCCTGTTTCCACCGCAGCGGAGCCGGCTCTAAGCACCGAAAACCGGTTCTTAGCTGACCCCACTCGGCTGCCCGGCAAGAACCAAGAATCAATACTTCACACGGAGGGGGGCGAGATTAACCTGAGCAATAACAGTTCATGGCGAGTAAGACAAATAAAAGTTGTAACAAGCAGTAGCGCTGAGCAAAGTGACTTGAACGCAACCACACACTTATAAAAAAACACACTTTATAAAGTCAGGCAACACTAACCAGGCTTAGTGTGATTCTGTTTATTGTTACCTTACTTTGACCATCGGTTCGCTGTTATTGATCATTGTGGAGAGCAGGCAGACGTTTTGTTTTGTATTAGAGCAGCTATCGGATGGAATCAATACATGGACTACACAGATTGTCATGTCCGACTATCACGAGTAGAATCATAATGAAATATACGCCGGTAAAATGTGCCTGACGGTTTATGCCACAATAGGATAGCAACAAGTAGTCAAGATAGTCAGATTATAACAGCGTTGTGATGCCAAACAGCATCAATTCAGACTGAAACACATTCACTTATGGAGATGGGGGATATGTATCAGCTGCTTGTGTGACAGTCAGACAGTGAATACTTTCCAGAGGCCGCTGCTGTGAGTTAACGGTACACTAAACTCTGCCGTGAGTTAACGGGAGACAAAACTCTGCCGTGAATTAATGGGAGACTAAATTAATAAACAATGAACCACGGCACTCTGGAGAAAAGTACAAGGGTTAACGTAACATCCACACGGTTCCGTCGCGTGCTTCAACGGAGACGCTTCCCATTCATTTTGAATTGGTGACGTCAAGCTTTCCCGAACTGCATTGCGGTTCCGTCGCATCGCTTTGCCTCCGTTGCTCGTGCTGAAAGTTGAGAAAAGTTCAACTTTTCAAGCGTAGACGGAAGCGGCAGCCAATCAAATCATATGCCAGTACAAGCGCTAGCCAATCAAACCGTGTGCTTGTGTGTCCGGGGTGGGAGATTAATGTGATTGGTTGTTGGTCGCGGGCCAGACACGCCCACCGGCAAGCTTCAACGCAACGGAACCGTGTGGACGTACCGTAAGAAGTAGTTATTTAATTGAATCTGGCTTCGTATGATTAAAAGCAACACGATCATCGACCAGGCCGAAGCAGTCCTCCATTGGTGTTGTTGTGAGCGGTGTTTGGGAGAAAATCAGCGATGTAAACGGTGTTGCAGCAGCGGCAGCACCAGTCGGGCTCTGAGCGGTGGAAACACAACTGGTGCTAGAGAGAAGAACCAGTTCTTGAATCGGAACCGGTTTGGTGGAAAAGGGGCATTTGTGAGACCAGAAAAGAGCCTTGAAGTCATCCTGCCTCCTGGCATATCTGTCTGGGAGGGGGCAGGTTGGGGGCTGGATGTTTGTTTGTCTGGCTCCATGCTGATTCTCATCTTTCTGAGATTTACTCAAATAAGTAAAACATAGTTTCTTTGTCCAATTGACATGCATTAACCTGTGAAATTATCATTGCTGTCAACCCGTTAATGGAGAGAAATGACATTGTAAAACGTGTATAATTCGGTGCAAAAATAAAAACAAAAATGGCAAAAATAGGGCTGCACGATATATATTATTTTAGCATTGACATTGCAATGTGCGCATGTGTAATAGTCAGGCTTGACAGGTTCGTCATTTTAGGGCCAAGGCCATTTGGCCTTTGGTGTTACACCTTTTTTTAGGGCACATGCTAGGGCACAAAGGCCATTGAGGGAAACATTTGGATTTGGAGCCGACAAATAAATAACTTCACTTTCTGATAAGAAAAACACACGAATGACATGGAAAACAAATCACTTTTTTAATATCAATAATGTCAAACATTATAATCATATAGGCCTATGCATCCTTAATATTACCATATATAAAATGAAATACTCTACTTTGAATAATTAGTGTTTGGTATGTTTTCTATCTACTACTTCTCCCATTCACAAATCCGAAATCAAATCAAAAAATCAAAAATTCTATTAATATGTAACAAATATATTCCATTTCAGAGCAGAAGAAACAGCCTTCAAGGGTCAAACTCTGCACATACATCATTCAGCAGTGCACAGTGAAGCTCAAACAATCAACTGTATGAACAAGCAATACTTTGAAATGCAAAAGTCTGTGTGTGTGTGTGTGTACGAGAGTCTCTTTAATAAATGTTTTCAACTCGAGCGTGAAATTCGCGTGACGCGTTCTTGCGGTAGCCAAACAGCAGTGAGGATCTCAGCCACTGACGTTGAATCAGAAAACCAAAACATCAGCCGTTGGCTGTTAGCACACAGAGCTCACAGCTCCTCATATCTGTTCAGAAACTAGACAAAAGTTAAACATGAACAAAACACAGACTGTCTGTGTCATGGCGAATACAGTCGCTGCTTTATTTCTGTCTTTAGCACGTTGTTGTGAGTGTGGACGGAGCAGCTACAGGTTAGTTTAGCCTGATCGATCCGATCTCCATTCAGAAAACACGCATTTTAAAAGGTTTTTCGCCTGCCGTCTTGTCTGCACGCTTGTCAAAGCATTAATTCATAGTTTTTACTAACCGGTATCAGTATGTTGTTACTTCGGCATCATTTTGAAACGTGTATTACAATTAAAGTGCAACTATCATGCTATTTTTAGGCAATAGCATAGGTCTTAGATATATAAAAAAATATAAAAAACATGTCTATGAAGTGTTTTGCTCAAAATACCAAACAGATCACCCATTCTAGCCATGCCTCATATCCCTCTATTTCACTTCCTGTTTCAAAAGTGCTGATTTGGGGTATAAACAAGCCCCCAGGAAGTGCGCCGGACTCTGATGAAAATATTCGTTGTGTCCAAACGGCGGTACTACAATTTCCGTATCAGTCCGTGATGTCACTGGGCCCAGAAAGACCTTTCCCCATTGACTAACATTGGGAAAGAGACGTCTGTAAATCAGCGGATACTTTTTTTTAAACTAAATAAACTACCCAGTATGAACTATTTAATAGCCCTTATTAGAATCATTCGGTCCTTAAAGTTGTAAAATGCACTAAAAGCCGAATCTAGATTTATTTTCTGTCTCCATTCATTATACTGAGCCGAGAGTGGGAGCTCGAGGGGCGGGGCTTAAGGGGTGCATGCTCTGTGAGCGCACATACGGGGTGTTTCTCAATCGCGAGTAAAGCTGCTTCAGAGCCACTATTTCAAGCATACTACGTCATCGAGTGCCGCCGAAGTACTGTTCCAATCTCCAGCATACTTGGAAATCTACCGAGCCCGGCGTACTCCGTTTGGAGAATTATCGAGGCTGCACATGAGTAGACTCCGCGGTCTTAAAATCCCCCCAATGCTTTGCGCACGGACCAATTTCCCCAAATCTGTGGCGGAAGATGTAAGGCGGGGCCTCTCATATGACACACACCTGCACACTTGCTAGCGTGTTCCACACTTCGTTTTCTGAATGCCAGGAAGTATTCTTGACTCGCTTCTGAAGCAAGATGCTCGGCAGACATGTGCTACCAAGCAAGTGTACTCGCGATTGAGAAACACCCGCGGGTTCTTCTGCTCTGACAGCTAGGCATGATGGGTAATCTGTGACGTTTCGCTCTCTCAAAAATTGGGCCATTTTGTCCTCATGCGCCAATGAGCAGCTCTCATAGGAAAGAACGAGACCCCGCCTCCGACGCTGTATCCAGTTCTTATTATACATCCATGGGTATAAAGCTTTAAAAAAAAAAAAAATGATGGATTATCAAGGATTATTTCTGAAACAGTATGGAGCTCAAAGGCTTTCTCTCTTGCCGGTTATACCACAAGGTGAGTTCCTTTTTATTTCCTGCTTCTTCACACACATGCTCTGTGCAGTACAGGTTAGCTCTGAGTGTTAGCGATGCTAATGTAAACATGCACCGACCATATTACGTCCAAAACAGTCGGGCATTGTTTCTGATAGCAACGTTTCTGATAGGGCCGTGGGCAGAGTTGGGTGTAACGCGTTACAGTAATAATATTACTTTTGTCGGTAACGGAGTAGTGTAACGCGTTACTTTTATAATTCAGTAATCACACTACAGTTACTAACATTGCCCCGACACGCGTTACTTCGTTACTTTTATAAAATCAGTCATAATCACACTGACAGACAAGAGGGGTTTCCGCCGCAGGTTTATATGTACGTAATCTGCGCGACTTGCGCGTCCACATCTCCGCGTGCAGTGCTGCATAAACATGGCTGAGTCAGCGATAACTTTCGAGGGGTGGAGGTATGCCCATTATTTTGAGTTCGTCCGAAGAATAGACAGGAATGTGATGGTGAGGTGCAAACTGTGTCCAGGCCAGAAGCTGTTATCCACTGCTGTAAACACCACGTCAAACCTCAACAAATACCTGCAAAGAACACATGCTAAGGTGAAGCTAATAGCGAAGGACCGGACCCCCGAACCCAGAGTGAGGATGTTGCGACTCTGAAGCGGCACAAATTAGAATTTGGAGGACCGGTAACCAAAGCAGAGATGGACAGGCTTGTAGCATCCTTCATAGTAGAGGTAATGTTGCCCATTTGCACAGTGGAATCACCATCGCATCGTTCAGAGATATACTGCGCAAAATACAGATAGCAGGAGACAGAGGACAGCCATAGTCAGAGCTATCTGGATCAGTCTTATGCGACAATGGAAACTGAACTAAAGAGAACATTTGAAACTTTAGCAGTCTGCGTGATCTGCCTGTAGGGAGGGGCGGGCCGGCCCTGCGAGTAAAGTAACGAGTAAAGTAATGAGTAAAGTAACGAGTTACTTTATGTAGAGAGTAACGAAGTAGTGTAATATATTACTTTTTTTTAAAGTAATATGTAATATGTAATATATTACTTTTTTTTAGTAACGACCCCATCTCTGGCCGTGGGTGTAAAGCCAGCCTACATTTCCGACATTATGTCATATCGGACGCAAATCTGGATCAGCTCCGTTGTGGCCCCGTTTTTAGAGATTTGGGTACGGAGGAAAAGAGAGAGGGTTTTATTTTCTGACGCTGCGTGAGTTCCCCGACACACCGAGGACACATATTTATGTATAAAAGACATCAAAAAGTGCATTTTGCATGATAGGTCCCCTTTAAATCACGGTAAAATATGTACATTTTGTTGTAGTTGGTTTCTACCACAGTATTTACATGGATATAAGCCCCGCCCCCTCTCCAGCGCATCCTGTTTGAATGATGCGAGTAAACACAGCTGGTGAAACTCCAGCGATTAGAGCAATGCGAATATTCGCATCGCGTCCCTTGTGAACGCAGCATAATGCAGTTCAGAGACCAGACCACTGCTCTGACGCTTTTAAAGCAACTTCGAGATTTTAACAGTTTGAGGGGCACAAAGGCCATGGTGGCCGTAGGACATACAATTATTTGTGGGGCATAACGGCCAGACCAAGGGGCAACGACGGCTATGGCCGTCATGGCCGCCGTGAAATTTCTACCCTGGTAATAGTTACATTACAGGATGTACGATGTCAAGTAATTGTGAATTAAAGCAAACACGCCATGCTAACATTTGTTCTTGCTTGATACAAGGAAGAAAACGTGTACGGTTTCCATATTCTATGACTAGGCAAGCTAGAATTCTGTCTGATAGAACATCGATTATTGAAAACGAATTAAAGGTCAGTGGATACACAGAGTGTGTTACTAGTGAGTGACATGTTGGGTCCGGAAGCACAGAAAAACAGAAAGAAAATGTTGTGAAATGTTGAATGTAAAGATGGTGGCTATAGACAGAATGATGTTGACTAAAAAAGGTACATTGACATAACCGTGAGAATATTCCTGTATCTTTTCATTTTTTGTAAATGTTAGTTTGTTCCAATATCATGTAGCCCTAGAGAATGATTGTATTTGCACATGAATTAGGCCCAATAATTACCAAAGAATAATGAACGCTCTCTGTGTGACTGCAGGGAGGCTTGACTGCTCAGCGCCTGTTGGCAACAAGAGAAACTTCCACACAACTTGGCACAGCTCCTTCAAGACCTCTGAAAACCCCTGGCAGTGCGTGAGTCACACACACACACACACACACACACACACACACACACACACACACACACACACACACACACACACCACACACACACACACACACACACACACACACACACACACACACACACAACACACACACACACACACACACACACACACACACACACACACACACACACACACACACACACACACACACACACTTCATAAGGATAACTTCCACTTCAGCTGGTTAGGTGGACTGCCTGGTCTCTCTCTTTCTTTCTCACACTCTTTTTTCCCCCCACACTCTTTCTTTTTCTCACTGCCTATCTCACGGACATCCCCGGGGCACCAGTAGTTGTTAGTGTCTCGCAGTGGAGGTGGCGGTGGGGGCCGAGGAGCGCCATGGTCTCATTACCTCCACACACTCACCCTGCAGCCCGCAGTGGGGGCCTGAGATGAGGGGTGGTGGATGGAGCCTGATTCGTTTTGATGTTGCGCACATAACGAGGCTCCCTCGTGTTGCTCCCCGTCCCCGAGCCGAGCCCCGAGGAGCCTGACACGCGTCCGACGGCGGGGCTGCATGAACGCCTTGCCGCCGCGTCCCCAGCAAACCCCACAAAGGTCAGGGAGTAATGTCTGCTGAATTTCTGTGTCCTCAGGGCTTTTCTCATTAGCAACCCGGAGTGGGTGGATCTCCAGCGTCAATCAAGAAACATTCTAAGGATCTCCCAGTAGGATAAAGAGAACAAAACCACGCTGCACACCCTCCGTAACAAAGCAGGAATAATACAGATGGGACTCTTCTGCAACCAAACCTCAGGAAGTTGTAGCTAACCCTTCCATCCTCTCACACACTTCCTCCCAGCGCAATCCCCGGACCACATGCATCGCACCGTCACACATATCCCACACTTAATCTCCAAGGCGCGGCCTCAAGCCTGACAGTTGAGCTTGATAAGGTATCTGGTTTTCCATTATTGTGTCTGGGATGATGGCTGAGAGTATGTACACATGTAGGGCTAACACTTTGTCTGCCTCACTGAGGCTTCTAACTGGTGGAGCCTAATACCACCTGATTGCCAGCGCTCAGAGAGGCTTGGCTCCCAGTCTGCCACCCTCTCCCTGCTCTGTTGTTTGGTCTCCGGAATAATCTAATAGGCACTTCACGCCTGAGAGGTTTCGGCCTAATATTTCCTCTCATGCGGCTGTGAGTGAGCGCAAGTATTCAGTCACGACAGTGTGCTGGAAATCCTGATCTGTTTTTTTGTTTGAATCCTAATCTGAAAAAGTTATTACAACATAAAACATTTTTTTTATTACAGAACCACCATTTCTACAGTGTGTGTATCTGCTATCACTACTACTAATGCTACTGTTACTGTAACTACTACTTACTATAACATGTTATCTCTAAACCTTTGGTGGTATTTAGCTATGGGGAATACGCAGAAATACCTTTTCCAGATTCCCATTTATCCTTTATAAGGGTCTCTGCCTCCATTACAATTACAGATGCAAGCTTTTGAGTGTTAATTATTCAGACTTTTACGTAGATAATACATGACAATAACCACTCTAAATCTATTCCAAAGTTACTCAGAAAAATTGGGTTATTTGTCTTTGATGATATGCTGATTTTCAATTCCCGTCGGTTATCCAAGATGACTTCAAAAATGGCCGCCACAAGGATCCATTTGGGGAGATGAAAATGTGTATAATAAGAAATTAAATTAGAAAGATATTCTAGTGGGCTGCATGGAGAACCCACCTTTCTACTAGACTAATGGAGGACTTACTGTACTCACACAGTACCAAAAATAACCATTTCTAAAATTCAACTATTACATGTCTTTCCATACACATGTCACTAATCCACAGACCAAATACCCATGGGTAATTTAGTAACCCGAGCAAATAGACCCTTTACCATTACATCATCTTTAATGATATAATGTATACAGTACATTACACCCAAGAGCTGTCAGATAAAAGGAACATAATGTTCTGTTTTATTTTTTGTTCTTTAAATATTTGAATATAAGGAGAGGAATATTTAAATGGATCCTCCTGTATGTTACAGTCCTACAGAATTACCCATAATCCACTACAGTTGTCTGAAACAGGGAACAGTAAAGGTCAGTCAGACACTGCAGAGACACTAATGCTGTAACTAACAGTAATGTGAAGGAAAAAAAGGCTGTGAATGGAGATGTCAGTGCTCTTTCAGCAGGGCACAGAAAGTTATTTTCCTTGTTAACTGCCGGTCAGTTTGAGTTTATAGGAACTAAAGGAGCCAAATGACCAGGAAGGCTTACTGTCTAATTCCTCTCTTTCTCACCTTTACTTTCTCTCCTGTAATGTACGTGTCTCCAATACACCGACTTCAGCAGAAGTGTGATTGGCTCCTTTGTGCCTGTCCTATCAGATGGAAGTTTCAAAAGAGAGGTCTCCCTCAGCCTTTAAGACATCTATTCAGTCGGCTCTCTGCTCTCTGCTCTGCCAGGCCGACAGAATGAAAAGCTGCAGACGGACAGACGGACATACGGACATACGGACAGACGGACAGCAGCAGGTGGAGGCGGGATGAAGCACTTAAGTGTTTCTTGCTGGCCACTATCTGACACACCGGCGGGGGGAAAGCAATCAGCACAGCACCAATTCTTACTTTTCTCCTGCAGCAGCATTTTATCACAGCAAATGTGATCTGAAACTGATACAGAGATATCCAAGGAGCTGAGGACTAACAGCAGAGATCAAATCAGAGTCTGCCTGCACAATATGAAGCGTATGAATATCAACCGTATGCTACATACTGTTTATTCCCCAGAGTCCAGCACAGTCTCTCTCGTTTGAAGTGAAACTCAATTTAGTTATATATATTTTCTGCATTTATTTAGCGATACTCCTGTTTTTGTGAGCACTCATTTTACAGAGGCAGAGGCTGCCATACAAGGTGCCACCTGCTCAGGGAGACTCACATTCACACACCGTTGGCAATGCCATCAGGAGAAATGTTGAATGAAATGGCTGGGTATTGAACCACCAACCTTGCGACTGGAATTCTATGCAAACAAGCCTCACTGAACAAAGCAGTCCAATCAGCAAAATTACTAGCATTAACAGTGACATTATTAGCACCTTTAGAGAGTTGGTGGGAACTGAAATATATTGAGAGACTGGTGTTTTGTCTGTCATGTTTAAATTCATTGCTTGACATTTTGCACCCCGGTGGCCAGGATCTATAGCTCATGCTATGAACATTAAAGGGGACCTATCATGCAAAATGCACTTTTTGATGTCTTTTATACATAAATATGTGTGTCGGGGAACTCACGCAGTATCAGAAAATAAAACCCTTTCTCTTTTCCTCCCTAACCAAATCTTTAAAAAACGGGGGCACAACGAGCGGATACAGATTTGCTGCCGATATGACGTAATTTCGGATGGTGGACCCACAGAAAGTTGCTATCAGAAACAATGCCTGACGTGTTTTGGACGTAATCTCGTCTTTGTTTACATTAGCAAGCCTCGCTAACACTCAGAGCTAACCTGTACTGGAGAGCACATGTGTTTAAAAAGCAGGAAATAAAAAAAGGAACTCACCTTGTGATAAACCCACAAGAGAAAAGGCATTTGAGCTCCATACTGTTTCAGAAATAATCCTTGATGTGGTTTAGAACAGGATGGCGTTTTATCACAGCAGAATTTAAAGTGGACCTATTATGCTATATTTGAAATATATATTGTAGGGCCATACCTATATAAAACATGTCTTTTTCAAAATCCCAAACAGATCACCCATTGTAGCCATCCCTCATAGTGCTCAAACCCCTATTTGAAGTTAGAGAAACTCAGATTTTGGGTCCTTAGCTTGAAAAAAAGAAAGAAGAGGAGGCGGAGCTAATGCCTGATCAGAATTCTACCGGAGATAAAGTTAAATTCGGTTGTGATAAAACGCCATCCTGTTTAAACCACATCAAGGATTATTTCTGAAACAGTATGGAGCTCAAATGCCTTTTCTCTTGTGGGTTTATCACAAGGTGAGTTCCTTTTTTTATTTCCTGCTTTTTAAACACATGTGCTCTCCAGTACAGGTTAGCTCTGAGTGTTAGCGAGGCTTGCTAATGTAAACAAAGACGAGATTACGTCCAAAACACGTCAGGCATTGTTTCTGATAGCAACTTTCTGTGGGTCCGCCGCCGATTTGACGTCAAATCGGCGGCAAATCTGTATCCGCTCGTTGTACCCTCGTTTTTAAAAGATTTGGGTACGGAGGAAAAGAGAGAGGGTTTTATTTTCTGACGCTGCGTGAGTTCCCCGACGCACCGGGGACACATATTTATGTATAAAAGACATCACAAAGTGCATTTTGCATGATAGGTCTCCTTTAACTTTATCTCCGGTAGAATTCTGATCAGGCATTAGCTCTGCCGCCTCCTCTTTTTTTTTTTTTTCAAGCTAAGGATCCAAAATCCGCGTTTCTCTAACAGGGCTGAAATAGAGGGATATGAGGAATGTCTAAAATGCATGATCTATTTGTATTTTGAGCAAAACACATCATAGACATGTTTTTATACATTTGTATATCTGAGACCCATAAGATATGCCTTAAAATAGCATGATAGGTGCACTTTAACATTTCATTTTCTCTGTCATTGTTCTACCTATGTGTTCTAGGCACATTTATAACATTTATACTTTGCAACATGGATCATTCCAATCAAATGCTATAAAGGCAACGTACACGGCTAGAAAACCCTATGGGCATTGTTGCAATTATATTATTAGCACAATATATTTTGTGATTCAGAACTTGAGACAATGCAGAAAGCAACAATTCATTTTGCTATCAGCACCCACAAACCATTCTTTTGAATTCGGCTGTGAGTTTCTGGGAGTTGGAGTAACGGTACGTCCACACGGTTCTGTCGCGTTGAAGCTTGCCGGTGGGCTTGTCTGGCGCGCGACCAACAACCAATCACATTAATCTCCCGCCCCGGACACACAAGCACGCGATTTGATTGGCTAGCGCTTGCACTGGCATATGATTTGATTGGCTGGCGCTTCCGTCGACGCTTGAAAAGTTGAACTTTTCTCAACTTTCAGCGCGAGCTACGGAGGCAAAGCGACGCGACGGAACCACAATACAGTTCGGCAAAGCGTGACGTCACCCCATTCAAAGTGAATGGGAAGCGTCTCCGTTGAAGCACGCAACGGAACCATTTGTACGGTGCGTAGTGTTGATATCATTGACTGAAAACTACAAGGTAACATTTATAGTGGACATCACTGCTGACATTATCAAGCTAGGCTAACAAGCTGCCATGTTTGAATCAGAATCAGAATACCTTTTTTTTTTTCCAGAGAGGAGAAATTTACATTTGTTACAGCAAGTAAAGAGCCAAAGATAGCTAAATATGAATTAAATAGCAGTAATGATACAATTTACAAAATCCACATTTAGTAACAGTAACAGTTTTGAAAAATATAGCAGCCATGTGAAACTATTAAAGTTGGAAGGTATATAAACACTACTTAGCTCGTCTTGCTAGCTTCCATGTTTTGAGGTGGAATACAAACTCTCTCTTGCCCCTTTCACACCACGCGTTTTCAGGGCCGGCTCGGAGCTAGAGCCTGAAAAGTACCGGTTTTTCCTCTTCACACCGCAGCGGCGCCGCCTCTTAGCTTCGGAATCCGGTTCGTTTCCAGCTCCAAAAAATTGTCGGTCTAGAAGCAAGATTCCGGAGCTAAGAGGCGGCGCCGCTTACGTCTCTCTTACGTCGAGGCGGGGGCAGGGGCATGGGCGGGATCAACCTCCTGAACAACAACAAAATGCCTTCCATTTCGTTTCGTAAGAGCATAACCAAAGCAAACAGAGCTTCAATACAATCGGCCATTGTTGTTGTTGTCGATGTGAGGGATTTCCGCGCGATTTGGCTTTTATGAAGCAGGCACGTAAACGGTTACGTCATGACGCAAACAATGAGGCAATGACGCAGTACCACCCCGGCTCTGTGTGGTGTGAACAAAGCGGGAGCAGAAAAGGGAAACCGGAGCTGAACCAGAAAAGCTCTAGCACGGAGCTAGAACGGGAAAAGCGCTGGTGTGAAAGCCGCATGTGAGATCCTTACATGTTGTAAAGGTCAGCCTAAAATTCACAGTAACCCACAATGTGTGGGCTTTTTTTTTTTTAAGTTGAAGGGTTTGCATCAACTTTTGCTTGCTGTACAGTTCCCTCGCAGGGGAATATCACTGTAGTTGACAACATGTCCCCTAACAACTCAATTTCTCAAATATCCGTCAATCACTGCTGTAAGAAACCCAGCTGCTTGAATTCAGACACGGTTCCAACAAATATGTCCAAATACGCTGCAGCCTTATTTCAAACAATGGAAAAATATGCACAACAGCAGTGTACAGTCCATTTCACAAAAAGTGACGTTTTCTTTCCCCAACAAAAAAGAACAAATCCAATTGTTTCTAAATATACATATCTCTCTCTGTTTGCCCACCAGGTTGGGCCTGCATTTCGAGGTATTTCTGGCGCATTCTTAAAGCGGCTTGCAATGTGCTCAGGGAGTGCTGGTCTGTTTTCTCTTACTCCAGAGCAGGAGATGGGGATCAGAGGGTGAAAAGTCAGAGGGAGGACAACTTGACAGATAGAGCCGGGGTGGTGGAAGGGTCAGCTCTGGGAGGGCCATTTCCTCACTGATTTTTATCCGTCTATTAACACAATACACCACCTGGCAGCTATAAACACACATGAAAGAGAACATAGCGTTTTCGTGTATGTTCTGCAAAATGTACTGTGAAAAACGGAATGTTTGAATACAGAAAAAGCCACAAACATCCTTCCCTGCAAAATAATATGCCTTACTATTACCCTCTCATATAGCGACTCATACAGTAGAGTCCCACATTAATCAAAATAACTTTGATGACAAACTCTGAAGGTAACTCTTTGTCCCAAGCAACCGTCTCTTTGATTGCCTTTTCCTTTTATTCTTCAGTTTAATCAGAGGAGCCTTTTCAATGGAGAATGCAATTACTGCACACACCTGCACACACAAAGCTTTGGACCTCATTCAACGTGGGTCATTGTTGGTTTGAGCATCAGCGTCTCTAATAGGAAATATTGATTCAAACTTCCTCGCGTTCTTTCTGTCCAGGCACCGGCGTGTATTCTGTTCTGAGGCATTGAAATCAGAAAGTGAGCGGGTGTTTATTTCATTTGGGCGTATTTCCCCACAGACATGTCACGCCTCTTTGCCGTTTATTGCTTGGATTATCATCCTGAAAAAGCAATTAGTATGAAATGATCCCTTCAATTCATTAGCTTTGTGAGAGCGGTGAGGAATCGTGGCCGAACACGCTAACCTTTCTATGTGGCCTGAATATCATTTGTAATAAGAACCGAAGCAGTGAGAGCTGCCTAATGTTACACCGTTAATATTCTTGACAAAGGTAACCATGTTGTAGCAGCAGGGAATGTAAAATAATCATAATGGCAAGAAATACTTAAAGGAATGAATGCCCTTTGCAAGAGGGCTGGCATATTTTGATAAAGGTCAACATGGTGGAGTAGAGTCAGAGCATAAACAGGAGAGCTCCATCCAGCTCCGGAAACAAGCAGCGCTCTCTTTGCAGCACCAATTTTAGATTCAGCAGTCCAGCCAGAGCCAAGTGGAGTATATTCATCATGTCCAGGTCTAAAGAGAACAGCGTCTACAAACGACTTCTGCACAGATCACTTCATAAATCTACTAAAGCGCACTTAATGAAGGTCTACGATCCCAGCCGCGGAGATTTACATACAAGTTATGACACCGCAGAAGGCTCCGAGTCGATGCCGTTATCTACTTTCATTTGGTTTTAGCTGGTGCAGAGGGCACTTTTTATCAAAGTCTCTACATGCCAAGTACATCAATTTCATATTACAGGCAAGAGACACTCTGCACGCTGCAAGGCCACACCATAAAAACATTTCAACGGGTACTTACCTTTGGTGGATTTACTTCGTTTTTAACTTGTACTTAAACAACTGCCATCGTTGGTATAATGCTCACATAATAATATCTGACATTAATATGTTTTTATATTATATATCAAATGATATATAATGTTTTTTTCTTTAGGCTTCCATCTGTTCCTATTCAGATCTGTAAATATTGACTATTAATGGACTTTTTTTTATCGGATGACTTCAAAATTGTCACAGATCTACACTGTGAAAAAAAAGGTAGTGTTTTCCCTGAAAAAAACTGCATTTCCTATGAGCCTCATGCCATTAATATCTCAACCTGGCTAAAGTCATTGTTTTGGAAGAGAGTGAGATGAAAATGAATTATATATTTCATTTTCAACCACAGCTGTTTGCAGTATGCATAGCAATGACTGTTGATTGCCTTCATGTTGGTTATCATGGTGCTTGCTTTCTCAACAAATACAGCTAAAGTTAGCTACCTGCAACTAATGTTAGCCAAAGTGTTTGCTGATGTGTTTTAGCCACCAATGTAAATGTGCATTGGTGGCTAAAGCCAATGCTAATGTATGTGGGCCTATTAATATAATTCCACATCTTGCAATACATTTCACAAATAATTGTTACATACCAGTCTAGGAGGAAGAGGACTAATTCATGATCACTTCAGTATTATTAAGACTGAACCATAACCATTTAAAAAACTCCTTGTTACACTTAGTAGTTGGACAGGCCGATGTTATGTGCTGGTATGATAATTAGAGAGGGCTGAATTGTTTTAATCATCTCATATGTGTTATGACCTTTGCTCCTTGAAACAGATACACACCATGTGAAACAAAAGATATTTAATCAAATCTAATGATGTAGACCAATGTAACGTCGTTAGGACGGAGACACTTCGACGCAAAACCTTAATTCCTCGTTACTACTGATTTTAATAGCTAGGTTCGAAGGATACATTTCCATCAAAGATGGCTGTCCAAACTGGCAGCCGTGAACCTGGTAACGTGGTGCAAGGAAAGTCCTGCAGACAGACATGAGCCATGTATAAGACGTATAAAATCTTATTTTAGTATTACATCTCTCGTTAGGGATACTAATAAGAGCAGATATTTAATGTCCTAAAGGTGTGTCAAAACAAACATGTTATATTAACCTGTATTTATTTTATGCTGTTATCAGCAAAGCTACCCTTCTCAGTAGCACAGAGAATTACAGTGTGATACAGCAGCCTCTCTGTTTCCAGTGTGTGTGTGTGTGTGTGTGTGTGTGTGTGTGTGTGTGTGTGTGTGTGTGTGTGTGTGTGTGTGTGTGTGTGTGTGTGTGTGTGTGTGTGTGTGTGTGTGTGTGTGTGTGTGTGTGTGTGTGTGTGTGTGTGTGTGTGTGTGTGTGTGTGCTATCTACCTGCCTCCACCACTGAACCCATTGCAATGGGAGGGAGGAAACCGTGATCTCCCATCAGGCGCTCAGGAGAGCGCAGCCACGCAAGATTGATGACACCCTCTGGAAGAAACAAAAGATCTGCCGCCTGCGAGGACTGGCTTATGAGACCTGATAGACTCGTCTCTTAATAAACATCACTGATATGTCAGCCACGGCATGTTTCACCCACAGCTGCAACGTGGAGGGTGCAGCGAGCAACTACACCCTACTGTCACTGCACTCTCAGTGAAACGCGTGGTGGATACATCCAGGGCAGGGGAAATACTAAACCTGAACATCACTGTGCATTATTTTCCTGGGAAATCTGTTAAGATCTACTACACCAATGAACACATATTTATATGTGTTTTGCCCATTTGCCGGCACATACAATAAAAAATATTGTGAATTGTGTATGTAATGGATATATGCACAACAATTCTCAATTTCTTAGGGTAGAAAAACAAGAATATATGTCACGGATTATTTGCTGGTGAAATTGCCTATATTGGCCCGTGTTACATAGTTTATCTTTTTCCAATAACACCTTGTAACTAAAAGACACATAGCCAATACTCATAATCAATAATTTTTGAATTATAATGTTTGCATTTGAATAAATAAAGCCTAAGTGAGTGGATATTGGCAGTGGACATCATTTCCACAGGGGAGAGGAGAGTGAATGACGTCCAAACATACACCAGCAGCTCTTCTCTCCACATTTATACACTCTGCTGTTTACAATATTCCGTATTTTCACCATAAAAAATGTTGTATCTGTCACAATTCTATCTCCAAGACCTTCCCTCAGTGCTGTATAATGCCTTGTTAAAGTCAGCCGTGTGTGAAATGGCGTTTTAAAATAAATGAAACCGAGCAGGAAAGTGAGGAGAGGGGGAATATTGCGATGTCAAGCTGACAGACAGGCAGTGAAAATGTAACAAGAGCTATCATCTTAAAGAAAAGCGGATTAAATAAGAACCCAGGACCGTGGGTGCATCTGCAGCCCTGATATTGACATGTCGCCGGCTAGGGCCATTTTTCATTGTCTCATCAAGACAAAGCATTATGGGAGATCAATCTCCCCCCCTTGCATCAGATAGGCACATCCAGTTTAAAGTGCTGGCTGTAGGTTTTATTATTCCTGGTAATCCACTGAATGTTTTGGACAGTGTAGCGAGAGCATCACTGTCACTGAGGCGCAGAGAGGGGGGGGGGGGCTTCATCTAAACCTGGAGGATGTATAGCATCTGCTGTCAGCAGCGGCCCACCATGATCTTAATCAATAAAACGCTGCTGAAATCACTTTGCATTCATTTTAGACATCACACCGGCCCATTATTTATTAAGGATTCAGTCAATTTAGATAACAATTTGGGAAATAACACAAGCTATGCATTTAAGTCTCTGTTCTACACTGAAAAAACTGAAACGTTGACTTTAATTAAATGTACTATGTCAACAGATTTCACATAACTGTATAAGGTTAGTTGAAAGTAAACATATTAAATTGAAATACAAAATGACTATGTTCAACTAAATATTATTGCTTGCAACTAACCGAATACAGTTATGTGACATTTGTTGACTTCATATAATTACAGTCAATCTTTCAGTTTTTTCAGTGTAGCATAACTTCATAAATAAAAAAGTAATGAAATGTGTTCTCGTTGGCTATGCGATGAGATTGGAGATTGTGGGCAACAGTAATGATGACATGGAATTATACATCACGCCTTTAACCCCAGGAGCCTGTATATCTTTAGGGCTCGTTAATTTTAAAGTCAACCATTAACCTGCGTTGTAATGTGGAATGAGAGAGGTAAAGCTGATCTCTATAAAAACAAACAGACGCTCTGCATACTACGCTGAGATATGTGCCCGGATCTTATAATAAAATAAATACTCTATTACACCCTTCAATCCAAGTACTTATCATGCAGACATTATCCTTTGATCATTACTTATGAGGTGCATTTCAATGTAGCTGATTTATGTAATGCTGTGTGATTTAATTACACTCTAACACTATATTTCATATCATTAAAAGGTCACAGATTTGTATATATTATTTAACTGAATACATGGAATGAACTGCACCTAAAGTGAATAGGGTACAAATGTTACAAATAGATATCACCATGAAACATTACCAGTTTTTTACGTTTAAGTTTTCTGAAGTGCTGTGTTTGATGTGCAAATGATGCATCATGTTATTTCATTTATACAAAGTTAACTTTGATATTTCTTTGTATCACTCAATATATCAGAAAATATTGTCAAGAGCCTTTAAAATATAGATTTTCAGCATGTTTTTTCTAAAATATTCTATAAATGAATAAATAAATAAAATAGTCAAGTTTGTTAAGTAAGTAAGAGCGTGATTTAATAATATGTACGCTTAAAATCCCATCAATGACATGGGATAAGACACAACATGACATATGTTTCAATGTTTAAATAATAAGTATCATAAGGAAACTTCCCAAGCTGATTATCTACATTAAGAAATGTTTTATAAGAGTTAAATATGCAAATGAGACATTAGCTAATGCTAACTTTTTAATGAAAAGTAAAGATACAACTATCAACTTGAGTAAAATAAACACCTAAATGTGTATTTTATATGTTTTCAGTGTCAAATTGTAATATGAAAGGAAAATACGTCGTAATAGCGAAGTGCAATACTGAGTAAATGTACTCACTACTTACTGTCACTGAAACAGAGAGACAAAGCCCCTCATGGACTTTCCTATCTGTGAAAGAAAAAGGAAAAAAAAAA
Organism: Trematomus bernacchii; assembly: GCF_902827165.1. Classification (NCBI taxonomy): domain Eukaryota; kingdom Metazoa; phylum Chordata; class Actinopteri; order Perciformes; family Nototheniidae; genus Trematomus; species Trematomus bernacchii. The sequence goes on from NW_022987708.1 coordinate 3,843,684, forward strand.
GATCCATTAATTTGAGGGATAGTTTTTACTCTGTGAGATTTGCAAACATTTCACATTAGCACAAAGTCCAATAAGCTGTGCAATGACTTTAAAGCCTGTTTTCTCGTTCTATAAAATTCTCATTATAAAATTATTTAGTAATATGAGCCGCATGCAATCACCTGACTCATTCTTAAGTAGCAATTACTTTTGAAAACAGAAAAATAATGATGAAGGCTCTCCCCTGTGCCCGAACACAACTGGACTCAGACAAAAACAAACTGCATCCCCCCCCCCCAGTGGGCCCCGCTGGGAGTCAGCTATGAAGCTCTGGCTCGCCTGTTGATTGCACTTTGACCGATCATTTCCTCTAAGTGCTCCGGAATGTCACATACAAAAAGCATTCTTCATCCAGCGGCGAGTCCTCGACGTCCATGTGATCAAAGACACATGAGTGTGTGTGTGTACTCTCCAGAAACATAAGTCCTGAGTGTTTACACTGCACTGTCTACCACTAAATGTGGCTGCCAAGGCAAAACACACAAAGTGTCTCATGCCAATATGATCTCTCTTAAAATATAATGTTCTAAAGCTTTCTGGTAGATGTTTCACTTCTCATGTAATGGTGAAAAACAATAACTCTCTTGAATGAGCGGCAGAGGCTGAATGGTGTTTTGCTTATGCTCCATGACCAGGCTTGGGGAGTAGCAGATTACATGTAACCGGATAATGTAATCAGGCTACAAAAGAAAGGTAATCGTAATCCCTTAAAGATGTAATCAGATTACTGTTACATGTTTAATAATAAGGGATTACTAGCAGGATTACAATGTTAGTAACACCTAAAAACAGGCATATAGTGTTTGTTGTAAAGGACCAGATGTTCTCTCTTCTCTGTAAGGCGTGCTGTTCTGTAGGCTAATACTTTAAGTGTGAATATATACGTCTACTGCCTGAATCTGCTTCATGGCTTTCACTCTCTTTGCTTCATTTGTTCTGTTTTTAATTCAGCAGGTGAATCTATATGTTCATAAAATAGTGTGTGTGAGCTTAACTGTGTGTATTAAACTAAAACAGAGCATGTTCTGTCAGCTCAGATTTTATTTCTGTTTTTTAAACTGTAATATGTGCTCATGTGTTTCAGTGTTGGTGTGTATGCTGCTGTCTGAATATGCTTCATGAAAGGCAGCTTTTCCTATCAATACAATCCTTTCTGATCATAAATATCTTGGTTTCTTCTTGTGTGGGTCACATTGTTCTGTTGTCTTACATAATACACTTAACTTAAACATCTTATTGTTATTATTTTTTTCTCTTTTATTAAAATTCCAAGATAATCCAAAGCAAAGTAGGTTACATTACTTGCATGTTGTAATACACAGATTAAGTCACTTAAAACTACGTTTTTATAGTAACCCTCCCAAACCTGTCCATGACTATCCTTTTAGCCTTTTTCTTTTTTTTCTGTCAATTCTTTTCTTTTTCTCTTTGCTGATCCTGCCCTTGTATCAGCAACAACCTCAAAACAATACCTACAAAACGAAATGCTCTAAATAAAGATTTGCTTCCGCTAACAGACTGTTCTATTAACTGTGACTTTTACTGTAGGAATCTGAGCCAGGGACAGGCAGTCATAGAAATAGCCACATTATCAATGATGGTCTGTTTGCTTCTGTAATATCGAGGCATCAGTTAGACTGCATCATAACCATTTGAAACTCCTTGTTAGTAGTTGGATAGTCCATAGGCTATTATTCCCTGGTATGTGCATTATAGTGTGTGTGTGTGTGTGTGTGTGTGTGTGTGTGTGTGTGTGTGTGTGTGTGTGTGTGTGTGTGTGTGTGTGTGTGTGTGTGTGTGTGTGTGTACTCTTCCAGAAACATGTTACACTCAACTGTCTACTACTATATGGCTGCGACAGCGAAACACACATGCTTTCTCATGTCAATACGTCCTTAAGAATATACTCTTTTTAGCCGTTCATATAATGGTGAGAAACAACATCTAACACTGAACAGCTCATTGTGAGACCTGACGGGTCTTTTTCTGAGGAGCAAATGAGAGCCAGAGCTCTGTTTGTGAGGATTAAGATGTTTGACGAGTGGGGCCCCCTGACCGAGGCGCTTTCTGACCACAAATAAACATCAGCCTCAGCGGGGCCCGTGCTCTGGCCTCTGCACGGTCAGCAACAGGAGCGCATCAATCACAGCTGGAGGGGGGGCTCCCCAGGGCGGAGCGCGGAAAAAACCCTCGGCCAGCTGCCGCCCCAACCCTTCACTCATACACACACACACACACACACACACACACACACACACACACACACACACACACACACACACACACACACACACACACACACACACACACACACACACACACACACACACACACACACACACACACACACACACACACACACACACACACCACACACACACACCACACACACACACACACACACACACACACACACACACACACACACACACACACACACAGACACAGAGGCTTAATCTCCCTCAACAACTTAACTGTGATAGACACCCCGTGGCCCAGCTGAAGCAGAGATGCTTGAGATGCTGAACAAAGAAGAAGGAACAATACACATTTACAGTAGAAATGTGAATTTTATGACATATTTTATACCGTTTCCTAATTTTAGAAATGTTATTTAATTAGTGTTTTATTGCTATTCATCTTTGTGACAATATACATCTATTTAAGGGGACACGAAGTGGTAAAAGAAGCATTCAGATCCTTTAATACGGTATCAAAAGTAAAACAGTTTGTGCATGATGTTCCTCTTCAGAGGTAATATATGTTACATATATATATTATTTTTTATGCATTAACAGGAGTAACATTTTAATTATGTAGCCGGTCAAGCTTGAGATAATTGAACTAGTTAATGAAGCGCTTCTAATTTGCCTCCATAAAAAGACATCATTTCATATGTATGTTATGTATGAACATTTTAATCCTTAAAGGGTAATGGCTCTCAAATAATACATACAATATTTCCCACTAAAATGTATAGTAGCCCAAAATCACACTTAAGTACATTACCTTTTGTAAGTGTGGTATTTGCAAAAGGCTATGGCAGTTACAATATTTCGGGAGCCAAAGTAGAGACCATAAGAATGATAAATATGTATGTAAAATATATTAGGAACAGTTATTTCTGTTGCCAGCCCATATCCTCTCCTCCATCTCCGTCACTGTTTTGTTTTTGGTAACAATTCAGAATAAATGCACGGCACATTCACTTCACCTACGGAGGTGAAAATACATTATGCAGTGATAATAATCCACTGCTCATGTGGTAGTCTCACTCACATCTGCCTCAGGAAGCGCTGTGGAATTATTCAGCTGTGTGTGTGTGTGTGTGTGTGTGTGTGTGTGTGTGTGTGTGTGTGTGTGTGTGTGTGTGTGTGTGTGTGTGTGTGTGTGTGTGTCTTATCTATCTAACGTTGGGGATTTGTGATTAAACATGTAATAGTGCTGTTTTTGTTTATCTGGTATCAAAGAATATGTTTCCTGTGTGTTCACTTTGTGCCTCTCACAAAGAGGATGTGATCATTTAAGCATGTATTGCATTGTGTATCACTTGTGCCTCTGTAATCAGGGACGTGATGCTTGTAGGCTAGTTGTCAACGTCCCACATTATAGTTTATCTCTTTCATTTACTGGAGCAGGGTTTAATGGATATGGTGCAACATATCATTTGGTTTTGGTTTGGTGTGTTCTGCTTTGTGGTCAAATATTCTTCTCCCTGATTCCCTGTCCTCCCTGGTTAATATTGCCCCCTGCTGGAAATATTTCATATTGCCATTTTTTGGCTCTGGACCCACAGTAGATCCATCTCTAGAACACAGGGGGAAGTGGGGCTGCAATGATGTACTAATAGTCTGGACTTGTTATTATAATTGAAACCAAACATAATACAGCTTTAGTATATGGCAGGTCGAATACATATGCAACAATATCAAAAGAGAATTTATGCTGGTCAAAAATGATATACAAAATATGTGTTTTCTCCATTCGGATTTTGAATAAAACCAAATATTACATATTTCCATTATGAGGTATTTAAAGATACAGTAGTGGTAGTGAGAACAAGGCCTACATAGGTGCAGAAGTGTTTATTTAACCAACTAAATGTTTTGTCCAATGTAAGAATATTAATTTTAACAGTCTGGCTAATGCCTTCAAGGTTCTTGTTTTGTTTTGTTATAACCTAAAGGTATTTAGGTATTCCAATTTGGCATGACATTTTAGCTAAAAAGAATGACTACAACTAATCGTCTGGTCATTTCATCTATGTGAAAGCAAATCATTTAAAAAGTATATTTGTATGAGTTCCTTAATTCGCTTTGAAACAGTATTTAGACCGAATAGTAAAGATGTATTCAACTAATTAAAACAATACAATAAATCCAAATAATAAACAATTGAGGCAGGAGGGTGCTTGGGTTGAATAACTTCAGCGTTTTAAAATAGGATAAAACCCCAACATTTGTACTTATTATATTTTTGGATTATTATCACAGACAGATTCTTAGATATGAAATGTTTCTGGCTCTTGTGAATCGAATGTGTCTTTAAGCCTGTGCAGCGCAGGGGATTATTCATGACACACAAATAAACATTATATTAATTTATTATGAAAGTTAACCAGTATTTATTGCTCTTAAATAAATGTAGTTTGTTTTAAGTGAAAACATTTTTTTGTCCGAAGTGGAGCAGAAATCGGATAGGAAACTTACTTGAGTAAATGTAGTTACATTTTGATTGATTGATTATTAGTATATTAGACATTAGACATTCATTTTTGTTGTTGTCAAAAGACCACAAGGAATTCAAACTGTTCTAATTGGTTCTGAATTTGTTCTAATGTCTCTTGTTCCAGTATGGAACAGAGACGGTCCATATGACCCATGGTAAATATGGAAAATGTCCTGCAGAGCAACACTAGAAATGAATTACTGCTTTATTGGATTGTTCTCAGCACAGCCTTACCTGTTACCGCCTCTACACTATGTTGCAGTAGATGTGCTGAGGAGAAAAGTAACGTGCCAGCGAATGAATGTCTTCAGTGTGCATAAACAGCGAAGCTTCATCATCAGAGTGCTGAATATTCATTTCCCAGGACGCAGCGTGAGCAAATTAAAACAGCTGACCTCATGTGCGGATTGATTGATATCTGTCAGACGTGTAAAAGCAGCCAGACGGAGCAAAGATTCACCTGACAATGTTCAAAGCACCTCTCTAACCTCCAACAAGCACACATCCAATAGTATAATGTTTGTATGGGGGTATTGTTGACATTTAAAAAAAAAGAAGATCAGTTTTAGTTTGGAAAAGGCAATCTTCTTGTATTCAAATTCCATGTTGAACAAAGGCAGAGAATCCTGACCTAGATGTGTGTTAGTGCATGATTTGTGTTATAATTGAAAGCTGGTTAGGGATGCATTAATTAGTCAAGGGTTCTTTCCTCCTCTGCCATTTGCAGCCATTATGAACATTGCCTACACAAAGCTCTCCGTGTAATTGATATTGTGAACAAAGATCATAAAATCTACCTAAATCAAATAAAAAATAGTTAATTGGCCGACTTATTACATTCCAGAGTCCATTATGAAGAATTATATTATATTCCTTTTCTCTGGGAGGTAATTGAATTTCTAATAGAACATTTAGTTTCTGAAATGACCTTTTTCAATTAAAGCTCTTTAATTGAAAGTATATCTTTTTCAATCACTGGATGTCATTTAATTAAACTATATGCGATATATATGGGACACTCCGCTCCTCAAATTGTGTTCATTTTGTGAAACTTTTGGAATATTTGGGCCTCTGGCAAACTGACGTCTGACAAAATAATATTTTGATCAAACTTGTCATTAAACTTTCAATTGCAGTAAAATAGGGATGTTACAGGATAGAAACTATCAGAGTGTTGCTCAGAGGGTCACCCAATCCTATTTTTTTCCTGAAGCTTACAGGAGATGGAGATATAATATTAAAAAAAAATGCCTCAAAGGTTATTAGCAAAATCTTGAAATCATTTCCAACAAATGCACTGTGAGCCAGTGCAAGGACACAGGCATGAGAGAGATGTGTAAAGAGGATTACAGTAGTCCAAGCGCGGGGAAACAAAGGCACGGACAACTCTGTCAAGTTCTGTTACTGTGACATTTCTTTGGAAACCTTGATTCATGGTTGTCGAATTACAACGAAACCCAGATTTAGAGCAAATGATGATGGATCACCATTTAGACTTTTACATCCTCGTCAACAATGTGACACAAACTGGACATAAAATACACATTGTTTTCACACATACATGTAAATAAATGTGTACACATGACTAAATATGTATATATGTTCATTTTAATTCATTTCTTATTTTATAGTTATTTACCATTTAAAATGTATATCTTTGATTTTATCCTTAATTGTATTAATCTGTGTGAATCTGTCATGTTTTTCACCCTTACCCTGTTGCTGATAAACTACTGAATTTCCCCACGGGGATTAATATAGGTCCATTTTAACCTATCTTATCTTAGTTACATCATTCTTTGGTTCTTTGCTGTAACAATTGTACATTTTCCCTATGTGGGACGAATAAAGGTATTCTGATTCTGATCTGAATCTGATCTGAGTAAAGTGTGTAGCCCAAAGGCATTAGTGTTAGGAAAATAAAAGAGGACCTAAAATGGACCCTTGAGGGACAGTTATGACAAAAACTGCATTGTCATTTACGTTTCAAGGTGAACCTACTTATCTGAGATTATGTTTGTTTTTAGCGTATTATACGTTTCAAACAAAAATGTGTCCAGAGAGGAAGTTGGGTGAGATGGCTGGGTAAACACAGGACTTTCACCCAGGAGACTGGTATTTGTGTCTCGTGTGAAAACAAAGTTCAAAATCAATTCATTTAACCCTTATGTTGTGTTCGGGTCTCCCGTGACCCGTTTCAAGTTAAAATGATATAATAACTACGCTCTAGTTTTTTTTATCGGAACAAGGCTTCATGATATCCTCCACAACAGATATATAAACACTGCAAAACTGATTTTGACCATTTTTGCCAAGTCTGAAGGTGTATAATTTGGTGTTCGGGTCTGGGGAGAGCCAGCAGAATTGTTGTGGGTCACTCGGGGTCAAATTTGGCCCAATCAAAATTCATCTTTGACTTTAGACACCCCTCCCCCACCCCCTTCATCAACTTTAACAATAATTTTTCGCAACATGCACCTGGTCTCCCCTCCCTCTGCCCCCTCCCCCCACGGGAACTCGACCTTTCTCAAAGAATATGTACACTAACACTTGAACCTGAACACACACATGCACATGTGCAATATGTGGTGTAATGTGTTTTGGGGCCATACAATTAAATTACAACAGAATGAATGCATAATAAGTTAGTTATGATGTAGTTAAAACAATATTGGATGATAGTCATTTTTTTTGTGTGTTTTGGACTGAGATAAATCATGGGTCAAAATTGACCCGCGAACACCACGAACGGTAACAGCTTTTGAACACAACACAAGGGTTCAAATGAAGTCCATCATTTAAATAACTTAACAAGTGTAACTATAATGAACAAAGACTTACAAGTAATGCTAGTTTGTTGACTATCCATAACCAAATAGTTTCTTTTTTGTTTCAATTTACAACATTATCCATGTGTTAAAAACTGCTGCTTGAAAACCGTACTCTGGGAGAAAAACACCTCAAATTCCCTTAAAACTATTTGAAACTGCAGTTTGCAATTTGTTCTATTCACAAATAGTTTTAAAAAGACATGTACAATCATGAGACACAATGGAGACCTCAGAAACTGGACACTTGAATAAGCTGTTAAATAGCGCCCAGACACTAAACAAGAAGTATTTACATAATTACTAACACACCTAGAATTAGAGTTCAAGTATTATACAGAAACATTACAATCTAAAAAAAATACTGACACTTACCAAATACCCCAAAACTAATCAAACCCTAACTACTAAATGGTCCGAAACATCAAATTCCTCAGTCTAAGAATTGGTTTGAACATTTTTAAGAAATTTGAACAATGACACATTTAAGGGAAGATGATGTTACAAATGAACTGCATTTCAGAGTAAAGTAAACGTATTCAGAAGTCCCCATACTAAATCTGGTTAATTTAAGTTTACATTTTTACTTTATTGGATGCCTCTTCCTAGTCTTTTATATGCAAGGGGGAAATTGGGATAAGGTCACATAAGCTTGTTGAGCATAACAGGAAATGTCAAAGATATAACATTCAGTCAGCTCAGAGACTGAAGCTGTGAAAAAGAGGGGCAGTTGGACCATGATATGGCACATAAGGTGACTAGGGAAAATATTGCGCCATTTAACATTTTAGTACATACTTCATTAACAATCTGGTATTTTGGTTTTCAACGTCAAACAATAGGCAGTGATCCTTGGGGAATTTTCTCTTAGTATGTATGAAATGTAATTTTAGGAGAGAAAAACAAGAAGGTGCCGCATGAAATCCATCAACCACAACAACATCTGACACACAAAGAGCACACTTTGCCCGATGTGGCTGTGCCCCGAATAGTTTTTTTTTTTTTTTCTCACCTTTTTTGCATCGCACTTCAATGCTCCATTGCTGTCTGCTCTTTCTTGCAGCAGCTGCCGTTGTCCCCCCCCCCCCCCCCCCCCCCTTCTCTCCTCCCATTTTTCCCAACCCCCTCAAAATCACCTTTTCCTTTCGAATCAAGTTCAACATCTGGAGGATGAAGAAGTCCCCGAAACTGCTTTTGTTCTCTGCGTCAGAACAGATTTTAGACAGACTGAGGCACGACTTTGGGCAGCTGCAATGATTCGTTCTAAATAGGGAGCGTTTTCTTAGCAGTGAACAACTGAGGATGACTTTTACAGCTTCTGTCTCAGAGCACAGATTTCAATAACCAAATCTTTGGTGTGTTAAGTTTTGGAATAAATCAAACAACCCTACACAAATTATTGTTGTCATCTCATTAAAACATTTTTCGTCCACACTCTCCTGACAGATACAGTAAAAAAAACCTGAAAAGAGAAGATTTGACAGCATAGAATTCTTAATGATATCAACATAGGTACTGTAATACAGTGGTGTATTCAGAGTCCCAATAAAAGGAGCCAACAGTAGGGCCCACATTGGAGTATGTCAACTCGAGGTCTAAACTCAACTGTAGGCAGTGCAGATCTGTGACAGTATGAGACCAAAAGGGACTAATAACTAGCGGAAAACAACAAACATCAGGGCTGCACAGCGAGCGGCGATGGGTTATTTCCAGAGTGTATCGCCCCTCAGAACACAGGATGCCTTTACATGCAATGTGACAAGACTTCCTCTATTCTTAACCTCTGTAGCTGCCGGGCTGGAGGAGTCTGGGTATGGGGGGGTCGTGGGGCTCCTGGCAGTGGCCTGATGTCTGACACAGCCTCTTCGCTCCACCGCTGTGTGCCTGCAAGACAGCACACAGCCATCTGCTGGACCCCCCCCCCCCCCACCAGCCCCACCACACCCAAACGCTCCACCCTGCATGCATCCGGATGCTGCTCTAACCAGTGACAACACAACAAGCTAATTAGAAGATTTACGGCGCTAATTACACATGCACCGAAGTGTTGCTGGAGATTTCTATTTGGGGCTCGGCTCTGCGCACGATTTCCTCTCGATTAAAGGCAAATGTAGCATGTAAAACTGTGTGATTTTCTTTTACACCCCTGCCTGATGCTGATTCACTGTGACACCCGACAGACAGCTGGAATGGCTGAGGGCCACCTGACTTCTGAGGGCTGTAAGAAAGAGACGCGCTCCATGCCCCTGCAACCAAAGTGAGAAATGAGTTGCGCGGTGCACTGAGGGGATGCTAGACTGGAGATAACACCCACAATCCACAACATTTTGGTCTACTATCGCTGTCAATTAAGAGACAAGCAACCACATGACTACAAAGGCAACAACAAGCCTACAGTACGGAACGCCCGCTCAACACAACCAGTATTTTTCTTTGATTTCAAAGTCAGGTTTACTGCAGAGCTTTTCAAAAGTTGCATTGCCCCAAAGGAGATATCAAAAGAATTCTCTAGAAACAGAAGTGGCAGTGTTATTTTGAGAAACCTTCCCCTGAATCTTTCACTATTATGTACTTAAACTACTTCAGGGAACACAAAAATGAGTGTTTTACATAGCTAAACTCTGTAAACTTGCTCTATGTGTGAAACTGAATCTCCCAGAATAGCTTCCAAAGCAAGCGGCAGCCTCTGGGTGTAAAAAGTGAAGCCAGTGTGTTCCTTAAACCTGCATCCTGTCTAATGGCCGACAACACTACAGGATGCCAAAAGAAGTCCAATTGTGTAGAAGTCAATGAAAAAAAGTATCGAAGTTTTGCCCTAATAACATTTCCTAATAATGTTCGCTAGTTTTAAATCTTCTTCAGTGAAGAAGTATGTTCATTTTGTAAATGCTGGTCCAATTCAGAATGAAAAAGACTATAAAGCAACCTGTGGCTAGCTTGCTACCACAACTTCGCTAGCATGGCATTGTTTACTTTCCAGGAAACAGACACAAAGGAGTTGGCTGTTTTTCCAGTAGGCTTTAGTACATTTTCTCCCAGATAATATCACATCTAACTTGGATTATGGACACAGCTGACTGAATAATCTAGCTCTCTTGAACCAGTGTTCATTTCATTTCAAACCTTCATTTAACCAGATTGGTCCCTTGAGATCATAGATCTCTTTTTCAAGGGAGACCTGCAGCAAATAGGTTCCACATGAAACATAAAACAACATAAAACAATAAAGGACATCATACAACATATTTACAAGCTACATTTACATACTTATCGACATTTACAAATACCCATAGTTTCAAAGAGCATTTTACTTAAACTACTGTAGCTTTAAAAACATGCAGAGGAATGAGATTGCTCAGTTTCAAATGTAGCTGTAGATTGTTCCAAGCAAGTGGAGCTGCGCACATAAAAGCTGTCTTACCTAAGACAGTCCTTGCTCTTGGCACATCTAACAATACTACATCATGCGATCTCAGACAATAGCTGCTTGCAACTCTCTGTGTTATCAGAGAGCAGATATAATACGGGAGTTTACCCAACAAAGCTTTATAAATAAACGTGTACCAATGACTGAGCCTCCGTACAGTTAGTGAAGGCAGACCTGCCTTGGCATACAGGGTACAGTGATGAGTAAGTGCTTTACAATTAGTGACAAATCTCAGTGCGCTGTGATAGGCGGCATCTAACTTGTTCAGGCAATGGGCAGGTGCATTCATATAGACCAGATCACCATAATCCAGCACAGGTAAAAAGGACACAGTGACTAGCTGGTAACTTAGCACTTACCGCTAACGGTACCTGGCCTCGATCTCCTCTTTTACCGAATATGGTCCCTTCTGGCTCCAAAACACCAAAAAGGCATCATAAGAGACCAAACATAGTATTTAATTTGTGTAAAGGAATCACATTGCCTTACTTTGCAAAGTAGGCTCACCCTCATCACCACTGACAGCGCTGCTAGCCGTGTATTAGGTCGGCAGTGACTGACCTACATGCAACAGGAAGTCTGACCTAATCAAATTAAAATGTTAAAATGTTATACATATATCCTTTATTTAACAGTCTCTTTGAGATTAAAATCTCTTTTTCAAGAGCGACCTGGCCATGTTGCTTTAGCCCTAAGAAAATACTTGTGATTTTAGCCCACAATCACCATGTGATCATCGGCATCGTTATTTTTCTCTCAAACTCTTGAGTTTTTTCTGCCAAATTGTTTTGTTTTGTGTTAATATAACCAACCCTTCTTGGCTCCGTATTTTTTTTCTTCATGCAACCGCCTTAATACAATGTTATTTTTTACTAGGGTTGTTGTGTTGGGCAGTGCATTGGTCAGGGGTCTTGCCATCAATATGAGGTTGCTGGTTGTATGAATTTTTTGATGACATTTTCTCCATTCTTTCTAGTCTTTATGCTAAGATCAAGCAAACAAACTTGTCACAGCAGTTTTTTAATTTTACCAAAAAACTGTGAGCGTGCTTTTAATTTTACCATACCAGTTTGGGCAAAAAACCAAGCATACTTCCCCAAAGGTCATTCCACATGGATAACATGGTAGTTGCAGTCAGTATGATCCGTACCCTCATCATGTGTGCAGTAATTCTGCCTCTAACCAGACTAAGTGTGCAGACATTCAGGAGCAGTGCAGTACCAGCCTGTGCTTTGCCGCCTTATTACCGAGCCGAGCGGCAGGAAATGTTCTGGAAGCCCACAGGGTCTCTACATTTTAATGAACTTCTCCTCACACGGGAATAGCGGGAACTCTCCTTTTCTCCTTCTCTCCTTTATTATGCTCGTTTGTTTAATTAAAAGACTGTGTTTTAGGGAAATGGGCTGCTGTCCACCGCCTCTGGGGTGCGTCCCACCAGGAGTGGGCTGCTTGCATTTAGACGGAGACGCCGGGTGACATTGATCAGACCTGAGATATTGTACACCTCATTATTTGTCTTCTATGTAGGAGACAAAATACTGTAATAAAAAGAACTCCAAGTTGTTATTCTTTTATAAGAAACATCTTTAACATGACAACGTGAAGCAACTGGGGGATGTATGCAGGGGAAATATAGAAACATGGCCTGAGGCAGCTTTTAAATTCAATGCGCACAGTCCTTCATCATTAATGGGAGCGAGGTATCAGATAAGCTCATCTCTTCTGTAACAATAACTCGAGTAAACAGGACTTCCTTTGGCAAGATTCATCCCCCAACTTCCAATTTCTCCATACTTTACCCTTTCAGAATCCAATTCACTTCAAGACTCGACAGAAATGAGCCTGAGTAGCACACATATTAGACATAGAGCTTTTTTATTTCCAGAATATAACAGTGACAGGTTTGTGGAGAATACGACCACACTCGAATCCCTGTTTTAATTGCTTTTCAACAGTGCTAACAAAGGAGTCATTTGGACCACATACAAGCGTTCTCAGCTGGCCTGCCCTAGTTTCTCCAGAACGAAACTTTTCATTCAAAGTGCTGTGTAGATTAATTTTCTGATATGTTAAACATTGTTCTGCATACTAATTGACACCGTTTTTTATTGTGCAAAGCAAGTCTTTTCACAGAAGCGTAATTAAAAGGGCTGGCGAGGCTTTTATGGCACACGTTTGAACAGAAATGAGCCAATTACCATTTCTGTCTGAGGGTGAAATGACCATCACTGTGCCGGGCTCTCTTTTATGTGGCCCACCCCCCAGATATTTAGTATTCCGAACCAAAAGAGAGAGGCAGAGGGCAAATTACCCAGCCAATATATCTGTCCTCAAACATGAATTACTGTAACGCACAGTTTCACAAAAGACCTTTCTCTCCAAGGGCAGCATTTGTTTGTCTGCATGTTGTAAAAACATTTGTTTTATCATAACTCATGTCATAGGATAGTAAAACAATCCCTGACATAAAAACATATTTCAACTTTTTGATCATTATGGATTTATCATACATAAAAGACTGAAAACTGGTGTGGCTCTCATCCATCTTTAAAAACAAATACTGTATGGACACTGCATATATCTTATTGTAATTCTCATAATAATCTAATATATTAAACTGTACTTAGTTTTTTGTATATTTATATTTGGTGTCATTTGTATCATTATTTGTGGTCCTTTTCTTACATGTTGTTCTTCTCTTACTGTGTTTTATGTGTGCACCATTCAGAACATTCTTGCATGTGTAAACCTACTTGGCAATAAACCAGTTTCTGAATCTGATCTGACAGGTGGAGGGATTGCGCCACCCTGTGGTGAAAATGAGAGCAGCATGTGAAGAAGGAAACTTCATTTAGCATTCAAGATTCAAAGGTTTTATTGTCATAACATACAACTACAGTGTCATTGTGTAATGTTGAAAAACGTAGATCGCAGGTTCCTCAACAGTGCAATTTACAAGACATACAAAAAAATAAATAAATATATATATATATGTGGGGAAATGTTTCCATATGTCCTCAGTTGTTATATATATACAGGGTTCGAGTTATAAACTGAGCTCTATGGGGGTCTTTGAAACTAACGCGTGCGCACGCATGCACGCGCACACACACTCAAACACACACAAACACACACACACACACACACACACACACACACACACACACACACACACACACACACACACACACACCAATAATAAACATATGGACAGGGGTTACTATTTAAAAAAATGTGCAAATGTATTTGGGAACCTATCCATGTGAACATATTTTGGGGGTGGACCTCAAATCCTCTAGGGGCTTCCGGGGGTATGCCCCCCCTGGTAAGATTTCTTTTTAATTTTGGAGTTAAATGCATCAATCTGGTGCATTTTGAGGGGAAAATAAAGAGACTAGATCTATGGAAACACCCATATGAAACAGATGCCACATCATGTAGACAGACAGTCACCCTGTGTGAGGCAAACCCACATTTGCGCAGCATTGCGTTCACAATAGCCTACATAAAAAAAAAAAAAATCGCTAGGCCATCGGGAGGGCCGGGAGGTTTCCCGATGGCCTAGCGATTTTTAGCCGTCCGGCTAAAATGATTGGTCGTACTTTTTACAGCGCTACGGCTTCCACAGATGACATTTTTTAATGGATTTTTTGTCAAAGCACTTAAGATATTCATTGCTATCGGGATGTTAAGAGCATTCCATGGAATATAACAAAAAGTGTATCTCGAGCCGGTTTCTCAAACTTACCTTCCCAACCTTTAACGTAAATAATACTCATTACATAATAAACACATACCATTTTTCTAATAAATCATGTTTCAGAGACAAATTCAGCTTAGGTTTTACAAGTACACAACTTTTTTTTACAACTACAACACTTTGTTTTACAACTACAAAACTTTTTTTTACAAGTACAAAACTTTTTCTTCTCACGGCGGAATATTACTGCCAAAAGTCTGAATTTGTCTCTGAAACATGATTTATTAGAAAAATGTTATGTGTTTGTTTGATAGATACGTTTTTTCTTTGCAAAACTAAATGCATTAGTTTGTAGATGGTGTTTTGTATTTGCAAACCACATTGTGTTTGTTAGTGAATCATAAGGCATTTGTAAAACCTGTTTAGTTTGTTTGTGGAGTTATGGCAGGAAATTAGCTCCATAGATTAGTGCATAAAACAAAGCTTGTGCGTGTGTCATCTAAGCATTCCCATAGGTGTGTCAGGTTTCCACCTTCCCCCAATCTGATTGGAGAACGCTCCTTCACCGAGCTCTTTGGCTCAGGTCATGCGTTGTGCAGACAGAGGAGCCAGTTTTCTGACTCTTGATAACAGCTTGGATCTATCTTATGAATCCTGAGATGTTTTTCCTCAACTGCCAAAAATAATGACAAGTTCATTCAATCATAATTACCTGTTCAAGTCTGGTACATGTGGTAGGCCAAATGTATGTCATAAACACAGCATGAGCCAAATGCCATAAAGATTTAGTGCAAATACCTGCTAGCAAACATACCATTTTTACAGATATATAATGGCATTGTGTTTTATTGCTAGTTTATGCTTTGAAACCACCACAAATCTAATAAATATTTTGTAGTTTCTCCAGGTATTTACTTTTTGATTGCATGATGGTATTATTTGCATTCTTGATCACACACTTTTCACATTACCTGCACCTAACATTAGCATTACCTGAACTGTTAACCCTTAGATGCACGAGTGACTGGACCCTACACTCTTCCATAAGTGGGTCAAAAAGGACCCGTATTAGAATAATATGTGTTTTTATGCCATTTTTGTCATTTTGGTTAAGAGAAATCACTTGTATAATATTTAGTATTATATTTTGGTTCACAATTTTTCACTATTTTGAATTTTTGAATTTTTTTTACATTTTGAAAAAGAAAACGTAATTCCATAGAAAACGCACGTCATTTTTGACCCACTTATGGAAGCTTGGGGTAGTAATACAAAAACTACAATTTCTTAAAATGTAAATAAAAAAATTGAATGGCATGATATCCAAAACATGTTTAAAATAATGTAATTACAAAGATACTCTAAGAAAACCACCTCACCGGGTCAAAAAATACCCACTTATGCATCTAAGGGTCATATAACGCTGCATTATTTGCACACACTCAATATCTAAAGATTTTTTAATGTAGTTCTGGTAGCTAGTCTATCACTTTACTATTGTCAATTCCTATGTGTATCTTTGTTTTTAATTGTCCTTTAAGATACTGGATACCTACGTTTGATCAATAATATAACCTACATTAAACAGTAGGATTAAACACTGTAATATGTCACTCTCTTATTTATTAAACTGAAAAACAGTATACAGAAGTTTAGAAGATCTCAACCTCAAACACCCTTGAGATTTCAGTCAACTGCTGCCTACATGCTATGTTACAGTATATGAACCAATATTGATAATAAAATAGTTTACAATGTTTTAAGTACATATCTGATAATACTGATGTACTTTAACTCAGTCTCAGAGGTTACATTTTTTTAATAAAATGTTATATTTTTTACTGCACTACATTTATTTGCTGATTTAAAGGGGACCTATCATGCAAAATGCACTTTTGTACGTCTTTTATACATGAATATGTGTCCCCGGTGTTCCAGGGAACTCACCAAGTGTCAGAAAACACAACCCTCTCTATTTTCCTCCATACCCAAATCTCTAAAAAAGGGGCTGCAACGGATCTGATAAAAACTGATCCAGATTTGAACACTGTCCTGACGTCAGGACGGTGGCGCTACGGCTATTGGGCCAACTCCACCAATCAGGAGGAGACAGCCACGGCCATTGCCGTTCGAAAGCGCTGGAGACGCTGTAGTACATATGCCAGGCCTGTAGATGGTGCTGTTCTCACAGAATCAGCCCTTGCAAAAACAGAGCTAAAAAATGTCAAATTGAGCAAAATGAGGCATGGCTAAAATGCACGATCTGTTTGGTATTTTGAAAAAAAAAAAAGTATAAATATGCCTTATATAGGTATGGTCCTACACTATATTATTCAAATATAGCATGATAGGTCCACTTTAAATGTTCAATATATGATCAGCTTATATAACATGATGTATACTAAACTACCCATTAGTAGTTTAATACAATTCAAATGTAGTAACCATAATTGTCCAATAAAACAATATTGAGTTTACAAGATGATTTTTGCTGACAATGCGTTTATACTGTTGCAAGATTCACTGAACCGTTTAATACGTTTAGGGGAGTAAGGAAATGAAGTACGCTATAAACCTTTCAATATTAGTAGAGAAGTTTTTGTGTTACAAATGCATTATTTATTTGCTTATAGCTTGCTTTAAAACAGCATGTGTATAATGTGGATTATATCAGATTTAAAGTCATATTTTATGTATTGTTATTGTTGCCAATATAAAAGTTTGACATTTATTTCAGTAGTTACCCTCTACTTTATGCTCCTTCTGATGACATTTTAGCACATTTCATATATGTCGGTTCTCAGTTTTCTTCTTGCTTTTGATTTCTGAGAACAATTTACCCCAAATGTCTCCATCTACAACAACAAGGTATCACAACGATTGTCATAAAAAACTTCAAAGTAAGTTTGTACAAAGCAAAATAATCCAAGATTCATTTAATTTATTTACGTTATATATATATATATGTGATATATATACGTTGGATATGTTCACTAACTTTGACAACGCTGCTAAATAAGTATTGTTTTACGATAGATGTGTACTTGTTTTAATATATTAAAATGTCTTTATTTTATATGGTATTCATATACCATATCATACATAATGATAAGCTTAATTTAATTATATTGTTGATACTTTACTATATACTGATATTTACATTATTTATGTTTATTCATGTTTATCCTTGAGAACTCTTACCTGCCCTGTATATTATTCCTGTTGCTACTAAAACACCTGGATTTCCCCACAGGGATCAATAGAGGTTTATCTAATCTTATTACATGTATTTTTCTGTACTTTGGTACTCATTGTCCTGTGTGAACGCCTAAAGGACAGCATGTTTTTTATTCAATATTATGCAAGCCCTTCCTACATTCTGGGAATTGCTTTGGTTATAGGTATCACATTTAGTCGCTAGAGGGCATGTTTACACCGATACCAGTGTAAAGTGTCTCTTTCTCTCTGAGTTTCACATCTTAAACAGTTTGATTTAATCTCTGATAGAGTGGGCTTCATCATGCTTCAAACGTGTCGATGAACGGTCATCAGAAGTTAAAGCTCCTCCGCGGGGATGCTTTGTTGTTGAGTGAATGGAGTCTCCGTGCTGCATCCTCTCACCACGGGCTGATCACGTTGTCCGTCAGCCAATCAGAGGCGGGGGAAATGCTCTCAGCGCTATAAAGCAGCGTGGAACAGTGAGTGAGGTAGGCAGGAATGAAAAACAATAGAGACCTTCTCAAAGACTACGCATCCACAGGCTCTGATCGTCTTCTCATATTTTCCTACACTTAACCCAAGGTAAGGGCTCTAGATGTCTCCTGATTCACTCTCTAGTGCTGCTGGTTTATGCCGAGGATCATTGTTTGCACGCTGCTGAAACTTTCCCTTTGTTTCTACCTGTTATGTCATGTTACGATGTTGACGGAAATCCTTCATAAATGTTGTGTAGTGTAGGTTTGTGTTTATGTTGATTAGTCTGTCTCATATGAGCATTGGTACATTTACAAATTATAATTCCTTGTCAGTGACATTCTGTTGTACAATTTCTGGTTAAAAGGGCCTTTTCAATGACATCCTCCTGGTTGTACATGTTGTACTCCGTGATAGTGGCTCCCCTGTGTTTGGCTTATGCTCTGTTCTCTTTACTCTGTAGGATTTGGTCAAGAAAATGGCCACCTCAACAAGTTCAAAATTGAGCAAAGCTGTAAAGCAGCATTACATGGACCTCCCTCAAGGGGACAAGGTCCAAGCAATGTACATATGGATTGATGGCTCTGGAGAGGGACTAAGATGCAAGACCAGAACTTTGGATTCTGAACCCAAGACCATAGAGGGTAAGCTCAAGCATCCAATATGATCAACACAACCCGTAACCAAACATATTTTTCAGAATTTATATACTGATTTAATTTAATTTAAAAAAAAAAAAATGTATTAGAACTTCCAGAGTGGAACTTTGATGGCTCCAGCACTTACCAGTCAGAGGGCTCCAACAGCGACATGTTCCTGATCCCCGCCGCCATGTTCAGGGACCCGTTCAGGAGAGACCCCAACAAGCTGGTGCTCTGCGAGGTGCTCAAGTACAACCGCAAGCCGGCAGGTGAGCAGATCAGAAGGAGCCTGGGTGTTGTAGTTCAAGCTTCCCTGTGTTTGTGCTTATCCTAAATCGTTGTTTTTCCAACAGAGACCAATCTGCGCAATACCTGTAAACAGATCATGAGCATGGTGGATAACAACCACCCGTGGTTCGGTATGGAGCAGGAGTACACTCTCCTGGGCACCGACGGACATCCCTTCGGTTGGCCCTCCAACGGCTTCCCAGGTCCCCAAGGTGAGTTCTGCGTCTCGAGTTTGTCTCGTTGTTTATTGAAATATAATAACTTGGTGATTCTTAATATTTGGTTTCCTTCCACCTGATTAGGGCCTTATTACTGTGGAGTGGGAGCAGATAAGGCATACGGGAGAGACGTGGTGGAGGCGCACTACAGAGCCTGTCTGTACGCCGGGGTCGAAATATGTGGCACCAACGCTGAAGTCATGCCAGCTCAGGTAATAACTTGTCTTGTTTATCAGTTTGCCACTTTTAAACTAGCATCAGTCATTAATGTTGTCTTCGTTGTGTTCCAGTGGGAGTTCCAGGTTGGACCAACTGAAGGTATCAACATGGGGGACCATCTATGGATCGCTCGCTTCATCCTCCACAGAGTGTGTGAGGACTTCGGGGTGGTGGTCTCCTTTGACCCCAAACCAATCACAGGGAACTGGAATGGTGCTGGCTGCCACACCAACTTTAGCACAAAGGAGATGCGCGAGGATGGCGGACTAAAGTAAGTATTTGGTTTTATAATTAATAACTGGTGAGAATTTTCAGTTTTGAGCGCGTTTCTAATTCTGTTTTTTTTTTTTACAGAATCATTGAGGAGTCGATCGACAGGTTGGCGAAGAGACACCAGTATCACATCCGTGCCTACGACCCCAAAGGAGGGCTGGACAACGCCAGGCGCCTCACCGGACGCCACGAAACCTCCAGCATTGATGAGTTCTCGGCAGGCGTGGCCAACCGTGGCGCCAGCATCCGCATCCCCCGTGCCGTGGGTCAGGACAAGAAGGGCTACTTCGAGGACCGCCGTCCGTCAGCCAACTGCGACCCGTACATCGTCACTGAGGCTCTGGTACGCACGTGTCTACTCAAAGAAGAGGGAGAGGAGCCCAGAGATTACAGAAAATGAACAATGTCAATACCAGTACTGTATTTAGCCATGTCTTTTCAAGGCTTTATAGATTGATTTTTACCACTTTTTTCACAACAGATGAAATAATTATAGAGGAATTGTTTGTGCATACTTTATGCATTTGGTTGTATGCAACCTCTAGAACACTGCCAACACATTTTGTCATGGCAGCTAATACCGTGTATAGAATTACATTATTGTAATGTGTTAAGTTGTACTAATGAAAACCTGTTGAAGTGCAGCAGGTTTTGCTGTATATCTTGTTACTCTGACCCAAAGGATTGCAAAGGCATTTGAATGTTTTAGCAGTCTTACCGGCCTCTGTCGCAACGTTGGTTTCCTCGTGTTGTCGTTAGAAGAGGTCCATATGTAATCTACTTTTTATGTTGTTTTTCATAATGCTGTGTGTTTTCACTTGCAAATGTCAAAAAATAAACACTAACATTTGTAGTTCTGACTCGCGTGTATCCTCTTCTGCTTCATGTTAAGTTCTGACACGAGCCTGTGTCACATGCAGACTCACAGCTGATGCGAATCTCTGAAATGTGACCGGCGTTAAGGGAAAATGAGCTGTAACCTTTACAAACTGGTTAATTAAGACTCGGGTACATCCACATCCTCCTACTTATCCAAGAGCTAAACCCACAAAGTGTCGCCTTCAATAGAAAGTGACGTTAAAAGAGTTTTGACTCATTTTATTTACCAAAGGTAGTGAAAACATGCAGTGAAGATTGGCTCAGTACTCTTTGCTGGCTTTTCTAGGTGAAAGGTCTTTCCCTTTTTATATATACACACATGATCTTTAACATCTGGATTGTTTGTAAATGTACTATCTTTTTGTCCCCGCACAAATTCTGTTGCAAGTCTGTCAATCCTGGGAGAGGGGTCCTCCTCTTCCTTCCTCGAGGTTTCTCCTGTATTTTCCCTGTTAATTTGGGGATCTGATGCTGTGAAGATCTAAGGACAGATGTCATATGCTGCACACACTGTAAAGCCCCCTGAGGCAAATGTGTAATTTTTTATATTAGGCTATATGAAAAATATGTTTTTTTCCACTTACTAAATGATTATGCAAAGTTGATCATTCATAAAAAGGAACATGCGTTCTCTACTGAATCATATACTCTAAAACTTGTCACAATGTCGTTTCGGAATAATACTGTCCGGATCTCCATTACATGTTGGAACGAGACGAACTGCGTGTCACCAATATTTTTCACTTTCGCTAAGTCTGATTCAGTTTCCAGCTTCCGGTTGAACTTGATTCATGGCTTTAACACATGTCATATCTGTAGAATGATCGAGGGTCGAGTATCTTTCACGACTCAGGTTTATTATACAGTAAGTCTAGATATTACAGTAGGCAGCAACATGACAACTCGCGGGCTTACTCTGAAGTAAAGCAGTCCTTCGCATGCCGTAAAGCATGTCGCAACACTGTCGTAACAGCCTTAACTCTGTATGCATTGTATGCATATGTGACATCTCCCCTTTTTTCCTAGTTATTTAATTTTAAATAACTGTAAAGAGTTTTGACCGATTAGTCAGAGCATCATCCTGTAATAGTAAACAACAGTCAAACTGTGATAACAAATGTTCATTGTCCTATGAATACAGGTTAACTTCACAGATTATGTTAATAAAGATGGGTAACCAATACCTTCAGTAGTGCTGTAACAAAATAAAATTCAAGATGCAAGTTTTCTTTTCTAAACATTGCAGCAGTAATATCACATTTGTACATAACATTCACGATAAACAGAACTCAAAATTCAGCAGACTCAGAGTCCACCTGTGTTTCCCTATTCATTTTCTCCCCCCCAAAGGCCATAGGTGTTTTTTTCTTCTATTCACCCCCAAAGGTCATTGTGAAACACCCAAAACACTCCTGTCTACAAGTCCAACCTAGTGGCCGGCTTACTGACACGGCCAGACTAGGGGGGTATACTACGAATCTAGTTCAACATATCCTGGATATGTTTTGAGTTATCCGGTTGACTAAATCAAAAAAAAAAACGCTCTCGCTAAACGGTCCTACGACGCTGGCTATCAACTCGATCGCTCAAGCCAGCCGTGTCCTATCTAGTTAGGTGCGCGTTCACATAAAAGGGGTGGTATTTGGAGCATTCGACCAATCACAAACATGGAGAAGCCGTGTACTGACAGCGCAGCGCGTCATATATTTCCTGAATGAAAAGTCAACTAATATTAGACAAATATGAAGACGTTAAACTTTAAACATCCATGACTTAAACACTTTATCCAGGATAAAAGCCACATAGTTGCAGCTGCAAGGTGAATAGGCTACAGCTGGTAAAAGAAAAAGTGTTTGAATGCGTACATCAACAGGTTTATGATATCACTGCCCCGTCTAAGACACGAGTGGATCTGACTTTAATTACATTTGACTCGAGTGTTTCGTCAACTTAATGTGTTGCTTAAAATAATACTTCTGCATACAGTATGTGACACTGTGAGTGTTGCACGGCAGATACGGCTCAAGAAGCTGACTCAGATAAGGAAACATATGATACATTATGATGTGATATCATGTGATATGAATGATAATGGGACACATCGCCGTCTGCACTCACAGTGCTGCGGACTGTAGGCTACGTAATGTTACTTTGATCCGGTTACTTATGTTGTGGCAGATATTTAAGTAAGCTTTCTTAACGCTAATGTTATAATAGTCAGATTGCTCTGAAGATGGGAGCTGATATTCTATTCATTTTCACGTTCACATAGTCGGTGATTTTGGCCGGCCGTCTTTCCTGCAACGGCAGTTTAAACTATATTTCCTTTCTCCTGTCATATGAATTGATCGCTTTAAACTCCGCACAATGAGCTCTGATTGGTCAGCAGGCAGTGCTTTTATCCTGGAACCTATCCTGCTCCGGAGGCTAGCCGTTCAGAATAAGTTATCTAGCCTGCTAAAAAGTGAACCAGCTTCGTAGGACCGGAAACCCCTGAAGTTAGCTTGCTAAACGAAAATCTTGATTCGTAGTATAAGCCCCTGGTCTGGACCCGTCCTGGTGTTGTTGTATGGGTTGTCACCTCACTCGGTTTCAGGGTAACAGTCTCTGGTGTGTTGGCGCTTACAGGCTGGGAAATCGCCACAGCACTCTCTGCTGGTGTTAGTGGGATGTGCTGTGCAGGTCGGGAAGTTGGTTCTGCCCGGAGATGAAGTCGGTTCCGTCGCAGCACTGCACCTCCTTGTGTGTTAATGAGGTAAGACCTCGGAGTAACACACTCTTTTGAGACGATTGCTGGTGTCTTCCAGGACTTCTCGTTGTCGAGCTTGGTGGAGACTGTGTCTCCTGGCTGTAGAGCTGGAAGATGCCTGGCATCATGTCGTCGGTTGTAATAAAAGGCTTGTTTTGCTTTCTCACTCGTGTCCTTTTGTTTGACAATCTGTCTGTTAGGCCATTTAGGCCGTAGATTTTTCTCGAGTGTCGGGAGCGTCGTTCTGATCTTTCTCCCCATTAGCAGTTCTGCTGGACTGACTCCTGTGGTAGTACAGGGGGTGGATCTATAGCACATAAGGGCTATCAGCGGATCTTCCTGACGAAGGATTCTCTTAGCGGTCTGTACTGCTCTTTCGGCATGACCGTTTCCTTGAGGATGGTGAGGACTAGACGTGATGTGTCTGAAGTCCAACCGCTGTGCCAGCTCCCGGAATTCTGCACTGGAGAATTGGGGACCATTGTCTCTCACAACCTCTTCAGGAATTCCGAACCTAGCAAAGGTCGTTTTAAGTCTCTGGATGACAAGGGCACTTGTCGTAGATGGTAGTTGTAGTATTTCCAGATACCGTGAATAGTAGTCTGAAATCCCAAGGTAGTTGTGCTTGTTATGTTCGCAGAGGTCGAGAGCGATTCTTTTCCACGGACGATCAGGCAGTGGTGTGGAAATAAGCGGCTCTTTTTGTTGAGCCCGCTTCTGCTCCTGGCAGCTCTTGCATATGTTGACAATGTTCTTAATGTCTACAGAGAGCCCCGGCCACCAAACTGATGCATTCGCCCTTTCTCTGCATTTTGAGAGCCCCTGGTGTCCCTCATGTATTTTCTGCAAAATGTCTGCTCTCAGTGACCCCGGAACTACGATCCTGTTTCCTCGTATGACTAAGCCATCAGCTTCCGATAGCTCATTTTTCGCTTTGGTGTAGTCCCTGATGTTCAGTGGAACATTACTACTGTATTCAGGCCATCCTGTCCTAATCAGCTTGATGACAGCCTGAAGCTCACTGTCGGCTGCTGTCTCTTTTCTGATATTCTGCATTCTCGTTGGAGATGCTGGGATGCCCTGTATCACTGTGGCTACATAGCATGCCACATCTTCTTGAGTGTCAGTCTCTTCCTTTGTGTGTGTCAGTGGGCTTCGGGACAGTGTGTCGGCGACAACAAGGGTCTTCCCAGGCACATGCTCTGCTAAAGGTTTGTACCTCATGAGCCTCATTAGTAGACGCTGACATCTCAAGGGGACGTTGTCTAGGCTTTGTTTGTTGATCAGTGGCACTAATGGCTTGTGGTCGGTCTCCAGCCTGAACTGATCCAAGCCACATAGATACTTGTCAAACTTCTCACAGGCCCATACGCTAGCCAAGCACTCCTTTTCTATCTGGGCGTAGCGTGTCTCCGCTTCTGTGAGACGCCTCGAACAGTAGGCTACTGGCTTCCACTCCTCTTCATGGAGCTGGAGGAGGACCCCCCCCAGGCCATAGCTACTGGCATCAGCAGACACCGCTGTGGCTTTAGCCACATCATAGAAGACAAGAACAGGTGCCGTGGTCAGCATCTTCTTAATGTTCTCAAAAGCTGACTGCTGTGAGTGACCCCAGGTCCAGATGTTCCTGCTCTTCAGAAGCTTGTACAGTGGTTGACCTATTTTGGAAAGGTTTGGAACGTACCTACCCAGGTAGTTCACCATGCCCAGGACTCTTTTCAGCTCATGGACGTTTCCTGGTGGAGCCAGTTGATGTATGGCTTCAACTTTATCTGACAGCTCCTCCTGCCCGACTGACTGCTCCCGGCCCGCGCAGCGTTCAACACGCACATCTTCGTCAGCTGAGACGCACTACACCTTCGGCAAGCCCGGAGCGAAAACTTTGCATGGCTTTGCTAAATGCTAGGTCGATAGCAAACAAAACGTTCCTGCTAAACGGCTTCTTCACCTCTCATGAACTGGATTTTATGTTCCTGACGGAGACCTGGGTCCACGCTGGCGAGTATACACCGTTCTCTGAACTTCTTCCTCCTGACTGTACATTCTTCAGCTCCCCCCGTGCCACCGGCCATGGTGGGGGCATAGCATCAGTGTTTAGAGCTAGCCTCCAATGCCGATTGCTTCACCCTGTAACTAGCTATGCTAGCTTTGAGTTGCAGCTTTTTGAACTGAACCCGGCCTCGCCTATACTCTGCGCAGTCGTGTATCGTCCGCCAAAGTGCAATAAGGATTTCATAAATGACTTTTCTGACTTTCTGTCCGGGATCATGGTGAAATATGATCGTGTTTTGATCTCCGGAGACTTCAATGTCCATGTGTGTTGCGAGTCCAAACCTCTGGTTAGGGACTTTTTAAATCTCCTTGATTCTTTTGGTCTCGTTCAGTCCGTGGCTGGCCCAACACACGAAAAAGGACACACTTTGGACTTAGTATTATCGTTTGGACTGTCTGTATCTGTGGATGAAATATGTGCAGCAACGCGTATCTCAGACCATTTACCGATTCTGTTTACAACCACCATCCCTTCCGCAGGAGTCGAATCATGTGCCCCTGCGCGTCGTCTGCGTTCGATTAACCCCTTGACTGCCTCACAGTTCTCTGATGTTTTTAATGCTTCTCCGATCTGTAAATTAGATGTGAACTGTGCTTTTAATGCTGATGAGCTTATCTCCATGTTTGACTCGACATGCACACTAATACTGGATTCTGTTGCTCCTTTTACGCTTAGACGCACCAAAGTTCTCTCAGAGCCGTGGCTCAATGACTGTACTTGTGCTCTCAGACGCGCTTGCAGGCGTGCAGAGAGAAAATGGAAAAAGGATAAACTCCATGTCTCCCTAGAAATCCTTCGTGCTTGCCTTTCTGACTACCAGACGGCAGTCAAAGCAGCCAAAACAGAGCACATTTCTCTGTTAATCTCCAAAAACAGCCATAAACCTCAGGTTCTTTTTAATGTCCTCAACTCTCATTAATCCCTGTGATGTTTCTTCTATTGTGCCATCGACTACTCTCTGTGATAAGTTTCTTACATTTTTTATTGAAAAAGTATCTGCTCTTAGGCTAGCCCACACTAGTGCTACCCCAGATCCTGCTCCTTTTCTGTGCCCTGCTGTCCTCGACCACTTTGAGCCTGTATCCCTCTCTTCTCTCTCGGATGTAGTCAAGCACCTGCGGCCGACAAACTGCACCTCAGACAGCATTCCCTCTCGCCTTCTCAGAGATGTTTTGGAATCAGTTGGTGCAAGTATTTTATTACTTATAAACACCTCTCTTACCTCAGGATGTGTCCCAGCTGCCTTCAAACATGCCGTGGTTAAGCCACTACTTAAAAAGAAAAATCTCGACCCCTCCATTCTCGCAAATTTTAGGCCCATCTCCCAGCTACCTTTTTTATCTAAAGCCCTGGAGCGAGTAGTCTACGCCCAGCTGCAGTCTTTTTTAACCATGCATGGAATCTATGAAAAGTTTCAGTCTGGCTTCAAACCCATGCACAGCACTGAAACAGCCCTTTTAAGAGTTTTTAATGATCTGCTCCTAGCCGCCGACTCAGGTAGCCCAGCTGTCTTAGTGCTGTTAGACCTGACAGCTGCCTTTGACACTGTGGACCATAGCATCCTGCTGTCACGGCTTGAACAGTCCGCTGGCATCACAGGCTCTGCCCTTGCATGGTTCAGGTCCTACCTGACAGACCGTAGCTTCTCAGTACAGCTAGGTGCCTTCTCCTCTGCCAAAGCCCCTCTTACCTGTGGGGTTCCCCAAGGCTCGATTCTGGGCCCCATCCTTTTTCTACTGTACATACTGCCCCTAGATTCAATTCTCACTAAACATAACATTCCCTTCCACTGCTACGCCGACAATGTACAGATATATCTGCCTCTCAAAGCAAATGTCAAACACTCACTACAGCAGTTGATGGACTGCTTAACAGAGATAAAATCCTGGCTGAGCAAAAACTTCCTCAACCTCAACGAGAGCAAGACCGAGGTCATCTTTTTTGGACCGCAACCTCCAGCCTCTCCGGTTGATATTCTGGGCTCTCTCAATAAAAACATCCTCCCCTCTGTCATGAACCTTGGAGTGACCTTCACTAGCACTTTTAAATTCGACAAGCAGGTCAGCACCGTAGTCAAATCCTGCTTTTTTAAAATAAGACTATTGGCCAAAACCAAGTCGTATTTATCTTTTAATGACTTAGAAAGGGTTATTAACGCCTTTGTTACCTCAAGACTGGACTATTGCAAATCTCTGTATGTGGGTATGGACCAGGCCTCAATTAAACGCCTGCAGCTAGTCCAAAACGCAGCTGCACGTTTCCTGACTGGCCACAAAAAGCGTGACCACATCACCCCAATTCTGGCCTCACTACACTGGCTTCCAGTTCGGTTCAGAATTGATTTTAAAATCCTTTTATTTGTTTTTAAAGCACTAAATGGGCTGGCTCCGGCCTACATAGCTGAACTCCTCCAGCGCTACACCCCAGCCAGAGCTTTAAGGTCTGCTGACCAGCTGTTGCTGATAGTGCCCAAGACCAGGCTTAAAACCTGAGGGCACCGAGCCTTCGCAGCAGCTGGCCCTAGGCTCTGGAACATTCTGCCCCTCCATGTGAGGTCGGCCCAGACCCTAGGGGTTTTTAAATCTACACTAAAAACACACTTCTTCTCTCTGGCCTTCTAGTTAGAGCGGAGCACGACTCCTGACTTTTCCTTGTGTTTTGTTTTTTTATATATATCTGTTGTAATTTATTGTCTTTTATTGTGATTGTAGTAATGTGTTTTTATTACATGTACAGCACTTTGGCTCGACCAAAAATCGCTTTTAAATGTGCTTTATAAATAAAACTTGATTTGAGTTTGATTTGATTTATCAGGGTCGGGCCTGACTCCTGACTGGTCGATGAGATGTCCCAGAAAGCGTAGCTGGCTTTGTCTGAGGGAGCATTTATCTTTATTGAGTTTTAAGCCTGCTGACTCAACACGCTGTAGTACCTTCTCGAGTCTGGCGTCGTGCTGTTCTGTCGATGTCCCATAGACCAGGATATCGTCCATGAAGACTTCAACGCCTTCCAGCCCCTGCAGAGTCTCTAGCATTTTCCGCTGGAAGATCTCAGGCGCACTGGAAATCCCGAAAGGTAACCTTTTGAAACAGTACCTGCCAAACGGTGTTATAAAGGTTGTTAATTTACAGCTGACTGGGTGCAGTGGGATTTGCCCGAACCCACTTGCAGCGTCGAGAGAGGAAAACACAGTTGCACCACTTAGCTTTGCAGTTATTTCATCAGAGGTAGGTAAGATGTAGCGCTCTCTTTTTACTGACTCGTTTAGTCTTTTCAGGTCCACACAGATCCTGGCTTTGCCTGTGGTTTTCTTTAGAACTGGCACCATAGGAGCACACCATTCAGTTGGCTGTGTTACCTTCTCGATGACACCGTTCTTCTCCATCCTCTGCAGTTCCTCTTTTACCATCTGTAACATTGGGAAGGGCACACGACGTGCTGTATGCACTGCATATGGTTGAGCCCCATCCTTTAATTGGATTTTAACAGGTTCAGTTTTTAGTGTGCCGTGCTCACCATAGGCTTGAAGGTGTTCACTGGTAGTGAATTTCACTTCATCAACACGCCTCACCAGGTTCATCACCACTGACCGATCCCGGCTGAGTAGGTTATTGACACTCTGGCCACGGACTACATATGATTCAAATAGGTAGTTATTTCCCTTGTAACTAACTGTAGCATTAAAGCGTCCCAGACACAACAGTTCACCTCCTGGGCTGTCTAACCTGTTAAGCCCCGAGCCTGTTTTTCAGGTTTCAGGCTCGAAAATGACATGCCCAAAACAAATGACTACAACTTCACTTCTAAAAGGGTTATATGAATAATTTCTTTTATCAAAGCAAGGTTACATCTGTCAGTTGGATGTAGAAGTGTCAGAATCAATATAGATTTGTCTCAGTCAGAGTAAATTCAGATGGAACATAGTAAAAAAAGGTAAATTCTTACCTCCGCCTAAAGAAAAAACATTACTTATAGTGAAAACCACCCTTGAATGATGGGATGGTAGACTAAAAGCTTTAGGAATCCAAACTATAACATATAATAAGTACCCTGTATCAAGATTGAGGCAAAACAAGTTAAATTTGACCTTTTTAGAGAGGTTTAGCAAAAATAAGTTCCAGGCGGAATAAGCTTTCGGCACATTTGGGTACATCTGGTTCCATCAGTGCCATTTGACCTTTTTCAGGTACCAGACTATAAAAATGATGTATTACATTGAATTATCACCATAGGTATTCATTCCATCCAAAGAAAAAAAAATTAAATTAAAAAACTTTTTTTTTTTTTTTTAATTTGTAGCCTTAACAGGCTAATGGGATGTCAGCTGGTTTCAGTGTTTTTGGTGGAGTGAGTGTGTGAAATGCATCCTCACATAAGACGCTGACATCAGCTCCTGTGTCAATTTTAAATTCCATTGGAGTAGAATCCACCTGGAGCTGTACTGTCCACTGCTCTTTCTCCTCTGCACTGCACACTGAGCCTAAGAAATAATGGGTCTGCTCAGCCTGTACAGTCCCTGTGACCTCATTCACTGATCTATTGCTGTTTCGGCACACTCTGGCCCAATGTCCTATTTTATTGCACTTGCATGTAGCTTTAGCTGCAGGACACCCTTCTTCCTTGCTATGCTGTGATTTCCCACATTTACCACATTTCCTTTCACTTCCCCCCCATTTTCTGTCTTTTGACTTGCCTTGATGTTGTTGAGGTTTCCATTTGTAATTTTTTTCTTTGAATCTCACCTCCTGTACTGATCCCACTGTGTCTTCCTGCAGACTAACTTGTGCTGCGACATCCTCTGACTGCCTGACGGTCCGTATCGTCAGTGCTAGTGTTAGGTCCGCCGTTAGCTGCAGCCTGCGCGAGAGCTCTCTGTCTCGTATCCCGACGACAATTCGGTCACGGATATTCTCATCTCGGCTTGCGCCAAACTCACAGTGTTCTGATAGATCATACAGGGATCGGATGAAACCCTCTGCCTTCTCCCCTGGCCGCTGGACACGCTGGTGGAAACATGCCCTCTCGTGGATAACGTTCCTCCTCGGGAAAAAGTACTCGTTGAACTTTCCCACCACAACGGCAAAGTCATCGCCGTCATCTTCTTCGGCAAAAGTGAACGACTTGAATATGTTTTCTGCCTCGTTGCCCATGGCATAAATCAGGCAGCTCACCTGCACTCTCCCGTCATCTTTGTCGAGTTTAGTAGCGAGTCTGTACCGCTCAAAGCGTTGCCTCCATTCTGGCCATTCAGTCGGCTTATCAAAAGAAAAGTTCGCTGGGGGATTAAACTTGGCCATTCCGCCGTCTATATTCCTTTACTTTGTCTTGTTTATTTCCTGTGACTCACCGGTCACTTCTGACACCATGTAGAATGATCGAGGGTCGAGTATCTTTCACGACTCAGGTTTATTATACAGTAAGTCAAGACATTACAGTAGGCAGCAACATGACAACTCGCGGGCTTACTCTGAAGTAAAGCAGTCCTTCGCATGCCGTAAAGCATGTCGCAACACTGTCGTAACAGCCTTAACTCTGTATGCATTGTATGCATATGTGACAATATCAAAGTGGATTTCAAAACACGTTGATTACAGCGAAGGCACAACTCAGTGTGGTGAGTCATCACGCCAAGGGTTCTTATTGCCAAAATCATAATGGGATGAACTTTGAGAAATTGATTGTTAGAATTTTTTTCTGTGGCTTTTCTGCTTCAATCAGAAAGAAAGACAAAAGGGAGGACATGCAGCACAGGGTTCTTTCCATTAAGAAACTAAAAGCTTCTGGATTGTAAACTTTTTTTCTTCTGCTTCTCATTTCGCAAATGTTCCTTCCCTCCAGGCACTAATGGTTTCCATTTAGTTCATGCTAGCATGACAATCCATTTGCAAAGATTCCAAACCTGTTTGAGTTTAGTAAATCGTCACAGTAAAGTTGTTCTTGCTTTAAATACTTAAATACTTATAATGCTGCATTGTTTCTATGAAAGTAGGTGCAAGAGCAAAGTTTATAATGCACCAAAGTGAACAAATATATACATTTTCACTTAATAAATGTGTGTCTGAGTGATCTATTCTTATCATTTAGGCTTTGAGCCTAAATTTAACATGAATCAGCGTGAGTGTTGGAGAGTTTATTTCAGTGTGAGGCCATGAACTGGGTGTCAGTGAGGACACAGTGTGGTGAGGGGCTCTGTAGTCAAAGTCGTGTCTCACGCTCGGTCCTCCACAGCCATGTTGTTTCTGGTGTCCTTGAGTGAAACCTTGCACCTCTTCTCACTACCCCAACTTTTAGAAAATCATGTTCATTTTTTTCCACAAAAAGAACCTTTCATTACAGTAAATCTACATTATAAAGCCTGAAGTGTGATGTACAGCAGGACTCACACAGACTGCAATGCATGCATTGTAATTAAGGCCTCAGGGTTCAGACACATACATAATGATTTTCTCGTCTCATAAATATCATGTAATAAAAGCTAAAACATGTGATAACAAAGGGGATTCATATAAAAGGTATTAAGGTAAACAATCAAATCTTTTTTGCCCCAGAGTTAATTTCATGCCTGATTTACTTTAACTGTACAAATGATTCCATTACCAAGATCATACTGTGCTATACCCTATTAAAGTGTAAAACAAACCTGGGGCAGAACAGGTGCTGTCAAGCTTAGCTTACCTTTCCCCTTCATTCAGTGAGTGAATCAGGTGTAGGGGTCTCTGGTGTTCAAGACAATGAAATGAATGTCCCCTGTTCAGCTTCACATGGAGCAATTCAGATTGAACTCAAATCTGTCTGGACTCTGATCAGGTTAGGGTTAGAGTGGTAGAGAGAGCAGTAATATGTGTGGATAAAGTACTTCTCTTTCTGCTATTCTACATTTCTTTGCTTTCGCATTCATGTTTTTGTTTTTTAACTTCTACCATGTTAAGGAGCTAATTCCTTGTATGTGAAGACTTACTCAGCAATATTCTGATACTATAGCTAAAACTGCAAGAAAGAAACATGGTATGTGGCTTTTTTGGTGTGGACAGCCACACTTATTTCAGTTTATTTAAAAGAATATACTACAAGATTTAATTTCTCTTCTAAGCTGATCTATAACCCTGTATCGCAGCACGTGTAGTGGCATTTGCTCGCAGCGACGTATTTGACTGCAGTCTGAGAACACACCAAATTCAATTTGCCTCGGAATTCATTCAGAAGGATGTCCAAATCAAATTGCATGGGCCTCTTTAAATCATGTCCACATGCTCACTCTGAAAATGTCCCTGCATTTAAATACAACTTGCAAAGAGACAGTTCAGGGGCATATATTTGAATACTTGAAAATGTATTTATATCCTTTAGTTAAAGGGGACCTATCATGCAAAATGCACTTTTGTACGTCTTTTATACATGAATATGTGTCCCCGGTGTTCCAGGGAACTCACCAAGTGTCAGAAAACACAACCCTCTCTATTTTCCTCCATACCCAAATCTCTAAAAAAGGGGCTGCAACGGGTCTGATAAAAACTGATCCAGATTTGAACACTGTCCTGACGTCAGGACGGTGGCGCTACGGCTATTGGGCCAACTCTCCCCCTATCAGGGGAATGTGGGGTTGCGCCACGGCCGGCCATTGCCGCTCGAAAGCGCTGGAGACGCTGTAGTACATATGCCAGGCCTGTAAGTGGCCACAAAAGCAGCGAAGAAGACTTCCCGCCCATAGTTACCATGGTTACCCTTCTGTTTATTCTCCGCTGTGGCTTTTTTTCTCCCTCCCCGAGGCAAGCGTTTGCTCCCGCTGCAAACGCTTGCGGGGAGGGATTGCTCAATGCAATCCCTCCCCGTCGAGGCAAGCACTGTAATTCTCTCCGGTTAGTCCACCAGCAGATGACAAACACCCACCTCTCCGCCTCTTTCAAGGAACGAGGGGACCGTGCGGCAGAGTTTCAGTTTCAGTTACTTTCGCCGGTCAAGATGTCCGTTAAAGTTTAAATCTTCCGGACAAAATTAGAAAAGTGCCGGTCAAAGGTCTTCTTTGTTATTTATTGAGCTTTAAAACAAATGAATAACGACTCTATATAATAAAACACGGAGGACGGAGATCTCTTTTTCTCCCCCTCTTCTGACAGCCCAGCAGCTGATCAGAGCACGTCTACCCTCCCCTGCAGGGGGGCGTGGTCAGCAGAATCAGACCCGTAGACAGCAAACAGCACATAGAGCGAAATGAGGCATGGCTAAAATGCATGATCTGTATGATATTTTGAAAACAGAAACGTATAAATATACCTTATATAGGTATGGCCCTACAATATATCATTTAAATATAGCATGATAGGTCCACTTTAAGTGAAAGTACATGGTGACCATGTGGCGGACTGGCAACAAGTCCTCCAACTCATACGACCAAATGGGCCGATTGTTCAGGCCCTTATTAAGACCAAATATGTCGTTTGTTCAAGCGCTTAATACGTCCTATAATTACGTTTTAAAGTTTTCGCCCTCTAGTGCTCCCGTTGAATGCAAACGTTACAGATGGTCGTTTATTCACAAATAACCCTCTCTGTAAAATCCTAAATTGTAGGATAGTTTGGCCATTAAAACGCTTTTTGATTAGATTTCTAGCGAGAAGTGTATATTGTACTTTTAGAATCCACGTCCAGTCGATATGTAGGATCTATAGTTTGATAGATATTACGAAGATGATTTGAGGTATGCGGCAGCCTCCATGTAAAGTTACGGGTTGAAAACAGTATTTCCGGTCTCTACGTTTTCATAATGAAACCAATGATCAAATGATTTAACAGTGATATCTGCAGTACTCATCCACTAAAAAACATCAGTTTATCCTTGTTAATTATACGACATTTATTGGTTTAAGTTGTGTACAATGCTTTTGTGTTTTTCCCATAGGTTTTTCTCTTTCGATTCTGAGAGACACCTTTCTTTTTTCAGAGGTTTTGATAGGCTAAAACATCGATTGCATGTCGGGATATGGTGTTTATGCGATATGAAATCGGAAAAACATTTTTTTTAAATAAAATAATACATTATTCCGAGTGTTCTTGCTTTTCTCTTTGGAAGTCATCACATAACGGCATTGTTATACACGGTTCGGCTGCATTAAATATTACATATCTGCCGTAGATATTTATTTATAGAGCCCTGATCAGAAGACCTTTTGACAAACTGTAAGAAATGCCGCCAAAACTGAATACGTGACGTGGATCATAAATGTATTAGCAATTAAACAACATCTTCCATTTCTTTTCACACAATACTGTACGCCTCCTTGCAGTATCAACACTAATTCGGCTGACTTTTATATTTGATCCAATTGGTAGATAGATTATATTTACACCATAACGGTGCACAGCTGATAGAAAGGGATTTTTTTGTAGTTTTTAAAGATATTATTTACTGAACTACCTTTCCAACTCCTCATGCAGTTGACTGTTACAGGTCTATACAGGTTCATGGTACAATGCATAAGCTTCAAATCGAGAGACTGAAACTGTATTTTCCTTTACCGTTCTGTTTTAATTTCACAATAAAGTTAATAGTCATATTATGTTTGATATTATTATTAGGGCTGTCAAGTTAACGCGTTAATAACGCGTTAACGCAAAAAAAAATTAACACCACTAATTATTTTAGTGTACATGTACATTAACGCATGTGTATTTTTTGTCCTCGGCCGCCCCGTAGTTTCAGAGCGCATCGAGTTTAAAATACCATCTACAAGCTGATACTGACAGCCCCGCTCCTGCCGCCCGCTTGTGGCAGACCACACTTCCACGCTCACCGGCAGGCCCGGACTGGCCATCGGGAGGACCGGGAGGGTGTGTGTATGTGTGGCGCGAGCGAGGCACACCTTACGTGTTGTTGTTGTTGTTAGCATCTGGTGCTAGCTAGCTGCGCTAACGGATATAAGGAGCTGTTTCAATGAAAACAGAGGAGCGACATTTCGCCGACAACTGCGCCGAGCACTTGACTTTATGCAGGTAGCCAGACAGTGGGACATTGTACGAAAAATCTGCACACTCAGCACGGATAGTGCGCACAACATGATTGCAGCGTCCAGGCAGCTCCCGTTCGAGCATATATGCAGGTGTGCACATAACTTTTTGAGTGAGTTACTCAGATGAGTACCAGGAGACAGCGTTTGGTACTCACCCCACATGAAGCGTGGTGTTAATAAGTGCAGTCTTCCTCACTGTCCTCCTCAGTGTCTCCTTCACTGTCCTCTATTTACACTTCTTGCATGCTAGATGATGAAGATGATGAAGATGCACCTCCCTGTCTCTTTGTAAGCCTCCAATTTGCTTTCTCCAAAACTTGTTGCCAAAACTGTGAAGTCCTTGCATTTCCTGAGGCCAAGTTGAAGGATCAAATACTAAGAAATTATCACATGACTTGAAGTCATATCTGATTTCAGAGGTGGGAAGTAACAAAGTACACTTATTCAAGTACTGTACTTAGGTACAATTTAAGATACTTGTAGTTTACTTGAGTATTTCTATTTTATGCTACTTTGTACTTCTACTCCACTACAGTTCAGAGGTAAATCATGTACTTTTCTTCCACTACATTTATTTAATACCTTTAGTTACTTTACAGATGTGGATGAATGATGTGAAAATATAATCAAGTGTTAAATCAGACTTTAGTTCCACCTGGAGTAAATCCACAAGCTACCCTGCAGTATACAAAGTCATTCAAACTAATTTTTAAACACTTTAATGATCAATAATTATAAAACATATCATATACATTATTATGAAATGGACCAATCTGCAAAATGACTACTTTTACTGTCGCTACTTTAACTAGATTTTGATGATAATACTTTTCTAATTTTACTTGAGTAACACTTCTTCCACCTCTGTCTGATTTCAAACTCTTCCATAACACCCTGAGTAAGTTTGCAGCTGTGTGTTTTACTCCACTTTGTTGTAAATAAAACTGCAGCAGCTTGACCACAGAGCGTGAACGTTGTGATCAGCTGATTTTGCGCAGTTCTCCAGTGTGTGCGCGGGGCACAGAATGTGCACAGGGGAGTCTCCCACCGCAGCCAGTTGACGTAGTTTTGGTACAATTCTGTTGTACACACCGACGTTAACAGCAGCTCCGTCTGTGCACACGGCGACCAACTCTGTCGTCCAGTGATCTAAGCCTCTTTCTCCTGTGAAGCTTCACAGGTCCGTCGGTTATGTCCTGCGCGGCACGGCCAGCACCCAGTTCAATCAGTCATAGAAAGTCTGAAGATTTTAGCAGGGAGCGAAACGGCAAAGTGGCTGCTTAATGTCTTTGTTTTTTTTGGACATGTCTAATAATTTACTCCACTGAGTATTGACAAGAAACATGTGTAGGCGAAATATGTGTTTTGTTTTGATGACCTATCAGGTACGCAAAGGCGCGTTGTGACACAAGTGACGTTACGCATTTCAGATTGTTGCCGCGCATGCGTACCTGCGTACCAGTTATGTGCACCCCTGCATATATGCCTTGAGCTGCACATAGCTCCAACGATCCATCACAGTGTCTCCACACACACACACACACACACACACACACACACACACACACACACACACACACACACACACACACACACACACACACACACACACACACACACACACACACACACACACACACACACACACACACACACACACTTTGTATTGTATTATTGTATGAGAGAGGTTCCAGGTTGAATTGAGGCAAATATTTGTAATGTTCAGAGGTTGTTGTGTTTAATATTCATGAGAATATTTGTCATTGTTCATATGATAATAAACAAACATATAAAGCATATTTGTCCACTCATATGTTGATAAGAGTATTCAAAACTTGAGAAATATCCCTCTAAGGTACATTTAGAACGGATAAAAAATGTGCGATTAATTTGCGATTAATCGCGATTAACTATGGACAATCATGCGATTAATCGCGATTAAATATTTTAATCGACTGACAGCCCTAATTATTATGTTTTATTAACTACACCACTGGTTTTTTAACCCGCACCGCCTAGTGGTTAAAGCACGTTATTGAATTTTGTTGTTGAGTACGTTTTATTTGATGAAAACATTTAAATATTAAGAGTAGCCTACATACAAAATTGGGGGAAAGTAGAAGGCATGATAGAAATATAGAATAGAAAATATCAAGAAGATACTGTAGTGATCTCTACAATAAAACAGCTAGTGGAGGACGTCCAAAGATATTAATAGGAGGATGTGCAAAACAGACAAACTAATAAGGCTTTATTTAAACATTAAAGAATACTTTAAGTTAAGGTCTACTTTTGAATAAGAAAAAAACGTTGGGGTTATCCACAGATAAATATGAAGTCTGACAAAGTACTTAACGTCCAATATATTGCATAGTTTATTTTGGCACTTGACAATCACCTTCCCTGAATTTGACTCAGGTGTAACTAAAGTCTGATTTAAGGGTTGTTTATATTTCACATCATTAATCAGAATCTGCAAAGTAACTAAAATAAATGTAGTGGAGTAAAAATACCAAGTTAACCTCTGAATTGTAGTGGAGTAGAACAAAGTAGTATGCTGCTGTAACAAAAACATTTCCCAACTTGGGATCAATAAATTATATATTTTCTTATCTTATCTTAAAGGTCCCATGTCATGCTTTTCCGGTTATTACCCGTCCCCTTGTGTGTTATGAAGGTTTTTATGCATCTAAACGGTCTGCAGAGTCAAAAACCCTCAAAATACACCCTGTAGCGAGTAAAACTCTAACACAGAAAAGACCTCCCCAAAACGCCTCGTTGGAGATTTCTCATTTTCCATTGTTTACTTCCTGGGCATCGCTACGTAGGGATACCCAGTAGCCACACCCAGAGCTATGGTCGCACCCTCTGCCAGCCTTTCACGTAACAAAGTTTCCCAAAACCTTTCAGCGATTCATACCGGATATGTAGAGCGTAGGGCACTGAAGAACGATGCTGTTCCTACTTTGTTTGGACCAGCGGGAGATTCAGTTACACAACCTGTAAGTATTCATTGTTGTTTGTGTATTTATGATGTTTAAAACAAACAAGGTCTACCACGACTGTTTAAATGGGTAAACGTTTTTCTACGTTGAAATGCTCTCCGCAGACCCATGCTCACAGCGTTATAAACCTTTTTCTTACTCAATATCAAGCCACACTTATTGTTTTTACTTCGGCTGTGAGTGTTTGTGTGTGCTCAGGATGAGTTTCGCTTGTTCTAGCTGTATCGCCAAGCCTGTCTGCTCCTCCAGCAGTGTGTGTGTCTGTGTGTGTGCGAGCAGTGCTAACTAAGTTGCTAGCGTTTCCATATATCAACTACAATGTTAGCAGATGGCCTTACATGTATCTCATAGCTGGAGAATGTCTGCAATCACACACGAAATACTCATGGACAGTATACTCCGGGTGATTTACCGTACGGTCAGTACATTATAGTTGGCGTTCCTGGCATGTATGCTACCGTTCATAGCGTGTATGCTACATAGCTAAACATGAAGGCTACCTACAGCTAGACATGCTAGGGAAAACATTGTTTTCATGCCAGCTACAATGAATGACCGAACGTAGCAGACTACCCGTATAAGATTGCAATTGTAAACATGTTCTTGCTAGCCTAGACTAGCTGTTGTTCATAGTAGATTGGCATATTACACTGAACAACTAGCAAACGTAGGTTAGCATATTAGCTGGCAAGCTAACTGTGTTGATTAGATAGATAGATTAGATAGATACTCACTCCTACCACAACTACTACTCACGAATCTAAAACAACTACGTTTCTCTAATATTTTGTGATTTGCATTTGATTTCGTCCAGCCAGATCAGGAAACTCCTGGTGTATCTGGCGGACAACACACACACGGGATGACCACTCTGATGCCTCGTCCTAAAAAGCCCCGGCAGCAGCTTGCAAAGCTGCAAGATGCCGAAAACGCCTATAAGGGGAGGAATGGATGATATACAGTGTATATATGTATATTTTATTTTACACATGTTCATTTTGTACATTTCTAAAAATAAAGTTTGATGGAAATACTTAGTATCCTTTCTTCCCTGAATTATTTGCTGCTCCTATAACATATCATTCATATAGCAAACCATGATTTGATTTCTCATCAAACAGTAGTAGTTTATTACAGGTAAAAATAACTTACTCTTCTATAACAACAGTTGTAGGTACAGTTCGGTTAGTTAGCGTATAAAATATACTGCTGTACCGACGCCATTATAAGACTGATGTTCCGC
The DNA here is from genome assembly GCF_902827165.1 of Trematomus bernacchii. NCBI lineage: Eukaryota > Metazoa > Chordata > Actinopteri > Perciformes > Nototheniidae > Trematomus > Trematomus bernacchii. The sequence continues at coordinate 3,883,670 of NW_022987708.1, forward strand.
TAAGAGCGAGTCGAAAAAAGCACTGTTAGACATGGGCGGAGCCTCTCTGGTGGTTGACTAATCAGAACAGAGTGGCCGAGCTGACTAATCGGAGCACACTGGGCTCACAGGGAGGGGGGGGGCAAGAGCTCCAACGAACCATTTAGGACAGAGTGAATACTGCTGAATACACATACTTTACAGAGATGCTGTATGCGAAACCAATGTGAGTTTGGAAAATTGCACAATATAAATAAATGTTACTATACCTCAACAATGGAATTATGATCAGTGGAAATGGCCATGACATGGGACCTTTAAGATGATCGATGGCTACTGCCATATTTGCAAAATGTGCCTCTGAACCTTGACAAGTGCATGTTTCAGGCTTATCAATGAACAACAGGAGGGGTCACAGCAGTGGCGGCGCCAGAGCATTTTTGTTGGGTAATCTATGGTAGGGCTAACCCATACAGTGGTGGTGCTCAAGTCAGTATTTGCAATGTAACTACATACACGCTATATCGCCCCCCTTGACAGTGAAACGCCACGCGTGAGGTTTAGATTATTTCCCTGTCTCAATCAAAATGGAACTGTATGAAATAAAACGGCACATTTGTCTTGTAGTAAATAAAAAGGGATCACTGTGAACGTGACGTATGATAGTACACGTTGAAGATCCAATGGGGATACTGAACGGCGGTTCCGACTGATCTCAATCAGTAAGGCATGACGCAGACCCAACGTTTCGTTGCTCTGATTGGCTGTAGGTCTATTCAAATTGCATTCGGAGGCATTTTGATCTGACCGCAGCAGCGCTGATATTATAACGCCAGAGAATTTCCACACCTTTAGTGTATAAAACTCCCCCACTACTTAGACTATTCCTTGCACCCCTCTTATAGCATAAGCCCGAATGGTCTCAACCATATTGCATCAGTAACGTGCACTTGTTGTTACAGCAGGATCAGTTTGTGTGCTGTGGACACGACCCGTATATTTTCGCAATCCGTGTTCTCAACATTTAGCATTTCGCTTATTATTTAATTGAATTTGCATCACTTTTCATGGTGGGGCTAAGGTGGGGCTAAGCCATTTCTTGGTATGGCTGTAGCCTACCCCAGCCATACCCTGGCGCTGCCACTGGGTCACAGACATAAGACCAGCTGTTAGGTCTTCTGACCTTAGGTGTCATGTGGGTATATTAATTCACCCATTTATTAATTATATGTTTTACATTTGATAACACCACTGTGTTTCGTATCCCCTAAACCTCCAGGGTGTACACAGTTTAATGCTGGCAACTTCTAATTGTGGGAAATACGAAAACGTCTTATAAAGAGACGTGCCATAGAACATGTTGCGAAACACACAATAGACAGCATGTGTAGTTTTTTTTGGGGGGGCGGGGGGGGGTTAGGGGGCTGGACCCGGGGGCTGGACCCGTCAAATTCCAGTTTTAGAAAGTCTGCCGTGGTTCCATTCCATTTCATAGAGCTGTTTGACGCTCAGCGTAACCTTGTCGCATTGCCACTCCAACATCCAATCACAGGGCTTGATGACTAATCACGGGGTTTGTAAAGCAAGACGGGTGTTGTAGTCCCAAACGATAGCTGGGGATTCTGGGTAGTGTAGTGTCTTCGGAAACTGTAGCGTCTAAACTCCAAAAAAACTATTTGTTTCTCTGAATCGAAGGTTAAAAACACAAAAGCATTGTACACAATTTAAACCAATCAATATTGTGTAATTAACAAGGATAAACGGATGTGTTTTAGTGGATGAGTAATGCAGATATCACTGTGTAATCATTTGACAGTGAGGGGAATATATCCGGTTTTATTATGAAAACTTCGAGACCGGAAAAACTGTTTTCACCCCGTGAGGGTTGACGCTAACTTTACATGGAAGCTGCCGCATATACACGTTATCCTGGCGAGACCTCAAATCATCTTCGTAATATCTATCAAACTATAGATCCTACACATCGACTGGACGTGGATTCTAAGAGTACAATATACACTTCTCGCCAGAAATCGAATCAAAAAGCATTTTAATGGCCAAACTATTCCACAATTTAGGATTTTCCAGAGAGGGTTATTTGTGAATAAACGTCCCTCCGGAGCGTTTGCAACCCAGTTGGTGACATACAGTTAAAATACTCCACTACAATAACAATCATTCATTCAAAACTCAATTAAGTAAAAGCATGTAAGCAATAAGAGGGAAATGCACTTAAAGTAAAAGTACTAACATGCAATAAAATGTATCCATGTCAGTTTTATGCTTAGCCTACCTGTTTTTAGATAAATATTACTGCGGCATTAACGTATATGCTGCATTTTACTGCTGAAGATGTAGGTGTTTAAGTCAAAATATACTTTTGTGTAAATTCATCTACAGCAGTGCATCACATTCTGTTGTAGATGTTTATGGGGGTGCTTATATAAACTCCTTTATATACAGTTGGCTAGTTTAATCTACAGCAATGCCACATATTTGATAAGATCAACATATGTTTGTAGCTTTGTCGCCATCCTTTGAGAAGCATGTATCTCTAAGTCACAAGTTTCTCAGACAAAACGGTCCTGTTTTCAGCTTTGTGACAATGCATTTTACAGCTGATCCCAAATGCTTTTTAAAGGGTTTATTTAGCTTAAGAAGAAGGATAATTAAAATGAACACCTTTTCCTTCAGTTTATTAACACGCAGCATCAACCAACACTTATCTATTATAACTAACTAAAGCTGTAAAGAGTACAACATATTTTCTGTTACGGAACAGAAGTCAAATGAGACAAACTAAGAAAGAAATGTCACTTTTCTGCAAACAAAGTCACCTACAGTATAATAGAAGGCCTTTTCATGTGTACATTTTGTTCTGAATATTTCGTGTTGCATAACCTAGTGAAATGTTCACTATGCATTACAAGTGGATCCCCTCCCATGTTATCTGAGCCCTTTGTACAGTCTGTACAGAGGATGTGAAAGTGTGAGTACAACACTTTTGCAACACTAGGAGGATAAATGCTGATAATTATGATCAGATAACCCAGGCAGATAAAGTGAACAAAGAGGAAGCCTCATGAGGAAAACCATAATGCCTTGATCCTCGTTTCCATGGCAGCCAGAGTCTAAACCCTTGGACAATCTGGTGTGTGGAAGAGAAGCGGGGGTGGGGCTCCATGCGAGGCTATTACAAAACAACAGGCAGGTCAGAACAAATAAGGTAGTTTACAAAATGCAACTGGGCCTTTTTTTGTTTTGTTATAATGCGCTGAAAAACTAGTATATCACATATCAACACATAATCGCACTTGGCCCTTTCCATCACAACACAGACTATTCATCGTCAATAAAGAGGCGTATTAATTCAATCAGAGGCTCTTGACTTAATCAGATATGGTGAGTCCAAACAGCAAATGAAGCACCATCCTTGACTGCGTTAGCTTTAATCTGATCACATGAGCAGCCTCTTCTCTTCTGAGGCCCTCAGACCCAGACCCAGCACCACTATCACAGCTGAGAACAGATATGCAGTGTTTTCTGTCCCACCCCTCCCCTGTCCTCCCCTACAGGCGGCTGTGGTTTGGGGTTATTCCGTGAAAACTGTCGCACGTTGCTGGCCTGTTGGTTGGAAACTGGAGCAGCTGTGAAAGCAGAGCCACACACTGAGGCAGAGGGGTTAGAACACAGAGATCAGACCACCAGCGATTGTGACAACTGACAAACATCACCAACATCAACAGAGGAGGACATATATATATATGTTTGTTTGTTTGCTGTGATATAAGTTTGCAAGTTTGTTGTTCCAGCAAATCTTAGGAACAAGATCTCTGAAGAGCACAGCTAAGATACTGCATATAATCAACTGTCAACTGTTGCAGGGTTAGCATGTTTCATAACTGTTGGTGTTTTGGCAGTATATTTGAAATGGCTAGGTTAGCTATGTTAGCTAGCTAGTTAACAGCAGATCTTCAATAATATGTGATCACATTGTTAAAATAAGATGATAAAACGTACATTTTAGGTACATTTACAACAACAGTGACAGTTGGCCAACTTTGTAATCCCCGAACGCCAACAATCACTCCGGTCTCAGATGTGTGTGTCACTTTTTAGTGCCTCCGTTTACGTTGTGTTTTGAGCTTCTTGCAGCATTTTGTATTTGCAGCGTTATGTTTATGCATGTGTTGTCAAGTTGGAGAACATTTTTCTTCATTCGCATGTGCTTTGGCACATTTGTGTTTTTGAAAATGCAGCGTGTTTCTTCTATCGGAAGTGTGTGGGGCCGTTGTGACGCGTTTCCACCTCTCGGCCACCGTACTTTACACCTTCAGCAACAAAACAGAAAGTATTAGCATGAAAACTCGTCTCAAGTACCAAAAGTTAAAAATCTCATTCTACACACAGTTACTGTCCACCACTGCATGTCAAACAAACACATGACAGCATTTGTATGATTAAAAATGTCCCAACTGTCGTAATGAAATCTGACCTCAAAGCTCTGATTTTATCAATGATTGCAAGTAGTACACTTCATATCAAATACTGTCTCCACATACTGTATAATGGGACACAGCAAGGTTCAATTTAGGTTGCATCCAAATAAAGCACAAAAAGCTTCCTTGTGTGTTTGTGCGTGTCTTATTACAGCAACCCGTGCACCACAGCTGACCCGGGGAGAATAAACATGAGAGTCGACCTGAAGTAAATATCATTGCAACGTTAGAAGTTGTAAACATGCGTCGAAGCTTCTCCTGTCCTCTGTTTCTGCACGACAACACCAGCCAGACACTCTCAGAGAGGTTTTATTTTTTCTTATCCTGTTTTGCTAAACTTCCTGGTGTCGGGTTGCCAGAACACAGCTTGGACATAAAGTTCTCTCTTTTTTTCAATGTCTGAAAACTCGAGTGCATCCTGTTCTTTTTGGAGGTGTTGCAAAAAATAGTCTAAAAATACTTTGCAAAGAAGATCCTTTTGTAATGACGTCACTAAACAAAAATGTTGTCCTGCAAAATAAACTAATCAGCATTAAACCCCTCTTTACTTATTATTGATTTTTCACAGTTTATCTAAATGTAATGAAACGCCATCAGTGAGTCACTGCTATCACTTGGATTGACACATTTGAAGCAACCTAAAAGTGAGTCATAACTGATTTGTTTTCTTGACTCTTTGTGTGTTTCACCGCTGCTCTTGATGAGTGTTCTCCTCCCCCGCTGTTCAAATCCCATCATGCTGCCAACACCATCCCCATCCTCCAGGCACACAGATAGTGGAATTTTACAAAGGTCACACAAGAGAGCTCACGGTGAGCAGAAACTGGAAAGAGCACATGGCGCTGACGTAAGAAGGAAAACAGAAAACAGTCTCAGCCTTACCTTTTGAGGGTTTTTGTGTAGGAATAACAAAAAAGAACACAACATAAGTTTGTAGAATTCAGTGCTCAATCTACATCGCTTCCGTTGGTTTTGCAAACTTTGCATGTTTTAAAGTAATCCTGTTAAATGTCTTGCAAATATGTATTCCTTCTTAACCCCGCATATTTTTTACTTTGCAAAAACAAGAGTGCTTAACATGCATTATCAGAATAAGTATCAGAATAAAACACAAGTGCTAAAAATGTAACAAAAAAAGATAAAGGCTCTGTTTAACTGGGATTGAATGGGCACAGTCAGTGTCAGTTCACACCTTGTTTTAAAATGCGTCTCCAGAGATCCCCCTTTGCTCTACATTCAAATAAAAACGTACATCATTTCCGAATGCATTGTTGGGGGAGGCAGCGAAAGCAGGACAGACAATGTGTTCCAATGATGTGTCTTGACGATCATTTACACTTGTATTTGACATTGTCCACTTGTGATGCCCAGTATGCATAAAACCAAGTGTAAACACGGGCAGTGTGATTTATAAACAGCAGATTCAGTCATTCAAATTTAAGTTCCATAGTTAAAAGATTACAAATCCTCTTCGAGACAGCCCATTTGTATATCAAATCTAAAGTTAAGCATTTTGGGAAATGACTTTCTTAATAAGAGTCCAATGACAAGATAGATACAATTCTCCTAAACTTGGCAAAAAAGCATATTTCATAAAGGCAAACTTTCAAACATGCTTAGAAAATAGTGTAGAAGTGTGGAAACAAAATCCCTCTTCCAGCCCCTCACAGGTTCTCATATTGGTTCTCATGTTAACGTCATGTTAACGTCATGTTAACATCATGTTAACGTCTAAACCGACAAGAAAAGTACATGTTAAAATCTACCTTTACTCCTTCATTTGAGCAGTTCCAGTTCCGTGTTTTGGCGCTCAACAGCCCCCCTCAAAATCTTCTTTTCCTCCCAAACTCAGCTACTTACTGAATTGAGTTTTAAAACATTGGGAACTAAATGTATTCATATATGTCCCTCTAGATCAGGGGTGTCCAAACTACGGCCCGGGGGCCAAATGCGGCCCGCTGGACATTTTGAATCGGCTCTCAACAAATTCAAAAAGTATAATGGATGCGGGCCACAAATGAAACTTGAGCTTGTCTTGTACTTCTTAAATATATCTGTAAACATATATGTGTTAATAAGCCCACTTTCAGTCAATTAAAGTTGAAAATATGTTCTAACAAATCTAAGTTGATAAGAAAAAAGCCCAATAACAACCTTGAATTATACCCTTCATATTTCCTCTTATGATAAGCAATCTAAGGCCTCTGTTTTAAGGAATGAGCTGCTAACAAAATAAATGAAACCCTATGGAAAGCTGTCATGTAGGCTGTTGTATCACTTACATTTGATCGATTTAGCTAACTTATAACTTCACTTATGAGGCAATAAACCTGACCTCTAGTGAGCGGCCCAGCTCTTCGAATATTTTTCAGTTTGTGGCCCTCGGTGAAAAAGGTTTGGACACCCCTGCTCTAGATGGATCACCTATAACTTAAGACATTTCAATCAACAATGGCAGATTGGAATAACACACAAAGACGAATTAGACTCAGACATGTTCAGTCTTGCCTTTAATAGGCCCCAAAATTAATCCGGCAAATAAAAAGGTTGGCACGGCAAATAATGAGGTGTGAAAGTACCTGTAGTCAAAACCAGACCAACTGCTTTCAATAAGAAAGAAGGCATGATTTATACTGGCAGCTATATGCTGGTGATAGGGTGACTTTTAAATCTCTTAATGCGGCACATTGAAAATTGGTATAATTTGTGACACTAACAGCAGCAAGGTGGCACTTTAACCCTTAGATGCATAAGTGGGTCTTTTTGGACCCGGTGAGGTGGTTTTCTTGAAGTATCTTTGTAATTACATTTTTTTATCATTTCATATTCCAGCTATTCCTCAAAAAACATGTTTTGGATATCATGCCATTCACAATTATAATTTACATTTTAAGAAATTGTAGTTTTTGTATTACTACCCCAAGCTTCCATAAGTGGGTCAAAACTGACCCGCATGCATTTTCTATGGAATCCTATGGGAAAACGTTTTTTTTTCAAAATGTAAAAGAAATTTCTAAAATGATAAATAGTGAAAAATTAAATATAAAATATTTCTAGTGTGAACCAAAATATAATACTAAATATTATACAAGAGATTTTTCTTAACCAAAATGACAAAAATTGCATAAAAACACATATTATTCTAATACGGGTCCTTTTAGACCCACTTATGGAAGAGTGTAGGGTCCAGTCACTCGTGCATCTAAGGGTTAAGGAAGGAGACTGCCCTTCAGGATCCTGTAGTTAAAGATCCAACACTTCCCACCACACTGAACCCCTCCCAGCACGCTGATACTCACTTTTATGTCATACTTTTCTTTACTGCCGGGTTCTAGTACGTTGTTTTGGTACAAAAGTGCCTTGTACTATATTTAGGCTGTGCATTAGTAGTCTGTTCTCCCTTCCTTATGTCTGTCTTTGCTCATGTGGAGTCTCTCTTCTTTGAGTGACATTTAGCAGAACAAAACCAATAAAGCATTCTACTCTAAAGGGCCACAATGTGTTATTCTTAAGACAAAGACAACTCATTTCACAAGCAATATAACTTGTGCAATGACAAAAAAACAACTAAATGTGTTTTATTTAAATTAGACTATGGCAACACAAAAAAAGCCCAAAAGCCATATCTATAGAAATAACTACTATAACGTTTATATCTACATCAAGTCTGCATTAAGAGGTACGATGTAGGCCTGAAGGTAACAACTTATGCAACTGGATGCTTAGCGAAGCAAATCCAACCATCCCCACAGAGGGAGGACTTAGTGTTCCGTGGAAAATTCCAAGATCGGGTATGTTCTTGATTAAGGCGGTCTACTTCACATGAAATTGTGGAACCACCCCCAAAATGACTCAGCACTTTTTCTTTTTCTGTGTGGTGTGCCAGTGGGTTACATATATATCTCAATGAGATATTCATTCATGTCCAACTTTCTAGCAAAACATATCCATATTGTTAAATCTAATGCGACTGATGGGCCTGCATGCTGACAAGTATCCTGTTCATTCAAGAGTTCAGTCAGGCCCAATAGAAATACTGTAATGATGTGAAGTGCTATTTAAAAGGAAAGGACACCATTTGTTTGAACTCAGACTTCTCAAATAGAGCATGTTTATGTCTTCTTGTTTATTGCGATCATGAGAGAAAAAGTCCTTTCCTGCCGGGGTGTAGGGAAGACACACAAACACCCAGTGAACCAACAGACCACAAACTTTTAATCTCCACAGGGAGATCCGTGGTAATGCTCCCTAAACTCTTTGTTGGTACAGCTTCAGCATCCGGGTTAATTTATTGCGTCACTACCAAACACACTTGCGTAACAGCCACCGCCGCTCTGTTGTGACAGATTCCAGGTGACAGACACAAAGACACAAAGTCATGATCATTTTAACTCCCACCTACCAGCTTTCTATCACCATGTTTTTATTTTTTTACTTTTTGGTCATGCAAACAAATTGGATTAAAAAACCTTTGAAGTAGTCCTTTGGAAACAACTTTTTTTTCATGATTTGAACTGGAGATGAAACTCCTTCAGAACTGTGTCCTACAACAAACATGTGCACAATAGCACAGTTAACTGTAACAGATACAATCAGAGAGAATGGCATTGCTTATAATGTTGGACAACAATTATTTTATATTTTATCTGCATTCTAGTATTCAGCTACAATTTCACTTACCTACAACTGTATTTTTGGTGGTAATATTCATTAAATTATTTGCATGGCACACTTTTTCCATATTTCTAGAGTAACATAATGATATTTACTTGTATGTGTGTGATTTGCTGTGTGGGAAACCCTGATATGAGTTACATCTGCTTTTAAAACACGGCTTTGTGTTGTGATTTAGTAAGTGTCCTGTTTCAATCTGCTCTCCTGGGAAAATGCACAGGGAGCACGGTCCATTTAATTACGCCATGAGTCTCACGAGAACCTCTCAATTACTTTACACATGCACTGTCTGTCTGTAAAAGAGACTAAACAAGACTGTAAAAAAGACTTGACTGGATTTGCTCCAATTTGTGATGAACAGTTTAAGAAAACATGGCCTGTTATGAGAAAACAAAATAGTACTGATTATACCCTGTAGTAGATAGTAAGTACAATTACTAAAGTACTGTAGGTAACTAAAATGTTGAGGTATTTGTAATTTACATGGATACTTTTATGCTTTTCTGCTATTTTATACTTCTTCTCCACACTTTTTACCCCACTACATTAATTTGACAACTGAAATGACTTGCAGATTCAGATTAATACAGTAGTACAACATATCACTAACAAATAGATCATAATGTACTATTACAGACCAAATGTATTAATTCATGGGGAGACATTCACAAGCTACAGCAGAATATTAGGAATTAAAATGAGCCACGCATTTAGCTGCAATAAAGTGAAGAACACTTAAATACATCACTAATTCTAATACAATATGCACTATTTCTAACAGGCCATTATGCATTATAAGTACTTTTACTTTTGTTAGTCTGAGTCTATTTTTATTTGGACTCATTTTAACACAATATTTCTACAATGGTTTTTACTATTTTTACTTTAGTAAAATATTAAAATAGTCAAATTCTTTAACTACTTTATTATAATACCAGTTCATGGTCAGTAAGTGCATCCTGAATGCAACATGTGTCTGACTGGTCCCATATCACCAATAGGAAAGGGATGGGACGCCACCTACTGACAAGAAGCCCAAATGCAACTTATTTATCATCCAAAGAGCTGCATGTTTTGTTCTCAAAACCAGTCACACCAAATTAAAACCATTCCCCATTTTGGGTTTTGAATCCCTATCTCTGGACTCATACAATAGCCTTTAAAAAAATTACAATATCTAGTTTAAAACAAAAACACTCTGTTTCCCCGAATAGACACGTTATGTTAGCATGTTAGCTGATACACTTATTTCCATTTCAAATATTAAATTGAGAACATTCTGTTGTTATAATACAACACTCATGTTTACAATGAGATGTATTCTAAGAAAAAATTTCCTCAGAGGTGTTTTGAACAGAGCCGGTTATTTTCCACAGTCTGTTCGCGAAACATTAAAAACATGCAAACAGCGACATGGTGTGGCCGAATTAGGAAAGTACACATTGACTGAAAATAGAAATGAAAGCTGACAGGCATCATTAGTGAATACTGAGTTTCTTCATCACTGTTAATAGCAATGTTCACCTTTAAATGGTACCTTTTGATTTGTATAACTACTAACTTTTCTGACACATTTGTTTAGCAATGTAACTTACATATAAGATATTTCTGATATTTGTTTAATAGGCTGAATTCATTACCCCACGTCTGGCCTTGTCACCTGATAGTTCATCAAAATATAAATGCGCGGCCCACCTGGAACAACGTGGATGTTTTAAACATTGTTTTTATAACGACTCTCATATGTAAGTATACTTTTTAAAGTGTAAGAGTTGTCAGGAATACAAGAACCCCACTACACACCCTATAGTTCTTAAAGTAACCTAAAATGTAGCATACATGTTCCTCGAATATGCTATCTTATTTTGGCTAGCACTTGTTTTGTGTCGCGACATGCTGACGGCAATATGAAGTCCTTCCCTCAACGGGCGGTAAACTACTGAAAGGTAAGCTGAGCCAGGCTGTCGGAATATCTTTGCTGTTGTAATGCTGACTGGTAGGATAGATGCCGACCATGCTGACCCAGAGACGGCTGTAGCCAGGACTCCGCCCGTTAACACCCCGGTACATCTCCATGTTACTCTAGACCCGGAGCCAGTGTAACTCTGAGGCATCCCCTGGACCTGACCTGCTGCTCGGAAGGACAGTGCGTGAGTAGCTCAGTGAAATGTTTTATATTCATGAAGTTAACTTTGATTTGTATGTCTGAGATTAAGAAAACCTGTTGAGTAAAATACTGTATGTGGATGCTTGGAAAGTCATTTAGCTGTCAGATGCAAGGTTATGTGAAGGATAAACCCAAGGTCCTTGTGAATGTAGCAAAACAATTGTTGTAAACAGGCTTGTTTGGGGATTTATGTATAAAATATATGTGAACATTTGTATATGATCATTTATATTCATTAAGAAGAAGGAACTATTATATTCAGCCTGAATGAGATGGTAATAACTTGCTTTGTACATTTTATTTTTCAGGAGGCATAGTGTTTAGAAGTCAGCTTAAAACACATGCAGATTAATTTGTGTTCCACTCCACAAGTGACCACGGCTGATGAAATCTCCCCACGACTGTCTGGCATGGCAGTTGTAGAAAAGAGGAGTAACAGGGAGCACCAAGAAAAGCACTGTGTCTCTCTCCCAGAGGGACAGGTCTTAGTTAACACTCACCATGTGAAGCCTGACTCTTCATTTGGCGGCATTTGGGCTATGAATTCCCTCTCGGAGAGCAGTGACACTGGAATTCTTTATCTGAACCCTCAAACACCAAAGTGGTCCTTGGTGGAGAAGTTTGCAGAGCTTTCAAAGGGAGATGAATCATTTAAAGATGCTCCAGACCACCAAACTCGAGGATTGTTACAACGCACTAAACAAATTGAGAAAAATGTGATTTATGGATCTAATGAAACGCTCCTGGATCCTGTCCAAAAGAAGGAAAGCTCTAAATACCTCAGGAGCCATAGGATAAGTAGTGCTGCAGAGGAACAAAAGACATCTAAACTCAAAGAGCTAAATGTTGTTGGAAATGAGATTAACAAGAAGAATGTAAATAAGAAATTACTCAAAAAGTGTGACGGAGACAAGATCCCTCGACTTTTGGTGGCGATGAAGAAACGCGGTGAGGTTGACAAAGAGCACCGTCCCTTCAAGTGCCCACACTGTGACTGGGCTTTTAAAAAGCTCTGCAACCTACAAAGTCACCTGCAAACTCACAGTGGCCTCAAGCCACACGTGTGCGATATATGTGGCAAGGCTTACTCCCACCAGGGCACTCTGCAGCAGCACAAGCGTCTGCACACGGGGGAAAGACCATACCACTGCCCCTTCTGTGTCAAGACCTACATCTGGTCCTCAGATTACCGCAAGCATATCCGCACACACACAGGTGAAAAGCCCTACGTCTGTGACACTTGTGGGAAGGATTTCATTCGATCCTCTGACCTGAGAAAGCATGAGCGGAACATGCATACCAATGACAAGCCTTTCCCCTGCACGCACTGTGGCAAGACCTTCAATAAACCCCTCTCCCTGAAGCGCCATGAGCGCAAGCACCTGGGAGAAAGGCCCTTCTCCTGCCCCGACTGTGGGAAGGCCTTCGCTCTGGCCAGCCGTATGGCAGAGCACCAGAAGATCCACGCGGGCATTCGTCCTTACATCTGCTCCGTGTGCTCCAAGTGCTTCACCAAGTCTTCCAACCTGAGCGAGCACGAGGCCATTCACAGCGGAGCGCGGCCCCACAAGTGCCCAGAGTGCGGCGTGGCGTTTGCCATGGCTTCTCGCCTCGTCCGTCACCAGTACGTCCACAGCAAAGAGGAATCCCACAACTGCACAGGCTGTAGCAAGAACTTTAGCCACCTAGCCTCACTGAAGCTTCACCAGGAGCAAACCTGTGCCGGCAGGATCTTTGTCTGTGTGGAGTGCGACAAGTCTTTCCAGTGTGCAGCAAAGCTCTCACAGCATATGCTGCACCACAGGGAGCAGAATGTCTGAATGAGTTTAAAGACAGGTTTTGGACACCTCCACCACCGTGCCAATACTATTGACTGTCACCGAGCACCCATTTTTATGTCAGGGGGCTAGTTTGGATTGTTTGAAGTGAGGTTAGATGAGGTACTAGTCAGTGTTTTACATAAAGTAGATGACGGTTGGCATGCCCCAAGTTCTGAGAAACACTCGGGAGTTCCAGCACAGGAGCTAAGCAATGTATTGGACCGGGGGGCCTTAAGAGTTTTTACTCACACGCCCTCTTTCCCCACGGTGCTGGGTTCCCATGAGATGAACCTAGCAATTTCTCACGAACATTGACACTGGAGCTGATGGCCTAATAGTGTGATGTGACCATAAGTACTAGAGTTCCAGACTTTATAAAAGTGAGAATTAAATGTAAGGCTAATAGTTAAAAATATGCACAAAACCACAACTTTGCGTGTAGGAAATGCGGGCGGTTTATCATGACCTGTGCTGTAGTATGATGCCTTGGTCTTTCTGAATCTGGTGGTGAATCTATAACAGTAAGAATGGTTCTGAGCATTGCATTACTGAATATCAATCAAAGAGTGATTCACAAGATTTACATCAGTAACTAAAGTATCATTGACATTAGCCAGATTAGATGACAGCTTTGATCACCAGTATTGATGATGGTAGCCGGTACATTATGTTGTCCTGACAACTGGAGGGACAGCTTGATGTTCTCAGGCCACCATGAATAAAAAATAACAGCTACATCAACACTTATTCTCAGATGCAGTCTGTTTTATTGACTGGTGAGGGCTGAATGCTGAAACAAGCAGCAATATCTGAATAAAGGGCTATGGCATGGATATAGACCAGTCGTAACTCCTGAGACACATTACTGACCACATAAATAGACCAGGCTGCTATGTGAATTATCTGGTACTCGTGTTCCTTTTTTGTCTTTGGCACTATCTCCATAAAGGATAATTGTTAAATGGGTTGTCTTAGTTTCAGTATGCAGGTAATGCCAGGTGTAAATCTGTGGCTCTTTTTAATCACAATGCCAGACACAACAGGCATGCTTTGTTTGTAGGAGGTCTATCAATTCAAAGATATCCATTATACATGTGTTTATAAGCTGACACATTATTGGCAGGCGGTAAGAATGGCCTCACATCCTGGCTGCCCTGGATTCCCGGCCTCTGTGGCCCACTTACACTTGACTCCAACGACTAATAGTAAAAGGAGACGGCACCTGCTGTGTTGTCACTTGCTCTGCATTAAGTTTGAGGACACGTCTGGAATCACAACAGGATTGCAGTGATGTTTTTATTAAATATGTGACAGGCAGAAGTGCACTGATAAACAGGTAAATAATCCATGGCCTGTACAAAAGCATTGACATTCAGTAATACATAAAACACAGAGCCAAAGGACTCGAAGTAAAAAAATCAATTACATCCAGATATGTTTACATGGTGTCAATAATAAAAAGTTTGTTCTAAAATATTCCAAAGCATATATTACTGTTTGATTTATATACATTTTAAGGACACAAGCTTTGTCTTCTGAAAAACGTTAATAACGGCTAAAAATAAAGCTTGTTCTCAGAGGAAATATCAGCTCAATCCTATAATTGTCTCTTGGCTGGTGACAATTATAGGATTGAGCTGTTTACACCCCCTCCTCCAACATGTGGTATCATCCATCTTGGCAGCATGACAACTCTATTTTTGTTCTGTACTGTATATGTCATATATAATTCAAGCTATTCTGCTTTACAGATCCTTAACATGATCTAATAATGTTCATACATACATGTGCAATAATTGAGCAGCCTTACAAATTCTGCTTAGTCAGCGTGTAAGATTAAACATTGCTTCTGTGAGGCTAATGAATGACCACGGCATTATTTTAGCTATATTTTAATGCATTTTTAGTCAAGGGGTAATTTTGTTTAAGGTTATCGACAATCGATAGTAAAAATAAAGGAGTGGTGGAATGTAGATTTACTCAAATACTCTACTTAAATACTAATTTGAGGTAGTTCTACCTTAAGTATTTCCATTTTATGCAACTTTATACTTTTACTCCACTACATCTTAGAGTAAGATATTGTGTCTTTGACTGCACTACAACTTTCTGAAAGCTTTAGTTGCGGTTACATTCAACAACGTATCTACATTTTGGGTGAATGTTCACGATGAACTGAAGGAAATAGTGTTCCTTAATGGGCTTTAAACATTCTTAATAAACTGTTTAATAATCATCTTGAATCAGCTGGTAAATGCATCGCCACTAAACAGGGCTGTTGTTCTGAGAAACTCATGAAAAGTTGAGTTTAAGATACGTGGTTCTCACAGGACAGAAACAAAGCTACAAAATATGGTGATCTATAGATATGCTGTAGAATGATTCTAGCCAACAGTATATAAAAAGTTAAAATTAGCACAACATTTTACTCTATACTTTATTTGTATTGTGCTTATAATACTGATAGTTAAATAATGTTTTAAATGCAGGACTTTTATTTGTAGTCAGGTATGTTTACTTTTCCTCAATAAGCAATCTTATACTCCTTTCATAACTGTATAAAGATGATGGACAGATGGATTTATACTTCTATATATAATTTACATTTAGCTGATTCTCTACATATTGCACAGATATCATTAAGTAATGAGAGTCATTGGATGCGCAGATACATAAATGGTTATCCGGGTCATTTAAGATATCCCTTCCCTTAAATATGTCCCGGTCCTCTGGAGTTTTCCCTGCTGTCAGCTTTTACACTCCTCAGATGTTTCGCTCGCTGTAATCTGAGTTACTATGACATTTCATCCAGAGTATTTCTGTATCCTAAACAAGATGGCTAGCAGGCTGTGGGGGTTTAAAGGGCATGCTTAAAAAGAAATGTGGGGGGGGGGGGCAAGATTGATATTATGATGTTTACCCAAATTCAGTTGAAACTCTCATTATGGTAGTGGTAGCTGGTGTGATATTCACACTTTGGTTCTCGTCGAGTCAGTGGTCCTACAAATACAAAGACAAAAAGTGGTGTTATTAATATGTTTCCATGTTTCCTATTATGTTTAGTGCTTTTAATCCATGAAGATTGTTTTTGTGCGAGTTGCAGTGTTTGAGATATCAATTTGGCACTCGACTTGTGGTGCTCAAAGTAGCAAACAATATATTTGGTATACTCAACAACAAGGACTTTTACCAGAAATCATGACCTGCTTACTAAAGTAATACACAGACCTTCTTATGAGAAGTTTAACGTAGGAACTACAGATATTGACTACACATATTGCGCAGAAGGAATTGGCAATGGTTCGAGACAGCGAGAAATGTATCGTTAGCTTGATGAGTAGGTGCATGCTTCGTCTGTGAGGTGATACGGTTGGTGGGTGTGGTTCAGTGGAAAGGAATGAGTTACTACATAAAATGATTCTCAACAAGGTCTGTGGATTATCTTGAGTAACCTGGTCGTCATTTCTGTAAAAAACACATTGCTGTTGAGTTAATAAAATGCTTTTGCACATTGAGCACCACAAGCTTGTTTTGATTTAGTCACATTGTAGAGAAGGCAGACATCTCTACTGCTGATATCTCCAGTATTGCAACTGACACAAAATAATTTAAATGAATAAATATCACTACTGTTTAGAGATAAAAAACATCTTGGATATTCGGTGAAATGTCCCTTTCAGTAACTTTATTTACCTGTGATTCAGTCTAGTGGTCCTGACAGGGCTCTATCCCAGCTGCTGGCCTGTGAAGAAGACACAGATGTTAGAGGACTTCATTATAAAGAACTGTGTCATTTGCATAACGTAATGTAGGTCAAATGTCACCAGTGCCTGCCAAGCCACTGCGTTGTTGTCAATTACAATAGAAATGTAAGCTGCATTTCACAGCTGTGTTTTAGCCAAATGTGAAATCGGACACGCTGGTCAACGACTGTGTTTATGGCAGCGAGACAGAAGAAACACAGCTCCTTTGCAAAGTTAATAACAGCAATTTTTGGAATGGTTGGAAGAAATCTAAATTAAAAGCATAGTTTAAAACAGTGAGCAGTTCAAATCAGTTCCTATTCACCTGCTTTCCTTGAAAAGGGGTTGATCCCAGCTGGGATGGAAACATGGGGAAATCCTTAAAAGAGATACAACAATATATATCTGACATTAGAAAAGTGAAAATGAATAGAATAATGTTTATAATTGACTTGATTCTTACCGTCTGAGCTGTGCTTCTCTGCTCTGTTCTCTCCTCTGGAACGTCTTTAGGTTTGGATTTGAACCAACCACTGAACCATCCGGCCTTGGTGTTCAGAATGAAACGAGGAAAGAGAGATAATGAGACCCCAGCCAAACAAACGGCACTGTGGTCCCCTGTGGTGTAACAGGTACCTGTTTAGGGGGTTCGCTGTTCTGCTCGTAGGCCTCTGAACTCTGGGGGGTGCTCTGCTGCCCCTGCTGACTGAAGTGGACTTCCTGCATCTGAACCCCCATCTTAAAGGAAAGTATGGACAGACAACACACTGTCTGTGACTTGTATGAAACATTTCCCAATGCATTGCTTCAAGAGGTAGTTTGTAGTGTTTCATGTGGAAATGTAAGAGTGAATTCTCCATATTAGTCAGTATTGTGTGACTTTAGTGAATCTGAAACCTCTACCAGTGCGCAAGAAGACAAAGAAAATAGCAGGTCAAGGCTACGGCTGACCAGCAACATTTAACAAGTCATGCTCTACAAGCTCAAAGGGACTGTTTTTGTCAAAGGAGAATGGTGGTTTTATAGCAGATTCAGTTTCCCGTCAGACAAGGCCTTGTGTCCACGTATCAGTTTTCAGAAAAGAGCCTCATCCCAGTGTTTTATGAAAGTTTAATTGAATGTTTTGTATGACAACGATATCTTGACACCGTATCGCCGCTGTTGAGAGACAAACATTATTTTAATTATCTATTTGTGGGACTATATATTGATTTGAAATGGTTTTGTTCACGATGAGCACCAACTGGAGGATTCTTGCGCACAACTTTTATGAATGAAATTCACTGCTCAGTCTGACAGCTGTAAAGCAAGGAGGAAGTTCTGCGTTTGGCATAAAGTACAACACTCACTGACAGCAACATTTAATGTCGGCCAAGCCAATCAGATCCGACAAATTATGTTTTTTGTCTTTGTCATTTTGATAGTTTCGGTCCGAAATTACGATCAGGATAGACGGATACGGCCAAATACAAACATCTCCATTTTCTTTAGCAATGTCACCAGAGCTCTTTGAAAAGTGTAAATGTTTTCAACTCCAATAGCTCAGAGGGAACCCACAAAAACAGCTGAATGATCAGAAAAAGAGGGAGGGTGCAGCACCTTCTCTCAAGGCTGCAACGGCGGTTGTCTCACTGGAAACAACTGAAAGAAGATTCCGGGGCTCATAGAAATATACTTTTTAAAGCTGTAAAACTATTATAAACAAAGCGTGCAGTTAAACAGATATGGATTCTTTAAGGTGGCTAATATGAGTTTCCCCCATCCACAGCCGTACATTGCTTAGCTTCCTGCTGTAACTCATGTCTATTTCACCAAATGATCTAATGTAGGTAAAACACTGACTATGGATAAGTTCCTCAAACAGCCTCTCTTTATCAGAACTACCCTGCTAAGAACATTGGTAAATATCGACACTTCTAGCAAATACTTTCACTGAAAAAGTTTGAATCCAGAAAAAGATGGCAAAAGTGTGTTCAAACCAAGAACATGAACATCTTTTTGCTTTTCTTTTAATTAGTATAAAATATGACTCACTGTGGTCGCTCCAGAGTATGACCAAGCCCCTGTAGAAGATATGAAATCAACATATTACACTTTCCCCGCAGTCCTTATTAAACATCTGGGCAGAGCAGTGACTCTCACCCTGTTCTGCTGATGGCTGGTCACTCAGAGCACAATGTGGCCAGGCTGATGTGACTTCAGCACTATCTGTGTTATGATAAGTGAAGGCCTGGCTGGCAGCCACTGTGGAAGCTGGGGGAGCACAAACTGGGGTTACTGTCATCGGAGAATTGGCCTGCTGCCTACAAGGAACAGGGAGGGACATTATGGTCTGTTAGGATATCACACGAGCAGTCACAGTTGTATCTGCGTGGCTGACAGACATGAGTGAGGCATGAGTCAGCACATTTCATCGTACCATTCCTGAGCGCCGCTGCCGTCCCACGACAACTCCTTCATGTCCTCAGTGACTGCTTCAATCTGATGCTGGAGGTGTTCCTGACCCACATCTGGATCTGGATCTCGTCCGTAGTAAAGCAGCTCAGGCTCCGGACTCTGGATGTCACGGTTTAGGTCCTCCAAGTATGGATCTGTAAACATCCGGAAGAATCTTTAGAGTATTCAGGGATAACAGGCTACACAGTGCATTATTTTAATGAGATGATCGAATCATTTTTTTTACCAGTGTAGGCCGTAGCACTGCCATCAGGAGGTGGATGGTGGGTTTCAGTGCAGTCCAAATTCCCCGTCTGAGTAAAATAAGAAAATTAAGACAATCACATTTAAGATTTATTGTAAACATGACACACGATAGCTACTTTGTGAGGATGTCATGAGAAGCAGCAGTGCTTTGAACAAAATGCTAAAATAATATATAGAAGAAAGGCATTTGAAGCAAAATCCATTTTCCAACAGAAACCTAACCACATTTTAACCTTCTTATTATAACTCATTTGAAAAAAACAAAACTTTTTATTAGGAAAAAAACAATAGATAAATGAAGTCAGCTGTAACATGAAGTACCTTAAAGTTAGTTTACAGTAAGCTTAAAAAAAAGTAAAATATAGTTATAATATATAGCTAACTGAAATATATTAATATTATATATTTCTTTTAATATATTAACATCTTGCTTTTGCTAACCAACCCAATCATTGACAGTTTAACAGTATGAATAAATATTGTAACAAATGTAAGAAATAAAAATGGGAATCGTGCTTAATAGCATCCAGTTGATGATACATTTAAATTGCCACATTTGGAACAGGTAGGCCTGTTTGACAGGGCTATATGGGAACTTTTCATTAGGTTTGAAAGCACACTCTAACCCAGCAGCTAACATAGCATTCACATGTAGCTTTTATGGCAGGAACTAGGGCTGAACGATTAATCGATTTTAAATCGAAATCGCGATTTTAAATGATGCAATTATCAGATCGCAAAGCCTGCGATTATTTTTTGTTTTAAAAAAAAAAATTATTTTGTTCTTCTTGTGTGTCAGTCATCCACACCAATCAGAAGTGCTGTGCTCCACATGTACCAGTCATTGTTAACTAATCAGAAGTGGCCCATGATAGAAGGTGATAGACAGATTGATCCAATCACCTGCCAAGTATTTTTGAAATACTTTTCCAAATGGCTTCCAATGGAGCTTTCTTAGATGGTTTGGTGAAACAAAGCATCTGAGTCAGGTTAGTAATGCTCCATCACATGTTTCTATTACAGGGTGGATCTTAAACTGCAACTTGACTTTAAAGCAACCCAACGGAAGTTTCATGTAAGTTTAGTTCTTTCACTCGTAGCTCGGGTGCTAAAGACGGGAGCACGTTGATACGACCTTCCTAGCCGGAGATATGGCCGCATTTTACAATAAACTTCTGTTGGGTCGCTTAAAAACAAATATCGCAAATCGAATCGCAATCGCAATATCTGTCAGAAAAATCGCACTTAGATTATTTCCCCAAATCGTGCAGCCCTAGCAGGAACCATGTGCAAGTTTGCCATAAATGTACGGCTACATTTAATATATTCAGAATAAAAAAAATACAAATAATGTGAGGGCAGTCCAACTCATATTGGCCAGCCGCTTAACATTCCCCTAATTCCTCACAGCCAAAACTGATTCCTATTCCTTACGAATACATGATTTTCTGAAATGAAAGCTTTGAAGAGGCTCACCTGTAAACTGTGGTGGCGAGCACGGAGCAGTTTGAGCCAATCAGGTTCCTGCCCCGCCCCACTGACCCCTGTGTCGTTGAAGTCTCCCTCAGAGTGCCTCAGCCTGTCGGACAGCTGCAGGACAGATGACACATACTGATAGTACATCTATTTAGAATGTAATAGGTTTGTTTATAGGAGGATGTGTGAATACCTTAATAACTTCCCCAGTCAGCACAGAGTAAGACTCCCGCTGCCTGAGCAGGGCCCGGCCCACCACCTCACAGTAATGGAAGGCCTGAGAGGAGAGCCCGCAGTCCAGCAGGCGGGCCGCATACAGGAACTTATACACCTGAACACAATGATAAGAGAGAATATACTATTTATAGGTACTTTCTATAGAAAGCAGTGAGATGTGCACTGAACAAACTGAAACAGGGACCCCTTTATTAAATGTATTATGTCAACACATTTCACATAACTATTAGGTTAGCTGAAAGCAATAATATAAGTTGAACCTAATTTATTTAAACGTAATATTATTGCTTTCAACTAACCTTATACAATTACTGCATGTTTTATCTGTTGACAAAATACAATAACGTTTCATTTTTCTCAGTGTGTTGTGAGTAGGAGCTACCTGAAAGGATGGTATTGAGAGGCCTTTGCCCCCCAGGGTCTGGCAGTACTCGTACAGTTCAGTGCACTGGATGGCCAGATCGGTGGCAAAGTGTTCAAAGGACTGCCTGAAGGAGAGCAGAGGAGACAGGACACAAATATAAGTAAGATCATATCAGGAGACACTAACAGTAAGCCATTCAAAATGTCCTATAAAATGTCATAGTAAACTAATCCTTAAGAATGTCATAACATAGTGAGCCATAAACATATATCCCAAAACATGTCGTTGTATAGTATTCCATAAAAAATGCCGTAGCATATTATTCAGCAGAAAAAAATATCATCAAAAACATTACAGAATAGTATCTTATATTTTAAATAAAGGATGTCATCGTATATGATTCCATTGACAACATTTCAGTTTATTATGCAAAGAAAAAAAAGTGATATATTTGCCATATTCATAAAATGTCATAAAACAGTAATCAGTTGAAAAGATCAACCTATATTATGCAATAAAAAGCTGTATAATATGTCATTGTATATTATGCAATGTAAAATTCTAAGAAAATCGTAGAATAGGATGTTACAATAAGTCATAATATAGTTATCCGTAAAACAATCATAGTATTGTATGCAATTAAATATAAATTAAAAAGAATGATGGCGCAGTGTATTAAAAAGTAATACTAAAGAAAGTCTAACAAAATAGGCATTATGCATTAACATTTGTATCGTATTCTTTGGCATCAAAATATAATAAAAAATGATATAGTTTAGTATGTCACACTAAAAGTCATAATGTAGTATCCACAAAGACTCTAAAACTAAATTAAGAAGATTATATGACATCTACCTGTCTTGCTTCGTTGGTATTGCCTTCATTTTATAGAAATTGCAATATGACTACCTGGTTGACAGACTGATGAATAGCATGAAGGCCCTCTCACCTGTGGCTGCTGCCTAGCAACACCAGCCTCTCCGCCTTCTGAGGGAAGGCCCCGAAGGAGACCCCGGCAGTCAGGTAGCACACATGAGCCGCATGTGTCAGGCCTTTGGAGGCTGCAGGGGGAGTGAAACACAGAACAGCCAGCTCATATACCTGAGCAGAAACGTTGATATCAGTCAGCGTATCTGTACGTACCAAGGGTGTCTCCCATAGTGACGATGGCCTTCTGCTGGACGGCAGGATCTCCCGTCTCATTGGACAGCAGGACAGCCAGGTGGGGCCTCCAGTCCCCCCATTTCTCATTTCCACAGCACTGCACACAGAGCATCAGTATCACCACTCTTATCGGCTGATAATATCTGTCTTATTGGCTTAAAGGGGACCTATCATGCAAAATGCACTTTTTCACGTCTTTTATACATGAATATGTGTCCCCGGTGTTCCAGGGAACTCACCAAGTGTCAGAAAACACAACCCTCTCTATTTTCCTCCATACCCAAATCTCTAAAAAAGGGGCTGCAACGGATCTGATAAAAACTGATCCAGATTTGAACACTGTCCTGACGTCAGGACGGTGGCGCTACGGCTATTGGGCCAACTCCACCAATCAGGAGGAGACAGCCACGGCCGTTGCCGTTCGAAAGCGCTGGAGACGTTGTAGTACATATGCCAGGCCTGTAGATGGTGCTGTTCTCACTGAATCAACCCTTGCAAAAACAGAGCTAGAAATTGTCAAATTGAGCAAAATGAGGCATGGCTAAAATGCATGATCTGTTTGGTATTTTGAAAAAAAAAAAAGTATAAATATGCCTTATATAGGTATGGTCCTATACTATATTATTCAAATATAGCATGATAGGTCCACTTTAAATTCTAAGAAATTCAAGAACCTGATAAAATACCAGCTGCAGATAGTGAAAGAGCACAGGTAAATAACCTTTATTTAATATCTGAGAAATTAAGTGATACACTGACTAAGCAGTAAATAACAGGAAATACAAATGCATGTAAGATCGGTGCCTTTATAAGTTTAAGGAAAGGGCTAATGTTGGTTATATCTCAAAAGTAAAACACATTGATCTCAGAAGTTTTTGTCTCTTTCTCAAAGTTAACCAAATCTTTAATCAATTTATAAATGTATCTTGCCAAGAAGACACAATAGTTACAGACCGACGTTTCTAAGTCATATAATAACAGAAGTGAACGTTGGGATGGGGGTAGAGTTCATGCTGTGTGTGTTACCAGGGCAGCGGCCGGGACCCTCCCAGTCAGCAGGTGGAAGAGGGTCTGCAGGGGGTCGCTGGCCGTCAGCTGGCCTGTGAACCTGCCGGAAGAGCAGAGATACTTTATTTCACCTTTATTTATACAGGAAAAAAACATTGAAATGTAACATTTCAAACTTTTCAAAAGTGTTGTTTCCAAGAGCAGCAGCAGCAGCAATGACACCATTTCATATTTAATGACTAAAATATAGCACTTTACAGAAACAAATGACAGAATTATAACACATTTTTCAACATTACAGTCAAATGTACACTATTTTTGTTACACTATTAAAGTTATCACCTGCTGTACTTTATATGTTTGTTCACTTACTTTTTAGAATGCTGCTACTTATTTCTGTACCATGGATGTGTTCTTATTTGATTTTCTTTATTAGCGTGTGCTTGCCTCTCTATTGAATTATTTCCTTTTTGCCTTTTAAACTGTCCCTTTGCTGTAATATTGTTAATTTTCCCGGCGTGGGATGAATTAAGGACTTCTGATTCTGATGTGCCTGCTTCTTATTAGATTAGAATCACTTTAATTGCATCCACCTCCTAGAGATTAAACTGATTCTAGGCTGTGTGAGCTGCGTACTCAAATGCCTTTTCCCAGTGCAGATGTTGTTTTAGTAGGAATGAGTCCTGGGAGGGAGGACAATAACCTCCTGTCCCTTTTGGTAAGGTGGGGTTCCCTAGGTAAGAAGGAATCACTCCAAGAACAGCCTTATACAGTAAATAAGAATATAAACACTCAGGTCAGAAGACAGACCATCCAACATGTTCATACAGAGACACATGCTCAGTAACGGATGAGATTTGTGATAAATCTCAATTGGCCCCATAAACAGTGTCCATTGTGTGTAGGTATTTTGAGGATGCATGCATGTCAATAACATAGCTACAGTCCAGCACATTCACAACGTTTTCTTTTGGCCTCAGAGAAGAAAAGAAAAAAACATTTTAACTTCAGTTTCTTCACCCTTCCATACTGAAACAATAGCCATCACAGATAAAGAGCATACATAAAGGGATACACCATGCTGATTATTATTAAATCACCCTGCCCCCCCCCCAACATTACTCTAGTGACATGTGCTGCTGAGAGAGAAACGGCTGCTGCCAAAATAGTCTGTAAAATGGATTGTGTTACATGAGAGAGAGTTTATAGGGACAGTAGTGAACATACAGTCAGCCCCCCCCCCCCCAGGAGTTCCTATGATCTTATTGGCCGTCAAGCAAGAGGATTTACACTCTGCAGGAAGGTGTTTATGGGTGTTATGTACTGCCCTAACCCTCTGTAAAGTATAAATAACAGGCAGAGATGAACTCTGAAAAACAAGGCAGAAATAAATATTGTGATCCCACAGAAATAATACATTATTATTGCTTCATTGGTAGAGTTTCTATTAAAGGGACAGCTTTAATGTTCAAAAAGCTCTTTAATGTTCTCATACTGCCTGTGCTGCAGCACCTCTTTTCACCCTCTGTCTGAAACCAGAGCCCAGTCTGCTCTGATTGGTTAGCTGGCCGGCTCTTTTGTGATTGGTCAACCACTAATAGATGTCCCGCCCCTTAGCCTATCAAGTACAATGTCTTGGAGCGCTAGCCAATAGAAGCGCAATTATTACATAGTGATGTCACTATGTTCTGGAAGTAAACAAAGGAGTCCAATGGAGGCGAGCTCCCATAAAATATATATTTTTTAGATGTTATGTTGCACAAAGGAATTTGGAACTTTGGGGTTATTGCTATCGTCAAAATGCTAACATGCTAGCAAGTGTAATGTTTACCATTTTCAGAATTTGGTCATAAACCAAGATTCTTTTATTTTTACAAAATGGTGAGACTTTATGCAAAGTCAGGGGATCACCAAAGTTGTTACAGGTATTGATTGGCAGACAGCAGACCATTACCATATTTATTATAAAAAATATATTGTGTGATACCAATTGAAACGTTTTTTTATGTAATCTATGCAACAATGAACCAGATTGACACGCATTATTACAGTATCTGTTTTCTGCTAAAGTGATTTATTCAGCTTTGCTAACACAGACACAGGAAGCTGAGGATAAACAAGTGACAGAAATAGTGTAGCTGTGACTGAGTGTAAAGCAGATCTAAATGTAGTGAGAGGGAGTATTTCTTCACTAATTGACGCTCGTGTGAGGAGGTGGACAGTTTTCTTCAGCTGTCATGTCTCAGATGACTCTCCTCACCTGTTCAGCACCATGGTGTAGGCCCTGCTGTCCATTTTGCTGGCCAGAAACAGAGCGTGTCCCCACAGGCCGGTGCCCATAGCTGACTCCAGGGCCTCCTGGAAACACATGGGACAATAATTAGATACTTGAACCTTAAACAAAAGCAGTGTCTAGTGTGGGTTATGTTCCTTTTCACTTTTCAGATGAGTTATCAGATCCACTAAGTGGAGTGACTACTCCTCCTGAGGTTTTATCTCAATGTGAGGAGGTTAGGAGTCATCATCGCAGTATGAACTAATGCAACATCCAAATCACAGAAGGCACCATACTTGTTATTGGCAACATATGTTACATGACATTCTGAATGTAGTATTGTCGGGCTGCCTGAAGAACCCGTTAAGTCCCATGCCCCGGGGCTTTTTTTTCACGAAACTGTGTCTCAGGGCTTCTTAACATTTATGAAACTATTAATGTTCCATACTCACTTAACGGGAAGAAACTCAGTTAACTGACACTAACCATTTTTACCGAAACAAAACACAAGTCTCACAAGAAGCGTCTAAATGAGCCCTGAGCGGAAAAATGCTATCGCACTTAGCACCGAACTCACGGCTTAAATACCCTTATTACTTATCGTATCTGCAAAAACAAGATATCGATTAGCAAGATGAGAATCCACAGATTCCAGAAATATTAGTATCACCACTGAGTGATCCGAACTCGCGACAGGGGAGGAAACACGGAGATATTCTTACCTTAGCTGTTGTTCTGATCAAAAGTTGTGTTCAATGGCATTAAAACGATGAAAAACGCTGCTGAAGGTTAATCCAATGGTTAATCCAATGTGTCTGTGTCACTTTGAAATGATTACTGATAATCCATCTTCATATTTACTAGTTTGAGCCTAGGTTTCAGTTTTCAGAGCATAGCATAGCTTTCGTCTTGATGCGCGTAACTCTCACTCCTCAATGGTAACGTGTGTGTGTATGTGGAACTTCCCCTTCGATTCTATTGGCTCAAACGGTTCAAAAGAGGTGTCAATCACCAAAATCGGCCAATGGGTTCCAGAGAAACGGCAAATACACCCAAATGACCCCAAGGTTTGCTAAACCTCTCTAAAAAGGTCAAATCAAATGTCACTTGTTTTGCATCAATCTTGATACAGGGTACTTATTGTATGTTATAGTTTGGATTCCTAAAGTTTTAGTCTACTATCCCATCATTCAAGGGCGGTTTTCACTAAGTAATGTTTTTTTAATTTACATTTTTTTACTATGTTCAATCTGAATTTACTTTAAAATGAAACAATTCTATATTGATTCTGACTTTTCTACATCCAACTCACAGGTTTATCATTACTTTGAGAAAAAAGATTATTAATTTACCCCTTTTAGAAGGGAAGTTATGGTAATTTATTCTGGGAATGTCATTTTCGAACCTGAGGCCTGAAAAACAGGCTTGGGGCTTAACAGGTTAAGCTGTGTATTTTATTAAATGTTTCAATGAAAGTGAGAATATTATATACTCATATCAGAAATGTAATATCAGTTACGAATAATTGCAAATGTTATTTGTAATTTTTGCCAAATCACTCAGCCCTGCTTCCTAAGTGTATATAAAATATGTTAAAGGGGACCAATCATGCAAAATGCACTTTTGTACGTCTTTTATACATGATTATTACATGGCTTAGTTGAATACTCGATTCTGATTGGTCAATTCGGAACACGTGACACGTTGTTAATCCAGAACAGACAGACCGCTGTCAAGGACTTATTGACCGTTGTTAAGGACGCTCACATCTGCACAAACAAGTCCGTTCGATTTAACTGTATACAGTTTGGCGGATAAGCAAACTGCATGCAGTTTGCTTTTCTAACTGACAAGACAAAAGCGACAAGAAAACAGCGGAGAAGTAACGGGGCAGAAACCCTCCTTTTTACGCAGCAGTCCAGACATAGACATCAAACGGCGACACATATTCAGTTGCCAGTTCCTTTGGCATTAGGGCAGGGATATCTAGATACTTTCCACGGTTTGACATAATGAATTGTGCTACTTTTAAAGCAAGCAACGATGTTTTCAAATCTGTAATCAAAAAGCTCCTCAAAAACGCTATCGAAGCAGTTCCTGCCGTTGCTACGTTAGTTCAAACAGTAACAACGGACTATTTTTCTTAGCGGATCCATGTCAATTTAAATCAATACATACAACTATTTTTAAAATCAATAAAATCTTTTTCTAAATCCATAAAAGCATTTCAATTAATATTGGGAGTCATATCGTTACTTTGTTGAGAATGTGGCCATGTAATAAGCGGGATAATGTGCAGCGACTTGGTCATTATGGGGAAAAGAACACCTTCATGCAGATCTAGATCCCTCCGCTTCGCGTCGGGCTCCTGATCAGCCTGTCGGTGTTCTTTTCCCCATAATGACTGCGTCGCTGCACATTATCCCTTACATATGTGTCCCCGGTGTGTCAGGGAACTCACCAAGTGTCAGAAAACACAACCCTCTCTCTTTTCCTCCATACCCAAATCTCTAAAAACGGGGCTGCAACGGATCTGATACAGACTGATCCAGATTTGAACATTCCTCTGACGTCAGGACGGCGGAGCTGACCTATCACGGGAATGAGAGGTT
This sequence comes from Trematomus bernacchii, assembly GCF_902827165.1. NCBI lineage: Eukaryota > Metazoa > Chordata > Actinopteri > Perciformes > Nototheniidae > Trematomus > Trematomus bernacchii. The sequence goes on from NW_022987708.1 coordinate 3,912,391, forward strand.
GCCGTGGCATGGTAACAGCATGGTAACACGACGCTCATAACTCGGCCCCCTCCTTTGCAGGGGGGCGTGGTCAGCTGCAGCGCATGCAAAGACAGGGTGGAGGACAGCAAAATAGAGCGAAATGAGGCATGGCTAAAATGCATGATCTGTTTGGTATTTTGAAAAAGAAAACGTATAAATATACCTTATATAGGTATGGCCCTACAATATATTATTCAAATATAGCATGATAGGTCCACTTTAAACTAATTCTACCCTGACAGGGTACAACATTAGCATGCTGCTTAAACAGCTGCAATTTGAATTACATTTTTTGCTGAATAAGTACTTTTACTTTTGATACTTTAAGTACATTTACGAATAGGATTTGAAATGCAGGACCTTTATTTGAATGGAATATTTTTACATTGTGACATTGGTATTTTAACTATAGTAAAGTAACACAATGCAGGATAACCCTGGGATGAATGGAGAGCTATAAGAACACCTTCTTCCTCCCGGCCAGCAGCAGCTGGGTGTAGCCCTGCAGAGCCCCCCCACAGCCCTCAGAGCTCCGGCTGCTGCTGCCTCCGGTGAGCAGGTCGTCTCCGGAGAGGGAGGGGGCTTCAGCTGGACCCGCGCCCTCACTGAAGTCGATGAGGGTGGGGGTGTCAGTCTTGCAGGTTCCGTCTGAATTTGAGCCCTGCACCAGCAGCTCGGCAATGTCTGAGCCAACTATTTGCTGAAACAATGCACATTGAGTGATGATTGCATCAGAATAAACATGATTCTGTGTGTAATATGTCTATAACAAGGCATGGTCAACCTACTCCATTCTGTCTGCAGAGCAGGATGAGCAGGTTCCACAGGAGGGCAGCAGAGCTCCGGTCCTGCAGCCCCCCCCCACTCAGACAGGCAGCCGCCCTCTGCTGGGCAAACTCCATCGCATCCACTTTGTGCAGGTCTTCCCTTCAAAAACATGAATAAAACACGTACATACAACATCGTATTTTGAATTTAAACATCATCTCACAGGACTAATAACGCTTTTCGGTTTGTCATTCAATGTATTCTGAAGGGGTGTGTTACATTTAATGGTGAGAATTGTTAGATTCAGATTTGCACACCAAAATAAAAAAAACAATAAAATGGTTCAATTTTCTCTTTTAAGGTGAATTGTATGCTTTATTTACTAATTTGTATCTGTTGAAAATGGGCAGTGAAATAAAAAAACTGTACTACTGTTGTTGTATTTTGTGCAAATCTCCATATAAATTGCAATACCTGGATAAAGGCCCTGGGAAGTTCCTCATGTCCTGCTGTTCCTCGGTCTCACCCAGAATGACCTATGCAGACATACACACAAAAATAATCTCTTTCAGTCTACAGTACAATGTTAAGAAGAAGATGTTATCAGCACAGGCTGAGCGTACCTCCAGACTGTGGATCTCCAGCTGGCTGACGTTCTCCTGGGTGGAGAGGCCCGGAGTGACCCGGATCAGCTGACCCGCCGGCCCAAAGCTGACCACCACATGAGGGAGGGAGAACTTCAGAGGAGCCGAAACCTGGGGTCCCGGAACATGGTCTGAGGAGATGTGAGACACAGAGCATGTGTCAGGATGACAACAGTTTATAGAAATACTGTATGAATCAGTATCAAGTTAAAAGACTAAAAGTGTATTGTTATAACAAGAGGATTTTCCGATGATAACAAGATATTTTACATTTATGCAACACAATAAACTACAAAAAACTCACATTTTAAATAAGCTTTTCTTGTTTTAACAATGAACTCTTTATTTTTTATCATAATGTGAAATCATTGCTCAAGCAATTAAAAAAATCTTTGTTAGTTATATATATACAGTACCAGTCAAAAGTTTGGACACACCTTCAAATTCAAAGTTTTTTATTTATCTGAGGTGCTTTAATTTGCGGTTTCTGAGTCTGGTAACTCTCATGTATTCCTCTGCAGCAGAGGTAACTCCTGCTCTTCCTTTCCCGGGGGGGTCCTCATGAGAGCCAGTTTAATTGTAGCGTTCGATGGTTTTTGCGACTGCACTTGAGGATACATTAAAAGTTCCTGACATTTTCCGGATCGACTGGCCTTCATTTCTTAAAGTGATGATGGATGGTCGTTTCTCTTTACTGAGTTGAATGGTTCTTGCCATAATATGGATTACAACAGCAGTCAAATAGGGCTTTCCACTGTGCACTAACCCTACCTCTGCACAACACAACTGATGCTCTCAAACACATTCAGAAGGCAAGTCATTCCACAAATTGACTCTTGACAAGGCACACGTGTTCAAGTGTTGAAGAATCTAAAATATAAATCATATTCTGGATTTTTTAACACTTTTTGGTTAACTAGATAATTCCATATTTGTTCTTTCATAGTTTTGATCGAATTTGAAGGTGTGTCCAAACTTTTGACTCAAGGTTCAAGGTTCTTTATTTGTCAAACGAACATAGCTACAGTGTAGTTATGCTGATGAAAATCTTGTGTCACAGACTTCTCCAAGAGAGCAACACAAAACACAGATAAACAGAAAAAATATAGTGCAAGTAAATATTAAATAGTAATACAAAAAGAAAAATTGTTTTAAAAAAGTGAAATAGTGCAATAAGAGTCTATATTGAAATAGGATATATAGGTAAATAGATAAATAATTTTTAAGTAGCAGCCAGATGAATATTAGGGATGTTGTTTCAACTGTTCAGGTGTTTAACAGATTTTGCTTCAACAGTTCAGGTGTTTAACAGTCTTATTGCCTGTGGTATGAAACTGTCCCTGAGTCTGGTGGTATTAGTCCGGATGCTGCGGTAACGCCTGCCAGACGGCAGCAGACAGAACAGTTTGTGGCTGGGGTGATGGGGGTCTTTTATAATCCTGAGGGATTTCTTCCTGAGCCGCTGGGAGTAAAGATCCTCCATGGATGGCAGCTCCGTCCTGGTGATGTGCTGTGCAGTTTTCACTACCCTCTGTAAAGCCTTACGATTGAGGGTGTTGCAACTGCCGTACCAGGCCGTGATGCAGCCAGTCAGGATCGTCTCTATGGTGCACCTGTAGAAGTTGCAGAGCATCCTGGAGTCCATGTTGAACCTCCTCAGCCTGCGGAGGAAGAAGAGCCGCTGTCGAGCTTTTTGGTGATGGTGGTGGTGTGAAGAGTCCATGTCAGGTCCTCAGTGATGTGGACACTGAGGAACCTGAAGCTGCTGACTCTCTCCACGTAGTCCCATTGATGGCGATGGGGGCGTGTCCCTCTCCCTGCTGCTTCCAGTAATCCACAATCAGCTCCTTTGTTTTGCTGACGTTGAGATGGAGGTTGTTATCCTGACACCAAGATGTCAGGTTTGCGACCTCCTCTCTGTTCGCCGTCTCGTCGCCGTCGGAGATCTGGCCGATGACGGTCGTGTCGTCAGCAAACTTCACGATGGTGTTGGAGCTGTGTGTGGCCACACAGTCGTGGGTGAACAGGGAGTAGAGGAGAGGGCTGAGCATGCAGCCTTGAGGGGCTCCGGTGTTGAGGATCAGGTTGGAGGATGTGATGTTTCCCACCCGCACTGCCTGGGGTCTGCCCGTCAGGAAGTTCAGGATCCAGTCACAGAGGGCGATGTTGTTGAGCCCGAGGTCTCTGAGCTTGATGACCAGCTTGGAGGGCACAATGGTGTTGAAAGCTGAACTATAATCAATGAACAGCATTCTCACATATGTGTTCCTGTTCTTCGGGTCCAGGTGTGAGAGGGCAGTGTGGATGGTGAGTGCTATGGCGTCGTCTGTGGACCTGTTTGCTCTGTAGGCAAACTGCAGGGGGTCCAGAGATTCAGGGAGGGAGGAGGTGATGAATAATTTGACTAACCGCTCAAAGCACTTCATTATGATGGAGGTGAGTGCTACTGGGCGGTAGTCGTTGAGGCTGGTGATCTTTGACTTTTTGGGGACAGGAACGATGGTGGAGTGTTTGAAGCATGTGGGGACTACAGACTGCAGCAGGGACCTGTTGAAGATGTCTGTGAACACCTCTGCCAGCTGAACTGCACACACCCTGAGAACACAGCCAGGGATGCCATCAGGTCCAGGAGCCTTGTGTGGGTTGACCCTTTTAAAGGATTTACACACATCTGCCCTGTTTAAAACAAAAGGGCAGTGTAGCTCCTGATCCTTCTCTGCACCCCCAGCCTGGCTGCTCTCAAATCGTGCAAAAAAACTGTTCAGCTCATCTGGGAGAGATACGCACGCAGACACTCCCGCAGCACCCCTCGTTGCTCCTTTGTAGTCTGTCATTGTTCTTAGTCCCGCCCACATGTTCCAGGTGTTACAGCCTTTGAAGTCAGATTCCACCTTGTCTTTGTATTGTCTCTTTGCACTGCTGATAGCTCTCCGGAGTTCATACCTAGAATTCCTGTAATCGTCCAAATCTCCAGCTCTGTGCGCGATAGTGCACGCTTTCAGTTTGCCACGCACCTCGCCGTTTATCCAGGGCTTTTGATTAGGGAATGTACGTACTGAAACCTTCGGTACCACGTCATCGATGCATTTCCCAATGTAGCAGATGACCGTGTGTTGATGTTGTTGTCCTCAAACACACTCCAATCCGTAGATGCAAAGCAATCCTGCAGTGCTGAATCTGATTTCTCACTTCATCGCTGTACTGTCCTTGTTACCGGTCTGTCCCGTTTAAGTTTCTGCTTGTAAGCAGGCAGCAGCAGCAGTGAGATGTGGTCTGATTTACCAAAGGGAGGGCGAGGGAGAGCCTTATATCCATGTCGAAAAGGGGAATAAACATGGTCCAGTATGTTTCGCCCGCACGCCGGGCATGATCTGATGTGTTGAAAGTATCTCGGCAGAACTTTCTTCATGTTGGCGGTATTAAAGTCCCCGGCCACAACGAACGCCGCCTCTGGCCGTGAAGTCTCCGTACTGTCGATAATCCCAAACAGCTGATCGAGTGCCGTGTTGTTGTCGGCGAGCGGCGGAATATACACTGCTGTTATCACAACAGATGTAAATTCTCTCGGCAGGTGAAAAGCCCGGCATGTGATCATGAGGTGCTCTAAATGAGCGGAACAGTCCGAAGAAATAATCCTCACATCTGTACACCAGTTCTTATTTATCAAGAGACACACACCGCCTCCCTTACTTTTCCCCGAGTTAACTGTCCGGTCCTGTCGAAAAATAGTGAATCCGTCAGGAACAATGGCGGAGTCCGGGATAGCGGGGTTGAGCCAAGTCTCAGTGAGAATGAACACGTTACAGTTCTTAATGTCCCGTTGAAAAGCAATCCGACTTCTGAGTTCATCTAGCTTATTTTCAATCGATTGAACCTTAGCCAGAAGAATACTCGGAAGAGGGGATTTTTCCAGACATGAAGTAGAATTAAATCAAATTGTTCTGACATTTTCCCCCTCACGTTATAACAACATGCTGAGTAATCAATAATGAATTTAGTCAAACATTAACGTTACATTCAGATAAATAAAATATTGCTGTAAGAATAAATGTTTCTTGTTTTACATATAACATGATAGGTATGTGTTATAAAGTTAAATACCTTGTTATTTTATGAAAAACATCTTGTCATAACTATACATTTTTCATACAATATGACAGAATAATTTACCAAATTATAACAAAATACAGTTAGTATATCATTAAAACAAGAAATGTAGTGTGTTACATTGTGATATGTGTGTACTGTATGTTGTAATAAAACACATATTGTTATTACATGAAAAACATCTTGTTATAGGACATTATAAGGGTTCACAACTTCTTATTTTTTTACATTTTATAAAAATAATTGTTTCTTGCTATAATGTAATAAGTAAGCATGTTATACCTTTGAAAAAGATCTTGTTACGTGAAATGTAAGTGATTATAGTACATGTTATAGTTATATAGTTCAGCCACAGAGTCATCCCTCTTAGGCACACCACTAAGCGCCTCGGACACTCCTTTGTGCCTGTAGCCATCGGGCTGCACAATCATGGGTTAACCATGTCCCCATTCAAAGTGACCCGTACTGTATGTACAGTACATAAGAACTGCACTGTTGGTACAAATGACTCTGACCTGCACTCACATCTGCACACTTACTAGTAAACTCAAATATGTATATACTGTATGTTCATTCAACTGACCAACGTTTTACCTTGTTGTTGTGATATATTGTTTCTAACAGTTACTTATATCATTTAATTTGTAATGTTATTATCCTTATGTGAACTACTATCTGTACTGCCCTGTATCTCACTCTTACTCTGTTGCTGCTTTAACATCTTAATTGACCTACAGGGATCAATAAAGGTCCATATTGATCTTGACAACAAAATAAAAATATACTTTAATATCAATGAAAGTTATAATGTGATATGTTTGTGTGTAGCAATTATTTCTTACACCAAAACAAAACATGTTTAATGATATAACAATAAACTCATGATGTTTTAACTTGATATTGATTCACTTTTTGAATTTGCTGTGGCAGCAGTATGCTTCCGTACCTGACAGACAGAGTGAAGTAACGGAGCAGCTGTGGTTGATGCTCACCTGAGTGACCAGCTGTGAGGAGGGACTGAGGGGCCGCCTCCCTGGGGTCCACTCCGTTGATGTACTGACTCAGCTCGTAGCTGCTGGAGGATAGGCCGGAGTGTTTGGAGCTCTCTAACGTCCCCTGGTAATAGGAGGAAAGCTCTTCGTTGTCTCTGGAGGGATTGTTATCCTCGTAGTCATTGAGGTAATGCTGGGGGTTGTCTCTGCCGTGGTCATACCTGAGAGAATACATGCAACAATGTATTTGATTTATATAGAAATATTCAGCTTGCTACTGATGCTACAACACATCATTATTCAGCCTCAAGTCATGAGATATGCGCGTTTACTAAACTTTAGCTCTGTCTTCCCAGGATACAACCTCTTATGCACACAGATACATTAAAGTGGACCTATCATGCTATATTTGAATAATATATTGTAGGGCCATACCTATATAAAACATGTCTGTGAAGTTTTTTTTTCAAAATACCAAACAGATCATGCATTTTAGCCATGCCTAATTAGTGCGAATGCTGTGCCACAGCATTCCACTATAGTACTTCAAATCTTTATTCTTCCCCTTATTATTTCAGCCAATACTTTGGCACTCCATAACTTCAGCTTATTTTCAGCTACAGAAACCATTCAAATATTAAACTATTCAGCCTGTTCAGGAATCGATGGGAAACCTTCAACTTTTTAAAAATATTTTATACTTTTTGAAATATTCAGCTTTTTAAACTCTTTTTTTAACATGGAAGTCAATGGGAGATGCCTTCAAATCCTCTTTTCCTACACCTTGCGCCAAATGCTACTCCTTCCACATACTTTCAGCTAGACACTTCATTCCAACTTTCAAATGATCACAACACCTTCAGCTATTCAAACTTGACTTTTATTTTTGATATCTTTTACACTTCTTGAGATAATTAACTTTGTTTGGAGCTTGGTAAAGAGGCTTTCTTCAGATTTTAACATTAGTGTGGATGGAGCAGCTCGTTAAGTCTAGAGTGCTTTGATCTCAAAACAGAGTGGAGGGGTGCTTCAAATTCTCCTCAAAAAATGTTTTAAACTTGCCATAATTCCCAAACCCTACACTCCTCAGACATATTTTTTCATGAAAAACGTAGGAAAACCTCTCCTAGGTTGGAAAATAAAAAAATATGAAGAAAAAATATTAAACAAAATGCCTCTTGAGGGCATGAAGAGACAAAAAGTCCACCAAGCTCCCAATTGATTCCCATGTTAAATCTTTCCGGAACTTTCTTCAGAACAGAGAGAAGTACACTTTAGACAAACTGCTCCCATCTCCACATTTTACACACAAAACCAAAAAAAACAACATATATCAGTTCATTGGGGTTCCCTGATGCTCACGGTCTGGTCATTTTTTGATAGGAGCCATGGTTTTTGAACAGGTGGCAAAATTGTGAGATACAAACCTCAATGCAGTCTTAATGGGACTCAGTGCTGCAGTGGGTAAATTGTCATAAGTCGTCACCATGGTAACCTTTCATCTCTGGGTTTACACACACAGGTGTTTGTAAACATTCATTCACTACTACTTACATTTAATGTCTTTATTTAACTCCTTCAGCCTAATTTCAGCTGCAGGAACCATTCAAATATCAAACAATTCAGCATTTTCAGCACATGATGGGAAACTTTCAACTTTTTCAAAATATGTTATACTTTTTAAAATATTCAGCTTTTTAAAGTCTTTTTTTAACATGGAAGTCATTGCAATGCATTTGAGCTATAACAATTCACACTCTCTCAGACAGACAGACAGACAGACAGACAGACAGTCAGACAGTCAGTCAGTCAGTCAGTCAGTCAGTCAGTCAGTCAGTCAGTCAGTCAGTCAGTCAGTCAGTCAGTCAGTCAGTCAGTCAGTCAGTCAGTCAGTCAGTCAGTCAGTCAGTCTCTCTCTCTCTCTCTCTCTCTCTCTCTCTCTCTCTCTCTCTCTCTCTCTCTCTCTCTCTCTCTCTCTCTCTCTCTCTCTCTCTCTCTCTCTCTCTCTCTCCTCTCTCTCTCTCTCTCTCCTCTCTCTTTGTAGTTCAAATATTCTGCTGCTTTCCCAAGCCTTTTTACTTTCTTTTCTCATCTTAATACAAATTCATTCACTACTACTTACATCTGATATTTAACTCCTTCAGCCTATTTTCAGCTGCAGAAACCATTCAACTATTACATTATTCAGCTATTTCAGGACATCAAGGCTATACATGTTTGTTTAAACCTTTTCTTTTAAATATTAAGCTTTTTCTTCATTTTTGTAGCAAAAAGCTACCATTCAGCTAATAACATTCAGCTTTTTCTGCATTTTCAGCTAAATTCAGCCACAAATGTTCACAGTTTACAGCATTCGCACGCATTTTCTGCAGGAAATGCATTTTCTAGTTTTGCTCTATTTTGCTCTCCTCCAGCCTGTCTTTGCATGAGCTGCAGCTGACCACGCCCCCCTGCAAAGGAGGGGGGCGAGGCACGAGCGTCATGTTACCATGCTGTTACCATGCTGTTACCATGCCACGGCAACCTCTCATTCCCCTGATAGGTGGAGAGTTGGCCATATAGGCGGAGCTCCTCGTTCCTGACGTCAAAGAATTTTCAAATCTGGATCAGTTTGTATCAGATCCGTTGCAGCCCCGTTTTTAGAGATTTGGGTATGGAGGAAAAGAGAGAGGGTTGTGTTTTCTGACACTTGGTGAGTTCCCTGACACACCGGGGACACATATTCATGTATAAAAGACGTACAAAAGTGCATTTTGCATGATAGGTCCCCTTTAAGATTACAGATTACATTACACGAACAAGCATATGTTAAAAGGAACAACTGTAACTGTAACATCCTTAACTCTGGTATCTGTCAGATCTCGCTGTCAAAATAAAACACAATACCCGCATTAGAGCTATCTTACCCTGTTGGGTTCACATTGATTTTAATCCTTTGCTCTCTCCAACATGTTGCTGATTTGTTGACTTCTTGTATGCATGTGTGCCCCTCTGCAGGTTATGATTCCTAACTCTTCTCTAAGGAATACTTCACCCACAAAATGATTATGTGTTTATAAATATCTGATTCTTTGAAACCTTGAATTCTTTGAGAAAAGAAACATGCCTCCACGGTGGCAACAAAGAATCCCAAAACTGGGAATATTTATGATGAATTGAAGTGAACATTTAACAACAGCAAAACTATACCACACATCTCACACAACTCTTAAGTGAAAAGCCAGGTGTTTGGTAAGTACTGTATAATGAGCATTCGATAATGGTTTTTAACAGATTTGTATATGAGTTGCTATTGTTAGACAGCCTTCATTTACTTTAATCCATTAAGATATTTTTCAGTTGTTGGACTCTTCAAGGCATGCGAAAACAAAATGCACAAATTGCATCATCTGAATATAATTTTCTTTGTGGTGCGAAAACAATCCAGCAAAGGCTGCAACACATCTGCACTGTTTCCAAACTGAGAATGGATCATGTTTCTACTGACAGTCATAAATCAATAAAGGGTTGACTTCAGATCTGAGACTCACCTGTGCTCCTCGCTGTAGGCGCTCCCTGAGGGTTCCTGCTTGTATGTTCTGTCCTGAGAAGGGCCCGTTCTCCAGGAGTCTTGGGGCCCCCACTGTCCAGCATCTAAATGAGAAGACACATGTATCATCTTAAGTTTCACCAGGGCACAGAGTGTAGCAGATAAAAGTTTGTCGTCTTCTGTACCTTGTGGTCCCTGCTGTCCTCTGTAGTCCTGCTCATAGTAACCATAGTGATCTCTGTAGTCCCAGTGGCCGTGGGGGGGGTAGTCATACCCATGCCTGAAAATAAAATGAACTCTAGTTCAGTCAGTGCATTTATTAACTTTCTTCATGTAAAGAATCTGGTGCTGAAAACATTATTATATTTAGAGCTTCATCCTTCTTCATTGAACCATTCTTGGGGTGACAGGCGTATCCCAGCATGCACTGAGCACAAACCCCAATGCCTTTATCACCAGAACCATGTACTTACTTATAGTTTGTGTTTGTCTTATATTGCATGCATGCATACAATGAATTGATTATTAAAGGGATAGTTCAGATTGTCTGAGGTAGTTCAAGTTGTATGAGGTAGTTATTCTGATTTAGTGTATGACCTACAGTAGCTGTCGGTTTGGAGAAACAAACAGCAGCACAGAAGCTAAGCAATGTACAGCTGTGGACAGGGGCAGCAAAGGACATACTTCAGACACAAAAAAAATCAATATCTGTTTAAGTTTACAGACAGCTGAAATTGATATGCGGCTCTCTTCAAAGATACCAGACTTCATTGACTTCCAGAACACAAATGTTGGTCAGTCAATTTATTTGTTTTATTGTGTGACTTGGTTGAATCCAAAGTAAGCTAGGTATCTTAAACCCATTTAACCCCAAAAGAAAGCCCAGTAAGCAGCTTCAGTTCTGAAATGGCTGACTGACAATCTGGTAGAGTGCTGGCAATGTTCTACATATAGCGTACGCTTTGACTGATGTTGATTCTTTTAGGTTGTCAAAAATAAGTAGCAGTAAAATACTTCTGTCTGTTTCTCCAAACCGGGGGTGTGCACAAGCCCCCAGGAATTGCACTGGGCTGTTAAGCCAATGTATGTAGTGGCAAAACAATGTACTACAACTTCAGTGTCAGGTTGTGATGTCATTGGGCCCAAAAATACTTTTTACTATTGACTTACATTGGGAAAGAGATGTCTGTAAATCAGTGGATATTGATTTTTGTAGCTGCATTAACTTCCCTGTACTAACACTTGAATAAGCCTTATTTAAATCATTACTGTAGGTCATAAAAGTTGTAAAATGCGCCACTTTCATAGGAATGAACAGGCAGTTCTCTTTATACATCCTTGGACATGCCGACAGCTATCTACTGTAGTAATAAACTGACTATTGATAAGAAGGCTACCTCATACAACCCCACTTCCAACAATCCAAACTATTTATTTAACGTCTTCCTAGTAGCAGTCACTTTTGCACAATCTTTAATAAGGGAAAGTCTATATCAATCAAAACTTTTCCCCCAGTTTCAGAGAGGTCCACTGTCACTGTAAGGCAAGGCAAGGCAAGTTTATATACAGGGGTGCACATAACTGGTACGCAGGTACGCATGCGCGGCACAAATCTGAATTGCGTAACGTCACTTGTGTCACTACGCGCCTTTGCGTACCTCAAAACATCAAAACAAAACACATATTTCGTCTACACGTGTTTCTTGTCAACACTCAATGGAGTAAACTACTAGGCATGTCAAAAAACCCAAAGACATTAAGCAGCTACGTTGCCGTTTCGCTCCCTGCAAAAAATCTTTCTATGACTGATTGAACTGGAGCTGGGTGAGCCGCGCAGGACATAACCGACGGACCTGTGAAGCTTTCCAGGAGGCAGAGGCTTAGATCACTGGACGACAGAGTTGGTCGCCGTGTGCACAGACAGGGTTAACGTCGGTATAAACAACAGAATTGTGCCAAAAGTCCGCCAACTGGCTGCGGTGGGAGACTCCCCTGTGCACATTCTGTGCCCCGCGCACACACTGGAGAACTGCGCAAAATCATCTGATCACAACGTTCACGCTCTGTGGTCAAGCTGCTGCAGTTTTATTTACACCAAAGTGGAGTGAAACACACAGCTGCAAACTTACTCAGGGTGTTATGGAAGAGTTTGAAATCAGACAGAGGTGGAAGAAGTACTCAGATCTTGTGTAGGAATACTCTGTTACAGTAAAAGTCCTGCATTCAAAATGTTACTCAAGTAAAATTAGAAAAGTATTATCAAAATATAGTGAAAGTAGCGACAGTAAAAGTATTCATTGTGCAGATTGGTCCATTTCAGAATAATATATATGATATGTTTTATAATGATTGATCATGAAAGTGTTCTCAAAGCTGGTAAAGGAGCAGCTAGTTTGAATGACTTTGTATACTGCAGGGTAGCTTGTGAATTTACTCCAGGTGGAACTAAAGTCTGATTTAACACTTGAGTATATTTCACATCATTCATCCACATCTGTAAAGTAACTAAAGGGATTAAATACATGTAGTGGAGTAAAAGTAGAAGTACAAAGTAGCATAAAATAGAAATACTCAAGTCAACTACAAGTATCTCAAAATTGTACTTGAGTAAATAAGTGTGCTTTGTTACTTCCCACATTTGAAATCAGATATGACTTCAAGTCATGTGATCATTTCTTAGTATTTGATCCTTCAACTTGGCCTCAGGAAATGCAAGGACTTCACAGTTTTGGCAACAAGTTTTGGAGAAAGCAAATCGGAGGCTTAAAAAGAGACAGGGAGGTGCATCTTCATCATCTTCATCATCTAGCATGCAAGAAGTGTAAATTGAGGACAGTGAAGGAGACACTGAGGAGGACCACGCTTCGTGTGGGGTGAGTACCAAACGCTGTCTCTTGGTACTCATCTGAGTAACTCACTAAAAAAGTTATGTGCACCCCTGTTTATATAGCACCTATACACACCTATTACACACAAGGTAATTCAAAGTGCTTTACAAAAAATGAAAGACATTAAGAAAATGGCATTTAAAATCAGTCATTAAAAAGCAAAGATAATAAAATAAACATTAAAAGAAAAAATACATGGATAAAAGTTACAGTGCAGTTTAAGATGTGAATAGTTAAATTAAAAGCAGCGGCAAAAAGAAAAGTCTTCAGCCTGGATTTAAAAGTAGTAAGAGTTGCAGCGGACCTGCAGGTTTCTGGTAGTTTGTTCCAGATATTTGGAGCATAATAACTGAACGCTGCTTCTCCATGTTTAGTTCTGACTCTGGGGACAGAAAGCTGACCAGTCCCTGAAGACCTGAGAGTTCTGGATGGTTCATAATTTAGCAGTAGGTCAGACATGTATTTTGGGCCTAAACCATTCAAAGCTTTATAAACCAGCAGCAATATTTTGAAATCTATTCTTTGACACACAGGAAGCCAGTGTAAAGACTTCAGAACTGGAGTGATGTGATCCACTTTCTTAGTGTCAGTGAGGAACCAGTGTAAAGACTTCAGAACAGGAGTGATGTGATCCACTTTCTTAGTGTCAGTGAGGACTCGAGCAGCAGCGTTCTGAATCAGCTGCAGCTTTCTAATATATTTTTTAGTGAGACCTGTGAAGACACCATTACAGTAGTCCAGTCTACTGAAGATAAAAGCATGGACAACTTTTTCCAAATCCTGCTGTGACATTAGTCTTTTAATCCTAGATATGTTCTTTAGGTGATAGTAGGCTGATTTAGTAACTGTTTTAATGTGACTGTTGAAACTCAGGTCAGAGTCCATGACTACACCTAGATTTCTGGCTTTATCTGTTGTTTTGAACATTGCAGACTGAAGCTCACCGCTAACTTTTATACGTTCTGCCTTGGCTCCAAAAACCATTACCTCAGTTTTATCTTTGTTTAATTGGAGAAAGTTCTGACACATCCAGTCATTGATTTGTTCATTGCACTTACTCAGTGTTTGAATTGGAGCATAGTCTCCTGGTGAAATGGTTATGTAAATGTGGGTGTCATCCGCATAGCTATGGTAACTTATTTAGTTGTTTTTCATTATCTGAGCCAGTGGTAACATGTAGATGTTAAAGAGAAGAGGCCCCAAGATGGAGCCTTGAGGAACCCCACATGTCATATTTGTCAACTCCGATGTGAATTTACTAGGGCTGTCAAGTTAACGCGTTAACAACGCCAACAAATTAACGCCACTAATTATTTTAACGCGATTAACGCATGTGTATTTTTTGTCCTCGGCCGCCCCGTAGTTTCAGAGCGCATCAAGTTTAAAATACCACATACAAGCTGATGCTGACAGCCCCGCTCCTGCCGCCCGCTTGTGGCAGACCACACTTCCACGCTCACCGGCAGGCCCGGACTGGCCATCGGGAGGACCGGGAGGGTGTGTGTATGTGTGGCGCGACTCGCGAGCGAGGCACACCTTACGTGTTGTTGTTGTTATCTGGTGCTAGCTAGCTTGAAAAATATCCCTCTAAGGTACATTTAGAACAGATAAAAAATGTGCGATTAATTTGCGATTAATCGCGATTAACTATGGACAATCATGCGATTAATCGCGATTAAATATTTTAATCGACTGACAGCCCTAGTATTTACCTATAGAAACAAAGTTGTTTCTGTCCTTAAAGTAGGATTCAAACCAATTTAGAACTGTTGATGAAAGTCCCACCTGGTTTTCTAGTCGGTCTAGTAATATGTTGTGGTCAACAGTGTCAAACACAGCACTGAGATCTAATAATACTAACACTGAAGTTCTGCCACTGTCTGTGTTTAAGTGGATGTCATTGAAGACCTTTACAAGAGCAGTCTCAGTGCTGTGGTTTGGACGAAAGCCTGACTGGAACACATCCAAACAGTTATTTAAATGCAAGAAATTACTCAACTGTTGAAAAACAACTTTTTCAATGATTTTACCTAGAAATGGCAGGTTTGATATGGGCCTGTAGTTGTTCATTACTGAAGCATCTAGATTATTATTTTTTAAGAGCGGTTTAATGACTGCAGTTTTCAGGGCCTGTGGAAAAACACCTGAGTGAAGAGACTTGTTTACTATATGAAGTAGATCTGAGGCCATGCAATGAAAAACATTTTTGTCTGTTGGAATAATATCAAGGCAGCAGGAGGAGGATTTCAGAAGTTGAATAATGTCCTCTAGGTTTTTATCATTAATCTGATGGAATTGTGTTATGGAGTTTGAATTGATTTTAAGTGGACACTGAGACAAAACATTTGCTGTACCTGATGCAGAGGCACTGACTGTCTGATTTTCTGAATGTTGTCAGTGAAGAAGGAAGCAAAGTCATTGGACGCCCTGGTGGATAGAAATTCATAGGCTACTGACACTGGGGGGTTTGTTAGTCTGTCGACGGTAGCAAACAAGGCACGTGCGTTGTTTTTGTTTTTGGTAATGATGTCAGAGAAGAAAGACTGTCGTGCGTTTTTCAATTCCAAATTATAAAGACCAAGTCTCTCTGTACTGTACTCACCTGGACTGGGGTCTCTGGTGTTCCGGAAGAATGTAGCCATGAGGATACTGCTGGGTGTTGTGAGGATACGGCTCCGCTCTGGCAGGAGGGCTGCTGAACTGAGCCCTGTAGCGGGGGTCCTGAGCCCAGTGTCGGTCCCTCTCTCTGGGGAGGGGGGCTGGGGTGTAGCTCTGCTCCCTGTCCTGCTGAGGGTACCTGTAGTCCTCTCTGTCTTTGGATCTTTGGGAGTGACGGCCAGAGTCATTCCGGGGGGGACCTCTGTGATCCATGATGACCCCCTCCTCACAGGATCAGCCTAACAACTGAGGGAAATAATGGGAGGTGGAGGAAATCCTGAATTTGAAAGTTGAATCCACAAAAGGTTATGTTTTCAGCTCACACATGCCAGATGCAGTCAAAGTACAGAAGCTACTGCCACATCATTTGACTGAAACTCACAACATGAGCTGATAACATGTGAGCATGATAACAAGAGGATAAAGGTCACACATTACCGTGAGCCAGAGGTGGGAAGTAACTAAGTGCATTTACTCAAGTACAATTTTGAGCTACTTGTACTTTACTTGAGTTCTTCCATGTTATGCTACTTTATACAGTACTTCTACTCCACTACATTTAAAAGGGAAATAATGTAATTTTACTCCACTACATTTATTTAACAGCTTCAGCTACTTTTAACAAAATGCATCTCTAAAAATGTAACAAGTGGACTAGCTCTTTAAGTCACAAAAGAGTCAAATTATTCAAATATTTTACAAAAAGTCAATCAGAACTTTGTTTGTTTACAACAGTAAAATGCTACTTGATGGAACAATATCATCTAGAAATCTCACATATATAAATATCACTATGTAGACACATAAAGGCAAATTTTCTGCACAATGATTTATTTTATTTATTATACTTTAAGTACATTTTGCTGGCTGTTGTACTTTTAAGTAATATTTTGCATGCTTGTCATGATGACATTTTGAATGCTTGTAATGAAATATTTTTGACATAATGTATTGGAACTTTTACTCAAGTAAAGCATCTGAATACTTCTGTCACCTCTGCCGTGAGCCATCAACACTGTTACTACACAGGAGCCAGTGCGAAAAAGTATAAAGTATCCCAACCATATGAATAAAAAACGTACCTTTCAAAACACAAGCACAGCACTCAGAGAAAGGGTGTGCAGAACGCTTCATGTCCGCACAGTAAACACAGGATCCCGCCCTGAGCAGGCTGACAGCTGACGGCTGCTGGAGAGGAGATCACGTCCATGTTCAGGATCACTGAGACAGAAAACAGATACTTGTTTCTGCTTTATTTCCACGTGACTAACGGATCCTCGGATAGTAGGTACTAGGTGTCATGTGGGAAAGGGAAACTTTGCAGAGCTGAGTGCTGCCACGTTGCCGGTAGAAGATGCAGCGGTGAGTCGGTGTTAGATGGAGCTGCTCTCCGGTCAGTTTTAGGGGGTTTTCCGTCAGTGGAGCAAGATGAAACTGATTCCAAGTCAGCGGGGACAACTTGGAGGTCGACGTGTTGTGACCTACATATCCACCAGAGGCGCTGTTCCTCATAATCATGGACAGAGGGATGGAAACTCACTGTAGTTTCGACACAACTTCTTTGTTACCAACAGAATATACTTTCAGTTATGTCTCTAAATAAATACATACATAATGTGTATGTTGACCAGTGTAACTGTAGGACAGACAGAGATAAATAAAACATGTATTATATATTTTAGCAATAAGATGTTGTTGTCCCAAGGGATACATTCTAAAGCTAATATGTGAAGTAATATATCAAATGTCCATTCGCAAAATAAAAATACCACACCTGGATAAGCTAAAACAATAACCTTTAGTTACTAGTTACTTTGCAGATTTAAATATAAGTCCACTAAAATGTGCGCTCTTCCTCTTGCTCCTCCTCTCCCAGTGCTTTGAAAATCTTAGATTTAAGACAATCCAACAATGCTTATATGCATTTCAAAAACAAGATCACGCAAGTTAATAAAAAATAAGAAAAATATAAACTTGTGTAATTTCAAATACAGGGCTAAAATATGAACATAAATCAAATGTAAAATGAAGTGATAGACTATTTGTGTTAGACAATATTACAAATGTATTAACGGCCTGTAAACAGGAACACAGAAAATGTGTATGCATAATGAAAAATAAATAAATATATAGGCTATATTTAATAAACAGTTTGGTAAACAATCAGCAAATTACCTGAAAAACTGCAATATGTTCTACTTTTTTTAAATCATTTTTAAAATGATTTCTAATTTCCCCTTTTTTTATGACTTATCTTAGTATTTGTTGGTCCAATGAAGGCACTATAACTGCTATATTGCCTTTATCGCATACGCAAAGGCAGAATACAAATTGAAATGACAGTTATTTTGTGATTAACTGGAATGTGGTTCCTACATCTGGGTGTGATTCCTGAACACAGCCACAGGATGTCGCTATATTCCCTAACACGGAGGTGAAAATGAAATCTGAGTTGCACGTGACCGATGGGACGGCGTTATGCAAATGAGCACCGGGCAGCGCTGTGAGTGCTGGAAGCGTCGCTCTGCCCGGCACACATATGTATGTACACGGTGAGACTCTCCGCACACAGAAGCACTCTATCTCCGCTCTGGATATTTTACCACACCAAACCGCTCGGATGTGCAATATGACTTTTGAAGAAACCGGTGGAGATAATTCTTCAGATAGGTAAGCTCGTGTTGCTTTGCACCTTTTTTGCATTTCTCTTCGTTTTTTGACTTGGTACTAACTTGTCTTTGATGTGAACTTCCGTTTTTAACACTATGCAAATACCTTAACCAATAACCTGGACCCGTTTTATTTAACTGACTGAGTTTACCCTCATGCAGTCAGTTGTGGCTGACATTTATCCACATGTTGTCTCATATTCAGTATTGGTTG
This sequence comes from Trematomus bernacchii, assembly GCF_902827165.1. Lineage (NCBI taxonomy): Eukaryota > Metazoa > Chordata > Actinopteri > Perciformes > Nototheniidae > Trematomus > Trematomus bernacchii. The sequence goes on from NW_022987708.1 coordinate 3,930,881, forward strand.
CTGGTAATACAAGAGCAACGGTCACTAAACGTGCTAAATTAAGCTATAGCATCTTTGGCGTTAACCTAAGTAATTATGCTAACGTTAGCGCACGTTCACTTATGTTGTTTTAGCTTGCGTCAACACTACATGCTCAGTAATTCAGAGTCAAACTTGTATGACGCAGATATGTTCACATTGTAAAGTCTTAACACCTTTCAGTATGTACACATGGATAACTTGGACAAACCTTAAAGTAAAGTCTTATTATTCCTTTCTTTTTTAATGTGTAAGACCTCAGCTGCAGGTATTTGGTGAAGGTGTCCAGGGTCTTCCCCCTAGAACATTTTTTTTAATTAAAATATGCAATTTTACATGTTTTTCGCTAACTTTTATTAACATATCTGTGTACTAAAAGCTTGCAGAAAAGCGTTGCTCCACACATTCATTTTACATTTACTTTGCATAGGTGGTGCCCTTAACGGCTCTCTTGAATGGAAGGGAAACCCTGCTGTTGCGTTGACTGTGTTTTATGTGTTTGCTGGCTGATATCTTTTAATAAATACATGTAATGTCTATTTCCTCAGGATGGAAACGGTGGCTATAGCATTAGAGGAGGTCCTGAGCTCTGCATTGCCTCAGGGTTGCATCACTGCTGGAGTCTATGAGGCAGCAAAGTCACTAAATGCGTAAGTTAACAAAAAAGAAATGCTGCAGCTTCCCCTCTGCTAACTGTTCTTCTTTAAACCTGAGCTGTATATCCTTTTCCTGACAACTCTGCCTTGCCTTTGTCTCGTGCAGAGATCCAGACAATGTGGTCTTGTGTCTGCTGGCCACAGACGACGAGGAGGATGTGGCGCTCCAGATTCACTTCACCTTGATCCAGGCATTCTGCTGCGAGAATGACATCAACATCCTGCGGGTGAGCAACATGAGGCGCCTGGCAGAAATCCTGGGAGGAGTGAAGCCTGGAGGGGAGCCCATGGACCTGCACTGTGTCCTAGTTACTGTAAGTGTCATTACTCACATCTGTTTACTGTAGTACTACATGTTGCTCACTTCCCTTCAGACTGGAAACAGGGTTGTTTTGCCCTGAGCCAGTTTTAAGATCATTGCTAATACTTGTAAGGAACTGTTGCTAGCAGTAGTTGTGCAGTCTGTTTTAACATTTAATTTCATGTGCTTTCTCCTGCAGAATCCCCAGTCGTCCCTGTGGAAGGATCCTGCGCTGAGCAAAGTGACCAGATTCTGCAGAGAGAGCCGCTGTTTGGACCAGTGGGTGCCTGTTATCAACCTGCCGGACCGATGAAACCCGCTGTGGAATATGAATGTATTGTGTGCATTGGGGGAAAAGTAACTGCACAGGGCCTGTGTTGATGTCTGTGTTGGAAAGAGAACCAGAGAGAGGCGGGAGGGGCAGGAAAAAAAAGAACTTGCGTCAGCCAAACTTTCCAACTAATTTCTCGGGTCATGGTGAACTCGTGGGCCAAGGAGGAGTGACTCAGCAGTCTGCGTTCCAGGATTTCCAACGTATGACTGCGCCTTTCTCTGCCGAGAAAGAAGCCTTTACAGGAAGCTGAGCCGTGTGAGCTGACAGGCACACGTGGTGGGGAGCACAAACGCAGGACTGGGGGGGGGGGCAGACACAGAGCCTCAGTTGACAAGACTCCAAGAACTGGAGCAGTCAGAGCGCTCGGAACCAGGAATTCCTCATGAAAATTTGACCAAATCCACGCATTTGTTTAACAGCACATTTATTTAATAGTATTTAAGACGTGTCACTTTGATCACTCTAAAGGGAAAGTTTTCACACTTTATTATTAATATTATTATTTTAAGGGCAATGCAATGTTCCCACTTGTCCACTAACTGATGTTTTTACGTGTTATTAATTTAATGAGTTATATTTATTGTTCATGGAATTCTGCCTTGTTACTTTGAATGAAATAAACAAACAAGCAACAGTTGACAGGGTGGTTCTGCCTCCATGATTTCCAGGTACTTGTAGGAAGTTGCACAGTGTCCTGAGGAGCAGTGAACGCCTCTGGAACACATTGAGCTCAGCATGTTGCACCACAGGGTTTGGATTTCGCCCCGGCATGTCACTGTGCAGGTTAGAGTAGAAACTCAACACATACCTCACGCTTCCTGCAGCAGCACCAGTGAAAACAACATAAAGATCTGGGGTTTTTGGGATAGTCCTTCAAAATGAAACTCAACTTTTTTATTTTTGTATGTTGTCAAATATTTTATTAACAAGTTAACATAGTAATCTTTTCTGGTCGTAATCTGCTACAGACAGTGGTGGAAGAAGTACTTAAATCTTATTTTTTACTAAAAGGTTGCAATACCAGAGTACAGGAACATACTCTGTTGGTAGTAAATACTACATTCAAAATGTTGCTAAAGTACATTAGTCTTAGATTAAAGATATACTGAACTTTAAGTAACAAAAGTAACATTTCAACAGTATGACCCATTTCAGTGTTTCATGTGTTATGTTAGTCACTTGAGTGTTACAGCTCGCCTGTAATATTACATCATATTTTATTTATTGATTATATTTGTATTGATCTAAATTTGCAAAATAACTTATGTAAAGAGGTAAAAAAAGAACTATTGTTCTCGGAAATGTAGAAGTATAAATGAACAAAAAGTGAAACAAAATGGTACTTGAGCAAACTTAATAACTTTACAGCCAGGAAACGGACTTTGCTCCTACATGGGAACTCCAGTCAAATGTGACCTTCTGCTCATATAGAGAATGGGACTTATCGTGACGGCTCCTTCTTTCCAACCTCCTGCAGCTACGCATCAGAGCTACATTTACTGCTGAGTGGGCTAAAAATAGCAGAGAGGAAAGACCGAAAAAAATAAATCACGTTAAAGACTCATTTCAGACTGCAAAAAGAGACAACCAGAAATAATTGGTGCTTGCGTAATGGGGAGGGACAAAGCCTCTGCACACAGAGGGTCCCAGCACAATGGGGGCATGAGTCAGGGCTATTCAGGTGTCCATTGCTAGAGCTGTACAGTGCTTTAGCTTCATGGCAGAAAATAGCTCTGTGAATAGAGGCGTTCCCCTGACCACTCACACACAGACAATAGTAACACTTGTAATTAACAGGCAGCGTGCACAGTGCTGCAGAGAGGCAGAGTGCAGGGGGGGGGGGGGCACTGACACCAGAGGTGAAGAAGTGCTCTGATTTCATACTTGAGTAAAAGTAGCAACAATAACTTGTACAAATACTGTGTTACACGCATTCAAAATGTTAGGTAAGTATAAAAGTACAAAAGTATTAGAAGTAAATGATACATAGGGTACCAAAAGTACTTGTTAGCATAATGGCCCATTTCAGAATCATATGAAATATCTGGATTATGATCACTAATGTGTTTATCACAACGGTTAAAGGTGGAGCTAATTGTAATTACTTTATATACTGCTGCTGGATATCTTAACCTTTAATTATATGTCAATGTTTATTTACTATTTATTATTGATTTATATTTTGTATAAGCTGGCGCATTGTTGGAGGCGCCTGACTTCAGTTTTTCATTGTCATAGCTACTGTAGCTGCTGAGCACATGACAATGAAACTTTGAATCTTGAATCAGAATCTGCAAAGTAAGTAAATCTGTCCGTTAAAAGTAAGATTAAAAGATACTTAGGTAAAGTACCTCAATATTGTAGTATCAAATATACTTTTTTTAATTCTACCACTGACTAACCTCTCTGAGGGTCCTGGGGCAGATGGGGAGGGGGGTGCAGGAGTGACTGGGAGACTGGAGGAGAGCGGGGGGGTTTGACAGAGTGGCTGCAGAGATGCGTTAAATGATCTGAAGTTAAAGGGAGCAGTCAAATGTAATAGAATGTTCACAGAGCAGAAACATGCAGATCTACACTCCACTGAACTGATGTTGCCTCTTCTAGAATACAAGTACATTTACTCAAATACTTTACTTAGCTTCTTGTAATTTATTTGAATATTTCCACTTTTGCAACTTTACCCCGTATCAGAGGACAACATGTTCTTTTCATTAGTCCGACAGCTTTAAAGACTTTTCAGATAACAATCCTTCATACCTTTCCTGTCCAGTGTAAACCCCACATCTCCATACATGGTAAGGATTTGTATTTAAATGTTGCTGATTAACTGATGGGTAAAGTTTTCTCTGAGTAGCCTACTGCCGTCTTACAGCAGTGTCATGCTCATGCAGCACATTAAAGCAGCAGTAATATTAATCCATCATATATAATAGCTGTGCTGGAGGAAATAATTACATATTTTACTTAAAGGTAGGGTATGTAAGAATGGAGAAACCAGCTTGAGTGCGCTAGAATTTGAAAGTACGCAGCCGAAATAAATCTGCCCCTTCCTTCAGACTTCCTTACAGAGCCCCTCCTCCAACACACACGAACGCGCACATGACCAATGAGGGCACGAGATAAGTTTGTGCACAGATGGAAGGCTGACAGGCAGGTAGGCCATCCAGTTATTTTAGCCGGGCCGGCTCAGATGATTGGTCGTGCTTTTTACAGTATTACGGCTTCCACAGATGATATTTTTTTATGTATTTATTGTCAATGCATTTAATGTATTCATTGCTATCGGGATGTTAAGAGCATTCCATGGAATATAACAAAAAGTGTTTCTGAAATAAATTACATACCCCACCTTTAAGTAAGGTTTAAAATGCTGGCCTTTAACTTGCAGTGCAGTATTTTCCCTGTGTGGTGTAATACCTTTTCTTCCATTACTGTTCTTTGGAACATTTTAAAATCTGCACATCTGAAACAAGAGCACACTGATGAGACAGGAAATAAAGCCAAAGTAAAGTCTGACATTTGGTTATCTTAGGTAAGGGGTGAGTGGGATGAGAGTGAAATGAAACCTGGGGCCAATTTAACCACATTTCTTTCATGATCACAGCCTTAAGGTCACACAGGGAGGGGGGGGGGCAGTAAGTAAGTGAGATATCAGAGATACTGGGCTTATCCCTGAGCTTCTCCTCTGCTCTGACAGGTAATACAATCACTGCTACAAAGCCTTGCTATTCATCATCTGTCTCGAGTGAGGATTGCATCAATGTGGGCCAAACAATATGGCCTGACCTGATTGTGGATGAAACATCACACCTGAGAGAACAGGCTGCCCAGGGGCACAGAGACAAACCTGTGTGTACAGAAATAAGAGCAAACAAGAATGTTTACAGGATCCTGATCGAATAATAAACACTCCTCCTCTTGTCTTGACCTGTTTGCATCAAGTTTGGATCAATAGGTATCTCAGGGTACGTGTTTCTTCCCTCAACTAACTATGTCATAAACACCAGCAGCATTCATACTGTGAATATCTAGTTTTTCCTGTGAGAACACGGACAGGAAGTCAAGCCAAAGGGACTCTGTACTCATTAGTGAAGATTAATGTAACGAGAACAACAAGAAGGCCCTGTACTAACAGTCAAACAAAACAAAATGCCAATGAGTTTCATTTTATTGAAGTGACTGTTATTTTGTATATATTGATTGTTTATTTTTCTTAATGTGTGCATATGTGTAAATGTGTCTGTTGATTGTGTATATAGGATATACATATTTTATACATATTTGTATACATATCTGTATATTGTATAATTTTATATTCGGGATTGTTGGAAACGTCATTTCAATCTCTCTGTCTGTAAACACAAACTGAGTAAGATTGACATTAAAGTTGACTTTGACTTGACTTTCAATCAGCATATTATAAAAGCATCATATCAGTATGTAGTGTCTCTACTTTAAAGAGTCCTCTCCTGCTGATGTTCAGGTGTATATCAGTATGTAGTGTCTCTACTTTAAAGAGTCCTCTCCTGCTGATGTTCAGGTGTATATCAGTATGTAGTGTCTCTACTTTAAAGAGTCCTCTCCTGCTGATGTTCAGGTGTATATCAGTATGTAGTGTCTCTACTTTAAAGAGTCCTCTCCTGCTGATGTTCAGGTGTATATCAGTATGTAGTGTCTCTACTGGGACATGTCTCCATGCTTTAATGTTCAAAAAGCTCTTTATTGTTCTCATAGCACCTCTTTTCACCCTCTGTCTGAAACCAGAGCCCAGTCTGCTCTGATTGGTTAGCTGGCCGGCTCTGTTGTGATTGGTCAACTGCTTAGAGATGTCCAGTACAATGTGATGGAGCGCTAGCCAATAGAAGTGTGAGTGTGACATAGTGATGTCACTATGTTACGGCAGTAATCAAAGGAGTCCTGGAGATGTTCCAGGGGGGGAGTGTGTGGGAGAGAAACTCCCTCTGGAGGGAACACAGGTATCCTTCGTAGACCATTTACATGCACAGAAACCTACAGTATAGAACACACTACAGGGAAGGGAAACCCCCAAAAAGCAGAATAGGGCTTCTTCAACATTTGTCTCTGATCCTTATAATCTTCTGTACCTTCAACATTTTGATAACTGTCAATTGGTTTATACAAATGGGTATGTCACATACAAACTGTTAAATGCTTCCGATCTACACACAAAACAAATGTATAACTAATTATCTTTGGAACTCAGAACGTAACTAGAACAGTTTTAATTTACAATGTAATTTATTTAATTAGTTGAAAAAATTAACGCTAATAGGAATGACTTGTTTTCCATAGGTTTATTTTTTTACCACAAACAGGTAAAGGCAGAACATGATGCACACACTGTGAGAAACCACAAATATTGTTGCTCTACTTAAAACACACATTCCTATTCTATAGTAAAAATCAACCAAATACACCATTAACAACAAAACAACACATAAGTGTTCATTCAAAAAGGTTGACTGAATCTGTCAAATCAGTACATTAACAACTTTACAAGGCACATACTGTGGCTCATACATACACACTGCGCCACAATAGTTATGGATGTATGGGATATACTGTATATCTCAAGGCCATTCATTATTGAACATGAGTCATTCTAAAATTACATTTCATACACAGCCTATGGAAACATATACTCCCTTCTCCTTATTCACAGTATTAGAAAACTGCACTTATGTGACTAAAAGGTAGTTTCATTATCAAGTCCCATGCTGGAAAAATGGTAGTTTAATTAGCTGCTTATATTGTGCTTTAGCACCAAAACAGACATCACAGTCACAGCTACACACTGTCCTCTCATACAATAAAACCTAATACAAGTCAAAAGTAAAGCACGTGTGTAAATGGAATGTTTTTAAACTCAAGAGTATAACAGTCAGCAGGTCTCTAAGTGCCTGAGTAATAAAGCAATAAGCCTGCAGATAGAACATAGTGACCTTAGAAAAGTTTATATATTTATATCTGGTAAGATGGCACAGATTGGTCCTTTTTCCAGCAATCATAATCAAATATATAATTCAAGGAGTACCTCTTAAAAAGGGTCATGCACAATGTACAATGATCTCAAAAGTTCATCCCATTATTTTAGCTTTACAGATTTGAACATTACAGATAGTTGGACTGAGTTTTGTATTCATTTTTAAGGCCAATAAAAAAAAAAGAAACACTTAGACTTAGACAATTTGGACATCACATTCGTATTACATTTAATTGAAGTAGTTATTGAAAGTCTACAGTATAATGTAAATGCAGGCAGAAAGGACTATAGAAGCTACTTTATCCTAGATCTGGCGAAAACAATTCTTAATAGATGCGAGCAGCACCATGTTACTGCCTGGCAAAATGATGGCCCGCCCGCTTTTCGGTGAAAATAAAGAATCAGCGCCAAGGGGATCAAATTGTTTTATCATGCCTAAAAGCTGTGTTGTGTATTGCAAGTCAAACAACAAAAAAGACAAACATTTCCGATTTTCTTTACTTTTACGTAGAGAAAATGGAGAGAATTAAGAGATCTGTGTGTTCAGGCCATCCAGAGAGAGGAATAAAATCCCAACCAATGGGAGCCAGTCGGTCAGTTTGTCTGTGTAAGGTTAACGTCAATCATCAAGGTGAACATTTGTAATGCTAAAAGTCAATGTATTACATGTAGAGCGCCAATCACAGACCTCCAATTACATTGTGTATGACTGACCATCATAATTGGGCACCTTGTAGATCTGAATTGCATATTATTGTTACATTTTTTTTATCTGAATGGCGAAGACCTCAGAATTTGTATTTACCGCCAGTCAATTGATAAAACAGATTTTTACCCAAAAAGGGGCGGGGCCATGATAAAGACGGAAAGTACCCGGATAGGTTGCTCTTATGTATACCTAAAATGAAGTAATAAAATAAACATTTTAAGTGAACTGTTAAATTATACATGTCAACAATTTGATTGCTCTGTCTGTGCTTAAAGAGAACAGAGAACAATCTCATTTTAAACCCTATTATTATTCTGAATGTGACAAGATGAAAAAAGAAATGTACATTAGGGGCACTGGACCTCCACTGTTACTATTTGCTCTCATGTGATGGACAGCACAGATTGCTGGTCCGGTGACAGGATATCATTATCTGGGCTGCTATTATCAGCAGAACACAACCTACACAACTGTTTCCTGAAGAGAGCCTGACCAGAGTCAGAGGTGAAAGCTGAACGGCTAAATCTGATTGGTCCAATGATTGAGGGGGCTTGTTTCTGCACGCTGTGATAATTAGAGAGGCAGAAACTCTGTCATCCAATGCCACAGCTTCGGACTGCTGCCTGCTCTTTGCTGAAACTGTCATGTGACTGCAAGGCAAACAGGAACACATCCTTTAAACTAGGAATGGGAAGAGGGGGGGGGGACACTGGCCTTAGATTAAGTTGTGAATCTAACATATGTTTTACCACATAAGAATCAAAAGGAAGGCAGAGAAAGTTGTTCTACAAAACAGTGCAAGGCTTCTTGTCCTTGAAAGGGTTTTCTGAGGTGGGGATGCCCATAAGCAGCGGGTCGTTCTTGGCATGTTCTCCACAGTAACGCATCAGGTCAGATGAAGCCTTGGACACCTGTGAAGAAATCAATCGACACACTGATTTACATTGACAGAGGTACGGTGGCCAACAGGTGCAAACGCGTTACAACAGCCCAACACACTTCTGTTTGTAGAAACACGTTGCATTTCAGTAAAGATACAAATACAAAAATAAACAAATGTGCCAAAACACATGTACATGAAGAAACATCTTCACCGACTTGACGAAGCATGCGCCTCATTTACTAAAAGCGCTGCATAAACAAAACGCTGCAAATACAAAATGCTGCAAGAAGCTCAAAACACATCCGAAACCAGGGGACAGTACAAAGTGATGCACACAACTGGAACAGGAAGGTTATAAAGTTGGCCGACTGTCTCTGTCATTGGAAACATATTTAAAATGTTAGGTTTATTGGCTTATTTTAACAATGGTATTGCATGATTCCTCCAATGTTATTGCAGATCTTGCAGATAGATAGCTAACATTTCTTTTTAGTTTTTGCACATTTGTGTTTGTATGTTTACATAGTTTATGAAAGTGCAGCACGTTTCTCCTAATCTAAGGGTGTTGGGCCGTTGTAGAGCATTTGCGTGGATCGGTCACATCGGTATAGGAGTAGAAGCAGAGTGGTGTGAAAGAATAGAAAGGCACCTTTATCCTCTCGAAGCTGGCCTCCATCCTCAGCTGCTGCACCACCCGCCTGGCCTGAGCCATGCTGCTGGAGCTCTGCATTCCTGAAGACATCGCAGCCTTTGGACAGCCGTGCTCAAACCTGGTTCAGAACAAAAACAAAATACATTTACTGTGTTACATTTATTGGTTTGGAGATGCTGTGAAAAGTGAAAGTGACAAATCCAGTGTTATAAATCTATTCCAAAGATTCCTGGCAACAAGTTCCTGTGGGATTAAAGAAGCACACAGGTCATGCTGCTGAGACTATCACTGCCTTTATACAAGTCACCAACATCATTTGAACCTATCAGCAACTAAGTTCACTTACTAACAAAAGACAAGATACTTAGATCGCTTTATCTTAAAAGCTGTTTGTTATCCGTCCCATTTTAAAAGTGCAAATGATTGCACCATACTATTTATTAAGCCGGATCTAGAATAATACTTTTTCTCACAGATTACATTGGTTTCTGAAATATCATATATTTATTATTTCTCACCAGTCTGCAAAGGGTGGAGGTTGAAGTGGATGGATGGGACAAAGGCACGGTTTGTGTCCTGTGTGAAACCAAAAATTCATGTCACATACCTTTTTAAAGACAAACCGATGTTTTATTTCTAAACCTAACCATGTAGTTAAGTATGTTTGTATACTAACATTAGCTATTTATCAAAAATAGCCAATCAGGTGTAGCCATGGCTGTTTAAAAATAACTGGACACAGGGCATGGGCATGGTCACTTAAGGTTTTCCGTAAGCTTCACCTCCAGGCTCAGTCAAATTAATAGATTGGAAAATAACTCTGCATTTGGCTGATTTTACAACTTTTAGACCCTAATGATTCAAATAAGGGCTATAGAAGTTCATATTGGGTAGTTTATTTTGCAACTTCAAAAATGATAAGCTGATTTACAGACGCCCCATTCCCAATGTAAAAAGTATTTTTGGACCCAAATGCAACCCGGCAAGGCCGTAACTACATTGGGGGGGACCACAAATTCAATCAACATTTGAATACTAATTTCCTGCCATTCTAAAGGAAAATATATAAAAATTCACTAACACATGGGATACTTTAAAACCTTGGGGCAAAAAACAACAATATTCACGAAACTGTGTCTCAGGCATGGGCGTAGGAAGCATCCACAATGTGGGTGGGACAATTTGACGGGGGGTGTGGGCAGGTGGAGGACCTAACCTCCTCTGGGGGGGTCTGGGGGCATGCTCCCATTTTTAAATGTTGAAGTTAAAAGCATCAATCTGGTGCACTTTGAGAGCAACATGAAGAGATCTATGGATACAACTCTCAACACCCATATGAAACAGAACTGTAAACAGATTTACTTTTTTTTTATGGATATTTTACAAATCACTCCCCTCGCTACTATTCCTGAAAAGTTCGGTTTTAACATCAGAACTACAAGTTATTTACACAAAGAAGCTAAACCGGAGGGTTCATTAACATTACCATTACGAAATAAAATAATATAGATTAGTTTAGGGCTAACTAGAAAAAGATACCAGAACTGATGGAGGGCAAATTAAAACTGACCTGCTTGGAGCATCAACGCTAACTGAAGCTGGACTCGGACGTGCGACAGCGAAATACACCCCCCGGGTACAAAATAAAGGTATGCATAACAAACAAAGGCGGAACCAATTTACATGTGAAAAAAAAAAAATCATTTTGGAGAAGTTCATAATAACAGAAAATAAAGATTTTCAAGTATACAAACAGCCAAAATAAAAAAGTCATAGTCATTTTTTTTTTTTATATCAGTTAGGCTATATATTGGGGGGGACATTTTGAGCATATCTGAATATTGGGGGGGATGTCCCCCCCCCCCAATGTATATGGTGAATTCGGCCCTGCAACCCGGACTGGAACGGAAGAGTTGTCCCTGTGTGGGACATCGATGTCCGTACTAAATGTTGTGCAAGCTGGTGATGCTACAGAAAACTTCAGCTCCTGCTATTATACCATTTATCCTCTGGGCACCTCGAATGTCTTTACAAAGCTTCAAGGAAATCCATGTTATATTTGTTAGACATTTCATTTCTTAAAAATGGGGGAAAGACTGATGGACTGATATCACCATCCCTGGAACAATTACACAAATCAAAGCTTGATTTCAAGGACGAGCTTTGCACAATGTTGCAGAAATGATGATAAATGAGGTTACTAAGATGTTACTGCACACATCCACGGCTGTGCAACTTCCCAGGAGTGACAGTTGATTTAATCTAGAATTGAGTCAATGTGCGTAAACGCTGTGGCCCAACCTAACCGAATCCTGTTTCACAATTCCCACTTCCAGGATACAATGGTTTGCTTTTACTGGCTCATTACATCACTCCCTGAGTTACTTTGAGTGTCTGCACTGTTGTAACGTTCTACCTTCCAGTCCAGCCAACTGCAGTGCAGAGCAAAGGGGAAGCAGGCGAAACAAAATGTGTCTTTACTGTTTACTGCAAAAACGTTAATTATTTGAAGAAAAGAAGAACATTGTGTGTCCAATTTTGAGAACACATTGTGTGCAGTTTAGCAATAAAGGAGATGTTCTCTGTGTACTCAACAATTGTTCAGCCCTGATAACTTGCAGCCCTTGTTCCTGGAATGAATAAAGAACACACGGCAGTAAATGGCTCTGTGGGACTGACGGACATAATATTTGACATGTGGCCTGTTTGCTCTGTGCAGGATATTACAGAGGAGGGGGACACGCTGAAATGGAAGGCAGATGAAATATGGACAACAGAACCAGATACAGAGGGGAGACGAGGCCGTGCACCCCTCTAATCCCCCCACGCCCCCCTCCCCCACCCACTCCCTTCCGCTTCCTACACAGGAAGCAGTATAGCCAGTTCCCCTCTACAGTATACATGATTAAATATGGGGTGGGGTCTTCACAAAAGGAAGCTTCATGTACACACACATGCTATGGGAGTAACGGATTACAAGTAATGGGATAACGTAATCACGATGCAAAAAAAGGTAACTGTAATCCCTTCCAGTTACATCAAAAATCTGATTACTGTTACATTTCTGAAAAAAAATGGGATCACTATCAGGATTACAGTGTTACTAAAACCTAAAAAGATCTGAATCTGCTTTATGGTTTTCACTTTCTTTGCTTCTTTTGTTCTGTTTTTAATTCAGCAGGTGAACCTATGTTCATAAAATAGTGTGTGTGAGCTGAACTGTGTGTATTAAACTAAAACGGAGCATTTTATGTCAGTTCAGATTTTATTTCTGCTTTTTTAAACTGTAGTATGTGCTCATGTGATTCAGTGTTGGTGTGTAGGCTGCTGCCTGAATATGCTTCATTCATAAACAAAATCATTTTTGATCCTAGATATCTTGGTCTCTTCTTTTTCTAGGGTCATTGTATTCATTTTAATTTTGTCTTGTATTCATTCACATTGCATTTGATATTGTTGTAATGGAAAGTAACAGAAAGTACATTAGGTAACGGCTTACCTTTTTTAAGTAACCCCCCCAACCCTGTACACACACAATGCATAGCTGCAGAGAGAGAGCATGACATTGAGACCTCAGCTGCACTTTCTGCAGACTGCTCGACAGAAACTGCTCTGGTCTCTTGACCCGTCCTCTCATTGTTCCAGAACACTCCATGTCGTGGCTCTCTTGTCAACACAGCTGTAGTATTTAAGTCCTCAGCTGCACCCGCAAGGCATGAGTGGACACAGAAGGGAGGGCTGCGTCACAGCGTCTGCAGGGACGGTGTGTGACGCCAGAGGCTTCTATAGAGCTCCATACATTGCGTAACTAGCTGTAAAAGACGTCAACACGGCTAAGTGATTTAAAGGCGGCACTAACGCACAGTAGAACAGGACAGCACTTGATCCGAGCTGTTACACACTCCTCTTTTATGTTTGAATAGTGGAAAGATACATTTCATAGATACACATGAAATCACTGTCTTTCATTTATGTGTCCTTCTTCTGAACTCTCTTCAACATCTTGTCACACTGCTTGCCTAAACACTATCTATGCTTTTTATCTGGCTCTAAATGATTTTCATCACCATGCAATGTGAACAATGTCCTTTTGTAACTGGATCATAAAAGCTGCATTGTACTGTAAAAAGTGAGATTTCTATGTCTTATTTAATAATGGAGCAGGTCTATGTGCTACCGGCAGTGTTGGAAAGTACATTTACTCAAGTACTGTTCTCAAGTATAATTTAGAAGTAGTATTATTTACTTGAGTATTTCAGTTTTCTGCCACTTTATATTTCTACTCCACTACATATTGTACTTTTGACTCCATAACATTCATTTCAAATTCATAGTTACTTACTTTGAACATAAATAGCATTAAGTGTTTAAATGATAAATATAAATACTACTAATCTACTCAGTAGTACACCAAGTGTCCAAAAGTTAATTAAAATATCAAAAATGTATTTATTACAACCAAAAAACTAATAATAATACTCTCTAATAATACAAACTTTTAAAACAGCCCCTCTGCACAATAAGTACTTTTACTTTTTATACTTACGTGCTGATAATACCTCTGTACTTTCATTAAAGTAACATTTTAAACGTATAACTTTGCAATAGGGTATATTTAAACTGTGGTATTACTACTTTAACTTAGTAAAGAATTTGAGCACTCCTTCCATCACTGGCTACTGGTTGAGTATGAAAATGCTGAACCCACGGAAAAATGCACAAAGCCCAGAAACTGTTCCTTTAGACAAGCCGCCAAAACTTCCATAATTTTAACTTCCTGTGATGTCATCATTTTACTTGAAATGTGTTGCATGACGCTACAGAAATGCAGAAAGCACAAATGCAGAAGAACCAGAAACACTGACCAATCAGAGGAGACTGGAGTTTTTTCAGATACGGCAATATTGACACGATATGAGCAAAATTATGTTTAAATCAAAGCATGTAAACAGTAGAAACACACACAACAGGATTGAACCTGAAGATGAGTAATACTGATATAATTTCAGTATGATATTATATCATGTTGCAACTTTGGCTTAAGATAATGTGAGAAAATGGGTAAGAAAGATAACAACAACATTTGATTTGATCCATAGAAATAAACCTGTCACAGCATATTCCACCAGTAGTCACAGATTCAGGGACTCACGTTGGAGATTTATTTCTTGGTGCCTGAGGGGCCAGATGTGGCATGTGGCTAGAACACACACTTGCATCAGCATTAGTTCAGCCTCCTGTTGTGCCACACACAGACTCTGCTGTGCAGCTCTTCTGAAGGAGCGGTGTGATCAAGTGGGGCCCTAAACCTCAAATGTGCTGAATTTCAAATAATCCTGTTTCTGGGCAGTGTGCTGGGCAGCTTTACTGTAACTCTGCTGCTTCGGACGGATTAAAACATTCCCACAGACTATATCTCGATCTAAAGAATCCTGCAGGGATGAGGTATTTTAACAACCCCAGTTAGCATCATGCCAGCTCCCTTGTCAAAAAGCCAATGGGATTTTTCCATTGGACTTTGGAATACTGCAGAAAATGGGATCCATGGCAAACAAACGTTTGTGCTACTTCCTGAATATCATTTTTGAAGCCTAAATTAATTTGCAAGAAGTGAATTGAACTCTCGGCAAGTAAGCAAATACAGTATGTGTTCTCTCTAAGATTTTGATCTATAGCTGAAACCACAATACATGTGACTCTGTGACAACTCTTTCTTAAACACTTTAGTTCTAGCCCAGCAGAGCATCAATTACATACAGATTATGACGCTACTTAAAAAGAATGTACATTAAGCTTTTGCCTCAATGCCATTTCATATTATTTTGGAGATCTAAAACAGATGCATGAGTGGAAAAAGATTCTAGTCAAACAAATATAAACAATCAGGGGAATGTGTCACTGCAGGGTGTATAAAACGTTGTATGTGAACTGAGCCTTTCAAATCCCTCTTTTCAAAAGAATGTCTGCAATACCTTCAGCTGTGGTGTGCTGGCCTGCATCCACCATGAGTATTCATGTGTGGTGAATGTAAACATGTGGCACAGTGAAAGCATTGATAGAAATACATCTGAAGTCGTACAGCAGAGGGAGTTCTGTGATGTGGCTGAGGGGCTTTACACAGGTTGACCTCAAAGTCTGCAGAGTGTCTGATCTGCTGACCCAACAGATACACTAATAACCTACTCACAGCGGATTCAAATCAACAGCAAAGCAGGACAAACCGTGCCTTTTGAATGACAAACAAACTGTAATATCAATATGTATACATCATGGCAAGTGTAGGTCAAGCCATATCCAACATTACATGCATCTACAGTCATATTTGTCAGATATCAAGAAAATTGCCAATGCCCCTGCTTCAAGGTTCTCAAAAACTCACCCATTTTTCTATATTTATTGCAATTTCAAATATTTCTTTATGTGTACTGTTAGTTGAACAACATTTTCTACATCAAATTCTATCAATGCATGAACGTCAGTAAAAGTCATTAGGTTTACATGTTTTGAAGTTTGCCTTAAAACTATCCAAAATGCCTATATTGATGCAGTCTTTGGTCGCTGTAATCATGTCTCCTGTCCATACTGGGGTTAATATTCCTCAAAGAATAAAAAAAGGTATTGCCGAGATAAATGCCTTACATTTAGGAGAGATGGATTGTTGATATATTTCCTGAGATTAAAGTGGTACATTTGAGAGACCAAACTTCTCTAAGATATGTGCACAGCATATGAATATATGGCAAATCATTTCATTTTCTTTAGTTTTCCCTATTGACCAGACCGCTTTACTTTGCAAGGTGGGATCAATTTAATCAGGTCACAGATGCTATCTCTCCGTGTGTTATGACTGCAGTGGAGAAACTATACTTTGCAGTCAGATAAGGACTCCTTCCCCACCTCTCTGGGGGGGAAGGAGCCGGAGCTTGTGCGGGAGGTGGAGCGTTACCAGTTGGATCTGGTTGGGTTCACCTCTACGCACAGCGACGGCTCTGGAACCTTACTTCTGGATAGTGGTTGGACTCTATTCTTCTCCGGAGTTTCCCAAGGTGTGAGGCGCCGGGCGGGTGTGGGGATACTCACAAGCCCCCGGTTGGGTGCTTCTTTGTTGGAGTTTTCGTTATCGTATCATCGGACCTGAGGCCGTATGTTTTCGACACTCGGGTAAAGAGAGGGGCGGAGCTGTCAACTGATCACCATCTGGTGGTGAGTTGGGTCGAGTGGCGGGGGAAGCCTCTGGACAGACCTGGTAAGCCCAAACGTGTAGTGCGGGTGAACTGGGAACGTCTGGAGGAGGCTCAAGTTCAGGAGGCCTTCAACTCACACCTCCGGCGGAGCTTTTCGGGCATCCCTGTGGAGGCTGGGGACATTGAACCAGAGTGGGCGGTGTTCAAAGCCTCTATTGCTGAAGCCGCGACGGGGAGCTGTGGTCTCAAGGTCTTAGATGCCTCAAGGGGCGGTAACCCTCGAACCTCTTGGTGGACACTTGGTCAGGGAAGCCGTCCGACTGAAGAAGGAGGCCTTCAGGGGTTTGTTATCCCGGGGGACTCCCGAGGCAGTTGCAAGGTACCGACAGGCCCGAAGGGCAGCAGCCTCAGCCGTGGCCGAGGCAAAGCAGCCGGTGTGGGAGAAGTTTGGAGAAGACATGGAAAAGGACTTTCGGGCGGCACCAAAGTTGTTCTGGAAAACTGTCCGACACCTCAGGAGGGGGAAGCAGGGAACCATCCAAGCTGTGTACAGTAAGGATGGGACGCTGTTGACCTCAACTGATGGAGTGTTAGGGCGTTGGAAGGAACACTTTGAGGAACTCCTGAACCCGACAACTCCGCCCTCTATGGTAGAAGCAGAGCTGGAGTATGACGGGGGATCAACACCAATCTCCCGGGGGGAGGTCAACATTGCGTGGAAGTCGGAAACAGTACCGAAGGAGTGGCAGACCGGGGTGGTGGTTCCCCTTTTCAAAAAGGGGGATCAAAGGGTGTGTGCCAATTATAGAGGCATCACACTACTCAGCCTCCCCGGGAAAGTTTACTCGAAGGCACTCGAAAGGAGGGTCAGGCCGTTTGTCGAACCTCAGATTGAGGAGGAACAATGCGGATTCCGTCCTGGTCGTGGAACGACGGATCAGCTTTTTACTCTCGCAAGGATCCTGGAGGGGGCCTGGGAGTAGGCTTATCCGGTCTACATGTGTTTTGTAGATTTGGAGAAGGCGTATGGCCGGGTTCCCAGGGAGTTACTGTGGGAGGTGCTGCAGGAGTATGGGGTGAGGGGGTCTCTACTCAGGGCCATCCAATCTCTGTACTCCCAAAGCAAGATCTGTGTCCGGGTCCTCGGCAGTAAGTCGGACCCATTTCCGGTGAGGGTTGGCCTCCGCCAGGGCTGCGCTTTGTCACCAATCCTGTTTGTAATATACATGGATAGGATTTCGAGGCGTAGTCGTGGGGGAGGGGTCTGCAGTTCGGTGGACTAAGGATTGCACCACTGCTTTTTGCAGATGATGTGGTTCTAATGGCTTCATCGGTCTGCGACCTTCAGCACTCACTGGATCGGTTCGCAACCGAGTGTGAAGCGGTTGGGATGAGGATCAGCACCTCCAAATCTGAGGCCATGGTTCTCAGCAGGAAACCGATGGTCTGTCCACTCCAAGTAGGGAATGAGGCCTTACCCCAAGTGAAGGAGTTCAAGTATCTCAGGGTCTTGTTCTCGAGTGAGGGAACAATGGAGCGTGAGATGGGCCGGAGAATCGGAGCGGTACTGCAGTCGCTTTACAGCACCGTTGTGACGAAAAGAGAGCTGAGCCAGAAGGCAAAGCTCTCTGTCTTCCGGGCCATTTTCGTTCCTACAGATACAAGCGGCCGAGATGGGTTTTCTCCGCAGGGTGGCTGGCGTCTCCCTTAGGGATAAGGTGAGAAGTTCAGTCATCCGGGAGGGACTCGGAGTTGAACCGCTCCTCCTTCGCGTGGAAAGGAGCCAGTTGAGGTGGTTTGGGCACCTAGTAAGGATGCCACCTGGGCGCCTCCCTAGGGAGGTGTTCCAGGCACGTCCAGCTGGGAGGAGACCGAGGGGTAGACCTAGGACCAGGTGGAGGGATTATATCTCTTCGCTGGCCTGGGAGCGCCTTGGGATCCCCCAGTCAGAGCTGGTTGATGTGGCCAGGGAAAGGAAAGTTTGGGGCTCTCTGCTGGAACTGCTACCTCCGCGACCCGACCACGGATAAGCGGGAGCAGATGGATGGACAATTTAAGACCCAGAAACAACATACTATCATAATCATCTTTGATAGATTTTGGACATCATGAACTAATGCAACGGACAGATAGCTGTTGGCATCTGTGTTGGGATGGTAGATCCAAGCTGGCAATGTAACGTTTTTTCCTTCAAAATTTGTAACTAAAATCTCAGAGAAATTCTGCGAATTCTCTTGCAAAAAATGACTTCATATTCACAGAGAATATTCAAGTTTTAGATTATACATTTGCCACTTTCAATTCAGACAATATCCAAGATTGTTTTGTTTATCTTAAATGTACTGCTTCATATTTTTTGGAAATGTGTTGTGCATTCTCGGAATAATACCAAACTCCTCGTCTTTTTTTACCTACAATGTCCATTATGTTCCATTGTTGTTTGAGGATAGACTTCAACTTTTAATGCATTTAAATGTGTAAACTCCAATAACTACTTGCATGAATTATATTATTATATTTTAATGAATTGAAAGACAAGATAAACAAACCAGAGTCCATTATGACTACAGGTGTTATTTAATGTGTGAAAAACAGAAGGCAGGCAAAGCGCTGCAGCCTAAACGATTACTTATCAGCTGTCCACTTCCAAACATTTTGTCGAGCAGCTCCATTATCTGTCCTCTTCGCTGCTCAACTGCCTGGCAACAACAGGCTCCTGGTCTGGGATCTGTGGCTGCTCTGCAATAAGCTCTCAGGCTTTACCTCATTTCAGAGGCACGGTGACAATGCAGACAGGCTATCAGCGTCGTGCCACACTCATGATTAGTGTTTGGCTTTGTGTAGAACAGAGGCACCGGGACAGGAGACCAGGGCTTTCACAAGTTTAACTGCGCCCTCATGAGTGCTAATCTCAGACAGCCTGATGCTATCTGGGAGCCAGACGGCCAGTCAGGCGTTCAGAGGAGAGAGACAGAGGCCCGCAAAGAGAAACAAACACAGGGTCACGTGAATGACGTCACTCCGATCTGCAGGAACATCATCCATTTCAGCTCTTTAAAGGCGTCACAAATACTGTCCAAAAACGCTTTGAACACCTGTACTGTGTGAAGTTAGCCGACATGAAAATAAACCAGGAGGAGTTGGTGTTGGCAGATTAAAACAAGAGGTGAGGGTTCTGAGTCACCGGCTGCATGTCTCTTTCTGCACAATGACTACTATGATATATGTTAAATTATCAGTGGTGTAAAGTAACTAAGTACATACACTCAAGTACTGTACTTAAGTATTTCAAGTGTTGCTCCTTTGTACTTCTACTCCACTACAATTCATTGAATACCTTTAGTTACTTTACAGATTCAGACATCTCATATATATATTATTCTGAAATTGACCAATCTGCACAATGTCTAGTTTTACTTTTGGTACTTCAAGTATATGTTGATGCAAATACTTTTGTACTTGTACTTGAGTAACATTTTGAATGCAGGACTTTTACTTATAACAGAGTATTCCTACACTCTGGTACTTCTACTTTTACTGAAGTACAAGATCTGAGTACTTCTCCCACATCTGTAAATCATTAAGCAACTTTTGCTACAGTTGATGTGAGTGAAAAGCTTTGAACACCTGTACTGTGTGAAGTTAGCCGACATGAAAAGAAACCCAGGAGGAGTTGGTGTTTGCGCGGCAGACTAAAACATGAGATGAGGGTTCTGAGTCGCTGAGTCACCGGCTGTGTCTTTCTTGGCTCCACACACTCCGCTGTACCTTTCTTCCCCTGGGCTCTGCAGCAGCATGCAGCACCTTTGGGTGAGGTCAGCTGCAGGACAACAGATTCTCAGTCTGTCATGTCCTTACAATCAATCAATCAATGTTTATTTATATAGCCCAATATCACAAATGTTACATTTGTCTCAGTGGACTTCACAGTTTGTACAGAATATCAGTATGACAATATGACACCCTCTGTCCTTAGACCCTCACATCGTACAAGGAAAAACTTCCAGAGAAAAACCCACAGTTTAAAGGGGGAAATGGGAGAAACCTCAGGGAGAGCAACAGAGGAGGGATCCCTCTCCCAGGACGGACAGACGTGCAATAGATGCTGTTTGTAAATCGAAGAGATAATACATTTTACAGCGTAGGTAGACCAAATGTTTGGAAATGCATGTGTCTTTCTTCCCACCTGGGCCCCATGTGCAGAAAAACAGGTTCCTTTGAGTGTGTGTGTGTGTGTGTGTGTGTGTGTGTGTGTGTGTGTGTGTGTGTGTGTGTGTGTGTGTGTGTGTGTGTGTGTGTGTGCGCGTGTGTGTGTGTGTGTGTGTGTGTGTGTGTGTGTGTGTGTGTGTGTGTGTGTGTGTGTGTGTGTGTGTATCTGGTCGTGCAACCTGCAGAGTCGCAGCCGTTTAAAAAGTTCAAAGCTTTGAGTAATGTGCGTCTGATTCTCCCCAAAAATATCCATGTTCACACACACCCTGCAGAGAGGTGGCTGAATAACATGGATTATGGCTCTCTTTGAAGTTTTTCTTTAATGTGCCTGGGAGTGGATGTAAGACTGAAACCCTGACCCAGGTGCTCTTCACTACTCAGCATCATGATGTGTTCTTCCATGCTGTGCTTTGATTGTTTTTCAAGAAGCTAGATATTGCTTTGATTTACATGTAACACACAGAGATGAGACATGAAAAGCTGACACAAAGAAAACGCTCCACCATGTCTGGAGCTAAATCTGGAGGGACAGATGCAGCGATGTGCCACCAGCTGCTGTAATTACTGACGGAGCAGCCGCGGTCATGCAGATGAATGTGGGCGGGGCTTATCATGCAAACCTGTTGCATGCCAACTCTGAAATGTCACAACAACTACTAGATGCATTGCCATCCATTATCAGAAATGATGAACACATGCTGTTTTAAAATAAAAAAATTCAACCTGAATGTATTTTAAAGGGTGATACGTGATATGATATTTAAAAAACAAGGCTAATTGCAGTGTAAGTCCAGGCAGATTCTGATGGAAAACTGCTGGGACTTTATTTTCAGCTTGACAAAAACACACAAATACTGTGGCTTAACTTTGAATTGACAACGGTAGGTTTTTCTTTTGGCATCTGTGTGGAATGAATGAATGTCCTCACTGTTGAAGGTAGCTTGGCTTTTTAAAACGGCATGTTTGGATGTCACTCGTCGACCTAGTGACAATTGTAGAGATTAAACTAGAGCTACAGCTCACATGTAAGCTGATTGAGGCAATTCAAAAAATGTACCAGGGACTTACAATTGCTAAAAGCACACCAAAAAGAGATTGAACCATTCAATGTAAATACAACCTGTTAAGCCCTGAGCCTGTTTTTCAGGTCTCAGGCTCGAAAACGACATTCCCAGAACAAATGACCATATCTTCCCTTCTAAAAGGGTTAAATTAATAATCTTTTTTCTCAAAGTAATGAGAAAACCTGTGAGTTGGATGTAGAAAAGTCAGAATCAATATAGATATTTTTTATTTTAAAGAAAATTCAGATTTTACATAGTAAAAAACTGTAAATTATAGTGTCCGTCCAAAAATTATTTTGTACTTATAGTGAAAACTACCCTTGGATGATGGTAAGGTAGACTAAAAGCTTTAGGAATCCAAAGTGCAACATATAATAAGTACCCTGTATCAAGATTGATGCAAAACAAGTGACATTTGACCTTTTTAGAGAGATTTAGCAAAAAGAAACCACTTCTGGGGTCATTTGGGTGGATTTTCCATATCTCTGGCCCCCCTTGGTCGATTTTGATGGTTGACACCTCTTTCTGACCGTTAGAATTGAAGGGGGAGTCCCCCACACACACTCATTGTGAAACGAAAAGGTGAGGGCTTCGCGCATGTAATTTTCAATCAGAGTGAACCTATCTCTAGCTTTGACATCTGGAAAAGAAAAAGCAGTTTTAATGCTTATGGATTATCAGAAATCATTTCAAAGGGACACAGACACATTAGATTAACCTATGGATTAACTTCAGCAGCGTTTTTATCGTTTTAATGCCATTGAAGACCACTTTGGAGAGACTACAGAGCCAAGGTAAAAATGTTAGCATTTTTAGCTACCTAGCGTCACCTGTTTTGATGTCCGTTTTTGCTTATAACGTCGCCATTTCGTATAATTCAGTGATAATGTGGGTGTCCATCGATTCTGTGTCACCTGACGATGTGAAACGATGTCATGGATGTAGAGAAGAGATAAATAATAAGGTTTTGTGAGTGATTTTCCGTGCAGTAAGGTGTTAGCATTTTTCGCTCGTTGCTAATTCAGAGGCTCAGTGTTAGCATTGTGGGTTTTCTTTTGAAAAAAAAAAAAAAATGATCAGTTAGATGGATTTCTTCCCATTACATGGATATAAAACATTCATAGTTTATTAAATGAACATGCCCTCAGACACTGTTTCCTGCAAGATGTTGCGGCAGCGCCCCGGTACCGGGGTCTCTCGGGCTTAACAGGTTAACCTTGTGAGCAGCCAAAAGACTATAGTGTGCCTATCACAGTATATCAAGTCGTACTCATGTAAGATTTTGTGATAAGTAGAGATTTAAATTGGTGCTATCATTAAGCAAATACACTTACCAATGTTGACTTACAATATCTTATCACACAACCTTTCTACTAATAAATTGTCCATTTTAGCTTCCTGGTACACCATCTGCCATATCATAGGAGAGCATTTAGAAGGCGTCCACCTCCCTCAAAGCCGCTTCTCTACGTGAAAAATAATGCACGTACCACCCAATTGTTCTTTGGTCAAAGCGTAAACCTCCCACCAAATTTCATGAATATCAGACAAATAGTTTTTCCTTTATCTTGCACACTAAAAGACAACAAAAACTTAAAAACCAACCCAACATCTTGGCACAGTTCATAATGGGTCCACACTGAACTTTAGCTCACTTCAAATGCACACACAAGGTCCTGCATATTATTGTATATGGTTAAAGTTTTTTTGCAATTTCGAGACCCTTGTTTAAAATATGGCACCTAGAGCGCAGAGCAGGGGGGTCTGCTGTGTTATTTCTGTTCCAGACAGTATTATCTACACTTAGATATTGGAAACAACTAATAACTCTGCTGTCAGCACCACAAATCTACTGACAACAAGAAGCTGTCTGGGCTCCAGGAAGAGCCTTCAGGGTGCAGCTGAGTGTAACAGTTAGTGAGGCCTCAGTCAGCCTGTCTGTTCACTGATCCGACGCTGTGTGAGCAGTCAGGTCGTTGCCTTATCTCGCTGTACACAGTCATTAAAAGACAATAGAGTCACGCAGAGCAGCTTCATGAGCGCAGAGCTCGGGAACTGCTTCTGTGGTTTACTGTCAGGTAAAAAGTCGCAAATGTAATGGATCCATTGTATCCTGGCCTAAATGAGAGAGTGTGTGATGCCATGTGTGCATATGTGACTGCTTGGTGTGCAAGGTGGGCCAGGCTGCTATTTCCTGCTGAGTGGGAGGGAGAGAATAATGCCGTTTATCTCTGCACAAATGAAGCGAGCTGTCTCCACCCTATCATGGGAGAAAAACTCCCACCACCAACAAAAAAACACACTCTCAGCAGTGAACTGCATTCGCTGAAATCCCCCGAGGAGGGAAAACAGAGCGGGAAAAAAAAAAAAAAGGGCCCACTCTCTCCTACCAAAACTTCCTGGAGCCCGGGGCAGTCCTGGATCCGAACAGGTCTCCCTGACAACTGAGCTTTGTCTAGACAGAAACCAACGCTCCACTCACTGGATAGGAATTCAGTGAACCCACAGCCCCTCATTCTCACACCACCTTTAGCCTACCGCTCTCACATGGCACCAAGCAACGCAGTCACAGCGCTCATTGTTACAATAATCCCGCATTTACACTCCAGCTAAATGCACCACCACGTCATTCATGAAAATAGCAGAAGTTGGTGCATTTTGCAAAAGAAAGTTCCCTCTTTTTTATTTCTAACTTGAAATATAAATAATGGCTTCAACTGTAACACACCCATCATATTTCGCTGGTTCTAAAAGCAAAATGGGATGCAAACAGTGTTGTGTGAAGGGCGTGGAGGACTGAATGACATGTCAATCCAAGAGGCCAGCACACTTTTTTGACACGGTCCATTGCTCAAGCATAAACAGCAGCAACTCTTCCTCCCAGCTCTACAGTTACACACTGAGCTGACGTTGGCAGGCCATTCCACCAAGGTTAACAACACAAAGTCCTCTCACCTTTTCCCCACTTCCCCACACTCACATGCCTCACTAACAAACACACCCACACACACACACAGTTGTCATTTTACATGCAGGCTAAGGTTTGTTTTTGTCCAATATTTAATTGATTATATCCTACTCCTACAACAATGCTGTCCATTAGAACATTCAGTAGCAACAACCATTTAAAAAATAACAGTAACAAATATTGTTTTCCTGCAGGGCTGTAATGTACGGTGGCCGAAAGGTGCAAACGCGCTGCAACGGCCCAAAACAATTACAAACACGCTGCACTTTCAAAAACGATAGATATAAAAACACAAATGTGTAAAAACACATGCAGATGAAGAAACATCTTCACCAACTTAACCACACATGCACAGAATCTAGAAAGCATTCATCTACTTGGAGAGCTGCATAAACAAAACCCTACAAATACAAAATGCTGCAAAAAGCTCCAAACACAACGGAAACGGAGACACTAAAAAGTTGTGCACACAGCTGGGGCCGGAGCACTTTTTGTTGTTCAGGGATCATAAAGGTGGCCAACTGTCACTCTCGCAGAGAAGTGTTTTGTCATTATATTTGAAATGACTAGGTTAGCTGCGTTAGCTAGCTAGCTTACAGCAGTTCTGTAATAATATCGGAAGGACTTTAATATACATTGGCACGGGACAAATTTCAATCAAATATTTTATATATGTGGCAGGCATGCTCTAAGTAAGCTAACTTCTGTAGAGTAATATAACACTTTTAACTAGTTGTTAAAAATGTAACTTCAATCCTACAAACAAACAGTGAAGTAAAAAGTGACTTTACTTGGTATTTTGCATAAATCATTGCCTTCTCTACCATTGTTGCTAGAAGACTGCTTATGCACAATATTTTATTTTCTGCCCCACTGGGTCTCAGTCCAAACAAAGGACAGAGTGTGGTGGGGTCATTGCACAGGATCATGGGAGTTGTCTTGCCAACATTGTAACATTTCAGTTGGGTTTCACCTGTTTTGGGTTTCTTCATAGTTTGTAATTTAGGGGGGTTTTGTTGCACTAAAATGTTTTATTCTTCCAAAACAAACAAGCCAACAGATAATAAACACTGAACAAAAGTTCAAAAAAAAGTTTTTGGGATGCTGTTTTTGCTTTGCTTGTTTTTCTGATAACTCAAGATCCATACATTGATGACTAAAATCCTCAATCTGGGAAAATAATTAGGTAAAAACTATCAAGATCTAAAAAGCGTAAAGTAAAAATGTGACTTAAAACTATATAAAAAGTAAAATTATGGCTAGCAGACAACCACAAAGCTGACGCATGTGTACAAAGGAAACATTACATGTGACTAAATGCAGGGGACTGTTTGCTTGACTGAGATGACAACATTTCTCAAATATAAGTTTGCAGTTTGGCAACAATTATAATATAGATGTTTTAAGACATTTTAATGTGAAAAAGTTACATACTATACATTAATTGGAAAAATATAAATTGTCATATATTTGACTAGTGGATAAAAGAATGAATGACACAATCCGACAAACCACAAAGGGGAAATACATCCAGTTTTAGACCACTACAGTCGGTTGTTTGTTATTTATATTGTTGTTAAATGTTAGATAAGATGGATGCATGCAAGGCTTTAAAGTATCGTAATGTACATGAATAAGAAAGCATGTACAGCTGTAACAGGTATGGCAGATAAAATGAAGCATGCAAATTCTGCATTGGAAGGTGAAATGAAAAGGGACAAGTGAAAGTGTTCTGGTGGTTTCTATAACGCTAATCATGGCCAGCAGCACGAGGGAAGGTGGTGCTGGGTGATAGGAGGCATCTTCTCTGGTGATAAGAGGCTTCTTCTCTGCTGCCACCTGCACCGCTTATCATGACGGACAGAAGACAGAGAGAGAATAAGGGGAGGGCTGGGAAAAGAAACACAGCCCTCTGACTTCAGTAACAGGAATGACTCCTCCCCACCCCCCTCTTCTCCTTCCTGTGAACTTTGGAGCAACCCAGAGCTGAGTGAGCAGTAAACTGCACATAATGAGCAGCCGTGGGGGAGGTCCAGGAGACAATTTTGACGTAAGAGCCTGTATCCAAAGCTGCAGCTTTTGTCTCATCACATCTCCCCACCCCCGTCTGGACCACCTGATTGTAAGAAAACGTGCAGTCTTGACACATTAGTCATCGTCCTTTGGACCGACACGTAATTGCCAGAGCGTTTGCACACACAGCGAGATTCAGGGCAATGTAGCAGGTATTACTAACTGAGGAGGAATCCCAAGCATCCACCTCGCCTCGCTCTGCACAGCGGTCACTGCTGACAAAGTTTACATTTTTAGAAGGTGCACATGGGGAAGAAATCAAGTTCTCTCCTGCTGAATGCAATGATTTGTTTCAGGATGATATTTGGGGAATGCATGCATTTCATCCTCAACTGTTGTAGGAGCCTGTGGGTTTAGTCTTGTTGCGTTTTGCTGGAAATGCACTGATGTCATCTGATGTGAATCACAGTTGTATTCCTTTCTACCCTGGAATGATTCAACATTTTAAGCAAAAAGTTATTATAACAGTTATTATTATCTATGTACTATATGTATAACAGTACTACTGCTATACATGGGTATTGCTCATATGTACTTTTATTGAAGGATACACTTGAAGTAGTTCTTTAATTTGGATTGGAGTATATCACTTTAATTTAAACCTGCAATGGCAATTATATGGCAATCACAATTATTGGGTCACTGGGTAAACAAGATGTCAAAAGTGACACAATGCATTGTGGTGAAGCTCCACGAAATTAAGGACAACACGGAGAATCTGACTTTCTTGAGGTACTTGTGTTTGTGAATAATCAACTAATTCCACCAATAACACTGTGGTACAAAAGCTAATTTGTTTTTAAATGCATATAGGAAAGTTAGGCTCTATATGCAGGATGCTTATTGGTGTGAGTGCTAACACGTGTTATGGCATCATGCATAAAGTACACATTTGAAAGCACTTTTTGAGGCCTACATGCACACCAACTACCACAATCCATGAAATCCAGTCACAGGAATTCTTGCAGGACTTTAAAATCATCTGTTTCTCAAAAAGTCACATTTCTGACCTGCTGGGTCAAAACTCAACAGCTTTTCTCATGAACAGGGTTTTAGAAAGAAGCTTTGTAATGGTTATGATGTGTAAAAAAGCAAGAACACCCATGCCTCATGGGGTCACAAAGACCTAGACAGTCCGCTCCCTAAAAGAGAAAACATCTAGTGTTAACCAAATGATTGTCCAAAATTAGGACCTCATCTTTTCAAACCAAAGCTGCGTTTCCCAAGTCAACAATGACCTACATATGATATCCAAGTCTGGTGCAGAGTGTTCAAATGATGACTGAGGCTTTTTCAGGTGTGCATTTTGGAGCATTATAATGCCGTATTCATTCAAAGCAGCAGCCGGGATCTCACAGGGAAAGTATGTGCGGGCCGGTTGCAGCGGTTTGTTTTCAGAACAGTGTAACTCCAATGGAACGCGGCTGCAATACCGAGCAGCAAACCGCCCTTTTTTGCCCCTATTGAACATTAATCAAAGGCACATTCTTACAGCGGCACAGACCACCAAGTGTATACTTGCTGGGAAATGCAATTAAAAGCAAGTTATTTCTGGATTTGGAAATATTTCCTTTGCCACTGCTGAAAATGTTTTAGAGAAAAAGTCAAAGCAGGAGAGCGCAGCGTGCATGTGGAGAAGAATCCCAGGCATGTGGGTGTGCAGACTTTCTGGGCAGGGTGACATCCCCACTGCTGCATGGTCTCTCCTCTCTTAACTGCCAGACCCTTATGTTTGTTAACTGGAAGCCGACATTCCCTGGACGGCTCCTGCAGCAGAGATCAGGGTGACTGGAATTCTTGTCTGGCAGACACGTGGCACAGGAGCGTCTCAAAGTGGACACAGTGGCAGATAGAGCAAGCTGTGTTTATAGTCGAGACCCTGCGGCCATGAGCAGAGAGCAGCAGACTTACTATTTCTTAAAAGAAGCACTTCTCTCTGAAGGACCCTTATGCAGTAGCATGTAAAATGACAATGTGGGGTGTTGAAGTTTACAGTCATTATTGCTGCAAGGATTGGCCTTACGTTAATGGGTCATTTCAGCATTAGGGTCGGGTGATATGTTACCATTTTTTAGCCCAACTTGGGCTTCCCTGCATTTATGAAAACGCTAATTACAGAAAGAAAACATAATCTCGTATTTGAGATTGGAAAGTATCGAGCAGGCCAAAGGACCTTAATGAAGCAATTATCAGTTTTTGCAAAGGTGTAGTGTCGACAAAACCACAACCAATTAGTGCAAGCATTTGTGAAAACACCATCCTGCTGAGCATGGAAAGCTAATACAGAGAGCAACATCCCCCTCAACTGTTACAGAAAAAGTCCCATTTCCCCCCAAAAAAAAAAGAAAGATGAACTGGATATGAACTCAGCCAATTGCCAAACTCTAGTCATCATGCTAACAATGACAATGCTAACAAGCTGACGTTTAGCAGGTGTAACAGTATCTTCACCATCTCTAATTTAGTGCATTAGCATGCTAACAATTGCTAATTAGCAATTTACACAAGCTGATGCTAATAGGAATGTCTTAAGTCATCACTTCATCAAAGTCAGTAGGGTTCATTCTCTGGGGACCACTAACCCAATCCATCCAATAGCTGTTGAGTTATTCCAGCCTGGAGCAACAGATGCCTTTGCTTTCCCTAGAGACATGACACTAGCATAGCTAAAAACAATACATACATGTAACCAGGCAGTTCACTTGTGTGAGAATCCTTTCCATGGAAACAGGATCTGCAGTGACCTAGTTGTAGAGTGGGCTGATAATATGTCACGAGGAGGCAACCAGGAGGAAGGCATGGGAATAACACATGTGAAACTGCAGGAATAATTCATCATGTCTGTGTTTAGTGTAGGCTTGGGGTGGACATTCTGTTTTCTTCACACGGGAAATGTTCCTGTGCCCATAAGATACACAAAACAAGACTTTTATGAATAATCCAAAGCATATGGTTTACATTGGAAATATTTTCCCAGGTGACCAAGGGAAAAAGTAGAATTTGGGCGCTGATGCACCCCCAGCTACACAGTGATACTTTGTGCCCTCCCCTGTGGCAGAATCTTGATGAGGTTGTTTGTCCTACTTCAAAGCCAACATGTGTCTATATTACTGCTGTGCAGATAGAGCAGATCATCTCAAGTGGTATTTGCATACATCCAGGGTAAAAGGAGGCCACCCAGTGAACACCCATCCTGAAATTAAATCCCAGATTTAGAGAATGTATATAAATAACATTAAGAACATAAAGGCCTGCAAGATTTATTTTTACAAGCATCAGACTACTTCACAGTTCCCGAGAACAGAAGAAAGCTGCCGAGGATATCACACATGTGCTCGGTTTAGTTTCTTACAGATCAAACAGGTTTCATTCTTCCGCTCCCATTAACATGTGTGGCATGAAGGGAAACAGTTCTATGTGCAAACTCATCAGTTATTTCCGTCAGTCAGTACACGTCCAGCTGGACTGCTGCCCGTAGATGCAAGTCATCAGAACCAGTGATCAAATGAGTATTAACCACAGTACTTCCTGCACAGAGAAGAGCCACTCCCGCCTCTGCCCGAAGCTAACCAACATGAGTAGGAGTGTGTATATGTGTGAGATGGGGGGGGGGGGGGGGGTTGTTCAGGAAGCGGACATAGTACAACCGAGCAAAAGGAAGGAAGATGCCCATATATGAGCAAGTACTTGTGAAATGCTGCATGCCTAAAGAGGCCTGGGTTCTCCCTTAGGTGAGACAATAATGCAGTAAATATGTTAACCTCCTACACGTAGAAACACACACCCTGGCACTCGAAAAGCTAAAGTTGCACCAAGCCCAAAACTTTCATTCTACCTGAAGCCGGTACATGATGGTCATAGCATAGGGTGTTGGGACAATTCTACATTTGCCATCAAATACAAGCAACTGACTGGTGGCATAAACACACATTTTGTTTTTCATGCACTGGTCAATTTTGAGATTTTGTGCTATTTTGGCTTGATAACAAGTCTTCTTTCATACTAGTTAAAGTTAAGGTGCTTATTTTTACTAACTTTGTTTATTTGCACCTGCACTTAGTCTTAGATACACTAATTCCTATGTATATTCCAGATGTATTTAGGGAGGGGTTTCTTCATATATCATTTATAGCCCCGTATATAGAACATTAAAGAACACGTTTTGGGCCTGGCTTTGTCCAATCTTCAGATTTCTGTTGCTAAAATGCATGCAATTTTGCACAATTCTATTTTTGTTTAGATTCTTTTGGAGCCAGACAGTGCCTTTCTCAGAGCTGCAGAGTTGAAAGGGGGAGATAGAAGGAATGACATTGCCAGAAAGGTTCAACTGGCTCGGGGAGTTGAACCTGGCTCGGGGAGTTGAACCTGCTTACTGGCTGTGAACAGCGCATATTATCTAACCACTGAGCTTTCCGACGACCAATTTTGCACTCACTATAAAATACTCAAAGTGCAATTTCACGCTAACTTTTCAGAAAGCATGGTGATATTTAATAGTTACAATCTGTCCCCGTATTCCCTGTAGTGTCTCAGCTCCACACAGAGCAGGTTTGTGTTTCTGCCAGCTGTGCAGAACTGATGTCCTGCAGCTAATGAGCAGCCACACACCTGCACACAGAAAGAGCCTTTGTTTAACACCTGCATATCATCTGGGTCACTCTTTTACTCTCACTTTAATTTTTGTGATGAATGATGTTTACGTAACCTTATTCTCTCCAAAATCTTTATCTGGGAAGGTACTTTTTATTATAAAATGACCTCAAATTGATTTGATTAATTTGTTTGAGGGGTTCCTACCATGTTATTAAAGGACTTACCTTCCACTAAGGACACATCTTTTGCTATTCAACTTGTATTGATAGGATTCTTCCTGTTCTTATTTATCTACTACAACTACCAATGTGTCCATATTTCCCAAATATGGAATGAGGTGTTATTGTAATAAACAATATGTGCAGAATATCACGTTGTTAATGTTATTAATTAACACATGTGCGGTTGTTAAAGACCAAAAGACGAAAAAGCAGATTTGCATCCTGAACATTGTTTGCTTGGGTTTACTTATTTGTGTACTTGTTTCTGTTATGCTGTGACCAAATACAGACAAAGAAAGAGGTTTTTGGTTGGTTTGACAGATCATGAAGTATAGTAGCACCATGATGAGAGGGGATCTTCAACCTGGGAGATACAGAGAATACAGTCTGCCTGACACTGCCATCTGCTGGAGGAAATGTGTGACAGAGGAGAGCGAATCATTCTCTCTGAGCTGGACGGTGTTACACAGATGGCATCTGTTTCATTCATAATGAACACACGCTGTAGGAGTTAGGTCTGAGGTAGATCATAAAAACACTTTAGAGATAGTTAAGAGACACTTAATGGAACTTCCATACTTAAACTTTGGCTATGATCAGTTGTTCCTAGGTCTTAGCAACAATGTATGTATCTGAATAAGAAATCATATGGCGATACACAAGCATGTTGTCTAAATTGATATTATCAAGCAAATACTTACTAAAAATATCCTCCTCACTGCAATTTAAGTATGTATTTGTGAATATAGGTAGTCATAATGTATTATGAGCCCTTTCAGACCCCGTCTTGATTATAACTTTGACATTTATAATTCTCTATAACTCACATCAATAATGTTTATTGACTGTTTATGTAGTGCATTTGAAAGCATTATGTGTGTAGTATGAGCAGGGCTTGGCCATGTGCTAAAAGGTTGTATTGTACATGTCACCACAGAAACTTCTATACTATAACTCTTGCACTGAATCCAAATAAAACAACAATTTTAGCAATACAAAAATGTTCCAAGCACAGTGCTTATAATAAATTCATATGAAAAGGGTACTGCAGCATATTAATATTGTACTTCCATATATTTAGGCAACACACTCTCACTTCCTAAACGTCCAGGAGCGACGCTTGGTCAGGGTCCTTTAGCATGCAGTTGTGACGCGCCGAGGCTCCTTCAGCTTCATAAACGGACGCAAAGAGCTTTCAACTGATTGCAATGTATTCCCATCGGCGGCGGTATTTGACGCTCATGGAAGCACCGCATCCGTTTATGTCGGCGGCTGTTTAAAGGCAATGTGAGCGTCCATTCCCATTGGATAACGGAGGATTTTCCACCCGGAAGTAACTATTCTCCTTACTGTCGATTGATTTTACAGTGATATCTTTTTTTATTTAACCTTTATTTAACCAGATAAAAACATTGAGATAAAATCTCATTTTCAATGCTGACCTGGCCAAGAAGGCAGCAACGTTACACATAACACAAACATATAAAATACAGAGAACATAACTAAGAAAACAAAAGACGAAAAAGCAGTCACTACATTGTGCACATTAGGACAGTAAGAAAGGTACACTACCTGTTACTGCAAGAGCAGCTGGTGGTGAGGACTTCAGACAACTTCAATTTAAAACATGATATAGAGACAAGTGCCCTCAGTTTAAGGCGTGATTGAAGGTCATTCCAAGACCAATGACCATAATAAGAAAGACTCCTTTTTCCAGCCTCAGTCCGCACAGCAGGTACCTGGAACCGTATCCAGGCACTGGATCTGAGGTTGTAAGAGTCACAAACTGGGGCAAATCTGACACATATGTAGAGTGGAAGCTTACCTAAAATGGCTTTATACATTAATAAAAACCAGTGCTGCATCCTACGCATAGTAAGTGTGGACCATCCAGTTAGGCTATACATCTGCACTACTCATCAACTCAAAAACACCAGATTATCCTTGTTAATTACACAACATTGATTGGTTTAAATTGAGTGCAATGCTTTTGTATTTTTCCCCTTCGATTCGGAGAAACAAATATTTTTAGCTATCGTTTAGGACTACACCATGTGCTTTGTTTGACAAACCCCGTGATTAGTTCTCAAGCTCTGTGATTGGTTGACCTCCAACTGCATTCCATATAAAAAAAAAACGTTTCGTAAAAGATCAAATCATACTTTATTCAGCAGTGCTTGCTTTACTCTTTGAAAGTCATCACATGAATGCATTGTAATGAATGGTTTGGCTGCATTAAACATTACACATCTGTCGTAGTTCTTTATTTATCTACAGAGATCGGGCCTCAGAATAGACCGGAAACTATTCTTTTACCGTTCTGTTTTAATTTCACAATAAAGTTAGTAGTAATATTTTGTTTTGATATAATTGTTTTTTATTAACTACTAGACCGCTGGGTCATGTTAAGACCATCTTTTCTGTGTTGCTGTGGGTTTTTTACATCGCTTTTGTGTTACAAATATCAAAACAATAACAGAATATATCCGTCGTAAACTAAACCAAAAACAGCAGTATATTTTATTTTGTTAACACTGTAAACTTGACAGCTTTTTAACCCGCACCTCCTACTGGTTAAAGCACGTTATTACACGTTTAGAGTAATTGCAATGCAGGTAGATTGTGTTGCTTTTTAATGCAATATGGTCTAGCTGCGGCCACGGACAGTACACGACACTACACGACACGCCCACCTGACACGACACTACGGTGGCTGAGAGACATTACCGTACATGGCAGATTAAAAGCGAATTGACGACACTTATTATTATTGAGATCGTACATGGCAGATTAAAAACGAATTGCAAATGTTATTGTAGCATTTTAAGCAACTATTAGGCAAATCAATTAATAACCTAGTCTATCCGTTTGAGACACAACAGTATAACTTTCAACCCAAATCATTTTGTCAACAAACGGTGGTTTAGTCAACTTTTTTTTAATATATAAAATAGGTATTAATGAGATGATCTATTGATTATGTTTGTCTAACTGCTACACATGTATTTTATACATAAATGTAGATATTTGTGAACATCTAAATATAGTTGTTAAAGGTTTTAAGATATACATTATCACATCATGGGGTCATTAAGGAACAAATTAGGAGGGCCAGTCAGGCCACTAATGAGCTCAATCATTCACATGTATTATTATTACTTTATAAATTAAAAGTACTAGGGGTCTATTACAAAACCTTTGAAGGAATCGCATCAATTAAAATAAATGTATGGCAAGTATGATCAAATTAACATAATGTCAAGATATAGCCAATAGACAATCAACATGCTTTGAATATAAAGGAAGAAGAACAATAAACAGATGAACATTTAGGTTTTATGTGTAAATTGTGAACAAACCATCTTAATACATCTGGCAGTCTAAGACAGCAAACTAAGCTTCTTTAACTGCTGCTAGAACACTGTTTTACCATAGGGTATTTCTAACAAGACCAAAAAGATATACAAGGCTTCCAAAACAGAAGAAACCAACTCAATACAGTATTTTAATTTCCTTCAAAACGACAAAAGCACTAATAAAAACCAAATAACAATAACATAAAGGAAAAGTAATTGAAGTGGTTGCCTGTTGTAAATACCTTGGTATCTGGCTTGATGATTGTCTCTTCTCTAATAAGTCAAAGATATGTTTACTGTATATTATAAAAATGCTTGTCATGTAGGCATACTGGAGATGGGAAGGCTTTAGTCAGTGTTGTAGCTGAGATTCTTACCGTTCCAATGATGTATTAATAATAACTTGGATTTATATAGCGCCTTTCATGAGACCCAAGGTCGCTTTAAAAAGAACAGGAGTAGAAACAAACATAACAAAAGGCAGTTAGACGAACAGTTAGACAGACAACACAAATAGATTTGGGGCCAAAGACCTTGGCAGACTTGAGGGCCCTTTTGAAGGCGTCAAGCGTGGGGATGTTGCAGATCTCCGCAGGGAGAGCGTTCCAGAGAGTGGGGGCTGCCATACTGAAGGCTCTGTCCCCGAAGGATCGCAGGTTGGTGCGGGGGGCCAGAGTCTGAAGACCGCAGGTTCCGGGGTAGGGCATGTGGGAATTGTATTGATTTGATACAAGCAAGCCAGTGTTTCATTGTGTACTTTCAACTACAGTATATGGTCCGGCAAGTTCAGCATGCACTGCATTCACTGTGATGAATATACAATAAGACACTGATACCGTTTTCCTCAATGAACATTTATTGAACAGAACATCATGTGAAAAATGTTCCTTTTTAGTTGTAGGCTACAAAAACAACATGTTGTGGTTTTGCGCTTTGACATCAAAATGTTGGGGGCTGTGGAAATATTGTGCCATGTTGCTGCAGCAGCCGGAGCCATCACTGGAGCGGCCGTCGGAGCCATCACTGGAGCGGCCGTCTGGGCCATCACTGGAGCGGCCGTCGGGGCCATCACTGGAGCGGCCGTCGGGGCCATCACTGGAGCGGCCGTCGGGGCCATCACTGGAGGAGTCGTTGTGGTTGCTGGGGCCGCCGCCAACGTAGTTGGATGTTCAGTGCAGCAGTTTTTAAAGTGACTAATAAACATCTCCTTTCTCCCAATGATTCTTGGGCAAAAGCCACAGTGATAATGGCTGCTGGCCACACATTTGAGATGGCATTTATAAACATTATAACCTAAAAAAAAGAGACAGAAAGTGGTTTAGAGGATTCTAGAAACAAACCAACATGAATTTCTTGTAAATATGCAATTTGAAACAAGGTGTTTGTGCGAGAGCAATAAATAATCATGTCACCAACAATAATATTTTTGCCTATAAACTGATTTTTTGCAGATTGAATGTGTGATTATGCTCATATTGTGCCTACCCCAAATAAGGATATTTTTCCAGCATTATTAACACTTCATAACCTGAATATAAATCTAATTTTTAATGTTCAATTTATAATTCAAAATGAATTTACACCAAGGATGTCCTGGGGCACAGAAATAACACATGTATCCATAATGTGTGAGGCATTAAACACATCTAACAAGTAACATGTAATGTAATGTGATGAAGTATACAATGATCATATAGAATTATAGATGTACTTACCTCCATATTTCACAAGTGCCCTCTGGTGGCTCTGCAAATGAGCCATCAGACCAGGGTATGACCCGGTCCTTTCACAAAATGGACACTGGAAGGTGTCCGAGTCCAATTTGTTGAGCTCTGGGCGTGCTCCATCACGGAGTGTTGTGTTGTTTGTCTATAGGTGAATAAAATAGAATACAATTTCAGTGACTTTAATATTGGAAATAGTTAACTCCTTAAATAAGCAGCAATGGACTGGCCTGTATAATCCTATGGGACAAAGCTGGTCATACTTCCTCACTTTCAGAAGGTAACCCTTTAACTGCCAGCGCCACCATTTGGTAGAGCACATTTTGTGTCTTGATATCTTGTTGAAAAAAAAAAAAAGTTTAACTCCATCTGATTCAGCCAGCTCTACCTTTTTGGTTGACATGTTATGCACAAAACAACCTCTAGATGTCACTGTGGTTCGAACAGAAAGCCCTTCAGCTAGTTTAAATCTTTATATATACGGTCTATGGTTTAAATGTCAGGCCTACAGCATGGCCACAAACCCCATCTAAAAACAGAGGCCTGATTGCATCCACCTGGGTTACTTGGCTCTACCCAATAACTATATATCATTTAACTTTAAACCACACTTAAAATAATAATATAATTATACATATGTGCATGTCAGTATAGCAGCTAATACATGTTTTTTTTTTAAAACATTCAAATGTGAAAGACACCTTCAATGAATATTTAAAATCAGATTCTTGTAAAAATGCGAGTACATGCATTGTTCCATCTGTCAAGCTAAAATATATACATATATCTTAGCTCTTAGCTTGACATGCTAACTGAACGAGCATGTTCAGTTAGCATATATGCTAACTGAACGTCGAGCATGTCAAGCTAAGAGCTAAGATATATATATATTTATATGTATTCCATTCCTTTACATTTAATATTTAAAATACAAATTAGCTAAATAAACACAATTACACTGCGCTAAACAGCCACATCGACAAACAAACGAGAACCTAAATAGTATGTAATTATATCTAAAACCACAATACGTTAATTACCTGTACTCGGTGCGCCATATTGTTTGTCTGTTCTCTGAACCTCATGTCTCTTTAAATATCCTTGCATCAGCGTCAGTGTCGTCAATTCGCTTTTAATCTGCCATGTATGGTAATGTCTCTCAGCCACCGTAGTGTCGTGTCAGGTGGGCGTGTCTTGTAGTGGGCGTGTCGTGTAGTGTCGTGTACTGGCCGCGGCCGCAGCTAGACCCTTCTCTTTTAATGACTGTTTAAAATGCCTTTTTCTTAATGTCTTTCATTTTTGTAAAGCACTTTTGAATGTGTTATATTTTATGAAAACATTTAAATATTAAGAGTATATACAAAATAGGAGGAAAGTAGAAGGTCAATGATAGAAATATAGAATAGAAAATATCAAGAAGATACTGTAAATGGTATCTAGAATAAAACAGTTTAGTGCCGGATGTACAAAGATATTAATAGGAGGATGTGCAAAACAGACAAACTAATTAGGCTTTATTTAAACATTAAATAATATTTTAGGTTAAGGTCTTCTTTTAAATACATGTCTATATTAAGCCTGACAAAGTACTTAACGTTTAATATATTGCATGGTTTGTTTTGGGACTTGACAATCAACTTTCCTGCAATGTTAACTATGTTGAAGCACTTATTTTAACCGATATTATACATATTTATTATACTCTTATACGATGTATGCTTTGTAAAGCACTTTGAATTGCCTTGCCTTGCCTTGCCTTGCCTTGCCTTGCCTTGCCTTGCCTTGCCTTGCCTTGCCTTGCCTTGCCTTGCCTTGCCTTGCCTTGCCTTGCCTTGCCTTGCCTTGCCTTGCCTTGCCTTGCCTTGCCTTGCCTTGCCTTGCCTTGCCTTGCCTTGCCTTGCCTTGCCTTGCCTTGTTTATTATGGGTAGTGTAGTGTATTCTGCCATCCTAAACTCAGAAAAAATATTTGTTTCTCCGAATCCAAGGGGAAAAACACAAAAGCATTGCACACAATTTAAACCAATCAATGTTGTGTAATTAACAAGGATAATCTGGTGTTTTTGAGTTGATGAGTAATGCAGATATCACTGTAATATCAATCGACAGTAAGGAGAATACTTACTTCCGGGTGTAAAATCCTCTGTTATCCAATGGGAATGGACGCTCACATTACCTTTAACTGCCGCTGACATGGACCGATGCGGTGCTTCCCTGAGCGCCAAATACCGCCGCCGATGGGAATACATTGCAATCAGTTGAAAGCTCTTTGCGTCCGTCTATGAAGCTGAAGGAGACTCGGTGCGTCACAACTGCACGCCAAAGGACCCTGACCAAGCGTCGCTATTGGACTATCAGGGAGTGAGACTGTGTTGGTTGAGCAGCTGAGCTCTGAGCAGTGATATCAACATTTAAAGCCTGCTGGTGGTCCTTTGCAACAGCACTGTAAACCCTGTGTTTGTCACCAGAGGGCAGCAGCACCTCACTGGAAGTTATTAGACTGTCAGGAGATATGAAACACTTGTTGGGGACTGGGGCTGGTAAATAATGGATCGCCTTGTGAAGCAATGTTTGTCACCTGATCCTTCCCTCGATTACAGAAAAGGATGAGGAGGCTGGTGACAACTGTTGACTCAAATGGAAGCAAGTCTACTGACCTGTGTGGGAAGAGATCTCCGGGAGCATGAATCAGGACCCCGCTGTGTGGCCACTGGCCACTGGCCAGCATGAACCTGGAGAGGGAAGCAAAGAAAATGTTTTGATGAGAGAAACCAAACAGCCAAATGTGTTGAGTTTGCAGTCAGATTTCGAAATGCAGCAAGTGTGTGATTAACCTCATCAGAGACACTGACAGATTTGTGTGAATATATTAATCATTTCTTAGTCCTCTCAGCAGAGGGCAAACCCAGTCGTGAGAGCAGGAGCCCCTCAGTGAGATGAATACAGTCCCCTGACAGCAGCTTCCTTGTCATTCAGTGGAAATGGTGAGCACTGGCATGCCAAATCTGCTGTGGCTGAAGATACTACAGCCTCTGCTCCATTTACATTCATTACCACATTCCAGTGAAGCAGTTCATGGGCAGCCCTTTGGTCTGAGAACTCTCTGTCTCCATACACTTTCTGTTACAACAAGTGGAGGCCGGGTTTGGTGAGAACTGGAGAGCAGACAGGCCAAACAACGGTGTTCCTGCCTTCAGCATACTATCATTTAAAGCCCTGATTCAACATGCAGTCAAATAAATGAACATGTTCACATTTAAATAGTGGTGCAGCAATGAACTTTGAAACCCAGAAATTAGTTAGCATTTTACCACGTCCGGTTCCCTCGCCTTGAAGTCCGATTTTTTTTGACGTGTTTTTTGTTAGATGCCTGAAATTAGGGGTTATTATGTGGGAATTATCCTGCTGAACAAAATGTGTAAGTATCTTAAAGTTGTGTTTGCCAAAGATCTGATTTCAGCAATATTCCAAAATCCAATCGAAAAATCCTATTGGCTTTTTGTCGAGGGAGCCCTAGCGATGCTAACTTTCAGTACTTCAACAATACATCATCACTGCACCGCTCTATTACAATAGCAGTAACAAAATGTGTTGCAGACGGGTGCTTTAAGCAGCTAAACGCTACACCCCTAGATAGACGGTCACTTGGTTGTGAGAGTAAAGTAGGTTTATATGAGAATTTTAACTAAAGAATATCTGTCTATGGATGGAAATTAAGATGATGAGATTGTTGAGACAGTTATGGGCTGTAAAACCAAAACAATGAGCTTTGAGAGGCTAAATATACTATAGTATATAGAGTAAGGAATTCAATTAAATGTAAAATGCTGTTTTCATTTACAAACTTTATTTAAATTGCTTTTACATTTCGACCTTAATTTTTCTTGCATGATGGAAAAACAGGTTACATTATTTACATTTGAATTAAGATATGAACCATACAGCGTGGGAATGACCTGATAAAACATATAATGTCAAACTGATTTGTGATTTATGAAGAAAAATGTACTGGACAGGGACAGAGAAGAGCTTATTTAGTGGGAATGCTGATACAGCATTCCAACTATCTGTTATGCTACGCACGAAATTCTTTATTATTCCGCCGGGTTATTTTTTGCACCTCTTCTTCTCCCACATTCAACATCGCAGAAACTCAATGGCTATTACTTTTATCATTCATAACTTTCATAATTCCAGAGATACATCCCATAACACATCCCATTTTTAACATGGAAGTCAATGGAGAAACTCTTCAGACTTGAACAATCTTCATGCAACTTCAACTGCTAACTGCTCCTTCATACTTTCACTCAGAAACCTCATTCCAACTTTAAAATGTTACACATCTTTCTGACATTATTCGTGTAACACAACCTTTAAATCTGATTCTTACTTTTAGAGATATTAAACATTGTTCAGACCTTGGTAAAGAGGCCTTCTTCAGATTTAGAGTGTGTGATGTCACAGCTAGAGTGGAGGACAGATTTAATTTTGCCTTCATATTTTCTTTTAAACCTGCCATAATTCCCGAACCCTACATTCCTGAGACATCATTTTTCATGAGAAACGTAGGAAAACATCTCGTAGCTTGAAAAATTAAAAAAAATATTAAGCAAAATAATTATACAAAATGCCTCTTGAGGGCATGAAGTGACAAAAACGTTCAACATGTCTCCATAAAACCCCATTGTAAGTTCAGCCTCATCTTTCCCCACCACAGCAGCCGCACACCTTTAGTTAATCTGCCAAAAAGGCCACATTATTAACCCGAAAGTACACAAAAAGTACACTTCAGATGCTTTGAAATTTCACCGATATCTGTTACGGTTCTTCAACAAAACGTTCACATGTAAGAGGTTTATCTCTCATTCAGAACAATGAAAATGCTCTCCTCTCACTGATTACTGCACATCACCATGGAAACCTTTGATCTCTGGACACGTCTTAGCTCAAATATAAACACCTGTGTCATGGAACACGATGATGTCATAACTCCAAATGACATGCTCAGAGCAGCAGACTTCAGATAATGGTTAATGGTCCTGCCCTCAACAGCTCTACGTCAATTATGGGGTGTCATCATATACCGTTTCCATGGAAACGCATCCCTCGCCATAAAACACGATGTCGCTGTAACTCCAATGGACACGGTCCGATCGTCCCCCAAACTTCGCTTGTATATCACCGGTCCATGCCTCAACAGCTCTACGCCAAATCTGAGATCTCACCATAGGCTGTTGCCATGGAAACACATCCCTTGCCATAAAACACGATGTTGTCATGATACCTATATGCAAATGGTCTAAAACAGCACCAGACTTCAGATGACATTTAATGCTCCAGCCCTCAACATGTCTATGTGCCATTAGTGAGTTTTCCTCAAAAGCTGTTGCCATGGCAACGCATCCCTTGCAATAAAACATGATATTGCTATAATTCCTATGAACATTTTCAAAAAGTGCTAAAACTTCACATGTGTGCTAACAGTCCAGCCGTGAAGACATCTACGGGACAGTTTTGAGATTTCTTCAAATGCCGTTGCCATGGCAACACAATGCTCGCCATGAAACATGGTGTTCAGCCCAAAACTAAACAGGTTTGGTAACGATGCAGCCATCAACATATCTAAGCGTATTATGGGGTGTCATCAAATACCGTTGCCATGGCGACAGATCATTCGCCATCAAGTTAGTTCAATAGTTTGCAGTTCAAATATTCTGCTGCTTTTCCAAGCCTTTTTACTTTCTTTTCTTCTCTTATCACACATTCAAGCCCCCAGTGTTCATGTATCATTTCAATCTAAATTCTTCACTTTCTTCTTACACATTATATTTCAGCATAGCAATTCAGCGTCAGCTTTTCAGCATAAAGCATTCCCACTAGCAATTTCTTCAGGAATTGCATTCTCTAGTCTAGTTATATTATTACTCTAAACTAAAAATATGCCACTTTTAAATGATTTCCATCTAAAGCAAAGCTGGGAATATGAACAGAACGGGAGGGGAAGTCAATCGACCTTTTGTTTTTCAAATTATATTATTTTTCCACCTCAGTTATATTGGGGGTATTTAACATACACTAATATAACTAGAACAGAAAGTGTATCTGATTATCGGTTAAAACAACACTCAGAGGTCTGTTATTGTACAATAAAATCAAATATGTTTTATTACCTACCTGTGTGTTCAGTTGCTAAGCAACCTCTTACTTCCTTGTCAGTTTATAATTACTGTCCAGTGCAGGGTGGTACTTATAACACAATATACTTCTCTAAAGTCACAACATGTGATGTCACCAAGGCCATAACACCTCTCCCCTAGGTAACACACACGATTAGTGTTCTACTTCTTCAATAGCTTATT
Source organism: Trematomus bernacchii (assembly GCF_902827165.1). NCBI lineage: Eukaryota > Metazoa > Chordata > Actinopteri > Perciformes > Nototheniidae > Trematomus > Trematomus bernacchii. Next base: position 3,974,190 of record NW_022987708.1, read on the forward strand.
AATTACAGCACTATAGTCATTGTTTATTCATGCATGCATTTAATTACTTAATTTGACATAATATACAAGATCAGGGGAAAAACAAGTATCAGTACTGAAACCCAGTTACAGTAAGCATCTTACCTAATGTCATACATGCAGTCAACTAGTTACAGGCATAGGATTTAATGTTAGCCAAAAGGAGTTGGAAGAAAAAAGAATAAAGGCTGATGTTGATGACTTCATGAAGAAGTGTGGGATCTTTGGAGTTGTTGTTTTTATTGATCATTGCAAAACAACAAATCAACAACAAACTAAATCTATCTGATGAAAATCGTTTTTACGGACAAGGTTCAAGGTTCAAGGTTCAAGGTTCTTTATTGTCAAACTAACATAGCTACAGAGTAATTATGTCGTTGAAAATCTTATGTCACAGGCTTCTCCAACAGTGCATCACAATAATGTGTGTATCCTATATATTCTGTGTTCAGTTTAAAGTTGAACAGTTTTTATCTACCTGTATGTTTAATAGGTCTATGCTAATTAAAAGACACTGAGACATACACATAGTGAAACCTGAAACCAGCCAATTACATTAAGTGCCTAGCTCCGATCAGGAAGCAATTGAGTTGGGGGGGGGGGGTCTTCATTAGCAGACTCATTCCCCTGATGCTGCACAGATGCACCACAGAGACCTGCAGTTGCTTTATTTAATTGTGTCTGTCGAGCTTAGGAGAATGTCTTTAAATGTCCCACTGCAGTAGTATGGGATCATACACAGGAGGACACTCAGTGACCTTTGACCTGGAGATGAAGCAGCTGCTGCTGTGCACTTTCCGCACGCTATTGGATAGAAGCAAAATGTTTAAACTGCCCCAGAGGGTCTATGAAATATATTCATCAAATTGAGAATTACTATAGTTAGAATTATTAACAACCAAAACAAATCCTGCATCACTCTCTTATTCAGACAGCAATGATTATCGAATCAGCGTCTCTGTGAAAAACGAAATATATAATCTTAAACTGAGGACAAACTCAAATGCAAATGATTTGCAATCATAAAATTGTCAGCCCAAAGTGAATTCAATAGTGAATTTAGTTTGACCATCAGTCTAAATCCCATACTTGTTCTAATATAAATATACAACTATTCCTGATTTGTAAAGGCTGTAATCCAATTGTTGTCAGTAGCTCTGCACAATAAATTAGTTACATTTAAAAATCCTTCTTTAGTTAAATATAAGTGGAGGATTACAATGATTGATGAGGTTTTCCCTTTCCTGTAGTGTGTTCTATAGGTTTGTGTGCATGTAAATGGTCTGCAAAGGATAAAATCCCTGTGTTCCCTCCAGAGGGAGTTTCTCTCCCACACACTGCATCACTATGTAACACTAGCTCTTCTATTTGATAGCGCTCCAACACATTGTTTGTGATGTGGAATCGTATAACTAAAACAATGTAGCCTGTTGATCCATCCAGTGTGCATGTGAACAAACGAACTGCATTCAAATGGATCTGTGATAGAAAGCTCATCTGTCCCACAGTGAAAGTCTTCATCGACTGTTGATGCACAGGTTAGTATTCTCTGGGACTGCATTACACCTTCATCCCTGTGCCACGCTCCAGTGAGGAGAAAGAACATGTTTCACATCCAGCTGAAGACTAACGGAGGCTGGAATCCTTCTCTGAAGCTGTGAACTGAGCAGTGACGCACACCAGCTCTCCGGAGGCCGAGCGTGGAATTTGAGTCGGGGATAAAAGGAGGGGGGCACTCTCATACGAGATTATACCACACTAAGGTCTGCACCAGTGAATGTGGCGTAACCAGGCAACCCTGCCAAACCCACGTCAGCACCAAAACACGCTCAGGTAGAGTCTCACCTCTAGAAGGCATATTACTGAAAAGATAAACCTCCCAAACAAAACTAAAGATTAGTCAGAGAAATATTGTACTCCTTTCTGTAATTGCCAAAAAAGGAAGACTTCCTGTTTGGTTTCATCAACAACAGCATCAGATGTAAGCAGGTCTGGTTGTATAGTATCAGCAGTCGTTGTTTTCAGTTAGGCTTTTAAATTCAGGGGGCTCCTTACTATAGAGCCCAGGAATACATTTGTCAAATCATAATTAGTTCATTTATGTAACATTATATATATGTAACTAACTAATTGTGTTGAATAGGAATATGATACAATATCCAATAGAGCTACAATGATTCGACTACTGTCAGAAGACTATTTGATAATCTACCAAACGTTTGACTAATTTTCATGCAAATATGTCAGAAAATACTCTTTCCAGGCTCAGAAATATCATATTAAAGGTCCCATGTCATGCTTTTCTGGTTATTACCAGTCCCCTTGTGTGTTATGAAGGTTTTTCTGCATGTAAACGGTCTGCAAAGTAGAGATGGCAAATCCGGATCCTTTTACGGACTCGGAGTCTTCTGAGTCAGTCATTGAAGAGATCCGGATCATACGAGTCCTTTGAGTCATATGAGTCAGCATCACCAAGAGCGTAGAAATCCTACCGGTGAAACCGAATAGTTGTTGCATTTCACGAGCATATTAAACTGACGTTACATTAACCTCCGCTACACAGTGTATTTTGCTTTAATAAAAAATGTTGATCACGAAAAAAAAGGGTTATTTTGCGATTTGGCGAATCTGAGTCTGCTGTTGACTCCTGCATGACGACGAGTCTGCTGGATCTCTGGATCTGCTGCTATACGGCTCTGAGTCCGCACAAGTCTGCTATGTTTTGCACAGTGAGTCAGGATTTGCAAATCTCTGAGTCTGCTGTTGACTTGTGCACAATAGCCGCGGGAAGTAGGGGTGCTGGAGGCGGGGCTGCGAATGGTGTACATTTGAAAAACTTCATGTTACCGTTGAAATCTCTCCCCACTTTTGTCCGCACCCCTTAAGTAAAATGACTTCCCAGTTCCCGCGGCTATGCTCGTGCATGACGAGTCTGGATCTCTGGATCTGCTATACGGTTACGGCTCTGAGTCCGCACGAGTCTGCAGGAAGTTTCACTGATCCGCGTCCCCTGAGCCAAACGATAACTTCTGGCAGCTATCCTACTTGCTAAAGGCTAGGCAGATGGACTGGGGTACGTTGTAATGTGATTTTACATGTTATAAGGAGAGTAGCGAGTGACGCAATTTATAGTTTTAATTTGTACGTTAACAGGTGTAGGACTCAAAGGACTCGGGTTAATCGAGAGGGGAGACTCGTCACGACCAGCTCATTACTAGGATCCGGGTTAATGATCCGGATGAATCAGGATTCACCCATCTCTACTGCAAAGTCACAAACCCTCAAAGTACACCCTGTAGCGAGTAAAACTCTAACACAGAAAAGACCTGTCTATGCTGCCCCAGAATGCCTCGTTGGAGATTTCTCTTTTTCCATTAGTCCAAAATGGACCAATCCGCGGAGTTCCTCACACACCAGGACCTTTAGCGTACATTTTCAACTAACAGGGAGTCCCATTGACTTGCATAGAGCTCCCTGAACGCTGGTAATAGACGAGTTGGGATCGCGGAGAAATGCTCTCCGCAGACCCATTCTCACAGCGTTTATAAACCTTTTTCTTACTCATTATCAAGCCACATTTATTGTTTTTACTTCGGCTGTGAGTGTTTGTGTGTGCTCAGGATGAGTTTCGCGCTGTCTCGCTGTATCGCCGACCCGGAAACCACACCAGTAAGCCAGCTCACTGAGCAGCGAGCCTCGCAATGTCCCGACCAATCAGAGCACACTGGGCTCACAGGGAGGGGGGGCTGGAGCTCCAACAAGCCGTTTAGGACAGAGAGTGAATACACATACTTTACAGAGATGCTGTATGAGAAACCAATGTGAGTTTGGAAAATTGCACAATATAAATCTATTCTAGTATACCTCAACAATGGAATTATGATCAGTAGAAATGGCCACGACATGGGACCTTTAAAGTTATTAGCTAAATAATCAATTATAATACCTCACCTTGGACGTGAGAAAGTATGGATTTCAGTTTAAATAAATATTCTATTAATCTAGAGAAAAACGAATAAATAATGATTTATTTAAATCTTATCCTGGCAAATGTTCCCTTCTTTTCTGCTCATCCTGTTGAAGTAAATATATTTGGAATTTGGACAGACAAAACAAGACATCACCTTCAATTTTGAAAAACTACCATGGATGCTTTTCACCATTTCTGACATTTTAAAGAACAAAAAAAGATACAATCAGGACATGAATCGATAATTCAAGGTTCAAGGTTCTTTATTGTCAAACTAACATAGCTACAGAGTAATTATGTCGTTGAAAATCTTATGTCACAGGCTTCTCCAACAATGCAACATAATAATACAGATATTAAAAGTAATACAAAAAGAAAAATAGTTCTAAAATAAAGTGAGTATGTGGAATAGTGCAGTACGAGTCTATATACAAGTTATTGGAATGATATATATTAGATAGTAGATATATAATACTAAGTAGAAGATGAATGTTTTGAATGATAATTAAATCATTGGTAGGTTCAGCCATAATTCCTTGCGCTTAGGAAATCATAAACAAAGAAAATGTAATCATAAACAGTTGCAATCAATTAACTGAAAATCAATTAACTTATTCAGCTTCATATGTTTCCCAATCCAACACAATTGGTGCAAACTTATAACCTGAGCTGAGGTCATGGCTAGGTCAATCATTCCCATTGTTCCAAGTCGACCGACCAACCAATGTGGCCCTGAAGTGAAACTGTATTCTTTAATTTCCTATAACTTAGGTTAAATGTTTTAATTAATGTCCTCATTTATCTAGCAACATATTTGTAAACCTCCCTGATATTCTCTCAGTTCTTAGAAATACACTACCATGAAAATAGATAGAAGCCAACTCTTGGTATTCCTCTTTTGCATAACCATTTCACCAGGAGACTACATTACATTACATGTTACTTGTTAGACGCTTTTATCCAAAGCGACTTACATACTCAATACTGTGGGCAATCCCCACAGGAGCAATTTGGGGTGAAGTGTCTCAGGGACACAACGACATGCTGACTGCTAGGGATGGGTATCGTTAAGGTTTTAACGGTACTACTACTTTTATCGATACCGCTTATCGGTCCGGTCTTTTAACGGTACTCTTATCGGTTCTTTTGGAGAGAAAAATTAGGTAAACTAACTATATGTTGTATGTCAGGGACTACGGATGGAAATTAGCTCAAAGCTAAAATCCGGCATATTTACACTTGAAGCATTATTTGTCTAAAGTGTTCATTAATGTGCATTGTCCCTATTCAAATAAACAATTAAATGAAAATTAACAAATTCTGAACAAAACTAACATTGCTTTTTATTTAAATGAAATACATAATATTTCACATCAACAGAAACAACAACGTTTTAACAAATCATATTAAATAATCTGATGACAGAACTGTGAACAGAATGGCTGAAACTTTAACAAACTAAATAACTCAGTTACCTCTAATCATTAACCCATGTTTGAATCATTGAGTTAGCTCCGTGTGTTGCTGCTAGCATACATAATATACCTGACGTGGAAACGTTACTCGTGGATGGGGCTACAGAGCTACTAGAGAGACAGTCGAACCCGGTGCATTTCTCCGTCTGAACGTGGTGCACTTTTGCTAAATGTTTAGACAAACTGCTCGTGTTACCGCCCTGACATGCTAAACTCTTATTGCACTTTAGGCAACGAGCGAGACGGGTAAAGTTTAACCACACCTCGGAGCGCGTTCTCTCCGCCATCTCCTCCGTGTGTGTGTGTTGCTGCATGTAGCAGCTGCGTGTGTGTAAACTGCCCCGCCCCCTCGCACACAGGCGGGGGAGAGAGATCTCTCATCTGGATTGGAGAGATCGAAAATACAAAAAATGACGCATTTTGCAGTCTTTTTGCGTATTAGAAACGGAGTTGGCGACACTAAAACTGCAATATAATGTTTGTGTAGCAATAATACACATGACATATTTTTTAGATGTCTCCAGTACCGATAAAAAGACCGATAACGTCGGAGCTTAACGGTACCACGGTCTTTAATAATTCAGCCCCGGGGCCCGTTTAATACCGGGGCTCGGTACCCATCCCTACTGACTGCAGTGGGGTTTGAATCTATGACCCGCTGATCCGAACGTCAACGCACAACCCACTGCACCACACGACTATGCTCCAATTCAAACACTGAGTAAGTGCATTGAACAAATCAATGACTGGATGTGTCAGAACTTTCTCCAATTAAACAAAGATAAACCTGAGGTAATGGTTTTTGGAGCCAAGGCAGAACGTATAAAAGTTAGCGCTGAGCTTCAGTCTGCAATGTTCAAAACAACAGATAAAGCCAGAAATCTAGGTGTAGTCATGGACTCTGACCTGAGTTTCAACAGTCACATTAAAACAGTTACTAAATCAGCCTACCAGTGGCGGCCGGTCCATAGGGGCGCTAGGGGCGCCGCCCCACCTCTTCCCATATTGAAAAAAAAAAAAATAAATAATAATTAAAATTAAAATTAAAAAAAAAATATATGTTTAAAAAAATATATATGTTTTTATTTTTATTTTTAATGAACAAGGTAAATATTATATAATTGGTATCAGTAAAATGTATAATCTACAATAAAATCTCGTTTAAAATTGTGTTACGATGTCTAAAGTTACTGATAAGTCACATGTTTCCTGCCTGGCCTTGCCCATGCACCTTCTCTCGTCTGGGCGCTAAGAGAGGAGCCTTCAACCAGTGCAGCAGCAGCCACCAGCAGCTGACTGTTGCTATCTGTAACGTGTAAACTATGCCGCGAAAATATAATTTCAGCCAATCAGCGTCGTCAAAGATGACGGTCACCGGGCGCCAATGTCAGCGCCCAGTGCAGTCTGTGAGTAGTTTGGACAGTGACTCGTATCCGGTTGACGCAGTAGTTGATGAGGATGGCTTCGTGTGCAGGTGGAGTCTCCGGACCTCGGTCCCGGCCTAATTCTGTTCAAGAGCTAATCTCCAATCCTTTCGAAAGGAGAAGTTTGGCAGATAAATTGTTGCTTAAAGACCTTGCACCGGACCAACCCGATTTGAATATATCGCAGCAATCTCGTGAAAAAGACAAAATTTATACACGAGGCTTCACAAGTAGCTGGTACACAAGAAAGGCTTGGCTAGCTGGATGCAAACAGGTAAATGCTGTCTTTTGTTTCCCATGCTTGGATATCACTTTATATGTAGAGAGGAGGTTTCCCATGGTTGTTAGAAGTTTATTAATAAGTGGGCATTTATCACAGAAGTGATTGTTCTGTCTCCACGTTTGTTGCATTGTCTGTGATGTATTTTCCAACGGTTATAGCTCCTGTTCTGTCCCAGCAACACTACACGGTTTGCAGCTCCACCACATTTTTGGTTTATCTTCGGTGTCGCTTAAAATCTGCTTCCCATCGGACTAAAACCTCCACGTAATCTGAAGACAGATACTTGAAGTTATTTAAACCTTTTGAAACTTTATGTTCTTTCTTGCTCTAGCCTTGCCAGTTACATTGTACATAACACATATATTATCATTATGCTAACTGGTTGTTCGTGTTAGACGATGTAGCTTTTTCATTTCTGAGTTATTGCTATATGTAAATAAGCCTGTTTGTAAATAATCCTCAGAGAAACAAAGAAAAAACACAATTTATGACATTTTGTGCTGTGGTTATTTTTTTTAAATTGCATTTATTCACAGTTCAGTTTGAAATGCTGTAGTGACTTGTATTGAACCACTTAAATATTTATAATTAATGCTACTGAAAAGATGCTATTAATTTTATATCTCACATGCAGTTCACTGTAAAGCTACTTGGTGAAGGTGTTGGTTCATAAAACATGAACAGTTTTAAGAAAGAAAAAAACAGACCAGTTCTGAGAACACAAATTCCTGGTAAAGTAGTAGATGTTCAGGTTGATAAATAATATTTTCCACACTGAAGATTATGGAGGTATTGATCAGTCTTCTCATATTTTTAAGCCTCGATTTCTCCTTTCCCCCCCCCTCTAACATCACCAGAAGTCATCATTTAAGGGGTCATTTCTCGAAAAAAAATTCCGGGGGGAAACCCCCCGGGTAGGTCACTTACGGTACGTCAAGAGCCCCACCAAAAAAAAAGACCACCGGCCGCCACTGCAGCCTACTATCACCTAAAGAACATATCTAGGATTAAAAGACTAATGTCACAGCAGGATTTGGAAAAACTTGTCCATGCTTTTATCTTCAGTAGACTCGACTACTGTAATGGTGTCTTTACAGGTCTCACTAAAAAATCTATTAGAAAGCTGCAGCTGATTCAGAACGCTGCTGCTCGAGTCCTCACTGACACTAAGAAAGTGGATCACATCACTCCTGTTCTGAAGTCTTTACACTGGTTCCTCACTGACACTAATGCCCCTTTCACACCAACGCAACTCCTGTTCAAGCTCCGTGCTAGAGCTTTTCTGGTTCAGAACCGGTTCTTCGGTTTAGCGCCGGCTCTTTTCACACCGCTCAGAGCCCGACTGGTGCTGCCGCTGCTGCGTCATGACGTTACAGTTTACGTCGCTGAGTTTCTCCCCAACGCCGGAGCTCACCTCACAACAACAACGGGCCGGGGACTGCGTTGCTTTTAATCATACGAAGCCAGATTAAATTAAATAACGACTTCTCCAACCTTATACTTTTCTCCAGAGTGCCGTGGTTCATTGTTTATTAATGTGTTTCAGCGGCATTTACCGACCGCTGCAGTGCTGGCTGCTCTTCCACGAGTGTATTCTCCCGTTAGCTCCGGGTTAGCTCACACGGCTCTAAAGTATTCACTGTCTGACTGTCACACAAGCAGCTGATACATATCCCCAGTTCCCCTTAAGTGAATGGGTGTCAGTCTGAATTGACGCTGTTTGGCATCACAACGCTGTTATGAAAGTTTCTCTGGTATAACATGGGTGATGTTAGCATAGCAACCGAAGCTAAACTGACTACTTGCTAAGCAGTTTTCTACAGGCACTTTTTACCGACGTATTTTTCATTATGATTCTACTCGTGATAGTCGGACATGACAACCTGTGCAGCCCATGTATTGATTCCATCCGATAGCTGCTATAATAACAAACAAAACGTCTGCCTGCTCTCCACAATGATCAATAACAGCGAACGGATGGTCAAAGTAAGGTACAAATAAACAGAATCACACGAAGCCTGGTTAGTGTTGCCTGACTTTATAAAGTGTGTTTTTTTTAACAAGTGTGTGGTTGCGTTCAAGTCACTTTGCTCAGCACTACTGCTTGTTACAACTTTTATTTGCCGTACTCGCCTTAAGTGTTAGCTCAGGTTAATCTCGCCCCCCTCCGACGTAAGCGTGACGTATGCGGTTCTTGCTTCTAGACGGACAACTTTTTGGTGCTCGAAACGAACCGGATTCCGGAGCTATGACGCTGCTCCGCTGCGGTGTGAACAGGAAAACCCGGTGCTTTTCAAGCACCAGCACCGAACCGGCCCTGAAACACCGTTGGTGTGAAAGGGGTATAAGAAAGTGGATCACATCACTCCTGTTCTGAAGTCTTTACACTGGTTCCTGAAGTAAGAAGATATGATTCTACACTGTATTGAAGTAAACATATATTGTTTGAACGGGTTTTGATAATCACTTAGAAAAAGAATGTTATTCTCACTTTTAAATTCACTGACTTAGAGATTCTGTGTTTCACACACCAACATTGATCCTTATCACCACTAAGAGCCAGATGCTGTTTCTAAGTCGTTAAAGACATCGTAAAATAGGAAAAGATCCCCTGGAAAAGGTAGGGAGGGGAGATCGGGACGGAGATAAGAATTGACTTTTGACCTTAGGGGACTTTGGAATTTCAAGTCCTGGAGAGAACTATTGAACCCGGCCAGAAGCGAATCCAGCCAGTCAGGACGCTTGGAGGAGGTGGTCAGTTTAAACAGCTCCTCCCCAGGGCTTCTCTGATTCGCTTGGGAGAAAAGTGGGAAGGAAGAATCGACAAATCTCCGCCCCAAAGACAGATAGAAATACTGACGTTTGTGTGTGTAAAATTGCTTTTGGGTTTGGTGAGTTGGTTTGATCCCGATATCTGTGTCCGAATCGCATCACAGACCTGAAGTCCAATTTCTTTTTGGTTTGATGAGTTGGTTTGATCCCGATGCATTTATCCGAATCGCATCACAAATCTAAAAGCCCGGAGTACCCGGGGTACTCTGTATAACTTGTATATGTGTTTGGTTTCCTACTAGAAGTAAACTCAGATAATTTGTTATAACTTTGATTCCGGTGTTTTCAATTCCTTTCTTAATTTAATAGAGATCCAGCCTCATCCAACGAACGGCGCGTAGCAGAGGTATTCTACTCCAACAAGTGGTGACTCCCGACGTTTGTGAGCTGATCTCTAGAAAGGAACACCGATAGCCAGGGGACAGAATCCAGTCCAGGGGGGAGGACACAGAGATACTGTTGACAACTACACCAAGGCGCCATATACAAAAGGTGAGCAGACACCTGTTTTGATTATCAAAAATCTGTGATTGATTATACTAAAACATTTAGAGTTGTCAGCAGCGTTCTCAGTGTTTTTAGTCACGGTGGGAAATACAATACATATTCTAGTTAAATTAGATTATTAGTGCTTAGAGTCGGGTAGTTCAGTCCTTACCTAAGGCACAAAAGTGCTCATAAGAGGCGGGTATTCAGTCCCGTCCTATGACCCACTAACAACGAACGCTGTAACGCTGTAAAAGATGTATGGGGTAAATTCCCCGCAAGTCAAAATAACATTGATTAATGCGGTTAGCTTGCAGTGCGTCAATTAAAGACTGCAAAAGGTGTAAAAAAGGGTTGCATTCCCCGCAGATCATGATAAGATTGATTAATGCGGTTACCTTTCGTGGTGCTTTAAATGTATAAAATGTCTGTAATTGTTATATGGTGGGTGATAGAGGAGGAGAGAGACGCGACCTCCAACTAATTATTTGGAACGACCGTATCTCATCACAAAACTGTTGTGGGGATAATCAGGCTCATTAAACGTGACGATAAAGAGATTTTGTTGACTGAGTTTTTAACTCTTGACCTGAAGTCGCAATCACCGTGAGGAGATTGTAGAAGCCTACTTCTGGAAGTCACGCTATCTGTTGAAATAAACATCGCACAATAAAAATTTGCCTGAATGTGATATGATAAGGTATGAGAAGCTCTGTGTGATTTTTTTAAAGTCAAATCTGTGTAATACTTGAGAGACAGAGAGCAACGAGAAGGTGGTATAATGTCTGAGACCCTACCTCCACCCTAAGGAGATAAGGGCTCACAAATGCCACTTATGAGTATCCCATCTAATACTCCTAAAGGAAAACACATTGTTAGACCTGATATTCAGGGATAAGGAATGTTGGAAATAGTAATGGAAGATATTGAAAATCTTAAACTGGATCAACCAACCATGTTAGTGAACCCTGCTAATATGGAGCTAATACATGTAGAAAGACTAGCAGCAGCTCTGGCAAAGACAATAGGTCCTAGCATGCAAGCACAGAGCGGTAATATGATAAGGGCTATTGAACTGACCCTTTTTGGAAATGGGATTTTCCGTTACATAACGGAAGACTCAATTCAGGCCTTAAAGAATGCTTTACAAACAAGTCAGGGAGTGTTAAATGTGGAGCTATGTTGCTCAAAAGGGAACTTACACTTTTGGGAAGAGATCTCCCTTTCTCTGTCGTGAGGTGCTGCTGACTCAAAGCAGCATACAGGGTCAAAGACAGGCGTGACCTCTGGAGAGGAAGAAAATCTAAATCTGAACAGACCACAGAGCCCATTAAAAGGTTTTATGGCCTCTACACTGAGAGGAAGATCTGGAGATTGTAAGGAACTCTCCCTGAATATCCACCCCCACACCATTGAGGGGAAGAGTGTTCCTTTCACCAATAAACAAATCATCTCTTAACCAAGTCAGATTTCAAAATAGCCATACCTCAAGTTGTTAAGAAAAGAGGGAGATTCAAAAAGTTATCAATAATTGCCCAGTATATTAAATAAATACAAACAGACACGTATCAATATAAGTCAGATAATGTAGACGAGGTCAATCATGGAAGAAGGCTGACATTTAATGCCTGATATATAAGTAATAGTAATAATAAATATATAGCTGATATTAAATAACTGATGTATAAGGCTCGATATTTCTGAAAATAGGAACACCGTTAACGGCGTTCTATTTCAGTAAAAGGGGGAAAAGGATGGGATATACATCAGACAATATGTATGTGAGATTATTACGTTTTGAGGAGAAATTTATCAATTTAAAATACTAGTTATGGTATTTTTTGTTTTGTTTTATTTGTTGCTTTTAAGAGAAATTGATACATTTAAAATAATCTAGCTTTGGTTATTTTTTGTTTTGTTAGTTTGTTCCTTTTTTTGTTTTATTTTTATTTTTGTTCTATTTTTGATTTTTATTTTGATTTTTGATTTTGATTTTTGATTTTTATTTTTTGAGATGATTTCAAAACCATATTTCCAGCAACTTAAGGGCTTGGTATGAGACTTCTCCACACAGGCTGCTGACGTCAAAAGGGGGACCCGAGAAACACAAGGCCAACACAGCAGATTACGTCTGGTTGGAGGGGACCTCTCATGCCGTTCGCCTAGATGGAAAGGGAGACAACTGGTACCACTGGAGCCAGTCTGCGGTCGGGAAAAACACCTGCGAGGACCCTGGACGACATCAGGACAGAGTTGGCCCTCGTCGCGAGGACCCTGGACGACATCAGGACAGAGTTGGCCCTCGTCGCGAGGACCCTGGACGACATCAGAACAGATCTGGCTCTCGTCAAGGCAGTCGACCCAGGAGGCGCCATCAGCGGGCCGGAGGAGGAGGATCAGGACATCTCTCCAACAGTCGACCCAGGAGGCGCCATCAGCAGACCGGAGGAGGAGGATCGGGAGGACATCTCTCCAGCATCGACCCGGAAGCCGCCATCAGCGGGCCGGGGGAGGACAATCAGGCCACATCTCTCTAGCAGGCACCCCAGAAGCCGCCGTCAGCGGGCTGGGGGGACGAAGACATGGCAAACCAAGACGGCACAGGGAACTCCATTTCCCGCTGAAACAGGTTGATATAGCCGGTGTGGAACTTTGTCTGAACAATCCATTTTTTTTGAGGAACTTTCAACTTTATTTTTATATCCCATAATGTAAGGGATTTGTATTTTTTATTCTACAGAACTATGTGTTACCAAAAGAGGGAAAAGTATGATAATGTCTTTTCTGATTTCTGTGGCTACTTTTATTGCCATTTTGGTGACATGTGGTTGTTGTTGTGTGCCTTGTATCTGCTCACTGTGTGTTAGACTCATCAGTTCCACCATTGAGGGAAGAGTAAAGATGACTCAGCTGACAAGGACTTTGCTTTTTAGACATATTTTATTCTCCCTCCACTGTCATAAGAAGTTGTTGTTGTGGACTGTTCCTAAAGGTTTAAAGTGCTCTATATCCCAACTTCTGATGGGTTTATATAAATGTTGGGACAGACACAGTAAGAAGAAAATTGACAGTGGTAATGTTTCAAATGCTATATGTTGATCTCGTGAGGTGAGATCAAAAGAGGGATTGAAGTAAGAAGATATGATTCTACACTGTATTGAAGTAAACATATATTGTTTGAACGGGTTTTGATAATCACTTAGAAAAAGAATGTTATTCTCACTTTTAAATTCACTGACTTAGAGATTCTGTGTTTCACACACCAACATTGATCCTTATCACCACTAAGAGCCAGATGCTGTTTCTAAGTCGTTAAAGACATCGTAAAATAGGAAAAGATCCCCTGGAAAAGGTAGGGAGGGGAGATCGGGACGGAGATAAGAATTGACTTTTGACCTTAGGGGACTTTGGAATTTCAAGTCCTGGAGAGAACTATTGAACCCGGCCAGAAGCGAATCCAGCCAGTCAGGACGCTTGGAGGAGGTGGTCAGTTTAAACAGCTCCTCCCCAGGGCTTCTCTGATTCGCTTGGGAGAAAAGTGGGAAGGAAGAATCGACAAATCTCCGCCCCAAAGACAGATAGAAATACTGACGTTTGTGTGTGTAAAATTGCTTTTGGGTTTGGTGAGTTGGTTTGATCCCGATATCTGTGTCCGAATCGCATCACAGACCTGAAGTCCAATTTCTTTTTGGTTTGATGAGTTGGTTTGATCCCGATGCATTTATCCGAATCGCATCACAAATCTAAAAGCCCGGAGTACCCGGGGTACTCTGTATAACTTGTATATGTGTTTGGTTTCCTACTAGAAGTAAACTCAGATAATTTGTTATAACTTTGATTCCGGTGTTTTCAATTCCTTTCTTAATTTAATAGAGATCCAGCCTCATCCAACGAACGGCGCGTAGCAGAGGTATTCTACTCCAACATTCCTCACTGACACTAAGAAAGTGGATCACATCACTCCTGTTCTGAAGTCTTTACACTGGCTTCCTGTGTGTCAAAGAATTGATTTCAAAATATTGTTGCTGGTTTATAAAGCTTTGAATGGTTTAGGCCCAAAATACATGTCTGACCTCCTGCTAAATTATGAACCATCCAGAACTTTCAGGTCTTCAGGGACTGGTCAGCTTTCTGTCCCCGGAGTCAGAACTAAACATGGAGAAGCAGCGTTCAGTTATTATGCTCCAAATATCTGGAACAAACTCCCAGAAACCTGCAGGTCCGCTGCAACTCTTACTACTTTTAAATCCAGGCTGAAGACTTTTCTTTTTGCCGCTGCTTTTAATTGATATATTCATATCTTAAACTGCACTGTAACTTTTATTATCTTTGCTTTTTATCTTTTCTTTTAAATTAGTGTTTTTAAATGTCATTTTATATCGTTGCTTTTAAATGAGTGTTTTTAGATATCATTTTTTTATAATAATGTTTCTTAATGCTCTTAATGTCTTTCATTTTTGTAAAGCACTTTGAATTGCCTTGTGTTGAAAGGTGCTTTATAAATAAACATGCCTTGCCTTGCCTTTTGTAAGCCCACCTGTCACATATGCTGCTTTAAACAGTGCATACAGATAACTCCGTATTTAAAGCTGAAATACTGTATCTTACATATCAAATCACACAGGCGACATGTACAAATTATGAAAATACATAATGTATTTTACACATATTGTACTTGCTTCTTTTTTACATAAGCAATTACTGTCCATCGCTAAAAGCTGATTGGTGTGATCTGTGTGCTGATAGGCTACTCACCTGCCCTTCGTTTCCGGCTGAGTTTATGTTTTTTCGAAGTCCAAACAGGAAAGTAGAACCCGGTTAAATAAATAATGTTCTCTAGCGGTGTGAAATCCAAAGTTTCTCGTCGGAGAAGAGGAGCATGGTCCTGGAGAGAAACACGGAGAGAGCAAGCTGTTGGGGGCGGGGCTCTGCTGCAGCCCGCTGCCGGAGCCCAGCCTGCAGTTCATCTGCACATTACACCCACCTGTTATTTTACTTCATGGGAAACACCTGGTAGGTATGGAAGCATTTGGGGGACTACATTAAAATCATAATGTAATCTGACAAAAGTAATTTCGTTTCTCGCTTACATGTGCATTAATTAGGTGAACATTTAAAATCAATCATGCAATCTGCATTTTGAAAAGTGGGAAAGTCCATAAATGAATTGCATTTTCATTTATTACAAGTTTGATTGTTGTCAACCATAAATTTGGACTTTGAAAACCTCAAATCCTTTTTCATTTTCATTTTGTCAGAAAATGCTCATGCTACTAGTGACAATTCAAATTGCATTGCCCAATTCATGTATTGTAATGTATTTTCAAAAAGCTAAGATAAGATAATATAAGATAAGATACCGATATCCAAAATCGGGAATTTATTTTGTTGCAGCAGCATGTAATACATGTATTGCAAATAATTAGAAATAAAAAAAGAGTATAAAATAAACAATTATACAATATAAACATCTCATAATAAAAGATAAAACAAAATGAAAAGAGTGAAAATATGTAAACTATCTGACACTAAAACACTATTGATGGGCTGAATTACAGCTAGCTAACACAATATAGAAGTTGGATAGTATTTACAATGACAATATTCAATGAAATATAGATGCTACCTTTAGATTGAATTCAGACTGCCAATGCTAAACTTCTTTTATTACAATTTTGTTAATATAAACTAAAGTGAATACAAGCCTCAATATTTTTCAATACTTATTTAGGAACAGTATGTTACCTATACAAATAAAACAAGTATCAATTAACGCTCTCTTAAGACAAATATCAATAGAAATACAAATTAATTTCCAAATACTTTTATTACCCAGACATGTTTAAGCATGTTGTAGTGTTCACAAAGACATTGTTGGGCCCTGAAGTCGTCATCATTTAAATGAGGTTGTATCTTTATTTATTTGTTATATATCTCTAGGAAGTGATATCTCATTCAACTAAAATGTTCACCCCAAGTTTATTTACCCTTAGCATAGTTCGGTTTTGCCCCCAGAGAACAAATGTAATCAGTATCCTGTTAAATCCTGTAAATAGAGTTACAGTGATCCAACCTACCACAGTTCAATCTCCACTTAGTGTACATGCTTCATCTGCTGAAATTGCACTGCTCATGCAAAATTATATTGAAATCAATTGAAGTTCCCTGCAGTTATTCCTGTGCCACCTTCCCTGTGATCCTGTATGTCTCTGTGGGCCCCGGCTCTCCACCGATCAGCTGGGTCTCCTGGCTCTCTGGCTTCTCCAGCAAATCTATATATAGTTAACATAATTAGAGACAAACATTTGAACGTCTGGCATGTCAACCCAGTCTCCTAAAAGTTGTAGGAAACTTCATTCTCGATGATGTTGCGAGGGAAACTCGTTTTTTTCTGGGAAAACAGTTGTCGTTGTAAACGTAAAAAAACATCCAAAAAAACAACAAACCGACTTTGTTACATTTAGTCAAAGATCATGTGTAGTATTAACCCTGCTGTTCGCGGTCAAATTTGAGCGGTCCTGTTTTAACTGCTATTACATTAACACAAAAACCATTAATCATCACCAAATTTCATTTAACACCCTTTCAAACTGTAAATATTGTATCAGACTACTGGTATACATGAAAAACTGCAGTAAATATACAAAGAATAGACACTGAACATGTATTGCGTGTGCCAGGTGTGATCCATGTGGGGGGATGGGCACATAAGAGCGGGAAATGTGTCAAATTGTTCTGTGTGTTTGTGTGTGCCAGGTGTGATTCACATGGGGGGATGGGCACATAAGGGGGGGGAACACATCTTGAGTATGTGTGTGTGTGCGTGTGTGTGTGCGTGTGTGTGTGTGTGTGTGTGTGTGTGTGTGTGTGTGTGTGTGTGTGTGTGTGTGTGTGTGTGTGTGTGTGTGTGTGTGTGTGTGTGTGTGTGTGTGTGTGTGTGTGTGGTGTGTGTGGTGTGTGTGTGTGCGTGGTGTGTGGTGTGTGTTTTATCTGAGCCGGATGGTTACTAATTCCTTTTCTTTACGGCGGTCATTTTTGACCGGGAACACCATGGGTGTTACAAAGTTGACTAAATCATCCAAAATTCAATGAAAGTGGTGATCAGCAATTTTACATGTTCAAATGTCTACTGTGAAGGATATCATAAAGCCTTAATGCAATCGAATGTAAAACTAAAAAGTTATGATTGATGAAAGTAGTCAATCGGTCAGATTTGACCCGAAGACAACAGGAGGGTTAAAATAAGTATGTTTATTTTGTGACTTCATTTGATGACGTAAGTCAGTGGTTCCCAACTTCTTTTGTCTCGTGTCCTTGAGCTGTTATTATTCACCTAAAATATATGTGTTAAACCCTCTGTAAGCGTTACAACTGCTCCTCAGATGAATATCACTTGTATAACTCACCCTTAATACAATTGCTTTTAAACTTGACATTTACACATTTTGTCAGTGAAAAAGAATAATATTAAGACTCACTTCTAGCAGTTTCAACATCTTTTGTTAAGACTAAAGCTTTAACCTGTTAAGCACCAAGCCTGTTTTTCATGTTTCAGGCTCGAAAATGACATGCCCAAAACAAATGACTACAACTTAACTTCTAGACCAAGGTACGTTTTAACCGCTTGTTTTTTAGTTCTAATTGAAACTAATAATAAAACAGAAACGGGTCATTTTTTTGTTTTTCAATTTTGCCCCAAAACCAAAAAAACGAAATTCAGCTCGTTTTTTCGTTTTTCTGTTCTTACTGTTAAAACAAGTATACCACTCAATGTTTCGTTTCCATAGGTGGGTGGGTCTCCAGTGCCTCCTTGCTTCTGATTGGCTAGTTTGCCATATGCTTGCGCTGTACTCTTCAAAATAAAGGTTCATACTCTTTGCCTAGACAGTGCAGTGCGTGTTTGCACGAATATACATTGAATATATGGCTACATGCAAAACATACAGAAGACAGTCTGTCCGTGTGTGGGTGCGTATGTGTGTGCGCGTCTGTCGGTCTGTTGGTCTGTCTGTCTGTCTCGCGATCTGTCTATCTGGCTGTCTGTCTTGCACTGTCATGAATCCCTATCTTATAAAGTATGAGTATCTCTCTGTTTGATGTTACTGACACTGCTGAATTGATGCGGCCGTATTTCCCGTTTGCGTGGTCAAGTCAGCATCGAGGTTTTTTTCTTCAAATCTATATTAAAATAGCTTGGAGGTTGAGGATTGATAAATACTATTTAGAGTACTTTTACTGTGTAGGCTACTCTGTCAAACTCCCCTCTTGAGTACAATAATGCATGTTTTCTGCTATCTTTGATGAGAGATAAAATGATGTTCTGCCATCAATTCTTAATGAGAGTGATACTGTTTGACTCAGTATACTAATTTAACTACACCAACAAGTACTTTTTCAGGTATTCTTTTTCAAATTCCCCTCCTTAGTACAAGAATGCATCTTAAATAAAAATGTGTCATTAGACTTATATTGTTATTGTTGGATTGTTGGAGTATTTTAAGAGGATATGGTAGACATGATATCAGCACTACTTCCAGTCAGTACTCCAGCAGCAGCTTGTACCCCTTGGGAAATCTTCAGAGAATATCCTGCATAGCTGGTCTATCCTTCAGCAAAGTGACACACCCTGTCACTCTTGTTGGCCTCTTATGATGATGCTGTCTTAACCTTTAGCAGCCAGCGCCACCATTTGGTAGAGCACATTTTGTGTTTTGATATCTTGTTGAAAAATAAATAAAAAAGTGTAACTCCATCTGAATCAGCCAGCTCTATCGTTTTGGTTGACATGTTATGCACAAAACAACCTCTAGATGTCACTGTGGTTCGAACAGAAAGCCCTTCAGCTAGCTTCCACTGAGAAAGTTGGCATGCTAAAAATCACTCCTGAAGAAATCACTATTTTTTGTCAACTTTTGTAAGGTAACCATATCATTTTTGACATATTTTAGTGTCAGAGCACTTACTGAACAGAATTATATAACTTGATGCACAAAACATTTTTGTAACAAGGGTGTAATTACTTTTTTGAAAATATGCTCAACCAACTGGTCGAATTGGCCTTTTATGGTAAACTAGCAATATGACTTTTTCAGAGTTTCAGAGATGTTTTCCAATAAAATATGGTAAATAAATAGCTAGATTCATGGTAATATTACTAAATCTAGTACTGCCTTATGAGTCTCAGAGTGAAAGAGCGATAATAATTTATATAGCACCTTTCATGCATGAAATGCAGCCCAAAGTTGCACACAGATGAGCAAGTTAGGCCAACACAGGATATAGACATTTGCTGTTAGGCCAGTTGTTTGTTGTTAGGCCAAACTTTTTATAATGAAAAACACTTTCCATGACTTTTTTCCATTTCTTTTTTGTTTTACAATAATAATTTATTATTTTTTATGAATATATCTGGTTGTATATATTGCTCATCTTCCATAAAAGAAAAAAATGTATTTGAGTTTGTGTTTTATTTGAGTTTGATGCATACAAATACTGTACTATATGATGATTGTTGACCAGCTCGACCAGTTGGTAGAGGCTCATAAAAACAAAACTGTGTGGTCAGTAAAAAAAATAAAAATGGTTTGTGGTTATTTGTCCTATTTGATAAAAAAATGCAAAGAAATAATTTGTCCATAGATTTCTTCTTGGTCTGGCAATTAAAGGGTTAAAATATGATTATTTCTCTGCCCCTAGTTCGTTCCTCGCAGATTCTTCAGTCTCATCAGCCTCATCTTTCCATCTGTCCCAGTCAACGCATCAGCCTCCAGCACACATTCAGTGTCTGACTCCATAGAGATATTGTCCTGATGCTGTACAAGGGTGATGCCCCATGATCAAAAAATGACCCCTGTAGAGTCTGAGTGCCACTGACCTCTACATGTCACTTGTTAGTTGCTTTTACCTTAAAGCGACTACACTCAATACTGTAGACAATCCTCACAGGAGCTATTTGGGGTGAAGCCCAGGGACACAACGACATGTTGACTGCAGTGGAGATTGAACCAGTCCCCCCTGATCCAAAGATCAACGCACGATCAGCCACAGCCTCCCTAGCCATATTATGTCTGTCATTAATAACCCCTTATAACAATTTTCTTTCCTTTCTTCGCTTTACTCTTCTCTTGACTGAATTAAAAAGTCCAGTCTTTAAGTAATATTTGAAGTCCTTTTCCTGCACCTTTTTAAGGCTATGTTTGCAATATGTATTCAAAGGTCACTTATTTAAATAAATCAATATCTGAGGTTAGCAAACAGATACTGCCTTTATCTAGAGAGCCAATGACACCCATGAAGAATTGCAAATCTTTTCATCTGCTGTATTAATAAAATTGCCATGTGTTTTCAAATTGAAAATAAGGCACTGTCAGCCCAGAACATTATCAGGGATGCAAACTTGTCAGGCGAAATTCGCCGTTTTGAATCCAAAATAGGTCGTTTGTGTGATTCATGTAGATCTGCAATAAAAATATTTTCGGGGTATGGGGGGGGGTCTGGGACCCGGAATAATCTGCGGCCGCGAGCTGTTATGTGCCATCATGACACGCATGGTGTTCTTTTTTTATATATTATAATGCAGCGCGAGCTGTGTGCTCGAGTCTTCCTGCCTGTCGGCTCTGCTCATGGATGTATAATAAGGCTCTGCCGCTCCGCTATGATGGTCTAGCTTAATTAGCTACATTACCTACGGGTGCGTTCGTTAATATTAACTGTGCGGTCCGGAGTCACTGTGGCACAGACTGGACCGCTGGTGAACCGCTGGTGAACAGCTGTTAGAACGGGCCGTTCAGGTGTTCAGAGCAGAGCTCCCTGTCGGAGCGGCAGAGCGTGATGTGCACTGAAAAGGTTTTCTGTCGCAATATTATCGTTGAGCTAGCTAACTAGCATACATTGTCACTATCTGCTAACGTTAGCTTCAGCCTTAGTTTTATAAACCGAGGTGGTATAAGTATAGATCTTGTACTTGAGTAAAAGTAGAAGCACTCAGATCTTGTACTTGAGTAAAAGTAGAAGTACCAGAGTGTAGGAACAATCCTGCAATCAAAATGTTCCTCAAATAAAAGTACAAAAGTATTATCATCAAAATATAGTTAAAATAGCTACAGTAAAAGTAGAAGTACTCAGATCTTGTACTTGAGTAAAAGTAGAAGTACTCAGGTCTTGTACTTGAGTAAAAGTAGAACTTAATGGATTGATCCATTTCAGAATAATATATATGCAGTGGCGACTGGTCATTAGGGGCAGGTGGGGCACAGCCCCACCTAGTGTCAGCAGAAAGTATTACAAATAATGATTACAAAAAATGCAAAAAATAAATAAAAACATATATAAAATATATTTTAAGATCATGTTTAATCATCTGATTCGTCTGTACATTGCTGTTTTAGTCTGTGTTCTTCTAATTAGTGTGTCTACAGTCACAGTGTGTGCCTATTGAGCTGTTTAGAGCCATGTGGGACAAAACCTGATCATGCCCCTCCCTCTCACTGTGAAGTGAACGGTGACTGTAAAAACTACACTGCGCATGCTCAGAGTATTTTCCTATTTAATGTGTGTGGCAAAAAAATAATGACCATAGGGGCACTGAACTGCCATCCCCACCATACGTCATCTCACATCATTCAGAGCTGATTGGCTGTAAGTAGTGTGCCGCGAAAAGTGTGGTGTGTGAAGAGGAGACGAGAGAGCTGCAGTGACGTGTCCTAAAACCAGGAAGTAAGCTGCGCATGGCTTCCCTCGACAAAAAAGCAATGAGATTTCTCCAGAGGATTTTAGAAAATAGCTCGAAATAAGATCTGTGGGAAACGTACCTGTTAGATAAATGCACGTTTTGTTCAGCCGGATAATATCCACATGTCTACCCTACTTTTATAAATTTGTAATCATAAATCTATCGATTAGATTTATGATAGACTTTTGAAACTACAAGAAGATAAGGAGGACTTTTACAAAAAAGTTATAGAAATTTTTGTCCAGAAGGATAGGCAAATGGACTTCATCTTCAAGTCAAGGTAAGACCGCAATTTTATTGAAAATGGGATCTTACTAAGAGAGAACAATTCAATATTTAAATGATAAAATTACATTTTTTGGGTATCCTTTTGTTGAACTGTCTGTTTAAAATGAATCGAAGAATCAGACAAAAAAAGCTTTTGAAAATAATATTATATTTTGGTTTAGGTCAAAATATAATATTTGTAAACCTGAAGAGTCAGTGCCAGTGCCTCACCAGCCATGAACCTCACTGCACGTCACTGCAGAAGCTTATATATAGACATCTACGTTTTTTGTGCCCCACCACTTTTGTACATATAAAAACGCCACTGTATATATGATATGTTTTATAATGATTGATCATTAAAGTGTTCTCAAAGCTGGTAAAGGTGCAGCTAGTTTGAATGACTTTGTATACTGCAGTGTAGCTTGTGAATTTACTCCAGGTGGAACTAAAGTCTGATTTAACACTTGATTATATTTCACATCATTCATCCAAATCTGTAAAGTAACTAAAGGTATTAAATACATGTAGTGTCAAAGTACACCATTTACCTCTGAACTGTAGAGGAGAAGAAGAACAAAGTAGCAAAACATTGAAATACATAAATAAAGTACAAGTATCTCAAAATTGTACCCAAGTATAGTACTTGTTGAGTTTATGAACTTAGTTACTTTACACCACTGGCTATACAGATAGAAAGACTAAGCCTTGCACAGAGGCATGAAAATACATTTTCAAAATGCTCAACAGTGCTGCCAAAATTATAAA
Source organism: Trematomus bernacchii (assembly GCF_902827165.1). Taxonomy (NCBI): domain Eukaryota; kingdom Metazoa; phylum Chordata; class Actinopteri; order Perciformes; family Nototheniidae; genus Trematomus; species Trematomus bernacchii. The sequence continues at coordinate 3,997,444 of NW_022987708.1, forward strand.
CTGACTGCTACACAATTAAAATAAATGCTTTTATACATTTCTATTAGATGTGACTCTTTGGCGTTTCTGTTATTATTAACACTGCTGCTTTAGTTGTTCTGACTGCTAACATCCTCTGTTATTCCTCATTTTAAAGCCGATATTCCGTGGGGTTGGGGGGCTCGGATCCTTGTCACCTTTTTCATACCTGATGAGTTTGCTTCCCTGATTATACAAAATATATATATATTTTAAAAGGGACCCGTAAGGCTTAATCAATGTTATATATATATAGATCTTTATATAATATCAATATTATAATAAACTTCAACCAAAGTCAATTTCAGGAGTGGTGTTTGACACAGTTTACGTTCAATTTCAACTATTCAACCTTTTTAAATAATGTACTTTCATTTAGAAAAGGTTTTTCTGAGAAAAATGTACTAACAAATTGAAAAATACAAGTTTAATAGGACAATGTGGATTTATTTTCTCTCACCTTGTAATTACACAATCAAATAATCTATAATACGGCTTTGGACTTCACTCACCAAACTTCTTTTTTTTTTAATGTTTTGCATTTGTACTATTTTGTAGTCATTTTGGACAAATATCTTTCGAACTAAAAATATCCTATGATTGCATATGGTGTGAATATGTATACCCTGCTCACTCCGTATTATTTTAGGTACAATTTATATTTTAAATGTAATGAAAAAGCCAACTCAATAGTGTGTTAAAAATAGACTTTAGGATATTGTAAAACAAAAAACTGATAATCTATTCTTAACCCTCCTTTATCTTCACATTTGCTTTACACCCTCTATCCTTGGTGGTCATTTTGACCCCAGGAGTTTAAAGCTCAAGAAAATGATCATATTCAAAATTGTTACCAAAATGTACGTTTCAAGTACTTTATGTCTCTTAGTTGACTATCTAAATATCCATTTAAATAAAACACTACTAGCCATTTTCATTACATTAGCAGCACTAAACTTACCCTGTTTTTCACGTGGGGAGCGGGACCAAGATAACTTTCCATTTTTGGAAAGTAATGTTTCTGCTTGTGTTTGACAGACAACAGGAGCATCTGCATGGGGTATTCAGGGTGGACAATTTGATAGAGGATTTCTCTGAAAGTACAAAATAAAAGTATTTTATAGTCTTTGCGCTAGTAGTCTAACTACTGAGTCCAAAATGATCAGTCTTCGAACTTAAAAGTATTTGTATTGCTCGTCACATATAGCAGCAAGACAGGCATTGTTGTACCGGGACTTTGACAGGAGAGTATCAAGAAGTACACAGTAAAAGTATTTCATAGTATTTCGGATAGTTGTAACTACAACTGATTCCAACTTCATCAGTCTTATGAAAAACGTATGGCCAAAAATAATGTTATCGCTCATCAAAGATAGTAGAAGCTTGTCATTTTTGCACTGTGTAAAGGCAAAGAGTTAGAACCTTTATTTTTGAAGAGTACAGCGCAAGCATAGGGCAAACTAGCCAATAATCAGAAGCAAGGAGGCACTGGAGACCCACCCACCTATGGAAACGAAACATTGAGTGGTATACTTGTTTTAACAGTAAGAACAGAAAAACGAAAAAACGAGCTGAATTTCCGTTTTTTGGTTTTGGGGCAAAATTGAAAAACAAAAAAACGACCCGTTTCTGTTTTATTATTAGTTTCAATTAGAACTAAAAAACAAACGGTTAAAACGTACCATGGTCCTTCTAAAAGGGTTATATGAATAATTTCTTTTATCAAAGCAAGGTTACATCTGTGAGTTGGATGTAGAAGTGTCAGAATCAATATAGATGTTTTTTATTTTAAAGAAAATTCAGATTTTACATAGTAAAAAACTGTAAATTATAGTGTCCGTCCAAAAATTCTTTTTTTACTTATAGTGAAAACTACCCTTGGATGATGGGTTAGTAGACTAAAAGCTTTAGGAATCCAAAGTACAACATATAATAAGTACCCTGTATCAAGATTGATGCAAAACAAGTGACGTTTGACCTTTTTAGAGAGGTTTAGCCAAAACCACTCCACCTCTGAGGTGATTTGGGTGAAAATGTTTTTTTTTTCATATCTCTGACCCCCCTTGGTCGATTTTGATGGTTGACACCTCTTTCTGACCGTTAGAGCCAATAGAATCGAAGGGGGAGGCCCCCACACACACTCGTTGTGAAAACAAACGGTGGGGGCTTCCCGCATGCAGGTTTGCACCAGAGTGAAGCGATCTCTCGCTCTGACATTTGGAAACGAAAAAGCAGTTTTATTGCTTATGGATTATAGATTATTATATGTGTTCCCCCCCCCCTTATGTGGCCAATCCCCCCCATGCGAATCACACCTGGCACACACAAATACACACACACAGAACAATTTGACACATTTCCCGCTCTTATGTGCCCATCCCCCCACATGGATCACACCTGGCACACGCAATACATGTTCAGTGTCTATTCTTTGTATATTTACTGCAGTTTTTCATGTATACCAGTAGTCTGATACAATATGTACAGTTTGAAAGGGTGTTAAATGAAATTTGGTGATGATTAATGGTTTTTGTGTTAATGTAATAGCAGTTAAAACAGGACCGGTCAAATTTGACCGCGAACACCAAAGTAAGGGGGGGGGGGGGGGGGGGTGGAAACGAACAACACTGTATTGACACACAGTTTTGTTTATAGGAAAGATAAATAAATGTCTGTGTTTTTATTAAAAATGTTTAATTGAGAACTGGATTTCTAATAAATAATAAATATTACACACCTGTTTGTTGAATGTCTCCTGAATTGTTTCTTTTGTGCTTGTGAGAGGGTGCATAGAGGAAGATGATGGTGAAAACATACAGGTTCCACATGCCGTAGACCCCTGTGAGGAAAGCACTGTGGACCTGCAGAGTGTAGGCCCCCCAGAGCCAGTGCCCATCACTGACCTGGTGAAACACAGAACATTTGGAATCATCGTTAACAGCCAAAACAATAGTTATATTGATCATTTGAGGAGCAGCACTTACTTGATTTAGGATGAAGAAGATAACCGTTATGGCTGCACATGCTAGAGTTACCAGCATCAAAAACTTGAACCTGAAGATCATACCCTGTAAAACCAGCAATAAATGGAAAAACAGCCAACACATGGTTTTATCTATTTGTTTTCAGATATGAAATTGAGCTGGACAGACCTTATATCGCAGTCTCCTAGCCTCGGGCATTGCAGGAAGTTGCTGTATCTTCCCGCCAATGTTCCTGAACACACAACGCACCATGCCACACAAAGAGAGGAAATACAGACAAACAGAAGTCCCTGCCACGAGGATGAAGGTTATCTGTGAGGACAGTCAAGGAAAAGCCTGGGTGACAGAGGGGAACACATTTAACCCACGTTTACCTCAAAGGCTTTTACATTTCAAAATATTTCATTATTTTGGCACAAATGATGGTGTAGGAGTCGGGAGGGCTGATAATTTATTCCGGCAAATTACTCAGACCTACTAATTAACCTAACAGAAGTTATTGAGTCTATGTAAGTTTACTGCTTGGCTCAGATCCACCAACGTCAGCAAGATCTCACCTCTACTAACTCCTGGAGAACCAGGTTCAATTAACTGCTGTTTCAATTCAGACGACCCGCTGAATCTGATCCCGAAGGATATTGATATCAGTAAATGAGGTGTGGCCCTATACTAAGTGTGAGTGTGGCAGTGTGCAATCTTACCTTTTAAGCAGGAGAGGAGAGTGCAGATGTCTTTTAAGTTGTCCCAATCCAAAAGGTGGGATCAGTTTATTTGAAGAAAAATGTGTCCACACTTTTACTGGGTTTCTACCTTCTCTCTTTTCAACAAGATAATCCTACAAAACATATCATGCTGTGATCATGTTCTAATATGCAACCCGAAATTCTACCTAAAGACACCTCCTCCATACCCATATTTGTGGAAACTGGGCATGGCCTCTGATGTACAGAACTGGACATGACCAGACATATGCTATGGCTATGGCATAAGACACACCTACTCTGCAGGACTTGCAAAATATTATTCTCGGCTATGACATAACCGGGGCCTCAGTGTATTTATCCTTAAGTCAGGAGCCCCCTCCCTGTGTACTGCTGTGAGGAAAGAGGGAAGAAACTGTCTCCTCTCTTATCAGTGACACCCATAAACCATTATAAGCCTTACACTCAATTAAACAAACCACTTGTGTTTTGTTTATACTGTAAATATAGAAAATCATAAAATATGAAGCATTTTCATTTTGGGTTATACAAGAATATAATTGATTATATTTGATTATAACTAACTTTCGTTTTAAGTATTCAACCTAATATGGAGATCTCAACAATGGCAAGGGGGTGAGTTTGTTTTTTCCTAATTTAGATAATTCAACCTCAGCTTCGATAATGAGTTTATTATAAAGAGTGCAGCAAAAATACAGACACTATGACCCTTAATGACAAAAACTGAAATAAAACCGATTAGAACCATACATTTAAAACTCAGTACAGAATTTAAATATGCAATTTATTATAATATAATATAATAATAATAATATAAAAGTTAAATTATTTCTACAGTATGATGAGTTCGATGTGCTAAATGTGATAAATCATAATTATCATTACGGTATGTGTTTTTTCCCACCTAAAAAAATGACAGTGAAACTATGTTAAGCTACTAGTATTAAAAGGATTTACATTTTGAAGAAATGAATGAATATTTGGTAGTTAGGGTCAGGATTGATGTTGGTTAGAAGATTTAACTCTGTGAAAGTGGAAAATAATTGTATAATATGGTGGTTTTGTGACGGTGACATTTTTTACGTTAAATGATCAGTCATATATCATCATTAATGATAAATCAGACTAACTTTATTAATGTGAGGCACAGCGGTTAAGATAGTTCTTATAAATATGTGAAGTATAAATAAGAGAAGGATACTGAAATATTCGTCCCGATTTCTGATGCCCAAACACTGTAGAAAGGGTTGTTCAAATGAACCCCCCTTTATATTAAAAAGCACATTAATATTGGAAGAAAGATAATACCAGAACACAAGAGATATTATCCAAATTCATCACCTTTCACTCAGGTCAAATACGAGGAGAATGGATGAGCCGAACATCACCAGCCCGACCTGCCACCAGTACGCCGACAGACGGTTCCTCTGACTCTGGTCCTGCAGAGATTGTCATGAAAGGAAATGTCATGCCTGGCAAGAAAGTATTGAAAACAAGTGCAGCAGAGAAGAAGAAGAAGGGGCTAACCATGAGGTGTTCACCACAGAAGATGATCCAGAAACAGAAGAGAGTGGCGTAGAAGACGCCCTGTTGAGCGTCTTCTAACAGCAGCATCCAGGTCCAATCACAGCCCAGAGACAGCCACTCCACCGGAACATTCAGGATCGTCATGGAGACGCCCAGAGCCAGAATCACCCTGTGCAAGGCAAATGTAATGACTTACATCTGCTCTTTACAACAAGTGACCTTCTGCTGCAGGCAGTGTTGACCTGCTTCTACCTGGCTGATCATGCACTTCAGACATGTTCCTTTCCCATGCTCTCAAAATGCCCCCCAGAACAAAACATACTACTAGACAGCATGTGATGGTTTACCTGTGGTTTTAAATCTGCACAGAGTGACTCAATAGCGTGGCCTGGCTTGCACTCAGAGTTTCAACATTAGAGCACTAGAGCCGTGTTATATCACCCTTTTTCAGTCTGCCATACAATATCTGAAGCGACAGGGGTGGTGTTCAATATAAAACATTTTTGTAACCAATTTACCAATACAATTTAAAATAATTCAATGAAACTCAACTAATTGCTATAATCTATGTGTGTTTTTTTTAATCATGTCTTTTTGGATTTCGTTTTTATATTATTGTAGACATGACTTTTGAAAGTATTTTTGGGGTATTTAATTATATTTTTCCTAGAGACATCTGCTATGATAATTTTACGTTTAACAACATCACTTCTCATAATGTTACTTTTTATTACATTTATTTTTAAGACAGTGTTTTATTTTTACCATAAGGTGTTACTGCGTTAATATTGAAGACGTTTGGGTTGACTGTCCATAATGTTACAATGTAACAGCAGTTAGTTTGATATAAATACATCTAGGCTACTTTGACATTGGCTCATACTTTTCCAGAAGGACTGGAGGTCTCGCCAGGAGGCCGATCCTGTGCCAGTACCAAACGGATGCCACAAATATCCAGGGAGTGAACACCGTCTTCATGCTGATCCACACTTTAGTAAAGCCTCCATTCTGGTGGATGCCCTGAGAGAAGAGGGACATCAAATGTTTGAATGCAACACATGTAAGATTCAAGATTTAACTCAAACTAAACACATAATGTCAGTTTAATTATAAGAACTAAACTCACCACGAGATTGATGTCTTTTATTTCTCCAATTCCAACATTTACTGTGTCATTTACCGGCAAGCGAAGGTTGATCAAGAAATATTTGTGGGCCACACTTCCCAGTTGCATGATTGGTATGGGGTCACAGTGATAAAAGCGTCCTTCGTTTTCATAAGTCTGCAAAACAATATATTCTTACAGGTCACCAGGCAAAAATAATGATTTGCTGGTATTTAAAGGTCTCCTATTATACTATTTTTAGGCATATATTATAGGTCTCAGATATATAAAAAACATGTCTATGAAGTGTTTTGCTCAAAATACCAAACAGATCACCCATTCTAGCCATGACTCATAGCCCTCTATTTCAGCCCTGTTGCTGCCATGATTAAACCCCATATCATGTTCCAAACCACATCAAGGATTATTTCTGAAACGTTATGGAGCTCAAATGCTTTTTCTCTTGCGGGTGAGTTCGAGTGAGTTCCTTTTATATCTGGCTTCTTTACAAATATTTTCTCCAGTACTGAGTGTTAGCAATGCCAATGCTAATGTAAACAAAGATCATATTACGTCCAAAACGTCACGCATTGTTTCTGATACAGCAACGTTTCTGATAGTGCCGTGTGTGTAAAGCCAGCCCACATTTCAGATATTACTTCATATCGGTGGATAATGGATCCGCTCCGTTGTTCCCCCGTTTTTAGAGATTTGGGTACGGAGGAAAAGAGAGAGGGTTGTATTTTCGGACACTTTGTGAGTCTACTGACACACCGGGGACACATATTTATGTATAAAAGACATCAAAAAGTGCATTTTGCATGATAGGAGACCTTTAATATTTGTAACCGTATCACTGATATGAAGAAATCTCTCAGTCGTTGGTCAACCAGAGAGCTTACTATTTTTGGCAGAGTACAAAGTGCATTTTGAATGATAGGAGACCTTTAATGCAGACGTTCAGGTTTACCTTAGGGACTGAAAACGTGCACCTGAGGGGCCTCTGCTCTACTGAGTGACGCGCTGTGGTCCACTCAGATTTCAGATCATCCCTGGGTGCCAGGCCAGCATCAATAGTGATGATGACGTCCTCTTCTATATAGGCAGACAGGGAGACGTCTTCATTCACCACAAGATATGATGGCATGAATCTGTACTATTTTCATTTCTGATAACTTACCAATCTGATTGATCATTTTGAATGCAATGTCAAACTGCAGAACAGCCAGCATGAACTGGAACCAGGGGCTCATCTGGGTGTTGGGGAGGGGTATGTGCACAGCGAAAACGATGTCGTTGGCATCCAGTGTTTTTGCCAGAGGCTCGTCGAAACTATTGACCTGCTGGCAACGGTTCGATCCCCACGGCATGAGCCAGCCATGCACCCTATGGCGATTTATACATTTAGTGGCCAAGTAGCGAATGGCACTGGTGGGACTGGGAGCTATGGGAAAGTGGAATAATATGTCAGAGACTTGCGGACATTTGGTGTTTATTGTACTCATTTAGTCAATTAGCTTTGTCTGTAACTTTCTTCTACTGTACTGTAAATTCACCAAAAGTGTTTAAATGTAACATCTTAGATAACTTGTGATACAAAAGAAAATAATGTAAGAATTTAACCGTGGAAATATCACAGTTGTGATAGCTCTTATTTTATTCCCATTTTGAATCCCACAATGTTATGAATTAAAGTGTGATATCCTGAATTCCCTCAATTGTACAACCGTTGACTAATTTGTCACCAAAACTAAACAAGAATTGTATTTTAAACATGATTTGTCATATATGTACGCAACTTACAGAGCTCAGTTTTCAACAGAGTAAATATTACGGTAATATCTAATAGTTTAAGATTTACATTTTTCCCCTTAAGTACAGACAAAATAAAGCTTTATTTTTTGTATTTTGCCAAAAAAGCCACTTGGGTAACTTTCCAGAAGTACAATTTCTTCTTTCAACATTTAAATAAACAAGCAATAAATCTCACTTACCAATTAATGCCCCAACCATGATGGAAAGAACTTGGAAACCAAGAATAACAAATCCCAAGAAAAACAATTTCTTAGTGCTCATGTTCTCTATTACTGCTCCTGACATTTGAAAGAGTATTTGGTCAAGTGAAGCACGTGCCTGCCGTCCCTGAAGGCTAAGAGCTGCTCTGCTGCTCGTCTACCTGCTCACACACACTGATCCTCTGTGGAGCCAGAGTGAGAGCAGAGAGGGGAGGGGGAGGTTTGATAAGGTTTCGCATGATTAGAACACAAAACAATTGTCTATAAAACGTGATTCCTTTATTGCTTAAAGAATACAACTTTGTAGGATAGGCGAGTGAATGTGTATCACATCAACGTCACTTGTCTTTACACTGAGGATTGACCACAGTCACAATGCAAATGTTTCATACTGCACCCGGAGAGATGGGAAATAACAAATTCAGCCTGGATATCAAAGCATCTTACAGAGTCATATGTTAATAATCCTTAACATTGTTTATACTGACCTGGAGCCAGCAGCGAGAATCACAGTAGCACCTACACCTTTAAAAAACACTACCTCCGGCTGTTAGTCTATCTTTGGTTCTATGAGACAAAAATATACCGTTTCTGAAAGGTGTAGCTATGTAGCAATACTGTGGGTGGTTCAAGGTAGAAAGTAAAGAAACATAACGTTATCTTAATGGCCTAAAAATTAACCAATGACAATTTCATTTCTCTATTTAACCAAAATAAATCCTATATTCACAACCCCTCAAATGAACCTCTTTTGAACCAATGTATCAACAAGGGGGTAAAGAAAACACTTTCTGCCAAGTGACCATCAAACCACATGATAGGAGAAATCCACTGCTCTGAAACCATTCAAAAGCAGTTCTCCTACACCACCAAAAGTGATTAAGTACAACTGATAACATAATCAAGCTATCTGGTGCAGTACCTGAAGGAGAGAAACACTTTTCTGCATTATCACCAAAAATCACTGACATATCCCAGGCAATGTCTGCCTTCTGTTTCCACAACACATCCAGAAATCTACAACGCACAACATAATATCCAGAAATAATTAAACAGAAGAAGGGAAAAAGTAGGGAAGATGAGACTGATTTAACACTTCATTCACAGCCTCTCAGTCCAAATCATCATGGTGTCTGAATGTGTGGCAATCTTGGAATCCCCCTTCATTTTTCTTTTCAGTGTTCATTCCAATGTGCATTATCCATGTTGCACTGATGTACAGCGGCGGTCTGACCCGCCTCACGTCTCTGCCGACGACAGCACTGGGGGGGATTTGGGTGCCGCCGCTGTCCCAGGAAGGAGTTCAGATGTGTAGAACGGCATCCTGGGTTCACATGTCTTCCTCATCGTCTTCATCCTGAGATGACCCGGCCTGCTGGGCGGCGCTGGCGGATGCAGCCGCCATCTGCGCCTGCTGGGCCGCCTGCTGCATCTGGAGCCACTCCTGCTGGGCGAGCTCCGCCTGCTGCTGCCGCGCCTGAGGAGCACAGAGAGGCATGAGACAAGAGGACACTGCTGAGTGATTAGGGGATAACAAAGAATCACAATAGCCGCTTTCACACCAAGTACTTTGCCGTACTTAGTGCCCAGCACTTAGTGCCCCCACGGAACTAAGTACAGATCGCGTTCACACCGGAATAAATTCCCTGAGGGAAGATTACGCAAATGAGCCGCTGACGTCACTTCGTCTTCTTCTGCTTTGGGTTTACTGGCAGGCCGCAAACAACTTCACGGCGTATACTGCCACCCGAAGTCCCCGGCCGGGAGTCCCCGGAGTTGGGGACTGGCTTCAGTAGAAGCTGCTGGGACTCCCAGCAGCTTCTACTGAAGCCTTCAGAGTAAATCGCCAGAACGCCGACACCTCCTCATCAGTCCACCGCTCCCATGTTTTCTTTTGTGTTGCCATAAGTTATTCTCTCTCCGTTGGTGTTCAGTTGTAAATATAGATAAGTGTCTCAATTATGTAAAGACAGCATATGACCACACCTCTTTTACATATGTTTGGCTTTTATCACATACTGTCTTATGCATTTCCTCTTGACTTACACACTAAGATAGTAATCTTACAATATACCACATGTTATCAATGTTACTGCAGGCATTGAAACATATTGCATTAAACCATACACTTATTTCCTACCCCAGATCTACATTGGACCATGCACAATAAAATGGAGATCCACAGCATGGATTTGGAATCCTACCTTGGCAAACAGTTCCTGCTGTTGTCTGAGCAGCTCTTCCTCCGGGATCCCCAGGTTCTCCAGTCGAGAGCTGGCCTTCCTCCTCTTCAGAGCCACAGTTTTACACTCCTGCAGGACGTCCTTCACCTCCGTGATGTATGATGCGAAACCAAGGCTCTCTAGGGCTGTGGTGTGAAAACGAGACGAAACCGAAATGATTACTCTGTGGTTTAAAATGCAAGACAGGGAGACACACACACACCCTCTTGTGTCCATCAATACAGTAGACAGATGTTGATGTGCAGAGACAGAGCAGGACTCACCATTGATAACATGCTCAGGAGAGATGGTCTTCTTGTCGGACTTGTTGCATATTTCATTGGCTTCTGAGGATATGAGGTGTATGAACTCGGTGCAGCAGTTAACCACCAGCTCCCTGGCGTCGTTAGCCACCCGGACGTTAGGGAGAACTTCCTTGATCATCTTGTTGATAGCTGCTCTGGGGATGGTGAGGTCGTCGTCGTTTCCAGAGGAAGAAGCCATCGTGGCAGGCGAAAATAAACACAAACCAGCGAAATTAAAGCTCTTGACTGAAAAGTAAAAACACTAGCAGTCAAATGCAGGTTTCCTTGAGTTTCTGGAGTGTAATGGCCTTGTCAAGGCAACGTCAACATGAATTGAAATGTCATCAAGAAAATAAATCGTTTCCTCAACGTTAGCCGGTTGGCTATCTTGCTAACTAAGCTAAAGAGCGAATTTAACGGGGTGCAGTTTCTGCACAGCTGTTACACGGAATGTGACAGATAATTAAAGGTCCAAGAAACGTTGAAACAAAAATAAAAGAACGCATAAAACGTTAATACTAGGGGAGAAAATGCCTAGCTAGTCTAGCTAGCTAGTAGCTGTGGTCCCTGTCGCAAGAAAGCCGCAACCCAGAAGACAAGCGAAAGCGGAGTCTGAGAGCATGGCTAATGCTAGGCTAACAATGAACTGCCCCGGCCAGGTCTAACTAAATAGTTGACTGGGTAGAGACAACTACTAAAATAAAGTGGCCATAAAACTGCAGGCTACTGTTCCATGCATCGATCTAGTGGGTCAAACATGTCAACCAATCGTAAAGCTTTCAGCAGTTAATTTAACATTTTGTATGCTGGGTAACGTTAGCTTTTTAACCGGATACAACGTCAATGCCGGATACTATTTCTTCTTCGTGAGTATTTGTTGGCGTCTGACAAACCATCCCGGAGGCAAGACTGCCACCGCCTGACGGGAGTGTGGAACAAGGGTTTGTGCAGGGAGATGTTATCTAGATTAGGCCTATTTTAGCTAAACCAGGCTGTTGATAATTTCACAGTTTATCTTGCCTGCTGTTTGCCCTTAGAGTCCTCACAGTAAAGTGTTGAGGTACTTTCCCTTCCTTATTAACAGAATAGTGTGTTTCTCTTGATGTTGTATTTAATGCAATGAAATAGTACTTGTTCTTGTGTTTGCTACAGTGTGTAAATATTTCTTGTTGGATGCTGGTCTATTTTATATAATGACAGTGAAATTTTAATCTCAATACTCCTGCCATACTGAATGTCTCAGCTTAATCCAAGTTTAATGGAATTTGTAGGTGCATAATTGTTTGTTTTGCCAGGTTTGTCCAGAACATCCCCCTGCATTCCAAATATTCCGAAAGGAAACATTACTATAGTAAAGCTATACTTTACTGTCACAATGGTAACTATAATCAGACCAGATAACATAGGAAATAAGTGCAATTAGACTATAGTGGCAATAGTCAAGGATAACTTAATTAGAAGCTTAACAGTCTTTACATTTGTCAATAAAAAAACGACAACTAATTTAATAACTCATGAAAAGCGGTACAGATACATTTGCTGGCCTTTTGATTGAAACAAATTGGAGACGTTGAAGAAAATAAATGAATAATTGTAGAACTCAAATGGCTGTGTGCATGTTTCGAAGTAAGCCAAAAGTAATCACTCAGTAATGGAATTTGTTAATTTCAATGTAATCTGACCCAACCCTGTTTATTTCCTTCTCTTCTGATGGCATTTGTATATTGCCAATTGCTAGATACTGACAAATGATCCATCACTGTTTTTTATATATATATATATATATATATATATTCCTCTCATAGAATGTAAAAACGTTCATGATTGGCTTTCATATTTTATTTGCTCAATATATTCATTGTTTAAGCATTTCACCACAAAGACAACTTGGAGCAAAAAAATAGGCTTCACATTTTATGCTGGAAAATACCTTAATGACTTTATCTCATAAAAAATAATAAAGATGAGACTGTATGGGTTAGTTGCTCTTATCAGTTTCCATGGCAAAGCTCTTTCGACTTCTCCAGCGCAGAAGTTTGAGGAAGTTCAGACTGGCATTGAAGACCTTCTCGTGTTCAAACACCATCTTGTAAAACGTGTCGATTGGGAGGTCACCATTGGGGTCAGCATATTTAAGTGTGGTCATGGGGGTGTAAAGTGTGTTTGTCTGATGATGGAAAGATGGATTCTCCATGGTGATGATCTTGAGAGTATGCTGGGAGGAAGAACACAGAGCAAACATTAAGCAGTCCACACAATGCAGGAATTAATCTCAGAAGCAACAAATGATTAGGTGAAGAATGCTAACGTACCTCTGCTACATCTTCAGCAGTCCGCCCGAGGCTTTCAAAGATTTGATTGTAGTTCTTTAGGTAGATGTTTGTGAACATATCAGCTGTAATTGTGTCAGCCTTGCTGAGGTCAGTCTTCATGCCTTCATCATAGACTTTACGCTCAAACTCTGTTATCACTGGACCTGTCTCTATTAGGGAAATACTGGGAAAAAGAAAAAGAAGAAATGTATGAACATAATCATACCCATCCCAGTAGTAATACTACAGAGGTAATATTACTTTTATTTGGGGATGCATTAATCAAACTTTTTCAGTCCTGAATCCGTAGATACTTCGGCTTAGTGCATTGGCCCACAACCGAGTAGCTTCCTGACCCGATAATAGTGGTAAACTGTATGCCTGGAAGTGACTGGGATAATTCATTTATGTCTAAAGCAACACCGGGCTTAACTTGAAGGGCACATATTCTGCTCATTTTCAGGTTCATATTAGTATTAGTGTCTCTACTGGGACATGTCTCCATGCTTTAATGTTCAAAAAGCTCTTTATATTTCTCATACTGCCTGTGTTGCAGCATCTCTTTTCATCCTCTGTCTGAAACCAGAGCCCTGAGAAACTCCCTCAACACAGGGATTTTAGCTTTTGCAGGCCATTTACATGCACACAAACCTATAGAACACACTACAGAAAGGAAAACCAATAGGGCCTCTTTAAACATTGGTTATCTAACTTTTTAAGATTAGGGTTAGGATTTTTAAATAACAATAAAATGTAAGTGCACCAGGTTGTTGTCTATTAAAGTGACTGTATCCAATTCCAAATCGGCCCATTTGTCAATAATACCCAATCCAGATATTTGCCTTGTATCGGCTCATCTCGATTTTTAATGTAATGTATTTATTTGAATCCACCCTGCACAGCTATTTTATAACCCTCACCCTTAAATATAAGCTTACTGAAGGGTCTGCTGTGTTAGGACTTGCCACACCGGGGTGTGCTGAGGTTTTTTGCAAAGACATACTTGGCATATTTCCTCTGATAAGACAATTGTTGGTCTGGTTGTGTAATATAAGTGTGCAGATATTTCAACATACTGTAGGAAGATGCTGGTTGGCAGGCATTTACATGTTAGTTCTGATCCTTATCCTATCTTCATAAGCACATTTTGGATTGAAGGAGAAACAAGCTGAACATAAAACGAGCAGAATATGCAGTCTGTGTCTTGCAGAAGCAGAGTCAAATAAGTAACATCTTACTTGAGATTGAACCTCAGGGCTTGTACTGGCTTTCACAAAAGCCTTCCACTGCATTGAATAACATTCCTAAAAACAGAGTAAGCCCAGTAAGAAGAGTGTTTTGTTGCTTAAACAAATGCTCTCATGATAAACAGATTTGACCATCCTCACCCTGAATTCCCATGACGCTGCTTATTAACACAATATGGCCTTTTTTCCTCCTCTTCATGTCGGGTAGGATTTCCTTCAGCAGCCGCACAAACCCAAAGAAGTTGGTGTCCATGACAGTCTTCATCTCATCGATGGACTGACACTCGATTGGTCCAATCAGACCCATCCCAGCATTACTGACTGTGACAGAAAACCAATGTGAGTACTGTATAATTGTTATGTTTAAAAAAAATATATGATGCAGTTGCAGAATTTCTATATTTTGTGACCAAAAGGTGCGCTTAGGACGTCCACTCTGCGCTGCGGCAGGCTGTCCACACAGGCTCTGATGGAGTCCCCGTCACACACGTCCAACTGTTTGATGGCCAGGGTCCGGCCCAGAGTCCGGCCTGCTGCCTCCACCATGAGGTTCCTCATGTATTACATTACAGTACAGTCACAGTAAAACATACAGTTATTGCAAGTTTAGAGAAAGCTGGTCTTAAATGTGGACATTTTACCCACAGTGGCGGAGCTGGGGGGTGGCTGGGGGTGGCCGTGGCCACTCCCAGCTGAATCCTGGCCACCCTATTGGTCACCCCAAACACCCTCACCACGGGGGCCCAAACAATTTTAGAACATTAAGAAAAAAATGTTTAAGTAACCTTTCATCATTCATCAAGAATTAACATTAATAGGACGTTATATCGATAATGTAATCACTAAACTTACAATTCATTTAACATATTTTCTTCCAAAAGTTAATTATCCAAAGCCTCTGTACACCCCCTTCTATTTACATGTAATGGTTTGGTCCTGCCTCCAAACGTGGTGCAGCACCCACTTTCTAGCAGAGAGTGAGAGCATGTGAGGAGCAGGGATGCTAGTACTTACGTGTGTAGTATACCATGTCTCAACGACTTACAAAGTCAGGCTTTCAAAAGAGAAAAGAAAGGAGAGAAAGACAAGAGAGAGGGACTAAAGGGCGACAGTAATATATATATATATCAAAACAAAAAGCTAACATCTAATTTCAATTACACATTTCAAATACAGTATTTTTCCACATATTTAAAGGGGACCTATCATGCAAAATGCACTTTTGTACGTCTTTTATACATGAATATGTGTCCCCGGTGTGTCAGGGAACTCACCAAGTGTCAGAAAACACAACCCTCTCTCTTTTCCTCCATACCCAAATCTCTAAAAACGGGGCTGCAACGGATCTGATACAGACTGATACAGACTTGAAAATTCTCTGACGTCAGGAACGAGGAGCTCCACCTATATGGCCAACTCTCCACCTATCAGGGGAATGAGAGGTTGCCGTGGCATGGTAACAGCATGGTAATCCCACTTCTGACAACAACCTTTTTTGGGTAGGCAGTGGCTCAGTCTGTAGGGACTTGGTCTTGGAACCGAAGGGTCGCCGGTTCACGTCCCGATCGTACCAAAAAAATGTGAGCTGGTAGCTGGAGAGGTGCCAGTTCACCTCCAAGGCCACTGCCGAGGTGCCCTTGAGCAAGGCACTTAACTCCTATCTGCATGTGGTTGTGTGTGTGCATGTATATCCTTTGTGTTTGTGCATGTATATCCTCCCCTGTGTGTGTAATGTGTGTAAACACAACAGAGTGGGGAAAGACATTTCCCTGTAAGGGATTAATAAAGTGTTTCTTCTTCTTCTTCTAACAGCATGGTAACATGACGCTCGTGCCTCGCCCCCCTCCTTTGCAGGGGGGCGTGGTCAGCTGCAGCTCATGCAAAGACAGGGCTGGAGGAGAGCAAAATAGAACTAAATGAGGCATGGCTAAAATGCATGATCTGTTTGGTATTTTGAAAAAAAAAACTTCACAGACATGTTTTATATAGGTACAATATATTATTCAAATATAGCATGATAGGTCCACTTTAAGTTATATTTATTTGGATTTATGCATTCGTGTTGAGAATGTTCCATTCAAAAATGTTATTATTAAAAAGGCATGTACACCATAAAAGATGGCTATTGAGATCTATTGTCAGGAAAGTTAGTCTTATATCAAATAGTGAATTCTACTGCAGCAGAATGTTGCACGTCTGCACAGTGTTGTATTTTCACAGCTCAGTGTCAGTAAATATTGTGCGGTTAGTACTGGACTACAAGATAGATGCAAGCCTGTACATGTAGAGTTATTTAAAGCATAAATGAGTCGGTTGGGTTCTGGAGGTGTGGTTACAGCAATTGTGCTTGGTTGGCGTGGCCTGGGCCTGGTGGTGGGGCCCAATGTGATATCTTTTCATGGGATTTCCCTGGCGGCGCCCCTGGTTGTGTGAGTGTATGGCCAGAGGGCAGGACCTATAAACACATTTACTACCCAATAGCATTGTGAGGCTGAACAAAAGGACCTTTTGACTATGTAAATGTAGTCTTTTAAAAAACCAAAACATTTACTGACTTTTTTTGGATAGCTTAAGGTAATGTTGTAAAATTACAACCGGGGGCCTTACAGGGTTAAGGGCTATTGTTTATTGTTATTTACTTAAGATGTTTATTCTTAACCAATCATTTAATTAAAAAACTCTTATTTAAATTATGTGTGTGTGTCTCTGTATTCCTGATGATACACTGAGCTCATAGGGCTGCTGATCACCATAAGCTAAACAGTCTGTATATTGCACTACATTTGTATAATGTAAGCTTCGTTGATACTTTGCCTGCGGGAATACGAAAAAAATAGTTAGATATACTGAATATTATTTGATCTATTCCACCACTTAACCCCAAACAATGTAGAGGTGTGTTGTACAGTAGGTGCCTTAAATAACCCCTTATTTTCTAGTGAGATGTATTTTTATGTTCATATACTGTAATAGTGATTTCAATGCCACCCCAAAATGATCACTGGTTCCATCCTGGCCACCCCACTGAAAATGTCCTGGCTCCGCCACTGTTTACCCATGAACCTTTTCTTCTCATCTTTCTCGATGCGGGCAGCCAAGGCGAGGCCGATCCCGGAGGAGCAACCTGTGATGAGCACCACCTTCTGGGTCATCGTGCCGGTCTGCAGCGAGGAGGAGGATGAAGGAAAACAAAAGACGGGAGGCACTTTTAAACACCGCGGCGCTCCTTAATCCACAGCTCTGCACTGCAAATCAGCAGAAACCCTGAGCACATTACCATGCTGATGCTAGGGAGGATTTAGACTCAACGGAACAACTTGAATGTGACAGTAGATCAACTGTAAGACTTGATAGAAAAAAGCATGTGTTCTTGATTTAATGAAGTAAATGCAGAAAATACATATTTTTCAAATCTTTATTAAAATTCAGAATTTCTTTGAAAGATACGCTGAAAATGGGAAATGTTACCTTTAAATGTACATTCTTTTTGTCACAAACAGAAATGCAATTGTGATTTTTCTCAGCTCATCTCAAATGTAAATGTAAAAGTGTAAAATGTCCATACGGCCACACGGAACCTGGGAGGAATAGTGCATGATGTTTTTTTAATGGATTGTAAACAGTATACATGATCTTAACAGATAGGACAGGATGAAAACAAGCTGCAACAAAAATGACAGAAATGTTCCTAGCAAAGGTTTGATTTAATATATCTTTGATGCAGTGAATGATATAGTAATCTATGCATCAGATATTAAAAGGTTATATCTTTATTGCAGTTAAAACGCCCCTCCAACCACGCAGAACATCCTTTCAAAGCTCACAGCACCTTAAAGGTTGATTATTCTTTCAAGTTTGACGATACATGCGAAGTAGTGAATCTTTGTAAGTATACTGCAGCTATTTCTTAGCTTTTTTCCACTATTGCTTTCTGAGACGTGCTTTAGTGCACTCCAGAGGATCTTTCTCCCACATCTTGGAGTCCCAGGCGAGGAACCAGCCGGTGAAGTAGAGTGGCTCCTCCCCCTGTTTGATGATGCTGATGGGGACTCCTTCTCGGCCAGAGGGATCCGCCTTCACATAGTCTTTAGCTGAAAGAAAAAAGGATTCATCTCTGTACAAATTCTCTTGTTTCCTTTCTATTTATCATCAAGAGCTCTGTTTGTCTTACCAATCGTGGGTGATCCCTTTTTCTCTGTTTCATTGGCTTGTTTTCCAACCCAAACAAAGATCTGGTGGGAGAAAGAACCAAAGAGATTTAGCCAAAAGATAACAAATACAAATGAGACCTGCGAGAAATGACACTGAATTTCTATCAAAAGGGAAGGCAGCATACCTGATTCCAGGTGTCCAGAATCATGACATCATCGGGTAGCATATCAATCTGTGAGTACTCACCGGGCACCTCCTCCGCCTAAATATTGAGAAGTGGGTGTTACAAAGTGGCAGTTTTTCATTGGTAGGAAAATATGTAAAAATAAAAGCACGCACGCGTGTATCTGCCCAAAGTCAATTCACTATCTCGCAATATTAATGAAAGTTAAACATTAGAGTTTCCGCCTGTGTGAGCCATAATGTTTGTTTAGCCATTGTTGATTATTTCAAATGTTATCTTTTTTTTTTACACCACACACCATTGTAATATGTCACTATCTGCAATTGTCACATGGGTGTGGTTTAAGGTATTGAGTCCACCGGAGTTGTGTGCCGGGCTTGTGTGATGCACAAAGAGTGTGATTTGGTTCAGTTTCTTTTAGTTGGTCTTGCTGTAATTGTTTGTTTCGTTTTCTTATTAAGTTGGATGGAACAAGAACCAAACTTAGCCTCTTAAGGGTCTTAATTCAATAGGGATTTTCTCGCTACACCGCCCATAATTTAGATTCTCGCCAAAATGCAATTGGCTTTTCTTTGGCCATGCTACACGTTTCATCCAAATATTATGAAAATCTGGTCAAAGTTTTCAGTTATCCTGCTGACATCAATCAAACAAATCAACAAAGTGACTTTCTTTGCAGAGGTAATAAATAACCTGTCCTTATTGAATGAAACAGAAGATCATTTAGTTGCTCACTATCAGCCTGCCAGTCTTGTTTGAACAGCCGAACAGTCTTGGATGCCTGACCATCTTCTGCAGGGACTTGGAGGTCTGGTACTGCTTCTTCCCACCCAGTGCGGACCAGAAACCATCTGACAACAAGAAGAAAACCACAGTTTTCCACAGGAAATATTTGACACATATACCCTGCAGAGATTAAAGCTCTTTCTTCAGCACTCACTCGGCTCGTTGGTCTCCTCAACCACAGTGGCAGTTCCTCCAAGCATGGTGGCAACATGCCGAGCTGCTCCCATCTCCTCCGGGGCCGCCCCCTTACCCTTCCACAGGAACAGGGAATCAGGCGTCTTCAGCACAAACACATCGTTGGTGTTCAGGGAGGAGGCAGTGGGCTCCACCTGGGTCAGAGAAACACAAAGAGAGGGAGGAAGGTGAGAATCCTTTCAGCCTTAGTTTAACATTTCACATTTAACGTGATGAAAGTAGCTGACCTCAACAGCCCGGGTGGCTTTGGTGGAGCTCAGGCGGATATGGAAGAGTCGCGTGCAGCCAGGCTTGCTCTCGCCACCTTCGCGGGACGTCCCACCCAGGTGGACCACTAGAGGCTTTTCCTTGAACATGCTCACAAGATGAGGGGGTTCCTGGCCCTGAGTGACACGAACCTGCCAAGACCCAGCAGCAGCTTAGCCTTAATAACTACTCATTTACTCAAGTTACTGAAGTACAACACGTAGGAACTTTACTTGAGTATTTTCATTTTGTGCTACTTTATGCTTTTACTCAACTACATTTTTTTGACAAATGTTATACTTTTTACTGTATTTATTTTCATATATTTAGTTGCTAGTTATTTTTCATATTTTTCTTAATAATACAAAATATAATTCAAATGATGCATTATCAAGTATTGCTATAGGTTAAGCAACCTTGACGTAAAAAAATTATTTAAGATAAACCTCACCCTTTCAAGTGCAACATTGAAGTGATGAACACATGAATGCACCAATAATTCTAATAAAAATATGAATATGTTAATTAAAAGGGCCGTTCTGCATAACGAGTACTGGTACTTTTGGAACTTGAAGTATATTTTGATGCTATTACTTTTTGATATTTTGAATTCAGGAATGCTTGTAAGTGAGTATTTTAACACTGCAGTATTGATTTTAGTGAAATAAATAACCTGAGCACTTCTTCCATCTCTGCTTGAATGACAGCAGCAAGTTATTAAATAAGATGATAAGACCATAGATCATTTTCACAGTGAAGATCTTACCTGGGTAGCTGCTCCACCCATGGAATCGTCCAGCTGGACAGTGAGAAAGGCTGAGGCAGCCAGTTCATCCCTAGAGCACTTCAGCCCTTGCCTAAAGACAGCAAAGCCACATATATAAGTTTATTCATAACTCATTCAAGCATTAAGTAAATCAATGCTGATATTCACCGTAAATGCATTTAGCATGTTGTATAGGGACAGGCTTACTCTTTGTTCCCTTTTACTCTCTTTATATGTATTTTTCTATTCTTACTCCATCATACTCTCCACATTATCTTGCTACCATTCATATGCCAGTCAGGCTGCTGCTTTGTGTAAATAGCCTACAACACTTACAAAAGATGGTTATGATAAAGGAATTTGAACTTCTAGAGTAAAAAATCTACTTGGATTCTTCTTGCATTGTTTCTTAAAGGTATAGGTTGGACAATATGTAACTGCACTGAAGACCTCAACTTTTCTCTTAATGTCATGAACATGAACAAAAATAGCTTTAAAGGCCCGGACACACCAAGCTGACACGAAAGAACTGACACAGTCTGTGTTTTGGCCATGTGTCGCACTGGAACACACCGCAAAGACTTCAGGCGACGGCCAAGAAGCACGTACGAACTGCGCATGCATGAGTGGCAATAACTCTCCTTACCAGCAGGCGGCGGTAGTGTGTATTCGTCATTCAAAAGAGGCAACAACCGGAAGACAGACTGCGTGATAACCGAGAGAAGAAGAACATACTGCGCGATATAAACAAACAACAAATCGAACCTGTGTCGAGAGCTGGAGTTAAATGAAATCTCAGATTTGCCTTCTTAATAGTTTGTTTGTGTTGGGGAAATATTTTCCAAGGTCCATAACTTTGACCCAGTGTATCAGTTCATACTGCCCTGACTGAGCACACACACCTGTAACCTTGGCTGCTGTGCTCTCAGTGTTTTGTCTCCATGTTCCTGCTTGTTGGCGCCAGCTGATAGAGGTGTTATGATTCTATCTTGTTATGCACAATGTTGATTATTCTCTCTGAACTAGCTAAATACATGGGTCTAGGGTAGAGTTCTTCAGAATTGACGTGGCAACTCTCCCGTGAAGTCAGACCCTCGTGACTCGTGACTTGTGATGTGAATTCTCCGGCCGAAACTCGTAATAAACCATCAGTGTTTGACATCAAAGCTCCAGCTCTATCCCATGTCTCCTTCCTGAGTCGGTGACTCCCACTGCATTGCTACACAGAAGTTTCCCCCACAGTTTGGGTCCCTCACTTCCGTTTCACTTCTCATGCACTGATTCGCTAGCTGAACAGCCAATCAGAGTGATTTATTTTGCCGACAGCCTTTGGCCGACGGCCGAAAAGGTGTCGGCACGGCTGAAAAGACACGACGGTGCGGGCACACCAATCTGAGTAGGGCGTGTCGACGCTCATCGTCGGCCTGACGCCGATCGACGGCCAAAATCGGCTTGGTGTGTCCGGGCCTTTAGACCTTTATTATGTTAGTGCTCACAAGGTGCACATTCCTGAATAAAGTTGGGTCAGTAGAGGTCTAACAGGTAAATCTGGCCACGCTGAAAAGGTTGCACTCACCACATGTAGATGTTATGCTTCTCTCTGCCTCCGTCTGTGTAGGAGTACAGCACCAGGTAACAGTCTCCTCCAAAGAACTGTCCATATTTGGATGGGTCCACAGGAATTTTATCGCCTCCTTCCACACGCCAAATCTGCACACACCCAACATCGTCACCTCTACATTGTGATATCTAAAGCTGTGTTTTTCAACATTTTTGGGCCACCGCACACCAACAACCAAATAAATTACTAAATGACAGTCTAGCCTAATACAGCATATATATAATGATCATTTAATGACAAGTCTCAATTTGGCTACGAGTTCAACAAGTAGCTAGCTTTGAGCGAGCTCTCTCTTTGTGTTTTTCTCATCAAAGTTACCTGTTTGGACCAATTAAGTGAAATTGGACATGATCTAAAGACATTAATGTAATCAGCTAGACAGGGGTCGGCAACCTTTTTGATATGAAGTGCCATTAAAAAAAAAAACGTTTATCAGCGTGCCGACGATCGTGAATTATCAACGGGGGGGGGGGGGGGGGGGGGGGGGGAGCCTCGCTGCGGGGAAGCAGTGTGTGGACCTGTCAGCGCAACTTACATTAGGGATGCTCCGATCGCCGATCCGATCGAGTGGGCGGGTCCTATGGGGATCTTCCATTTAAAGAAATGTTTAAAACTCAGTTAATGGGGCTCATTCACTGGCGCTTCCACAAACAACAACCAATATAATTATTACATTCAAATGAAGTAGCCTACATTATTCAAGTTTACATTAACTTTGGATAATAACACGGGAGAAATGAGCTGAAGCGCTCTCTTTTCCTCTCTACCCCTCTCTCTCTCTCCTGACAGCCTGTCAGTATCTCATGCAGCTCACTGATCCAGTAATGAGTGACAGTGAAGAATAAATATATTTATAACTAGTTCCAGAGGTAGATCAAATAGCTAAGTGTGTTAGGTCTAACTCTTGTGTGTTTTGCTCCGCTCACCGGTCGGTCACAGCGGGTGGAGCTGCAGGATTTCTGCTTCACACACGTTGCACCGCTATTTTATTGTCATTTTCGGACACCTTAAAATACTGCCAGACTGGTGAAGCGATTTTGGCGAGCTTGTTTTGCCGCACACAGAGAAAAGTGTCCTGTATTTTACGTCTCACGATCGGCCTTTTTAGAGAGCACCGATCGATCGGCAGAGAGTGAGTATCGGCCGATATCGATCGCCACGCAAAAACTGCGGCATTTTTACAGCTCCTTATGGGTAATGCAATTTGTGAAGTGCTTTCCTCTGTGGTGAAATTATCAGCACTGCATTACGGAGGAAAGTGGCAGAAAGTCGCCTGGAGTTAAAGAGAGCGGGGCTGCATTGCGTGCATGGCTTCCTTCTGCAGGTAACGGGGAGACGCGCTCTGGCGGCGGTCTCGTTCAGGATCCGAAAATACAATTTAAATATTTTGCACACTTATTTCACTTATTCCTAGTGTGCCACTGGTTACGGTGCCGCGTGCCAATGGTGGCACATGTGCCAGGGGTTGCCGACCCCTGAGCTAGAGAGATACCTTGACTGTCCCAGAGCCGTCGTCCACCATGCCGTGCTGGGCAGCCATGACTTTGTTGTCGTGAAGTTTGGAGGCGTCGAAGGGGATCTGCTCCACATTGGCAATGCTACCGATGGTGTAGGCCTTACTTGGGCCAGTGGTCTCATCCTTGTCCAACCAGTTGTGGAAGAACTGCTTGAAGAGGGTGCTCTCTCCCCCTGCTGGCATCACTATGATCTGTTCATGTTGGAAATGGACGTTGACCACATTCTTAAACAGGAAGAAAAGATAAGAAGGATAAAACTCTGGTGGGAGATCACATTGCAATATTACCTGAGTTTTTTGGGAGTAATTCTTGTCTTTGATGAATTTTGATGCAGCTTTCATTGATGCCTGGCGCTCATCTTTATTTGCATCAGGACCTGCAGTTTACAAGTACAACTGTTAGACTACAAACTCTGGTCAGATCTATTGATGAGTCATGTTTTCCCAGTTGGAACCACAGAAGGTTAATAACTGATTAATAACTGGTGGCTGTAAGTGAACTGAGCATGGATGAATACATTAAAAAGAGTTTAGCCAAAGAACAAATGGTTGCAAAAATGGATAGATGTCATGGTGGTATACCTTTCCAAACTAATAGTTGATTGTTTCGACCATTGTCCAAGATGTAGCATTCCCCGGGGGAGAGCATATCCTGTTTGAATGGGTTTTTATCTTCAACCAAGGTGGCCTTCATGCTGCCGGCTGCATCAGAAATCTAGAAAGTACGTGTGATTAAAACACCTTCATTTTGTTATCATAAGAATCTTTCTGATACTGTAACTTTTATCAAAAGTAATGAATGGAAAAGCTTAGTATTAACACATCTAACTATGAGGTGAGGCACCTCTGTCTGGATGTATGTACCCTCCCTATCTAGAGGTTTCATAGCAACAAAATAGCTCTGGCCCATAACTTTTATTTTTGTCTCAGTCACAGAAAGAAATCTCTTTTTCAATTTTCCTCTATTTTTGATTATGTCCAAATCAGTTTTTTTGCTAAATTTGGTAAAACATCTCTTGACCAAATCAGGATGTTTTATACAGTTTAGCTACAGCTTGACTTCAACGTTTCCAAATGGTGTTGGTGCGACTTATTATTAACAAAAAAAGACAATTCATGTTCTATATACGTTTTTGTGCATGTAAATGGTCTGCACGGGCTAAAATCCCTGTGTTCCCTACAGAGGGAGCCCCCCCCCCCCAGGGAGCCCCCCCTGCCTGAAATGCGTCCATTGTACTCCTTTGTTTACTTCAGCAACATAGTGACATCACTATGTAACACTCACGCTTCTGTTGGCTAGTGCTCAAACACATTGTACGTGATAGGCTAAGGGGCGGGGCATCTATAAGCGGTTGACCAATCACAACAGACTGGGCTCTGGTTTCAGACAGAGGGTGAAAAGAGGTGCTGCAGCACTTTTTGAACATTAAAGCATGGAGACATGTCCCAGTAGAGACACTACATACTGATATGAACCTGAATATGAGCATAATAGGGCCCCTTTAAGGCTAATGCAATAGCAATTAAAAGGGTATGTCTTTTTCTAAGCTAATGTTCTGGACTTTTGTTCCTCTAAATGTGTATCCTTTTGGTTGATGGCACTTTGTAAGTCGCTTTGGATAACAACAGCTGCTAAATGAAATGTAATGTCATTTTTACCATATAGAGAGACACCATGCTCTGGTTCTCCTTATCATTGATTTCATCACAGCTTGCTGGGAGGTCAGGTTTCGGTCCAAGAACCTACAGCATAAATAAACACACATTTACAAATTGCATTATTGCACTTACATCCTTCCTATCAGCCAAAGCCAGATATTGTCTTAATATAGCTGTTACATTATATAAGTAAAAAAAAAGCTCACTTGAATGACTGCTTCTGGCTCAGAGCCTTCATCAATCATTTCAATCTGAGCACGACAATGTAGCTCATTGTCTCGGATACCAATGGCCATCTCAGTGGTTTTCAGGCGCTCAAACATATTGCACTCACTGCCAGCCCAGTGGTAGATGCACTAGCATTTCACAGAGAGGAGCAGAGGAAAATGAGAGTTATGGTGGAACATTGTAACACCTGAAGCCTCTACTATTTCAGTCAAAGATTCATTGGGTATCCAGTGTGTCTTCTATCTCACCTCTTTCAACTGAATGATGAAGCAGTCTCCACGATTGAAGCTGCTCCACTTCATGGGTACCTCAGAAGCTTTGATTACACGACGACCTTTAACATGTAGCAGACGCTGGGTGTCTACGTCATTGGTCACGATATGGTTGAAGCCTGAAGCCACTCCACCTTTCTTTAATAGGAGCAAAGAAGAATAAAGCATTAGAACTACAACATAAAACTACAGCTGCACGGTATTTTGATTTACATTTTATTTTTTGAAATTCTGGGGAAAAACTCGGTGTCAATCGTCTGATCAAACTCTTTCCCTAACTGTCAAACTATACCTTAAAATATGTCTGGATCCTAACTCATTATTAGATTAGTATTGCAACTCAATATTTCCACATCTTTGATACTAAGTCACTTCTTCTGATGACATCTGCTGGTGTTTTGCATTAGAGGACATGTTTCGGCTCGCCTTGATTGCCAGTTCTAACTCCCTACGGAAAACTTGGGTGAAAACCAGAGGGAGCAGCCAGCCATGGCTCCAAACATTTACCAAAATAGAAATGTGACGAGTTCTACTTCTGATACAAACATGCAACACATCTTTAGCTGCCTTAGGTCATAGCCTTGGATTCATTCGTTTCTGTAGTCCGCTACAAATGAGTGAATTGATCTTTCTTGATTCCTAAAGGACACACTTTTCTTATGTCATGTTTCACCTTGTATGTGATGCCATACTTGAAGTAGCTCAGGAAGCTGTTTGACTCTTGGTTTTGAAACTCAGTGAACTGTATTGGTGCTCCACTCAGGAAGTTGTCCAGTTGTGTCATGAAGATGGCAGCAGCACCTCTCTCATCCTGGGAAGTTTCATCTCCTGTGAGAAAGGAGATACAATTTAAAACATATATTTTATTATTATGGCCTGCCCAGTTATTTACAGATGTATTGCCTAAGTTGAATTGTCTAACTAAGGGAGCTTAGGTAAATAAAGATATTTGGATTCTGATTAAATAAAAAAAGTGAAGGCCAGCAAATTAGGTGAATTCTACAAAAAGCTATTTTTCTTTGAGGTGTCAGCAGATAAGTCTCATACCAAACCACGAGTGCACGTTGTAAGAAGGAGCAGAGGTGGTGTGGAGCAGGATGTAAGAGTCTCCAGTGTAGAAGTTTCCATGGAGCTCAGGAGGGACAGGTGCCAAATCCATCTTCTCAATGCGCCACACCTGCAGGCCGGGCTTCTTCCCTGCGGTGTCGAACTCTTTGTGCTGCAGCATGGTGCTCAGGGCCTGAGCGGGCCACAAGGAATGTAACTAGGAGCTGATTGATTGTATCAGCTCATACAGGGCTGAAAAGATAATCTGATCTCCACTGGCAGACATTTGACCAAAAATGTAAGTATTTTTTTGCAAAACATTGTCCAGTTGTCTGCAAAAACAAGCAATTCAATGACTAGGCATTTAAATAATTTAGTTCTGATCTACTTAATGATGACTATGACGAAGAAAACTATTGAAAACAGGAAGATGATGTTCCTTCCTGTCCCTAAGGCACCCTCTCCTTGAGAAGGAAGACATTGTATCATTACTTTTTAGATATAAACAGGTCACTGTTTTCACCAATATCTTCAGAGGACAGAGTGTCCCCCCAATCAATCATTTTCACTGCATCCATAAAACGTTGTTGCCTGCAGCATGCGTTGCTCAGCCTGTAGTGCAGCTCCAGCAGGGTGCATTAAAGGGTGTGTTTTGTTTACTGTGAGTGGAGAAACAAAACACCTAATACCAGGGAGTATCCTCCTCACTGGTGTGTTGGTGTGTTGATATGAATGCTGAATAAACCCAGTGGAACCAGGGAGTGTCCTCTGCACCCACTGCCAAACTGCAAAGTGTCAGAGTGGTATTCTCGGAAAAAAAGCCACTCCAAAAAACTCAAACCATGTATATTATACTGTGCAGGAGGAACTTATCCCAGGGTTGAGTTAAATATTGGAAGAAATATAATTGATATTGAAAGAGAATATCAGTGGTGGGAAGTGCAACTCTCCTATTATGCTATTTTTAGGCATATATTATGGGTCTCAGATATATAAAAAACATGTCTATGATGTGTTTTGCTCAAAATACCAAACAGATCATGCATTTTAGACATCCCTCATATCTCTCCATTTCAGGCCTGGGTCTAGATTTGGGTATAGAGGAAAAGAGAGAGGGTTTTGTTTTCTGACACTTGTGTCCCTGGTGCAGTTCCCTGCACCGGGGACACATACTGTATGTATGTATAAAAGACATCAAAAAGTGCATTTTGCATGATAGGTCCCCTTTAAGTAAAAGTATAAATACTCTGTTACAAGTAGAAGTCCTGCATTAAACATTTTACTTAAGTGAAAGAATAAAAGTATTTAAGTACCAAATGTACCAAAAGTAAGTACATATTGTGCGTTTTGTCCAATTTTAGAATCATTTATATGAAATGACTTGATTTTTTTTCTTCTGATTAACTGTTAAAAGTGGAGCTACTTTTGATTACTTTATACTGCTGCTATATCTTAACCTATTATTATCATACTTTATTTATTCATTAGAAAAAAGTAAAAAGTAGAATATTTGCTTCTGAATTGCAGTAGAGTATAGTTATATAGGCGCAAACAAAATCTCTAATCTCTCCAGTAAAGTACAAGTACCACAAAATCGTACTTAGGAAGAATACTTGAGTAAATACACAATACACTACAATACACCAACAGAGAATAGAAACACAAAGCATGCACCAGTCATCATCATGAGTAGGCTACATTCAATATAATGGAAAAGTATTTGCTGCAGAAATCTTAAAGCAAAAGGCGAATTTCTTAATGGTAAAATAAAAAAATAAGAAAGTGGCCTTTAAATGCATACGTGCTATCTGCAAAGCTACAGAGAGTTAAAAGCATTCAATAGTTTTGCAGAAAAGTGCAGATTATTTCGCATTACCAGGTGAAGACAGAAGGGAGATGCTGGGTGGAGGCTGACGGAGCTGCTCTCAGGTCTGCGCGAGGCTGTGTGCGCACGCCTCTGTTTTATAGAGCCTGCAGACACATCCGCGTTGTGATGGGGGGGGGGGGGGGCGTGTCCCGACCTCACCCTGTCTGCACGACCTGCAACAATAACACCTTTATTTAACAGCATGGTAACAGCATGGTAACAGCATGGTAACATGACGCTCATGCCTCGCCCCCCTCCTTTGCAGGAGGGCGTGGTCAGCTGCAGCTCATGCAAAGACAGGGCTGGAGGAGAGCAAAATAGAACAAAATTAGGCATGGCTAAAATGCATGATCTGTTTGGTATTTTTTTTTTAAAACTTCACAAACATGTTTTATATAGGTATGGCCCTACAATATATTATTCAAATATAGCATGATAGGTCCACTTTAAGTTATATTTATTTGGATTTATGCATTCGTGTTGAGAATGTTCCATTCAAAAATGTTATTATTAAAAAGGCATGTACACCATAAAAGATGGCTATTGAGATCTATTGTCAGGAATGTTAGTCTTATATCAAATAGTGAATTCTACTGCAGCAGAATGTTGCACGTCTGCACAGTGTTATATTTTCACAGCTCAGTGTCAGTAAATATTGTGCGGTTAGTACTGGACTACAACATAGATGCAAGCCTGTACAGGTAGAGTTATTTATTGCATAAATTAGTCGTTTGGGTTCTGGAGGTGTGGTTACAGCAATTGTGCTTGGTTGGCGTGGCCTGGGCCTGGTGGTGTTGTTCCTATGGTTTTCTATCATGAGCAGTTTATATGGTCAATCTGGCTTGCCATTAAGCATATTAATGATCTGCCCTGTAGATATTAGCTCTTTTCGCAGAGTTTGATAGCTCCTGTGGTGCTGTGACATTCCTCCTGTCTGGTTGGAATCACACTGCAGTTGTTTTAGTGTTTGGAGGCAGGGTGAGCTGCTGGCCTATCAGCTGCTGGAGTGTGTGACTGCTCAGACTCGCATGTGGCAGCTTGACAGAAAGGAAAGGCACAGATCTCTCCTCTGAGCTCCAGCAGGCGCCTCAGGTTAGGGCTGGGTCCATCACACCTATTGTGAGGGCTGAGTCTGCACATTCTGTCTCACTGTGTAGGATTCACACATTCTTATGTGCCAGGGGAACATGCTTACCAATACACACATACAGGCACAAACGCACTTGTTGTAACTTGAGTGGGAATAAAAGCTTCCTTAAATTGCACAACCAGGTAGGGCAGCGAGATTTGCAACATGGGCACATGAGCCTGCCTGCAGATACGGCTCATGAGTTTTGATTTCCTGCAGAATCAGCAGTTCTATACTGTAGGTTGATAAGGAGGAAGATCTTTTGTGGCTGTCTTACGGGTTTCACCTTTCACTACCTGACATCATCAATATTAAGAAAAAGACAGAGCAGAAAAACTTCTTCTGCATCACTTAAAAATAAACTTAGAAAGATATTCGGATAAAAATCAGCAAATTGACTTAAATGAATCTTTTAGGGGGTGGCTCAGAGCAGTGGTGTCACAATAGCCGCTTTCACACCAAGTACTTTGCTGTACATAGTTCCCAGCACTTAGTTCGCAGCATTTAGTTCCCCCATGGAACTAAAGATGATCGCGTTCACACCGGAATAAGTCCCTGGGGGAGGATTACGCAAATGAAGCTGCTGACGTCACTTCTTCTTCTTCTGCTTTGGGTTTACTGGCAGGCCGCAAACAACTTCACGGCGTATACTTTTGGCGAGCCAAAAAAGTTGTGGATGAGTTGGTAAGCTAGCACAGACATGTTTTACTGAACAGAACAGCCTTCACTTTATTATAATATCGCTTAGAAAGTATTCCTGGATTATCTGCAACCATGCATGAAGACCTGTATAAATCCTTCACAAGATTTACTTTTAATGTATACGGGATTTATCCAGGCTATAGAGAAGGAGTGCAATAACCTGACTGAAATACTTTGATGCTGCAAGGGCAAAGGTAGTTTCAGTGTAGAGTTCACCTGGAGAGTGGGGGAGGGGGCTCCGGACTTTATAATATCTCTAATGGCACATTTCCACTACACGGTCGGCCTCGGCCACACTCGGTACGGCTCGGTACGGCTTGGCCTTAACAGGGCCGACTCACTTCATGCTGCGCTTCCATTACAGTTTAGGAACTGGGGTAGTTACTATAGTAACGCAGTGTAGGCGGAGCCGTGACGTCATCTTCAGTGAGAACTCCAGAAACACAACACAGCTGTTAGCTGTTAGCACTCAGAGCTCACAGCTCCTCATATATGTTCAGAAACTAGACAAAAGTTAAACAAGTACACACCACAGACTGCCTGTGTCATGGTGAATACAGTCGCTGCTTTATTTATGTCTGTATAGGCCGTTGCAGAGCCGTATAATAGAAGAGTTACGACATCTCCGTTCACTCCAATGGACCAGTTTTTTTACAGCAATGGCGGATCGTGCAGCCGTCAATAGTTCCCCGGAAGTTAGCTTGCCGCTGACTTCCGGGGAACTTTTGCGACCAGCAACACAGTAGAGTTGCAGCATAATAGACCGTTTGAGATGGACTTTTAAAGGTAAGAAGACGTTTAAAGATTTATATTGCACATATTATCAGCACATCTGAGTCAAATGAACATGTGTATTAAAGGATGTTAGTGGATTATCCCTAAATCAGTAGATTTAGGGAACGTTTACAGAAAACAGATTAGGCTAGGATACCGGATAAAGTTAGCAACACACGGTAACCATGAACAGCCTATTAATCCGTTCTCCTAATGTTATTTCATCCAACGTTGTGGAATTAGAGAAAAAGGGCTTCTAAACGTGATTTTTTTGTGGGGTGGAGGAATATAATATTAGTTAAATATAACATTGGGGCACGTGTGATTGTAATGAGTGGAGGTGGAGAAATTACGATCTCAATTTTGGAGTAGACCTACAAGCTAGTATAATAAAGTTAACGTTACACAATAATAAGGAAGAGAGCTATTTGTGTGATACATCGCTATTGATATTAATTTAGAGTGCATATTTGAGACTTCCAAACAGTAAACAAAAACGTAATTTATGGGTGAGTGTTTTTAGTGTATTCTGTTGATTATTACCTGTCTGTATTATGTTGCAGCTCAGCTGATTTTGAAATGATGGCAAAGTGAGAGTGAAAACACAAGGTACATTTAATACTACTGTTGTATATAAGTAAGCATACTAAACATGTATTCTATCACTGTATTATATAAGTAATCTTGTTAGTGTATATTAGTAACCTACTGTATGGCAGGTGGAGGGGCAGTGATGTTACAGGTGGAGGACTTACTGGACATGTATACACTCATTACATACTGTACGTAAAATACGACCAAGAATGTGAGACAACTTTATACAAATTCATATCACATCCATTACTGATGCCATTTGTCATACTTTGTTAAACTCACAAATAATAAAGTTCCATAACTTCAGTTGGAAACAAAGACCACACCTTATCTCCCCAAGGCAATTTCCCATCCAATAGGTGTGCTATATAGGTGTGTATAACCCATTCTCCTGTCTGTTTCTCCCTCTTTCAGCACAAGAACCAGAGGGGGATTCAATAGAGCCTGAATACCTGCACTGAGACCCTCACCCTGCACCCTGAGTCTCAACTCAGAGTTTTTCAAGCCTTTCCCTGTTATTTGTATTAAACCAAACATTAAGCTTCCCAATGGTGTGGTCTTCGTTTTGTGGAAAAAGTGCAAATGCAGTGTTTGAATATGATTACCTCACATATTTTGTTGCGGCTGTCTTTTTTGATTGTTAAATTGCTCCTGCTGACTTGAGCTAGCCATTTTTTTCCTCCTCTCTGTGTCAGTGGGGAAGCCGTACATTCTGATTCTTACTCCTTTCTCTGAGCGATTGGAGCATCCCCAGGCAGCACAGCAATCCATGGTGGAGACGATATGCCAGGACAACACGGAGGAAAAGGCACAGACAAACTGCATGACATGCTATTCAATGTTTATTGAATTCCATGTATTTACAATGGATGTTCCTAAAACAACACTTTTAACGTCATAATCATGTTGCTGCTAGTCCATTGATAGTCACCTGTTGGTCTCCTGTCCTTTCTGAAAGTCATAAAGATGACATTAGTCATTTAGATTACTTATGTCCTCAAGTACCATGGGATTACTGAAACCACCATGAATTAAAAAAATGGTAGAAATTAATCTAATCTAAATTTTGAAGCATTCCTCTCCATCCCCTCCCTCTAAATATATCAATAAACATTAGGAAGTGATGCTCCTGACTACCATACCTGTTTAAGAAGATAATATTTGTTTTAAATAATTCAAAGCAATACACAACAGCAACAGGCTCTTTAACCAAGGCAACAGCCTAACATGTATATGTTAACAAGTAAACTAGCTGTTCACACTATTCCTAATATTATCCATAAATATTAGCAGATTCTATTTATTTTTTAAAACATATTGATGTAAATACATACACATATCGGTATGTTGTATAAATATTGCAAATCAAGACCTTTATTCACTACTTATTACCAAAAATCGTAGTTCTATCTCCGGTAATCATGCATTCATATGTCCCGCCACGAACTTCCGGGGAACTATTGACTCTCCCTGAACCACGTGACGATCAAGCATTTTGGACTT
The DNA here is from genome assembly GCF_902827165.1 of Trematomus bernacchii. NCBI lineage: Eukaryota > Metazoa > Chordata > Actinopteri > Perciformes > Nototheniidae > Trematomus > Trematomus bernacchii. Next base: position 4,031,142 of record NW_022987708.1, read on the forward strand.
CCGCTGTCGTAACTCTTCTATCTATATGGCGCTGGGCCGTTGTTGTGAGTGTGGACGGTCGGAGCATATACTGCGTTAGCTTAGCCAATCTCCACCTAGAAAAACACGCATTTTAAAAGGTTTTTCGCCTGCCGTCTGTCTGCAGACTTGACAAAGCATTAATTCATGGTTTTTACGAACCGGTATCAGTATGTTGTTACTTCGGCATCATTTTGAAACGTGTATTACAATTAAATCACGGTCAAATATGTCCATCTTGTTGTAGTTGTAGCCCCCTTGCAGCGCTCCTCTCTCTAGTTTAGCATACTCAGCCCGACTCAGCCCTGTTTGTTGGCCTCGATAGAACCACAATTTTCTCGGGCCAGAAAAGACGTGAAAAAGTGGCCCCGGGCCGGGCCGGGCCGGAACTAGGCCTAGTGGAAGCGCAACCAAAAACGTGCACGGCACGACACGGCACGCTTAAAGCGAGCTCCGCGCTGTAGTGGAACTGCGCCATAAGACTCTAAGTACTCTTTTAGCAAACACAATTCGGTGAATAGACATACACATAACACTTATTATACACATGTAGTACAGTAACGACACATCTTGAAAACAGAATGTTAAGTTTTACGTATTCTTATATCAATAATAATTGCATCAGTTTATCTGAAAAGCCTGGAACGCCACATGTTAACTACATGAAGTTCATTCAAATCTTGGGATGTGCTTCTCTGTGATGTGAGTACTCTGTGTACCGTACTTTCTGTGTAATCTCGTTGGCTATAGTGGAGCAACATTAACTCTAAGGAAAACCCCGAGGCTGTCATAAGGCTCTTCTCAGTTTGGGCCTGTACACAAAAAAAAAGCCTTAATCGTAAACGGTGAAGATGGGGCTGGTGCATGTATCATACACTAAAGTCCTGAATTAAAACAGAAGAGAGAAAGTAGGATCTAGTTTTTTGTCCAGATTGACACCATTGTGGGTCAACTACGGTGGCCGACAGGTGCAAATGCTCTACAACGTCCCAATATATTGAACAACTAATGGTACGTCTACACAGCAGCGTTAAAAAAATCTTGGAGGTGGGCGTATCTGAAGCTTGGGGATTTTTTGCGAACAACCAATCACATGAATCTCCCGCCCGCGACATACGAAGCAAAAAAGCCCGAAGTAAACTGGATATAAACTCCCCAAAACAGGCGAAAACATACCACTGTCTCTGCCACCTCCCTCCATGCCTGGCTCCTCCGGTTTATATCCCGGTAGGTCTGGTCATAAAGCACCGGGTGATTGATTCGCTACCGCTAATTTCTCCTCCATTTTTTGGAATATGAGGAAATGACCTGCGGTATGTCTCTCCCAGCATACACGCCGTTTGATTGGCTAGAGCTTGAACTGTCAGATTTGCGTACACGGGATTTGATTGGCTGACGCTTCCACCTCAGCCTCAAAAGTTGAACATTGTTCAACTTTGAATCCTGAAAATCCTGAAAATCTCCGCTCGCCTGCCCACAATGCATTTCGGCGAAAAGTGAGGGAAAGTGACGTCACCCCATTCAAAGTGAATGGGCAGAAGCGTTTCAGGATTTTTTTAACGCTGCTGTGTAGACGCACCGTAAGGGTTAATTTGCAGGATTGATTGCTTACTTAGCCCTATATCAGTATATAGCATGAATAATAATCACACATCAGTCATATTTGTTATGAATAATCATTTATCATTTATTAAATAGTAAGTCGCTTTGGATAAAAGCGTCAGCTAAATGCAATTATGAAAGCCTTCACTCAGGATTTTTTTACCAAGTGTTTTTATTGCTCTTGGGGCATTAAAAACAAGATTTTAACTTTAGTTTTTTATATAATATCTGCATTTTCTCTTTTGAAAAACTAAGTCTTAGTTTGGCCACTCATTTTTAATCACACACGTCTCCCCATCCCATTCAAATTATTGCCTGAAAGAGCAGTGTAGCCTACAGAACATGTAAATGGGTGGCATTGCCTATATGCATTTGAAAAGAAATACATGTAGTACCTACCCCCCTCTGAGTGAATACCTGTTGACTTCACATCTTGCACTGTGATCTGCATGCACTTATTAAAACATTTAATTAGGAGCAAAACACACACTTCAAGTCAGATCATCACCCTTAGCTATTTTAATTACCTCTCAAACTACCTAAACTAGTTATAAATGTTTATTTTTACTGTCGGCCGGGTCAGCTGCTGCATGAGACAGACACTGAAAAGTATTATCATCTGAGATTAATCATTATGTTATTAGTATTAAATACATATAAGTATTTTTACAGCTTGTATTTAGAAATACTCTGTTGTAATTATTGATGCATACATGTGTTCATCCATTCAATGTCGCATCTGCTATAATGGAGTTAATGTATGATATTACTTAATAATACAATACACTATATAATATATGATATGATAATTACATTTTAATTTGATTCATTTCTTATTTCATAGTTTCTCATCATTATTATAACAGTTCTGTTTCATATGAGTGTTGAGAGCTGTATCCATAAATCTCTTAATTTTGCCCTCAAAGTGCACCAGATTGATGCATTTAACTTCAATTTAAAGAAAAACATCTTCTGTTGCCAAAGTGCTGTACATATAATAAAAATACCCTACAGTAAAGACGCTTTACAGCAAATACAACAGCACAGTTTGTTCAGAATATCAGTATGAGCAGTGGCGGCCGGTGGTCTTTTTTTTTGGTGGGGCTCTTGACGTACCGTAAGTGACCTACCCGGGGGGTTTCCCCCCGGAATTTTTTTTCGAGAAATGACCCCTTAAATGATGACTTCTGGTGATGTTAGAGGGGGGGGGGAAAGGAGAAATCGAGGCTTAAAAATATGAGAAGACTGATCAATACCTCCATAATCTTCAGTGTGGAAAATATTATTTATCAACCTGAACATCTACTACTTTACCAGGAATTTGTGTTCTCAGAACTGGTCTGTTTTTTTCTTTCTTAAAACTGTTCATGTTTTATGAACCAACACCTTCACCAAGTAGCTTTACAGTGAACTGCATGTGAGATATAAAATTAATAGCATCTTTTCAGTAGCATTAATTATAAATATTTAAGTGGTTCAATACAAGTCACTACAGCATTTCAAACTGAACTGTGAATAAATGCAATTTAAAAAAAATAACCACAGCACAAAATGTCATAAATTGTGTTTTTTCTTTGTTTCTCTGAGGATTATTTACAAACAGGCTTATTTACATATAGCAATAACTCAGAAATGAAAAAGCTACATCGTCTAACACGAACAACCAGTTAGCATAATGATAATATATGTGTTATGTACAATGTAACTGGCAAGGCTAGAGCAAGAAAGAACATAAAGTTTGCAAAAGGTTTAAATAACTTCAAGTATCTGTCTTCAGATTACGTGGAGGTTTTAGTCCGATGGGAAGCAGATTTTAAGCGACACCGAAGATAAACCAAAAATGTGGTGGAGCTGCAAACCGTGTAGTGTTGCTGGGACAGAACAGGAGCTATAACCGTTGGAAAATACATCACAGACAATGCAACAAACGTGGAGACAGAACAATCACTTCTGTGATAAATGCCCACTTATTAATAAACTTCTAACAACCATGGGAAACCTCCTCTCTACATATAAAGTGATATCCAAGCATGGGAAACAAAAGACAGCATTTACCTGTTTGCATCCAGCTAGCCAAGCCTTTCTTGTGTACCAGCTACTTGTGAAGCCTCGTGTATAAATGTTGTCTTTTTCACGAGATTGCTGCGATATATTCAAATCGGGTTGGTCCGGTGCAAGGTCTTTAAGCAACAATTTATCTGCCAAACTTCTCCTTTCGAAAGGATTGGAGATTAGCTCTTGAACAGAATTAGGCCGGGACCGAGGTCCGGAGACTCCACCTGCACACGAAGCCATCCTCATCAACTACTGCGTCAACCGGATACGAGTCACTGTCCAAACTACTCACAGACTGCACTGGGCGCTGACATTGGCGCCCGGTGACCGTCATCTTTGACGACGCTGATTGGCTGAAATTATATTTTCGCGGCATAGTTTACACGTTACAGATAGCAACAGTCAGCTGCTGGTGGCTGCTGCTGCACTGGTTGAAGGCTCCTCTCTTAGCGCCCAGACGAGAGAAGGTGCATGGGCAAGGCCAGGCAGGAAACATGTGACTTATCAGTAACTTTAGACATCGTAACACAATTTTAAACGAGATTTGATTGTAGATTATACATTTTACTGATACCAATTATATAATATTTACCTTGTTCATTAAAAATAAAAATAAAAACATATATATTTTTTTAAACATATTTTTTTTTTTTAATTTTAATTTTAATTATTATTTTTTTTTTTTTTTTTTCAATATGGGAAGAGGTGGGGCGGCGCCCCTAGCGCCCCTATGGACCGGCCGCCACTGAGTATGAGTATGAGCACCCTCTGTCCTTAGACCCTCACATCGTACAAGGAAAAACTTCCAGAGAAAAACCCACATTTCAAAGGGAAAAATGGGAGAAACCTCGGGGAGAGCAACAGAGGAGGGATCCCTCTCCCAGGATGGACAGAAGTGCAATAGATGCCGTGTGTAAATCGAAGAGATAATACATTTTACAGCGTATGTAGACCGCATGACAAATAAAGAAGTGTAATGTAAACATTTACATTATTATTATGATTATTTAATATATAAAGACTATATATTATTGAATTACAAGATTAGATATACTTTATTTGATCTAAAATATTGATGTGTTCAAATGCTCTTCTAAACAAAACTGAAAGTCCATGAAAAGTTGTCTTTCTGTATTTGTGAATGAAGCGCCATCTCCTGGTTAAATCCTGAAATTGAAAATCTGGCAACGCCCTCTTGGAAAATAGTGGGAGGGCTTAACATTCCCAGATACTGGTCTTTGGCAGGTAGCTGGCAGGTAGCTGGCAGGTAGCAAGCAGGAAGCTGTAAACTGGAGTCTGAAATAAGCTGCTACATCTGTATGCCATACAAAAGCAGTTGGTGGTGGGAACAGTATCGGAAAATAACAATTACAGTTTCAACACCAACTTCTTTCTCTTGACACAACATCCCTGCTACTCTGGATAGAACTACCTGTCGCCAGAAATACTTCTCCAGAAGAAATGGTGCTGTGTGTTGTGTTCTATGGATTATTTCTTACCACCACAGATTCAACTTGTTTAACCTCTATTGAAGAAGCAGCAGGTGTCTCAGAGACTGAACAAAAAAACAAAACAGTGTGTTTATGTTTATGTGGACTCTTAGAAAATGTTTAAAATTAAACTTTGACCTTTAATGTTCAGCATGTGCAAAGTGTAGTATGCATCTGCTCAACAAATTGTTAGCAGTATTTATCTGCCTCCATTATTGACATCATACAATCTTAGCATATTTATTTTCTCCCGAGTTTTTGTTCATTGTACATTATCTTTATATTGTGTAATGTATTCTATCACTATGCATCTCTCTCTTCTTCAGATATTTACTGTGTAGTTTTTACTCATGCTTTTACTCATGCCTGTCACTCAGTCAGTGAAGTGAGCAAAAGGCAGAAGTGGACCAAACTTCTGAAACTCTGAGGAGCTTCGGTTAGCAGCTGTGGCGGTTCAGAGTAAGCCGGTTAAACCCCAGCAGAGGGTTGGAGGAGCGCTGGGTTTGACCTGTGGAACGTCACAAAGGTTGAATATCTGGAGGGTAGTGGTGGGAATCCCCTTTACCGGGAGTGTAGACCCCAAAACCTGAAAGAGCTCTAGGGAACAGTAAGCTAAATGCTAACTTCTAACCAATCGGCAGGCGCTAGCAATAGTTACAGCATTTAGACTGTTTTCTCTTTTAATGTAAATGTTGGAGGGATCGAGTAGTCGGTGTATACCAAAATGGCGACAAAAAGACATATCAGAATGGTAAGTGGCTGACACAGCGTAAGTGGTTGTCATGGCTTTTGAATGACCAAATCTAGCATTCCCAGTGTTTATCTGATCTCAGATTTTAAGGAATGTTCATCTCCCCCTTCAGAGGGATGTGTAAACTATTGTGACCATTTTTATACAGATACAAGCCGGAATAGTTAAAGGGGACCTATCATGCAAAATGCACTTTTTGATGTCTTTTATACATAAATATGTGTCCTCGGTGTGTCGGGGAACTTACGCAGCGTCAGAAAATAAAACCCTCTCTCTTTTCCTCCGTACCCAAATCTCTAAAAACGGGGCTACAACGGAGCTGATCCAGATTTGCGTCCGATATGACGTAATATCGGAAATGTAGACTGGCTTTACACCCACGGCCCTATCAGAAACGTTGCTATCAGAAACAATGCCCGACTGTTTTGGACGTAATATGGTCGGTGCATGTTTACATTAGCATCGCTAACACTCAGAGCTAACCTGTACTGCACAGAGCATGTGTGTGAAGAAGCAGGAAATAAAAAGGAACTCACCTTGTGGTATAACCGGCAAGAGAGAAAGCCTTTGAGCTCCATACTGATTCAGAAATAATCCTTGATAATCCATGATATGGCGTTTCATCACAGCAGTATCTGCCGGTAGAATCTCCCGCATGAGCTCAGCCCCCTCCTTTATTTTTGTATCCATTTGAAAAAAAAAAAAAGCTTTATACTCCAAATCAGCACTTTTGAAACAGGAAGTGAAATAGAGGGATATGAGGCATGGCTAGAATGGGTGATCTGTTTGGTATTTTGAGCAAAACACTTCATAGACATGTTTTTTATAGTTTTTTATATATCTGAGACCTATGCTATTGCCTAAAAATAGCATGTTATGGTGACCTTTAAGGTCATACATGAACATAAACTAAACAGATTTGTAAAATGAGGAGCTCTTTAGGAAATTTCCAAATCCAGTGATAACAAGGCAAGGTTCACCACATTCATTGTTATGATGCCTGTGTCTGGATTTATGGTTTTATTTTGTTGCAAAACTGTCGCAAGATGCAATTTTCACAGCTCTGGCAGACATATTTTCTTTCTGCACATACAGTAACCACCATTTTAGCCACCAGTGATTGCATAATCGTACAGTTAATTATGCTGCACAGGCAAACACAGAGCAGAATAACAGGTTAAAATAAGCTGTGATGAGGTTGGTAAGGTTGTCTCTGATTGGCTAACGTGTAGGTGGTGCCACATTACATAAAGGCACCCTTCAGAAAGCGTTATGACCTGATGGCAGGCAGACTAACCTGTTAACTCTCCCTAATACCTTCAGTGAAATGGTACCGCAATGAAAGGTGGATGACAGGCTTCAATTAAACTGTGACAGACCAACAGGTATTCAAACAATAATAACCTCATAAACAGTGGCTCAACGAAGCTGAACATGTAAGGTACGTCAATAAATCACAGTAATAAATCACTGTTGTATTGTTACGTAAGTAATCCGAATGATTTGACAGGGATTGAACCCGCCAAACCTTCTGATCTATAATGTTCAGTACATATACTATAGTATTAAAATAAATCATCCTAGAGATATTACATTATTGTTCAAAAAGGAATGGACAAAAGCTCACGTAAAAACGTATTGCACGTCTGTTTCTGAATTAGGAATAAATTAGATAGATGTCTGTTACTCTGAGCGCTCTCGGGCCCCCTGCAGGGTCTTCTGTTATAAGGATGTCCATGATTGGACGAGGAGCCTGTGAGAGGACGAGTGTTTGTGCCCTGCAGACCCTGTAGGAGAAAGAAGGAGAATTACAGCTAACCTTTATCCCTGATGGACAACATGCAGTTTTTTACTGTTTAAATATTTATTATTTCTTGGTTTTTTTCAGAGGTGGACTAAGTAATCAGATATTTTACCTGATAAAATAGTAACACCAGAATGTAGGAACACTCTGCTACAAGTAAAAGTCCATCGTTCAAAAAGCTTACTTAAGTGAAAGTACATGTTTCAGTATCAAAAGCACTTAAAGTAAAGTATATCATTCTGCAAAACCACTCAATTCAGAAATATATATATATTAGGGCTGTCAAGTTAACGCGTTAATAACGCGTTAACGCAAAAAAAAATTAACGCCACTAATTATTTTAACGCGATTAACGCATGTGTATTTTTTGTCCTCGGCCGCCCCGTAGTTTCAGAGCGCATCGAGTTTAAAATACCATCTACAAGCTGATGCTGACAGCCTCGCTCCTGCCGCCCGCTTGTGGCAGACCACACTTCCACGCTCACCGGCAGGCCCGGACTGGCCATCGGGAGGACCGGGAGGGTGTGTGTATGTGTGGCGCGACTCGCGCGAGCGAGGCACACCTTACGTGTTGTTGTTGTTAGCATCTGGTGCTAGCTAGCTGCGCTAACGGATATAAGGAGCTGTTTCAATGACATTTCGCCGACAACTGCGCCGAGCACTTGACTTTATGCAGGTAGCCAGACAGTGGGACATTGTACGAAAAGTCAGCACACTCAGCACGGATAGTGCGCGCAACATGATTGCAGCGTCCAGGCAGCTCCCGTTCGAGCATATATGCCTTGAGCGGCACATAGCTCCAACGATCCATCACAGTGTCTCCACATTCTCACACACACACACACACACACACACACACACACACACACACACACACACAGTATTGTATTATTGTATGAGAGAGGTTCCAGGTTGAATCGAATATTTGTAATGTTCAGAGGTTGTTGTGTTTAATATTCATGAGAATATTTGTCATTGTTCAAATGATAATAAACAAACATATAAAGCATATTTGTCCACTCATATGTTGATAAGAGTATTAATAACTTGAAAAATATCCCTCTAAGGTACATTTAGAACAGATAAAAAATGTGCGATTAATTTGCGATTAATCGCGATTAACTATGGACAATCATGCGATTAATCGCGATTAAATATTTTAATCGACTGACAGCCCTAATATATATATATAAATTGTGGGATTATCATTTTTTATGCATTAATAAAAGATGGAGGTTTTTAAAAATAGATCTTCTTCTTTGTGACCCCTCAAAGTGAATTTATCCTTCACACACATACAGAGGCAGAGGTTACCTGCTCACTAGGAGTGATACACATTAACACACACTTACACACCGCTGGCTACCGCTTCAGGAGCATCTTGGGTATCAATATCTTGCCCAATGAAACTTCAACAGGAGGACCACTCTACCTCCTCAGCCACATAAAAGGTTTGTTTATACTATTTTGAATTAATAAAAAAACTAAAGATGTCAAAGGTACAATATGTGCTTCTGAATTGTCAAATAAAGTGCATTCAAATTGTACTTAAACACTTTTAAATTGAATGAATACAGAAGGCAGACACACGACACAAAAGTTAATATAATATTAATAATATAACATCAGTCTTTATTTATGTTTGGAGGTGCTTGGTGTCAGCTTTACATAGAGATGAGTGGAGTTATAATTACAGTTAAATGTCTATGTGATGGTCAGCCAATGAGATCGTCCCACAGCCTCGCAGCATGTGACGCTGTGTGAAACCAGTTGTGCTAAATTAGGCGAGACAACATCCCATCCACAGGGAAGAAACAGAGCTTTCAGATGACTGACCGCAGGAAACACACAGCAGGGAGAGAGGAGGAACACTGGAACACTTCTCTGTCCTCTGGAAAGAAATGACAAAAGACATACTGTTGGTATTAAACTAATTTGCTTAATTATTGTTCATCTGATTTAATTATTTTATTTACTGCTAGCAATAAATATATTTATTTTCATGTAATTATTATATTCAACATTTAATATTATTATTATTATTATTATTATTATATTTGTATCTCTAGTTTATTATCTATTTTCTAAATATTGTTTTTTAGTAATTGGTCAACCTTTTTAAATTATTTATGATATTCTATTCCTGTTTTGTGTTAATTTTATGCATATTTTCTCTTATAAAGCACAAATAAATTGGATTACTGTTAATTATAATAATTGTGTTTATTTTAACTGATAAAACCATATAAAGACAAACTTGAATCTGCCAGTCCTACAATGATAATACATCAAAAAATACAATGAGCGAACAATTATTGTAATATTTTCCAAGAAACAATTCATACAACATTAGAGTAATCAGCATCTAAGAATTTAATAACATAACAATTACAAAGTTGGTGAACTTTACAGATTGACATGGCAAAATACAGCTTACATGTTAATATTGGTGAGGAAGAATTCATTAAAACAGGTTTGTGAAGCAATAACACAGAGGGAATTTGCAGAGCTGCAGAGGGAGAGTCATGACCGTAAATCATGGAGATGTTTTCTTTTCATAAACGGCTGAGCAAAGATCAACCCAGAGAAAAACATAGGGCTGCTCAAGATATATCGTTAGAACTTGAACACCACTCCATATGCAATGTGCAAAAAGTTAAAGAATATTAAAGAAAAAGGGAATACTGTATGTATGATTTAATATGGTTTTAAACAGCAGGGATTTAGAATCATCGCTCAGATCGTTTCCACAGGACAGAGAAGCAGGTTCTGGGAAAATCTGACAATGTATGTCAAAAAAAGCTTTAGATTAAGAAGGGGGGAAAAAAGGAAGAAGGAACTCCTTCTACTTCTTACAAAGCCTTTTTGAATTGAGTCTTTGGATGCCAAACACTGCAGTGACGGAGGAGAGAGTGAAGACCAACGCATCAGCTCAAGTTTCTTTCTTCTTACCCTTAGATGCATAAGTGGGTCTTTTTGGACCCGGTGAGGTGGTTTTCTTGAAGTATCTTTGTAATTACATTTTTTTATCATTTCATATTCTAGCTATTCCTCAAAAAACATGTTTTGGATATCATGCCATTCTAATTTTAAATTTGAAAAAATTGTAGTTTTTGTATTAGTACCCCAAGCTTCCATAAGTGGGTCAAAACTGACCCGCATGCATTTTCTATGGAATCCTATGGGAAAACGTTTTTTTTCAAAATGTAAAAGACATTTCTAAAATTATAAATAGTGAAAAATTAAATATAAAATATTTCTAGTGTGAACCAAAATATAATACTAAATATTATACAAGAGATTTTTCTTAACCAAAATGACAAAAATTGCATAAAAACACATATTATTCTAATACGGGTCCTTTTAGACCCACTTATGGAAGAGTGTAGGGTCCAGTCACTCGTGCATCTAAGGGTTAGTGCATGGGTGCGGTCTCGGTGGGTTCCCTGGGGGTCCGATCAGTTGGGGTATTGAAGCTTGAAGTGGTCAGAGCCTGGTGCTTCACCTGAGCCCCGCCGCCAGCTTCTCCATGGCTGCCTTGCGTTCCTCTGCTTTCAGCTGGGAGCGCCGCAGGACGTTCCTCAGCTCCTGCAGGTGGTCCAGCGTGCCCACCAGCTCACCCTTCACTGTTTTCATCTGGCTCTCCAGCAGCTGTGTGTGGTGCAGCGAGCTCCTCCTGTGGCGCCGGCTGGAGCGCACCTTCTCCTCCAGATCCTCCACTGCAACCAAAAAACTGTTACCACAAGTTCACGGAAAAAACGGAAGCTGTGACTCTAATTAAATGTTTTATGTCAACAGATTTCACATACCTGTATTAGGTTAGTTGAAAGCAATAATATGAAAGGTCCCCTATTAGGCTATACTGTTTTTCATCAATGTATTATAGGTCTCAGATATATACAAAACATGTCTCTGAAGTGTTTGGCTCGAAATACAAAACAGATCATGAATTGTAGCATCCCATAATCCCCTCTGTTTCAAAAGTGCTGATTCTCTGTCTGTTACTTTAGATGAAAATAAGGAGCCACTCCCCACGCCCCTCTGAGAGATATTTGGTTAAAAAGAACACAATGGTGCTCTAGGAGAAGATTCAGGTGATAAGATAGGGGGGGTTACCTTGGTTGGTGATTGGCTAATGGTTACACAAGCCAAAACATCGTTATGACATCATAAAGACAGGTTTTTATATCAATGGATCAGGACAAAAAGAGAGAGAATCTTTTTTCCTGAAACTTTCAGAATCTCTTTACACAGAGGGGGACACATGTTTATAAAAGACATGACAAGTGGATTTTGCATAATAGGTGACCTTTAAAGTCAACGTTTCAGCTTTATCAGTGCACCAGATAGAGATTTCAACACACAGGAGCATTTAGTAGGATGTGTCAGTGGTACAGACCCATGTTCTCCTGTAAGTCCATGCTGTCTGAGCAGGATTCTGTCTTCCTGTCCAGCAGGTCCTTGGTCTGCTGCAGCATCTTCTCCATCTTGACCAGTTCAGCAGCCTTAGTGTCGCTGTCCCGGCGAATTTTCAATAACTCCCTCTGCCTCGGAGTCAACTCACTGTGAACATTACTCATGTTGAAGGTAAAAACTCTGAACCTGTAAGTAAAACCAACGCAAGGCCACCTGCGACACAAGAGCCAACAAGAGTCAGTGAGCTCGCAACACCAGGAGGACGCCTCTGACCTTTCAACATCCAATAATATTCCACTCTGAGACAAACGCTTTCTCTTCTGAAATGCTGGTTTGTTTGCAAATAGACAGCCGGGGACTTTTGGCTTTTTATAGCTTCTTCTAACCTCAGCACATGTTTGAAAGTTCTCTGTAAACAGTGGATTCTCAGTACACACCATTACAATTGGCAAGTCATAAGACTGGCTTCACAAAGCCCTCCAGGAAAATTGATCATTTTTACACTTACTCGCAGGTCATAAAGTTCCTAAAGGCAGAAGATAGCAAGCGTGACCATTTGCAGGATTTAAAACAAAAGAAACCGTCTTTATTTAAACATGCGTGTTAAAAGAATACATAACAGGAGCTAAACAAAACTGTAAGCTATTCTCAAATTTATATTGGTGTTAACGTTTAGCATCTACAACAAAAACAATTCTGGACAGAGCAAAACATCTAATATCAAATACTAACAAGAGACAAAGAATGCTTTGTATTACTATTCATCATGTACCAAGAAACATATCAACCCTGTAATTGTGTTGCATTCATCATTTGTGGAAGAGCAGTCAGTATGTACTGTTTGTCAGTGACCTATACTTAAAGAGTAACTTGAAGAATATGGAGCTCTGAGCAAATGATCTTCACCAAAGTCAGACTTATTCCCACATGTCATGCAAGCATTCATTCTTAGAAAAAAGAACATTTCATTGCGTATCATTTGTACTTCTCTAGCAGTGAAGATCTCCTGCCCCTCCAAACAAATCTTATTTGTTAAGATAAATGTTTTATTTAAAAGTTTTTTTTTAAGGAGGCACCACAGAGCCAAGGGCAGGCCGAGCAGACCGCCTCCTCCCGCCGCAGGCAGGATCAAACTCTCGGTCCGGCAGCTTGTGAGACCCGCGTGCCGACGTGTCCACAGAGGCTTACTGACCGGAAGGACTTATTTTCTGCATATCGAGCAGATCAGCTTGGATGGTGCCCCTCTAAGAAATATAATAAATAAACAGCAGTCAAAATGTGGACACACACACACACACACACACACACACACACACAACACACATACACATACACATACACATACACACACACACACACACACACACACACACACACACACATACACATACACACACACACACACACACACACACACACACACACACACACACATACATACACATACACATACACATACACATACACATACACATACACATACACACACACACACACACACACCACACACACACATACACATACACATACACACACACACACACACACACATACACATACACATACACATACACACACACACACACACACACACACATACACATACACATACACACACACACACACACACACACACATAAATGTTCATTGAGGAAAACAGTATCAGTGTCTTATTTTATATTCATCACATGTGAATGCTGAACTTGCCGGACCATATACTGTAGTTGAAAGTACACAATGAAACACTGGCTTGCTTGTATCAAATCAATACATCCCATACATCATTGGAACAGTAAGAATCTCAGCTACAACACTAACTCCAGTAAACACAGCCTACATGGCAAGCATTTTTATAATATACAGTAATGTACAGTAAACACTATCTTTGTTTGTTTGTTGCCTTTATTTAACCAGGTTAAAAAATCCCATTGAGATCAACGATCTCTTTTTCAAGGGAGACCTGCAGTACATTGGTTACACATAAAAACAACAGAAAACAAAAAGGACATCACAACATAATTACAGGGGTAAAATTAGCAACCTATTCACAGTGACAGGTATCTAATAAAATGTCATCCAGCCGTGCTTTAAAATGATGCAAGGGAATCAAAATGCTCAGTTTCAATGTTTTTTGCATAGTGTTCCAAGCTAGAGGAGCAGCACACATAAAAGCTTTAGTACCTAAAACAGTCCTAGCACTTGGCACATGTAATAAGAACACATCCTGGGATCTCAGGCAATAGCTACTTGCCACTCTCTGTGAGATCAAAGAGCATATATAAGTCGGTAGTTTACCCAGCATGGCTTTATATATGAATATGTACCAATGACTGAGCCTCCGAACAGTAAGTGAAGGCAGACCTGCCTTGGCATACAGGGTACAGTGATGAGTAAGTGCTTTACAGTTAGTAACAAATCTCAGAGCACTGTGATAGGCGGCATCTAACCTTTCCAGGCAATGGGCAGGTGCATTCATATATATCAAATCACCATAGTCTAGCACAGGTAAAAAGGTCACAGTGACTAGCCTTTTCCTGGCCTCAAAAGAGAAACAGGACTTGTTTCTGAAAAAGAAACCTAGTCTAACCCTCAGCTTTTAAAGCAGATTAATGACCTGAAGTTTAAAAGTAAGACAATCATCAAGCCAGATACCAAGGTATTTGTAACAGGTAACCACTTTGAGTACTTGTCCTTGCATAGTAACAATATCCAAAGCAGTCTCTTGAGTCTTTTTAGCTTTAGAAAAGAGCATTACCTTGGTTTTCTCAACATTTAAAAGAAGCTTAAGCTCAGCGAGCTGAGTCTGAATAATGTTAAAAACAGCCTGTAATTTAACAACCGCCTCCTTAATCGAGGGACCTGCACAGTACATAACGGTATCATCCGCATAAAAATGCAAAGTAGCTTCATCCACATTTTCACCTAAACTATTGATGTAGATGGAGAATAAAAGTGGACCTAAAACAAAACCTTGAGGAACACCATTTGCAATGTTTAACCACTCAGAAGACAGCCCATCAAAGTGAACACATTGGGACCTTTCAGAGAGGTAGTTCACAAACCACCCCACTGCATGGCTGGATATGCCAATACTGTGTAGCCTCTGCTTTAAGATGCGATGATCGACGGTATCAAACGCTTTGGAAAGGTCAATAAATAGAGCTGCACAACTCTGCTTATTATCTAAAATACTTGTAATGTCATTCACCACTTTCATTGTCGCAGTGATGGTGCTATGTTGCTTTCTGAAGCCTGACTGATGTTTAGACAGGATATTATTTTTACATAAAAACTCCTTTACTTGTTCACTCACTAGGCTTTCAAGAACCTTAGCCAGAACTGAGAATTTCGAGATTGGCCTATAGTTATTTAAAATAGTTGCCTCCCCTCCTTTTAGTAGTGGCAGGACATACGCTGACTTCCATACTTTTGGAATTGCATTTGTGCTGAGGGAGAGGTTAAAAAGAGAAGTAAGAGGTGGAGCAATAAAATCTGCAGCCATCTTTAAAAAGAAAGGTTCCACGTTGTCCGGGCCAGCCGGTTTCTTAGGATCTAACTTAGATAATGCTTCATGAACAACATTTACAGTAAAAGGAGTAAAACTGAAAGGGTTTTCCAGACCACATTGTTCAGAGTCACAGACTGTGGTGTTCACAGAAGCAGAGTTAGTCACAGAATCAAACAGAGAGCCACAGGACACAAAATGCTTATTAAAGCAATTTAACATAGTAGCCCTGTCCGATATAGAGCCAGATGCTGTGGTAATGCACGGAGGTAGCTCATTTCGGATCTCACCGGCGGATATCGATTTTATGGCTTTCCAAAATTTCCTAGGATTATTTAGGTTTTCTGTAGTAACTGACAAATAGTACTTCGACTTAGCACTTTTGACATGTGAAGTGAAGCTATTCCTTAGCTGCCTAAAACGCAGCCATTGATTGAGCCTGATTTCCTAGCCTTTGCCCAGGCCTTGTTTCTCTCATGCAGGAGACTGGACAGTTCAGCAGAAAACCAAGGGTTGTCTCGTCCCTTTACTCTAAATGTACGTAGGGGTGCATGTCTATCTATAATTTCCATAAAACCAAGATAAAAATAAGACCATGCAGTTTATACATCAGCACACAGATCGATTTTTCCCCAATCAAACCCAAACAGATCATGAACAAAACCCTGCTCCACAAAATGTTTTATGTCTCTCTTAATGATAATACGAGGTTTAACCTTTTGGACCTTAGTGTCCCTAATTGTGGCTACAACACAGTGGTCACTCACATCATTTGCAAATACTCCCACAGATGAGTATTTATAGGGAACATTAGTTAGAATGAGATTAATTAGGGAGGATTTATTAGGGGACTTAATGTTAGGGCGAGTAGGACTGTCAACAATCTGAGTAACATTTAAAGAGATACAAAGGTTTTTAAAATCCTCTGATACTGCAGTTAACCAGTCCCAGTTAAAATCACCAAGTAGCACTATTTCCTTATAGTCTAGTTGCGATAAAAGTTTAGCTAGTGAAGACAAGGAGTCCTTGACAGCTGAGGGGGGTCTGTAACAGCCCACCACCATGACCTGTTGACCCTTTGCCACTTCTATATTTAAGGCTAAAAATTCGAATTGCTTACCGATAGATTTGGAAACCAATGTGGTTACACTGAACTTATTCTTAACATAAATGGCAACTCCACCACCTTTATTAGGCCGGTCGGTACGATACACATTATAACCATTTAAGGATATGTCAGAGGCCAAAATAGTTTTATTTAGCCATGGTTCTGATAACACAATGACATCAGTGTCAGTCGAGCTTGCCCAAATGCGGACAAAATCTAGTTTACCTAACAGACTGCGCACATTCAAGTGGATGAAACCCAACCCAGACCTAGCTTTAAAATCAGCAGGAGTAGCGATCTGACTACTACTACTGGGCGGACCAGGGTTAGGTTGTACATTTCCTGACAGTAATAACAACAACAAAACCATTGAAGTCAATGGAGAAAATCTTCAGACTTGAACAATCTTCATGCGACTTCAACTGCTAACTGTTCCTTCATACTTTCACTCAGAAACCTAAAAAACCCAAAGGGAAAATCGACTAAAACGTTGAAAGATGAAGATATTAAATCCATCGCCGAAGTGGTGAGGACCTTGCTACGTGAGGAGCTAGATGCTAGCCTCGATCGAGTAGCCAACAAAATTGATGCTATGCACTCAGAGCTAGCAACTGTAACTACAAGGATTACTTCAGCTGAAGGAGAGCTGGATGCTTTGAAAAATAGCACTAAGAAAGATTCTACCGTCCTTTCCACCGTTCAAGAAAAGATGCTGGCTTTCGAACAGAAGATAACGGATCTTGAGGACCATAATAGGAGGTGCAACATTCGGGTTTATGGTCTACGCGAGGACGCGGAGGGTGATGCCCCGGTGCAGTTTCTGGAACGCATGATACCCACTTGGTTCCCCGCTCTGAAGCAAGTTAAACCTGAAATAGAGCGTGTCCACAGAATCTTCCGTGGCGGTCCCCCTACGGAGGGAGAACGACCCCGGGCTTTTATCTTCTGCTGTCTACGCTTCTCCACACGCCAAGCTATCCTCCGTGAGGCGAGGAAACACCCCCCTTCAATCGGCAACAGAGCTCTCCGCTTCGCTGCTGACTTCAGCGATTATACAGCTAAACGCCGAAGAGCATTCTCACGGGCTATGGCTTTGGCACGGGAAAAGGGAACTGATGCTTTCCTGATTTACCCTACAACTCTCAAGATTAAAATGGGTTACTCCACTCATCTCTTCGCTTCAGCCGTGGATGCGGAGCGGTTTTTGGAGAAGCGTCCTTCTCCTGGTCGCCTCGTTGACGTTGCTCCGGCGGAGCTGGGAGAGCAACAAGCTGCACCGATGACCATTTCACCGGATCATAGCGACCCTCATGTTGGCAATGAGTAACAGGTTTGCACATCAAGATCGCCCAAGCCCTGTGTAAACTGACTACTGTTTTGTGACTATCCATGGAAGCTATATGCGCAGTGGCGTTTTTATATGTACAAAAGTGGTTGGGCACAAAAAACTTAGATGTCTATATAAGCTTCTGCAGTGAGGTGCAGTGAGGTTCATGGCTGGTGAGGCACTGGCACTGACTCTTCAGGTTTACAAATATTATATTTTGACCTATTCTAAAGCTTTTTTAGTCTGATGCTTCGATTACTTTTAAACAGACAGTTCAACAAAAGGATACCCAAAGAATGTAATTTTATCATTTAAATATTGAATTGTTCTCTCTTAGTAAGATCCCATTTTCAATAAAATTGTGGTCTTACAAAACAAGTGATGAATGGACTTCATCACTTGAAGATGAAGTCCATTTGCCTATCCTTCTGGACAAAAATCTCTATTACTTTTTTGTAAAAGTCCTCCTTATCTTCTTGTAGTTTCAAAAGTCGAATCAAAATCAAATCAAAAGTCGAATTCAAAAGTTCGAAAATTATAAAAGTAGGGTAGACATGTGGATATTATCCGGCTGAACAAAACGTGCATTTATCTAACAGGTACGTTTCCCACAGATCTTATTTCGAGCTATTTTCTAAAATCCTATGGAGAAATCTCATTGCTTTTTTGTCGAGGAAAGCCATGCGCAGCTTACTTCCGGGTTTTAGGACGCGTCACTGCACCTCTCTCGTCTCCTCTTCACACACCACACTTTTCGCGGCACACGTACTTACAGCCAATCAGCTCTGAATTATGTGAGATGACGTATGGTGGGGATGGCAGCTCAGTGCCCCTATGGTCATTATTTATTTGCCACACACATTAAATAGGAAAATACTCTGAGCATGCGCAGTGTAGTTTTTACAGTCACCATTCACTTAGACAGTGAGAGGGAGGGGCATGATCGGGTTTTGTCCCACATGGCTCTAAACAGCTCAATAGGCACACACTGTAGACACTAATTAGAAGAACACAGACTAAAACAGCAATGTACAGATGAATCAGATGATTAAACATGATCTTAAAATATATTTTATAGATATATATATTTTTTTTTGCATTTCTTTGTAATCATTATTTTTAATACTTTCTGCTGACACTAGGTGGGGCTATGCCCCTAATGACCAGTCACCACTGTATATGCGGCTAGCTGTATTAGCGCTGTTAGCACACCCGGCTTCACATGTTTTATAATGAACCTCGACACACGAAGCAGGCTATTCTGGGCCTGTAGCAATACTGTGTTGACTACAGATGGAGCAGCTTATTTCAGACTCCAGCTTACTGCTTCCTGCCTACTACCTGCCAGCTACCTGCCTAAGACCTGCCAAAGACCAGTATCTGGGAATGTTAAGCCCTCCCACTATTTTCCAAGAGGGCGTTGCCAGATTTTCAATTTCAGGATTTAACCAGGAGTTGGCGCTTCCTTCACAAAAACAGGAAGACAACTTTCATGGACTTTCAGTTTTGTTTAGAAGAGCATTTGAACACATCAATATTTTAGATCAAATAAAGTATATCTAATCTTGTAATTCAATAATATATAGTCTTTATATATTAAATAACTATGGCCAAACTAAGACTTAGTTTTTCAAAAGAGAAAATGCTGATATTATATAAAAAACTAAAGTTAAAATCTTGTTTTTAATGCCCCAAGAGCAATAAAAACACTTGGTAAAAAAATACAAGCTGTAAAAATACTTATATATATTTATTACTAATAACATAATGATTAATTTCAGATGATAATACTTTTCAGTGTCTGTCTCATGCAGCAGCTGACCCGGCCGACAGTAAAAATAAACATTTATAACTAGTTTAGGTTGTTTGAGAGGTAATTAAAATAGCTAAGGGTGATGATCTGACTTGAAGTGTGTGTTTTTGCTCCTAATTAAATGTGTACAAGATGTGAAGTCAACAGGTATTCACTCAGAGGGGGGTACTGTAGCTACTATTTATTTTCAAATGCATACAGTATAGGCTCAGTCAAGAATTTGAATGGGATGGGGAGACGTGTGTGATTAAAAATGAGTGTCCAAACTATGGCCAAACTAAGACTTAGTTTTTCAAAAGAGAAAATGCAGATATTATATAAAAAACTAAAGTTAAAATCTTGTTTTTAATGCCCCAAGAGCAATAAAAACATTTGGTAAAAAAATCCTGAGTGAGGCTTTCATAAATTGCATTTAGCTGACGCTTTTATCCAAAGCGACTTACTATTTAATAAATGATAAATGATTATTCATAACAAATATGAGTGATGTGTGATTATTATTCATGCTATGTACTGATATAGGGCTAAGTAAGCAATCAATCCTGCAAATTAACCCTTAGTTGTTCAATATATTTATTCAGACAATGTGAGTAGAAATACAGAAATTCTGCTCCCACCTAAGGCCAACGTTGCAATATTACAACATTTCCCTAAAAACTTACCAAAACGTAAACATTTTTCAAACTCTTTCATTTCTGCTCCAGAGGCCAGGGGTTAAATTGGGATTTGATATGTGGGGGGGCTCTGTTAGAAGGTGCGACGGGGGGGGGGGGGGGGCTCTGTTAGACGCTCGTGAATTGTCAACGGTGGGGGGGGGGGTGTTGTCGGCCGTAAGCGAACCGGGCCATTGGCGTCCGGCCGTTCTGTGATTCTCCAGAACTCACAGCTGGCCAGCGGCCCACCGGGATAAGTCCCGATTCTCCCGACGGCCAATGCGTGCCTCCCCTGACTGCACGTTGCTGACACACACCGCTGCAAACTCTCTGCACGGAGGAGCCGCGGAGGAAGAGACACATGTTCACTAAGCCGAAAAAACTATATCCGGTCACAGTGATCTGCTATTTTAAAGTAAATTCAACACATATCGACCCTAAATATAGCATATATTAAGAACGAGAAAGTGTTAACATCGTTTTTTGTAAACATATGACAAATGTGCGAGCGTGATGACATCAGAGCATCGTCCTATGGGCTTAGCCCCGGACAGCCCCGGCCCAATTTAACCCCTGCCAGAGGCTATACAACAACATCTGAAAGGTCAAAAAAACAAACAGGGCTAGACAGCCATTTGTAGCATATGGGAGAATGGTGATGTGAACTCAACACGTAGTCACTCAGAGGGGGGGTACTAATTCTTTTCAAATGCGCATAGGCAATGCTATCTATTTACATGTACTGTAGGCTCTTTCAGTCAAGAATTTGAATTTGAATGGGATGGGGAGACGCTCTGCCAACACTGACCCAATCTTCTGCTCCTTACAACCCACTCACTGCCTGTGTTTTAACATTCGTACATTTCTGAATGAGGCCTAACATTCCGAGGTTATTCTGTATTTTCTGAGTTCTTGGTCATTTTCCACGGGGGCGTTGGGAGATGGCACATCAGCATAAATACAGCGCTGTGACACCACACCTCAGCAGGAGCCGAGGTAGCGTGCAAACCATAGGCGGCTACCCTGAGTTAGGAATTTCATGCTTAGTCACACTGCAGATGGCCGTTTCCAATTTAAAATCAGATTGTATCACGCTGCAGCATGCACTTCTTGATTCCAAACAGTAAGAAAACCAAAGCAATGCTTTTTGCTCCCAAGTCAGCGTCCTCCTCTTGCCTCTCCATTGACACCCTTGATGGCGTTTCTGTTGAGTTTGTTGATACCTACAAATATCTGGGCTTTTGGTTGGACAGTAATCTGAACTTTAAACACTATATTGAAGTTTTAACAAAGAAATTGAAATTCACTCTTGGCTTCCTTTACAGACTTAAATGTTGTTTTTCAATTTCATCCCGTAAAAGGTTGGTCTCTGGCTTATTCCTGTCCCAGCTGGACTACGGTGATACAATCTATAGATTTGCCTGTCCCACTGTTTTGGCCAAACTTGACCCACTTTACCATGCTGCACTGCGTTATATATCAAATGCACCCTATGGTCCTCACTTACTATGCGTAGGATGCAGCATTGGTTTTTATTAATGTATAAAGCCATTTTAGGTAAGCTTCCACTGTACATATGTATCAGATTTGCCCCAGTTTGTGACTCTTACAACCTCAGATCCAGTGCCTGGATACGGTTCCAGGTACCTGCTGTGCGGACTGAGGCTGGAAAAAGGAGTCTTTCTTATTATGGTCCTTGGTCTTGGAATGACCTTCAATCACGCCTAAAACTGATGGCACTTGTCTCTAAATCATGTTTTAAATTGAAGTTGTCTGAAGTCCTCACCAGGAAAATATTCCTAAAACGTCCAAATAGTCACAGCAGGGATTTGCCACTGTGCCACTACAGTTGATCTGTGTGTCTACAAAGAAAGCTTTTCATTTGCTAGATGCTGATGTAGCTATTTGGATTACTTTTGAAGATGCAGTTGGGAATATTTCCTCAACCCTGCTTTGTTATTTTCAGAAAAGTGAAACTTAAATAGGCCTATAAAATGATAGAATTTAAAAGAGTCTTGAAAAAGCATGGTGATGGCAATAAATGCATTAATGAATCCCCAAAATCTACAGAATACATTTAATTTAAGGGGAGCAGTTACTGAGAAGTATATAATGAGAACTGCTACCAATGGTGGCCTATTTAGTTTATTAAGAAATACATATTTTTAGCTTATTTCAGACTCCAGCTTTCATACATTTCCCGCCTAAGGATAATATTCCCACAGTGCAGCATAATGTACAGTATCACACTATTACAAATTCAAAGTAAATGACTGTGGGTAATACAGCAATTTACTGCCTAGATTACAGATTTTGTTTACAGTGTATGTTGCATGTTTTAAATGTATTGTATTTACTTGTTTTAAAATGAAATGTGTTTTAGATTGACTTTTAAAATCTAACTAACTACAGATGAAAAATAGCCTCTTGGCTAACTCTAAGAAGAAAGGGTAGACATATCTGTACTTAGTGCCAAGTAGCTAAGCAGGTATTCACTCAGAGGGGGGTAGGTACTAAATGCCACCCATTTACATGTAGGCAAACAAAGTCAAAAATCAACATACAGTAGGGGGGTGGGGGATGGTGAACGGTATGGTCAATGTTTGTAAACACAATCCCCAAGATGTGTCCTTATCAAACCAAAATAGAAAATGCAGATATTACACTCAGACATCTGAAAAGTCTATGTTAAAAAGCCTCAGGCACCTTAATTCATGTAATAAAAACATCTCAGGTCAGTAACACTGAAAGCTAAATGTGCAATACCATGTTCAGCTATGTTACTATTTATAATGTTATTGTTGTTACAACAGAAGACGTTTTTCTTTATATTGAAGTTAAATGCATCAATCTGGTGCACTTTGAGGTCAAAATTAAGAGATTTATGGATACCGCTGGAAAAAGCTGCAGTACATATGCCGAGCCTGTACGTAGCGCTGTAACTTCCTCCACAAAAGCAGCCTTCTGTTTATTCAACGTGGTGGGGGGCCGAGGGAACCGGGCAGAGTTTTTCGCCGGTCAACGTGTGTGAAAGTTTAAATCTTCCTTATTGAGCTTTAAAACAAATGAATAACAACTATATATAATAATAAAATAAACACCGGCTGTTGTTATGCCTGCTGTAACGTTAAACTACTCCGTTCTCCGTTTGTAATTATGCCGTTACAAGCTTCATAATTGTATTTATCATCTAAATTTGCCAAAACAAGTTTAATATTCTGAAAGCCAAGACTTTGTTTATTTGAAATCAGATGAAAACAAACTGTAACGGACCCTGCCGTGTTATCTATGATTACTATATGCCTTACTGTACATTCATAATTTCAGCCGGAGGGAGGGGGGCGGCGCTGCGGAAGAGCAGATTGCAAGTGAGAGGTGCCTGTCATCTTCCCTTTACAAGCTTCACAAATGTATTTATCGTGTGATTTTGGAAATAAAAGTTTCATATTCTGAAAGCCAAGACTTTGTTTATATATTATACGTGGGTAGCTATGACGTCAGAAGGAGTTACCGTAAATGAGAGCTGCCGTAAAAGTGTTTCTAGGATTTCTAAACGAATTATTACAGCTGTTATAAAGCATTAAATAAAAAGTCATGAAAGAGATAAGGAGGAGAAAAGGTTTAAGGAAGTAAGCAATGAATAAAAAATGTCTAAATCCTCTGTTTCACGCGATGTTGAACATTGAAGACAGAGGACGGCGGTCCCCCAATCTACACAGCGGGAGAAAGAAGATCATAAAGCAGATCGGAGGAGACATCACGATCTTCCCACATTAGTGCAATTCACCTATACTTAACCCCAAATAAAAGAACCCAATAAAAACAGTTGTTAAATAATAGTGAAGTCACGTTGTAATAATAACTCATCTCTCGGTTTGAGTGTTCTTTTTCTGCTTTGCCAAAAGCCACTGTGTCAAGTGTCTAGTGACTATTTCTCTTTGCGGATGTCAATTTAAATCAATACATACAACTATTTTTTAAATCAATAAAAACATTTTCTAAATCCATAAAAGCATTTCAATTAAGATTGGGAGTCATGTCGTTACTTTGTTGAGAATGTGGTCATGTAATAAGCGGGATAATTTGCAGCGACTTGGTCATTGTGGGGAAAAATAACACCCAGGGATCCTGATCATTTCAATGAAGTTGAATACAGAATATTCATATTTGTCAGTGATTTCATGTCAATTCGGCGAACATAAACATAAATGATCGTGGTGAAGATGATGATTAAATTAGGATTAAAAATCGGGAGAGCCGGCTGCATTTCCTCTCGTTCGTTTTTTTTCGACTAAACAACATTATTTTGTTAAATAACAACATGGTGATGTTTGTAAATGATTACATGTCTTATTTAGCACAGACTATGATCCTATCCGTGACATATGGATCTTAACAAAGATCCGCTATACAGTAGTACCAGACATACTGTACATCCAGCTTACTGTATCGAAGTTGATTTCACATGAGCTCCAGTGTGGAACCCCACTGCACCCCCTGGTGGATCAATGATCCATTGCAGCTGGCTTCACAATAATTACATTTATTTATCACGGGGGCGGTATCAAGTCAGACTGGGGGCCGGCTCTTCATCACGAACCTTTCACGGGCCGATCACGGACCGTGCACGAGCCAACCACGACCCTCGCGTTTCAAACTGTCCTAAATAAGACGCTCCATCTGTATGTGTGGCTAGCTATGTTAGCTCCGTTAATAGGCCGGCTTAATCTATCTACAAGGGATCCTTTTTTCTCTCTCTGTTCTTTTGGGACTGTAGCTTTGGCACACTTACTTGTTAAATGCAGTTATCTCTATTAGCTCTGTCGGTAACGTTACGCCCGGTTAACGGGCAGCTACTGCATAAGTACACTTGATCGTAATCTCAGTTATATCTGCTACATTTATTTTTGATATGTTCTTGAAGTTAAGTTACTGTCGGTCTGCTAGGTGAGTTACTACATTAATCATTTAATGATTCAAAGATCCCTGGCTGTACATTTACATAGTTTTTTATGAGCATGTATGGATATGTATATTTGAGGATGTATAGATTTAATTTCATTATTTTGATATACGCACTATTATTAGATGTTATACACATCTTTAGCAGGTTTTGCTATCCATGTTAAATTTGTGAGACCTGCTAATTAGATTTTATAGCTTCCCACTAGCACATTTGTCGGGATGATGTTAACATGGCATGTTGTTGGGCTCAATTCTGTATAGCCCTTGGTTCTTATTCTGGTTGCGGACTGTTTGGTTATTTTTGTGGGAGGGCCGGTTGGGGGTGTAATGGCCTCTCCTTTTTTTTATATGTGTGTGTTCAAAAGACCTCATGAAAGACGACACACGAAGTGAGGATACCCGGCCCGGAGGAAGCCCGAGGTCCCCAGAAGGAGCCAGGCCCAGAAGGAGGACTCGTCGGCGAGCGTCTGGTGGCCGGGCTTGCCACGGAGCCCGGCCGGCCCTGGCTTTGGGGACGTGGAACGTCACCTCTCTGGGGGGGAAGGAGCCGGAGCTTGTGCGGGAGGTGGAGCGTTACCAGTTGGATCTGGTGGGGCTCACCTCTACGCACAGCGTCGGCTCTGGAACCTTACTTCTGGATAGGGGTTACGATACGATACGATACGATGCGATATTACTTTATTTGTCAGATCAGGTCTGAAATTTGACTTGCGTCACAGCAGCTCCATGTCCAACATCAACAGACAAATATCCAGACACAAATACATGAAACACAAACAACAAATGTCGGAGTGGCAGTGTTCTATTGGCCTGAAATCCCAAAATGTGCATGTTTTAATTATTTATTCAAGTTTGGTTTTAATCAACATATATCTAAGGTGTGATTTTATAAGGATCATTGCATGGTTTTTTACTTGTGCTGTGTGGTTTTTAATGGAGTGATTATTGCATGATTTTACCTGTGAATCTTGTTTGTTTATTTCTTGGGATTGACATTTATTGGCATTATTGAAACCGGCTGCGTCTGACTGGACAAACCCCCCCATGGCGCATGATTGGCCGATAGTGAACGGTATTTTGCTTTTAAGCAATCAGACACAGCTGAGCAGGGGGAGAAAAAGAAAGGAAGAGGTTCAAGAGAGGACGAACGAGGAAACGGAAGAACGGAGAAACGAAGGAAGAGAAAGGGAAGCAGAAACCAGGAAGCAGAGCAAGCGGACCGGGGGAGACTATGGAACTTGATACAACGCTCGAAGACAGCTAAGTAAAGGGAAGTCACCCGGCAAACCCAGCTGTTTGCCTGTGCGGAGTTATTGTTGTTGGGTGTCTGTGTCCGCGCCACTGAGGGCTCTCTCTCTCTCTCTCTCCCCCCGCCGCATCAGTGTTGCAGAGTGGAGGAGTGACGAGAGGCGGAGCCTAGGAGAGACGCCGAGGAGAACGAGGCAGCGAGCCCTGACGGATTGGCTCGGTGACAAGCTCCTCCCCCATATGGAATATTACTGGACTCTGCCATTGACAGTTCTCTACAGACAATAATTCTGCTTGGTCTTGATTCCAACCAGTTTTACCTGGGAGTGTTATTTTAGCTATTTTAACTAGTACAGTATTACCTTTTATTATTACCTTGTTGTTTTTATACATTTTTATAGATAGATCTATGTTAATACTTAAAATGTAATTTATTGATTATAATAAATTATCTAAAATCTGTCCTGTGGTCCTCTATTCTTTGACGGTGGAAATTAGTTGCTGGTATATAAAAAAGGAACCTCACACTATCGTGTGACATGTATTGGCGTTGTCGGCAGGATACCAGCTCCACTGTTAAAGAATGGACGAGGCCCAGGATAGACCTACAGATGGAGCCTCTTATTTTGGACCCCAGCATACAGCTTCCTGCCTACTGCCAGCCAGTTACCTGCCTAAGACCTGCCAAAGACCAGTATTCAGGAATGTTAGGCCCTCCCACTATTCTCCAATTTCAGGGTTTAACCAGGAGATGGCGCTATATATTAAATAACTATGGCCAAACTAAGACTTAGTTTTTCACAAGAGACAATGCAGATATTATATAAAAAACTAAAGTTAAAATCTTGTTTTTAATGCCCCAAGAGCAATAACATCTTGTCACAAGCTTTTTGGAAGAAAAAGACTTCAAGAGACCTGTAGTTGACTAATTACAGGCCTCAATAAAGTTCTGCCATTGGTTGTGAAAAACAACGGTGGACATAGTGGAAAGTGAAATTGAGATTGTCAAATTTAATAAAAATACAAAATAATGTATCTGTGTACGTGTTTTACTATATGTGATCTGCATGCACTTATCAAACATCTAATTAAAGAATGGGGAGGAGCAAAAAACACACACTTCAAGTCAGATCATCACCCTTAGCTATTTCAATTACCTCTCAAACAACCTAAACTAGTTATAAATGTTTATTTTAAATAAAGTCTTTATGACTCGGAATATGAATAATATGGGACCGTTACAATTTGTTTTCATCTGATTTCAAATAAACAAGGTCTTGGCTTTCAGAATATTAAACTTGTTTCGGCAAATTTAGATGATAAATACAACTATGAAGCCGACCCCCCTCTGAGTGAATACCTGTTAACTTAATTGTTAACACAATAAAAATGATAACAAGAAAAGTTCATGTTTTATCAAGATGATGGGTTTCCCTAACGCTCAGAGTCGCAACGACTAATTACAGGCCTCAATAAAGTTCTGCCATTGGTTGTGAAAAACAACGGTGGACATAGTGGAAAGTGAAATTGACATTGTCGAATTTAATAAAAATACAAAATAATGTATCTGTGTACGTGTTTTATGTGATCTGCATGCACTTATCAAACATCTAATTAAAGAATGGTAGCTGTACCTCTCAAACAACCTAAACTAGTTATAAATGTTTATTTTAAATAAAGTCTTTATGACTCGGAATATGAATAAAATGGGTCCGTTACAGTTTGTTTTCATCTGATTTCAAATAAACAAAGTCTTGGCTTTCAGAATATTAAACTTGTTTCGGCAAATTTAGATGATAAACTTTAAACGTTCACACACGTTGACCGGCGAAAAACTCTGCCCGGTTCACCGACCCCCCCTCTGAGTGAATACCCAAGATATCTTGGTTTGATTTGGAGAAGGCTTTTAAAGTATACTAACTCTAACTCTATTGTATACTAACTCTTCCCATCAAGAATATGAATAGAACTTAGATAGATCACTTTACATTTCTGCGAATGAATAGCTTAGCTACTTGGCACTAAGAGTACAGATATGTCTACCCTTTCTTTTCAGAGTGTAATATCTGCATTTTCTCTTTTGGTTTGAATAGGGAGAAGGGCAATGGTTATCGATGGTGCTTTTAATGCCTATTGTATACGAACTGTGTGATTTATATTGCTTTTCAAATGCATATAAGCCCCCCATTTACACTGCACTTCCCCGTCAAGAAAATGAATAGCACTTAGTTAGATCACTTTACAGATCAGGTTGGACCAGCCCTGTCGCTACTCTCTGCATTTCCTACTGCAGATAAAAAAAAAGCTACAAATATGTATTTCTTAATAAACTAAATAGGCCACCATTGGTAGCAGTTCTCATTATATACTTCTCAGTAACTGCTCCCCTTAAATTAAATGTATTAACTAAGATAACTTAAGATAAATGTAAACGTTCACCATCCCCCACCCGCCCACTGTTTGTTGCTTTTTGACATTGTAAATGGGTAACTACCCCCCTCTGAGTGAATACCTGTTGTACCTGTCCGGGCTAAGCCCATAGGACGATGCTCTGATGTCATCACCCTCGCACATTGGTCATATGTTTACAAAAAACGATTGTTAACACTTTCTCGTCTTAATATATGCTATATTTAGGGTCGATATGTGTTGAATTTACTTTAAAATAGCAGATCACTGTGATTCACTTCTCCGCGGCTCCTCCGTGCAGAGAGGCCCCCGTTGACAATTCACGAGCGTCTAACTCTCTCCCCCCTTCCCCGTTGCACCTTCTAACAGAACCCCCCCCCCCCATATCTGGATTTGGCCCACAGACCTATGAGAGTAGCAAAATACAGTGAGTCCTAAACACAAGTAGTCAGGGTTCATTTATAACGCTTATTTTGATTTATTTTTCTCCAAATGATGCTGTATGTTTCACTTTCTGAAAGCGTTAGAATCGCACATGAAAAATATTTGAAAGCTGCCAGCTGCCCTCGGCCATGTCTTTGGCGGTGTGATCCAAGCTTCGGGTACCACAGTGGATAAAGTTAGTAATACATTATAGGCTACTGATCAAATGTCAATACATTACATAAGTCTTATTCTCATTCATACTTAATTTATTTCTTCTTCTGTCAGTATGAACACAAAAAACTAACCGGTATTACATTTCATTCTAAAGTTTACGGTCTAAAAAGGTATTTAAAACAGATAATTTGTCGTTGCTTTTGGCATAAGCAGACAGAGGAAACATAACGTTCTCAGTAAGATTCACGAGCGTCTAACTCTCTCCCCCCTCCCCCGTCGCACCACATTAGACAGAATGGCAAGGGGCTGCTTTTGAACTTTTCGTGAAGATGGCCTTATTCATGCTCAGTGCATGTCTTATGACCATTTAAATAGTTAATGTGTTGTCTTGTGTTGACCTGCAACCGCATCTTTACACCTCCATGTTCACATTTCCATTACCTAGAGCAGGGGGTGTCAAACTCAATTTCATCGCGGGCCACATCAGCATTAAGGTTGCACTCAAAGGGCCGGTTGTAACTTTAAGACTATATATATAAATAATGTTTTATATAACATTATTGCCTCTGCATTGGATTATTATCGGATAAGGTAATAACTTAATAATTAACTATGTCTGAGAGCAGAAGTTTAGGGCAAATAATTTCAAATAATTGCAAGTCTCTTCAGTGCGCATGTCACAAGATGCATTATGGACATTGTGCCTTATTCTCATTCATACTTAATTTATTTCTTCTTCTGTCAGTATGAACACAAAAAACTAACCGGTATTACATTTCATTCTAAAGTTTACGGTCTAAAGTCTAAACATACTTTATTTAAAATAAACATTTATAACTAGTTTAGGTTGTTTGAGAGGTAATTGAAATAGCTAAGGGTGATGATCTGACTTTAAGTGTGTGTTTTCCTCCTCAGGTGAACAGGTATTCACTCAGAGGGGGCAGAGTTTTTCGCCGGTCAACGTGTGTGAAAGTTAAAATCTTCCTTATTGAGCTTTAAAACAAATGAATAACGACTATATATTATAATAAAATAAACACTGGCTGTTGTTATGCCTGCTGTAACGTTAACTTACTCCGTTCTCCGCTTAAGTAATTATGCCGTTACAAGCTTCATAGTTGTATTTATCCTCTAAATTTGCCGAAACAAGTTTAATATTCTGAAAGCCAAGACTTTGTTTATTTGAAATCAGATGAAAACAAACTGTAACGGACCCATTTTATTCATATTCCGAGTCATAAAGACTTTATTTAAAATAAACATTTATAACTAGTTTAGGTTGTTTGAGAGGTACAGCTACCATTCTTTAATTAGATGTTTGATAAGTGCATGCAGATCACATAAAACACGTACACAGATACATTATTTTGTATTTTTATTAAATTCGACAATGTCAATTTCACTTTCCACTATGTCCACCGTTGTTTTTCACAACCAATGGCAGAACTTTATTGAGGCCTGTAATTAGTCGTTGCGACTCTGAGCGTTAGGGAAACCCATCATCTTGATAAAACATGAACTTTTCTTGTTATCATTTTTATTGTGTTAACAATTAAGTTAACAGGTATTCACTCAGAGGGGGGTCGGCTTCATAGTTGTATTTATCATCTAAATTTGCCGAAACAAGTTTAATATTCTGAAAGCCAAGACTTTGTTTATTTGAAATCAGATGAAAACAAACTGTAACGGACCCATTTTATTCATATTCCGAGTCATAAAGACTTTATTTAAAATAAACATTTATAACTAGTTTAGGTTGTTTGAGAGGTACAGCTACCATTCTTTAATTAGATGTTTGATAAGTGCATGCAGATCACATAAAACACGTACACAGATACATTATTTTGTATTTTTATTAAATTCGACAATGTCAATTTCACTTTCCACTATGTCCACCGTTGTTTTTCACAACCAATGGCAGAACTTTATTGAGGCCTGCAATTAGTCGACTACAGGTCTCTTGGCTCAGTCTTGTCCTCCAAAAATCCTCTATCGCTTGCATCAGCTCCTGCTTCGAGCCTGGTTTAGCCTCCTTCCGAATGAAGTCTTTCATCAAGTGCCAGACCAACTCGATGGGATTCAAATCCGGAGATTCGGGTGGAGTTTTAACCCAGTTTATTCCCTCAGCCGCAATTGCAGCTGCTGCCGCGCTGTGTTTCGGGTCATTGTCTTGGAAGAAGCGGTGATTCGACCCAAAATGTCCCCTGATGTATGGACTTGCAGCTTCCTTGATGATACTGTTTTCGAAGTAATTCTGTCCATGATTCCCTTCAAAGATAACCCAAAGGGCCTGGACCGTGGTGCGAAATCATTCCCAGACATGCAACTTTATCGGATGTTTCGGTTGAGGCTTTTGCAACAGAATGGTTCTTTCTGTTGAAACCTGAGCCTTGCAAAGTGTTCCAGAGCTATTGTGGATTCATCCGTAAAAAGCACATCATGCCACGTTTCCCCAGACTCGATCCACTGGAGGGCTTGTCTCAGCCTTGCTTCTTTATTGTGATCTCTGATCATTGGAGTGAAACGGGTCCTGCCATATTTCCAGCAAGTTTTCTCCTGGCCTGCGGATGCTGCTGAGTCCTAGCGAAACCCCAAAGTCCGCCTGAATTTTCCGCTTTTACAACATGAGCCGGGAGTTCGTCATCAGCGTTGTCGCATTCTCGATCGCATTCACGATATTGCTGTAAAAGAAAAATACAAAAGCCATCAGGGAAATGCAGAACTATCACATGTCAGCTGTTTACGATACGTGCTATACTATTAAATAAGGTAGGCTACTTACGGTTTGAGTTTTCTTGGACCTGAGCGGCGGGGTGGTTTCGCCTGGAAGTGATTTTGCAGAGTGCTTTGTGAAATTGCTATGCCAAGGCTTGCAAAATGTTCTTGAATTTCTCTTGTTGATTTTCCATTTGCCCGCATGACACGAACCTCCTGGGACTTCTCTCGGTTGATGCGCATCCTGGCTGTTATAGTGGAATAGTGGATTCCAGAAGCCGGTTACGCCAATTAGTAGCCGACAAAAGTAGGTGCGGCTGTAGCTGTAGACGCGCCAATAGAAATCCAGGTGCACGAACACCATGTACGATTCACAGATAAATAGAGTGCATAACTTGCTTTTGGCACAACGTCTTTTGTGAAGAAGAAGAACGCACATCATTTATTTGTGAGAGAACTAAGAAGAACTAATAATGGATTCCAACAAGTTCTACGAGAGCAAGAGAAGAAAAGTTCTTGCACAGGTGAGCTGACATAAATTGATTGTAAATAACCTATACTCTGCCCTTTGGACCTACTGTATGTGTGATTATTTGTTAATTTCACTTGTGCTTATGTCTAATTGTGTTATATTCTTTATTCCTAATTCCTATAGTCCGCCCGCAGATGGACACTGCAAAAACGGTGAAGCCGTCTCCTGCGACCAAAAAAACCAAGCACAGTCAGACTGGTTAAAAAGAAGCGGGTACGTACTATTGGCCCTCATTGTCAATCATTAATACTTACACCCAGGGGTTAAATTGGGATTTGATTTGGGGGCGGGGGGTCTCATTATTTATTATTATATTCTCAATACAAATAGAAAGTATTAATAGTTTTAACATATTGTTTTTGGAATACAAATGTGACCACTGGTATTCATATTTTTTTTCTGTTTCCTATCAGGCCATCACACTTAAGGTGCTCCCGGTGGCTGTTTCATGTGCGGCTGGCGGATTGCCTGACGCAGAGATCCGGGCACTCAAAATCCGGTTAACCGCCACGGAGGCACAAGTGTTGGAGCTGACTGAAGAGCGTGCTGCCATGAGGTTGGAGCGCGCTGCCATGAGGTTGGCACAGCAGACTGCAGAGTCGGAGCGCGCTGCCATGACGGTGGCACAGCACACTGCAGAGTCGGAGCGGGGTTGCCATGACGTTGGCACAGGTTTGCCATGAGGTTGGAACTGCAGCAGCACCTGGACACACAGGTCCAATCCAGGCGACGGCTGTTTGAGTTACCTGTGGGAGACGCAGACCCACAGCCTCTACAGCCAGAGGTGCCAATTCCAGCGGTCACTGGAAGCGGTCACTTCCGGTCGGAAGCAATACCACGACCGTCGCACACACCTGATGCGCCCACCCTCCTCAGGGCAGTGTCCGCGGCTCGCGAGGACAAGTTCTTCGAGGACTGCTTTCGCAGTGGACAGCATCGCCCAGAGAAATTTGCGGGTGATATGTTCATGGCCATGTTGCCATTTGACGCATACGAGAACATGGCAAAAGTCACCAACTGGAGTGGGAGCAAAGGGAAAATGCCTCTTCCCCTCAATGTGAGGCAGACACTTGAGTCCAGTGTCTCCCGTCGGTTCCAGGCCTGACCACGGACCAGTGGCATAAAATTAGGAACCGGGTAAACGAGAGACTGAGGAGCCCAAGAAAAACGGATCCAGAAACACCTCGCCCTGGTTTCAACCACAGATAGATTCAACTGTAGATAGGCCAAAAATAGGCATACTGTAGATAGGCCGCAGATAGGCATAGTTTGTTCAATATAGGACCATAAGATTAGGATTTATTGTAGATTATTTAGTTAAATAAAAGCATGGTGATGTTTTATAATATAAGATTAGGATTTATTGTAGATTAATTTGTTAAATAAAAACATGGTGATGTTTATAATATAAGATTAGGATTTATTGTAGATTAATTTGTTAAATAAAAACATGGTGATGTTTTGTAATATAAGATTAGGATTTATTGTAGATTAATTGTTAAATAAAACATGGTGATGTTTTGTAAATGTATGATCCTATCTGAAAAAATATGAATACTCCTAAAATAAATGGTAGACATATCAAATTGTTTCCTCTTTGTATTTGTTTTATTATTTTCTCATCTGTGATGGATAAAGAAAGTAATCTAAAAGTAATCTGATTACGTTACTTTTTTAAAACACGTAACTGTAACTGTATTCGGATGCTTTCAGAGCCATGTATTCAGTAATCAGTAACTGATACATTTACAAAGTAACCCTCCCAACCCTGTTCATAAAGTGTTTCTATGATTTCTAAACGAACTATGACAGCTGTCACTACCCGATCCGTTCGCCTGCCCGATCGGTACTGCGCATGTGCGAGATGGTCCGCCAATTGGGTTCTTTTATTTGGGGTTAAGTACATTGTCAGAATAAGTGAGAAATGGATTTAACTTCTGTTAGACAGCTATCATACTGCATACATATGTATGCAAAAATGTATGGCATTAATATCCTAATAAGACTCACCTAATTAACTAACAACTAATAATTAACTCACCTAACTCACCTAATAAGATCATAAGACTCGCGCATGCGCAATGCATATTCGCATATTGGCCCAGCCGCCCTAGGACGGTCGAGACGTCAAGTGTCCTAGTTGGGTTGCAGTTGTCACTACCCGATCCGTCCACCTGCCCGATCGGTACTGCGCATGTGCGAGATGGTCCGCCATATTGCTCAACTCCGTACGGCAACCCAACTAGGACACTTGACACAGTGGCTTTTGGCAAAGCACACAAAGAAAACAAAAAAAACGAGAGAGATGAGTTATTGTTATTACAACGTGACTTCACTATTATTTAACAACTATTTTTATTGGGTTCTTTTATTTGGGGTTAAGTACATTGTCAGAATAAGTGAGAAATGGATTTAACTTCTGTTAGACAGCTATCATACTGAATAAATATTTATGCAAAAATGTATGGCATTAATAATGTATATCTAATTACATTAACTGTGAATGTCTTTCATTTTATTTAAAATGAAATAAAATTACATAAAACATTTTCCATAAAAAAGTTGATTCAAGAACAAATCAGTACTTTTCTTACATGACTATTATTGCTAAATTTGAAAGGTCTTTACCAGCTTTGGAATTATATATATATATATAGCACCTTCTGCCATCCCATCTCTACTGACAATCATTAACACTTAGATTTTATGATATCGTAAGCATCTTCAGTGATTGACTTAAACATTGAGAATGTATTTATTAACTTCTGACATTTTCATATACAAATGTGATCATACACCAACACACTTTTTTTAATTGAGTTGTGCAACATGGCGGACCATCTCGCACATGCGCACATGCATAACATCTCGCACATGCGCATAACAACATGGTGATGTTTTGTAAATGATTACATGTCTTATTTAGCACAGACTATGATCCTATCCGTGACATATGGATCTTAACAAAGATCCGCTATACATTAGTACCAGATATACTGTACACGGACATTTTAGTGAACCAGACCAGCTGTTCCGCCGGGTCTTCGCTTCCCGGGGCATCACGTTGTTTACAAGTGTGTTCAGATGCTAAATAAAAGTTTAGCTTGTACTTTGATACCCGCCTCTCGGCACCACAACATCCAGTTTACTGTATTTCACATGAGCGATGTCGAACATTGAAAAGTCCTTATAAAATCTCTGTTATTAGATCAGTACTTTTCTTATATGACTATTATTGACTTGAACACTGAGAATGTATTTATTAACTTCAGACATTTGAAATATTTGAAATCAGATGAAAACAAACCTGTAACGGACCCTGCCGTGTTATCTATGATACTATGCCTTTACTGTACATTCATAATTTCAGCCGGAGGTAGGTGGTAGGCGTTGCGGAAGGAGCAGATTGCGAGTGAGGTGCCTGTTCCTAACGAACTATTCCAGCTGTTATAAAGCATTAAATAAAAGTAAGCAAGGAATACAGAATGTTTCGTTACGTAACTTTGTTGAGAATGTGGCCATGTACATGTAATACATGGGATCATTTGCAGCGACTTGGTCATTGTGGGGAAAAATAACACCATCCTGATCGTTTCAATGAAGTTGAATACAGAATATTCATATTTGTCAGGTGATTCATGTCAATTCGGCGAACATAAACATCAATGATGATGATTAAATTAGGATTAAAATCGGGAGAGCCGGCTCGTTTGTTTTTCCGACTATAAACAACATTATTAAAATGATTACATGTCTTATTTAGCACAGACTATGATCCTATCCGTGACATATGGATCTTAACAACAAAGAAGTTGATTTCACATGACTCCAGTGTGGAACCCCACTGCACCCCCTGGTGGATCAATGATCCATTGCAGCTGGCTTCACAATAATTAAATGTATTTATCACGGGGGCGGTATCAAGTCAGACTGGGGGCCGGCCGGCCGGCCATCACGGAACGTGCACGAACCGATCACGACCCTCGCATTTTAAACTGTCCAAAATAAGACGCTTCATCTGTAGTGCTAGTCCATCTGTAACTGCTCAATTTGTGATGTCATGGTTTATGGGGGCTGCCTGGATTCCTAAATTTGATGGAGAAAAAGCTAAATGTGTTGAATGGAGGGCTCAGGTGGAAGCCATGCTGAGGGCCCAAGGACTCAGTCCACAGCAACAGGCTGATTTGGTTTTGGGTGCCTTGGAGGGAGAAGCCAAGCGTGAACTACAGCTTGTTATTCCAAGGGACAAAAACACAGGACAGAACGTATTGGATATTCTGCAAACACTGTATGCTAAACGACCTACAAAAGCACAGTTGAGATCTAATTTTTTAAATTATAAACAGTGGACTGATGAAAAGGTCAGTGCTTTTATACTCCGGCTAAGAGAACTGTTTTACAGGTGGCAAGAGCGTGATGAAGGTGGGACTGAAGAAGGGGATGACTTGTTGCTCGACCAGCTAATGGTTGGTCTAGCACCAGGACCAATAAAACACGTATATGGTATATTTCTGCAGCTCTAAAACATCCACAGTTTTTATGGAGAACGGGGAAAAAAAGAATCCCTGTCTTCGAGGAATCAGCGTCCGAACGTCCTGTCCATCGCGATCAAAACCTCCTTCACTCCTTCCATCTATCTCGATAGAAATCGTCTCTACTACAAGAACATAAATAAGCAGACAGTTCCGGCGGAACGAAAGGATGACCTTCACAGCCACCTGGAAAAGAAGCCCGGGCCCTGGAGCAGGAATTGCATGATGGAGAAGACGTCATCTTGTCTCAAAGGGTAACTGCTCCCACCACACAAAACTCAAATCTGCAACAATTAAAGGGCCAGATACAAGGTGAACTACAACAGGGCTGATGGGGGAATGAGGAAGAGGATTGCAGAACAAATGAAAGCTCTTTCTGCAAACTTGATGGAGGAGATGAGGATGCAGTTCTCGACGAAGGACGTGCTTCCTACTCCTAAATCCCTAACCAGGAATCGCCATCATCACACAGCCGAAACACGATTCCCCCAGGCGAGAAGAAGGCAAGCAGACACAGCGGCACCAGTTTACCAGTGGGACACACAGGGCAGACCCATCTGCAGGAGTTGTGGTGCAGCCGGCCATGTTCAGCGCCAATGCCCCCACGGATATCAGGGACCCAGGATTTTTAGAGCCCCCTACAGCCGAGGGCCAAGCAGTAGGAGTAATTGCCCAGGAGGAGCCCACATCCCAGCCTAAGTCTGCCTTGATTGGTGAGTGCCCAAGTATTGTTGTAAACATGAATGGCTGTCCAATTCCCTTTGTGCTTGATACAGGATCACAGGTCACATTGCTGAGCCGGAGCCTGTTCAGGAAATGCTTAGAAGGGACCAATGTGACCAGTGCTGATGAGGACTCATGGCTGACCCTTCGTGCCGCAAATGGCTTGGAGATCCCATATGTTGGTTATGCCTTGGTTGACTGTATGGTAGGAAGCATTAAGGTTTCTGGAAAAGGAGTGATCATTGTTAATGATAATTGTTTGGGACCGGATAAGGGCTTACTAGGCATGAACATTATTCAACCTGTTTGGTCCGCTCTCACTCAGGGGAACCACCCAGGACTGTCGGCTTTCAAAACCACCATGCCTCATGCCGCCGGACAGCTCTGGGCACAGGCCTTTACAGAGTGTCAGCGAGTCGCCACCAGAATGCCTCTCCCAGCTTATCAGGGCATAGCAAAATTGCCACGACAACAACCGGTCATCATCCCACCCCAATCAGAGATGATCCTGTGGACACGCATGCAATGTTGTTGAGCCTCTTCCTGACAGTGACACGGAATGGCGTGTGGGACGAACCCTTGCCACATTGAAGGATGGACGGGTGCCTGTCAGGATCTGCAACCCCAACCCTTACCCAGTAGAGGTCCCCCAGCGACAGCCATTGGGCCAAGTGACGGAGGTGGCTGCAACCGACATACAAGGGGAACAAGAGCTGGTCCTCAACAGTGTGGCGCCGGATGTCATTGAAGTGGCGGTAAGAAGGGTAGGGGTCACCGAGGTCATCAATGATAATGAATTGCATCCTGCAATGAGCTTACAGGGAGATGGGCTGACTTCTGATCAACAAGGGAAGATGAACAGCCTCCCCCAGAAGTGGAAAAATGTGTTTGCAAGCCATGAGGAAGACTTTGGCTACACTGGCGTTATTAAGCACCAAATCCCAACATGTTCAGCACCCCCAAGTCGGGAGAGGTACAGGCCTGTCCCTCCCAGCCTGTATGCTGAACTACAGACCTTACTACAGAACATGCTGGACAGCGGTTTTTGTGTAGTGAGAGGAGAGTGCGAGCCCCTGGGCAGCCCCTATTGTGCTGGTCAAAAAGAAGGATGGAAGCTGGCGTTTCTGTGTGGACTACAGGAAGCTGAACGCACTCACCCACAAGGACGCCTACCCCTTACCCCGCATTGAGGAGTCACTGACCGGGCTGAAAGCTGCCAAATGGTATTCCACGCTGGACCTGGCAAGTGGCTATTGGCAGGTGGAAATGGAACCCTCTGACAGGGAGAAGACTGCCTTTACGACGCCATTTGGTCTTTATGAATTCGAACGGATGCCCTTTGGCTTGTGTAATGCCCCAGCCACATTTCAAAGACTGATGCAACGCTGCTTGGGAAATCTGGTAAACGACTCATTGTTGATTTATCTGGATGACATTGTTGTGTTTTCTCTGGATTTTAACAGTCATGTGCAACACCTGGAAGAGGTGTTTCAGCGGCTACATCAGCATGGATTAAAATTGCAGCCGAAAAAGTGCCACCTGTTCCAGCGAGAGGTGATGTATCTGGGACATGTAATCAGTGAGGAAGGGGTGGCTACAGACCCAGCTAAGACTGCCGCAGCCTCCAACCAGCTGAGCGCAACGACCAGAACTACAGCTCCTTCAAGTTGGAACTGTTGGGCTTGAAATGGGCAGTCACCGAAAAGTTTAAAGACTATCTCTATGGTGCTGAATTTGTTATTTTTACAGATAATAACCCATTGGTCCACCTTGAGACGGCCCGCCTTGGAGCAGTGGAACAGAGATGGGCGGCCCAACTGGCGAACTTCAAGTATACTATCAAATACCGTCCAGGTAAACAAAATGGAAATGCTGATGCCTTGTCCAGATTGCCTGAGCAGGAAAAGGAAATGGTGGCCTTGCATTCTGACCTGGTCACGGTTGAAGGAGATGGGACATGGAAGGAACGCCAAACCAGGGACAGAGAGCTCTCTCAAATGATACAATGGAAGGAACAGCAGTTGCCCAAGCCTGATGTTGGTGAGTCCTTTTCCCCTTACACAAAAGGTCTACTGAGAGAGTGGGACACAATTGTAATTCAAAATGGTGTACTGGGGAGATTGTGGACCCAGACGGGTTCTGGACTTGAGGCTTTCCAAGTTATTGTTCCAAAACAGGAAACGAAGGATGTGTGGAGAACGTATCATCAGGCAATGGGCCACCCTAGCAGCGAAAAGACTACGACAACTTTGCGACAGCGCTGCTACTGGCCCAGAATGACTCAAGATATAAAGGAGTGGACCGAGGCCTGCTTACAATGCGTGTGTGCTAAAGCTGGACCTCAAGTAAGGGCCCCTCTATTACCCATCGCCACATCATATCCTTTTGAAGTTGTTGGAGTAGATTATCTCTCTTTGGGACGCCAAGATGACAGGTACCCCTATATTCTGGTGATAACCGACTTGTTCTCCAAGTATGCTTTTGCAGTCCCTACCAAAGACCAGTCTGCAAACACAACTGTACAAGCCCTGTACAGCGGGCTCATCCTGACGTTCGGCTGCCCAGAGCGTATTCTAACCGACCGGGGGGCTGCTTTTGAATCCGCTATAATGGGTGAGCTATGCAAACTTTATGGGTGTCAAAAGAGCCGCACAACTGCATACCATCCTCAGGGGAACGGAGCATGTGAGAGATTCAACCAGACATTGTAAAAACTGTTAAGTTCCTTAGCAGAGATCGACCAGGCACAGTGGCCCCACCGGCTGCCACCCCTCGTCCAGGCCTACAATAACATCACCCACAGCACCACAGGGATGACCCCACACTATGTTGTATTTGGGAGACATGCCAGACTACCGATAGACTGGGCAACCGGTCTTAGCCCCACGGTAGAGTCTCACACTCTACAGGGCTGGGTAAAGCAGCACCAAAAAGCACTAAGCCACGCATACCAGACGGCAAAGCAGCAGTCCCAGCACCAACAAGAAAGAGACCAGACCCGTTATAACCGACGAGCTAAGATAGCACCCCTACTCCCTGGTGAACGGGTTCTAATTCGAAATTTCCGTAGGAGGGCGAGAGGAAAGTTGACACCAAGGTGGACCCCAGAACTATTTGTCGTGGTGAGCCAGCTGCGGGAGGGCCACCCAGTTTATGTCCTTCGGCCAGAGGGTAAAGAAGCACCTACACGCACAGTACATCGTAATAACCTCCGGCTATGCCCTCTGAACATGTTGCAGGAAATCAGGGAGCAAATAGAAGAACCAAGCCCCCTGGCAACAGACCAGCCAAATCACCATCCCCCTCCTACTTGGTGGCTTCCGGGGTTGATCATAAATCCTATCCAGCAAGCAGAAACTGAAAGGGACCCAGCAGAGGCTGATCCACCTGACCCTCCAGCAGCACCAGTAGCCCTCAATAATGAACCGGGACAGCCCAACCGAAGCCCCTGTCGCTCACATCGAGCACATTTTGGGCTTCCTCCAGCCAGGTATTGCAGCTAATTGGTCGGGACGACCATTGTTAAAGAGGGGGGGAAATGTCGGAGTGGCAGTGTTCTATTGGCCTGAAATCCCAAAATGTGCATGTTTTAATTGTTTATTCAAGTTTGGTTTTAATCAACATACATCTAAGGTGTGATTTTATAAGGATCATTGCATGGTTTTTTACTTGTGCTGTAATGGCTTCATCGGTCTGCGACCTTCAGCTCTCACTGGATCGGTTCGCAACAGAGTGTGAAGCAGCTGGGATGAGGATCAGCACCTCCAAATCTGAGGCCATGGTTCTCAGCAGGAAACCGATGGACTGTCCACTCCAAGTAGGGAATGAGGCCTTACCCCAAGTGAAGGAGTTCAAGTATCTCAGGGTCTTGTTCTCGAGTGAGGGAACAATGGAGCGTGAGATGGGCCGGAGAATCAGAGCAGCGGGAGCGGTACTGCAGTCGCTTTACCGCACCGTTGTGACGAAAAGAGAGCTGAGCCAGAAGGCAAAGCTCTCTGTCTACCGGGCCATTTTCGTTCCTACCCTCACCTATGGTCATGAAGGATGGGTCATGACCGAAAGAACGAGATTGCGGATACAAGCGGCCGAGATGGGTTTTCTCCGGAGGATGGCTGGCGTCTCCCTTAGGGATAAGGTGAGAAGTTCAGTCATCCGGGAGGGACTCGGAGTTGAACCGCTCCTCCTTCGCGTCAAAAGGAGCCAGTTGAGGTGGTTCGGGCACCTAGTAAGGATGCCACCTGGGCGCCTCCCTAGGGAGGTGTTCCAGGCACGTCCAGCTGGGAAGAGACCAAGGGGTAGACCTAGGACCAGGTGGAGGGATTATATCTCTTCGCTGGCCTGGGAGCGCCTTGGGATCCCCCAGTCAGAGCTGGTTGATGTGGCCAGGGAAAGGAAAGTTTGGGGCTCTCTGCTGGAACTGCTACCCCCGCGACCCGACCACGGATAAGCGGGAGAAGATGGATGAATGGATGGTTTGGAATACGCTCCACATAAACGCACCAGTGTCCTAGGCTTGTTGAGGAGGAAAAAGATGGATTTGGCATTACTGAGTGAAACTCACCTTCTGAAGACTGATGCGGGAAGACTGGCTGACAAATTCTATCATGTCATAGCATCCTCTTCTGCAAGTACTACAATCCGGGGAGTGATCGTAGTGGCTAAGCGCAATTTAAATATAAAAGTTTTAGATGTATGGGCAGATACAACAGACCGGATAACTATCGCAAAAGTCGAATGTTCTAATAGGAAAATTGCGTTGGTCTCAGCATATGCTCCTAACTCATTTGAGGGAGATTTCTATAATATGCTCACTGCCGCCATGTTAGAGTTGACAGACTACTCGTTTATAGTGGGGGCCGATTTTAATGCTGTATGGGACCCAGCTATAGATAGATCAGGAGCCTCTGAGACAACAGACCAAAGGAGGGCTTCTTCCGCCCTGCGTGCGTGGGCTCACGATACAGGGCTAGTTGACCAATGGCGCCTGATTAACCCCTCTTCGAAAGATTTTTCTTTCTTCTCCTCCAGACATAAGACCTTTTCTAGAATTAAGCCTACTTGGTGCCGATCTTAAAATGTACGCGAAGGTCCTGGCTCGTCGCCTACAGAACTTTATGACATCTCTACTGTAGTTCATTGTGACCAAACCGGTTTCATAAAAGGTCGCCTAGCCTCGGACAATCTCAGGTGATTGCTGAACATCATTGACGCTAGCAAAGATGATAAAACACCAGCGGCTGTATTATCTCTGGATGCTATGAAGGCTTTTGATAGGCTATGGTCATACCTATGGGCTGTTCTAGAGTATATGGGTGTGAAGCTGACCATTGAGCGGCCCGACCAAGCAAGGAGGCAGAGGCAAAACGTCCCAAATATAACCCGGTGTGGGCATTTATTAAAATCATAGACACATGACTCACAGCCTCAATCCTGCTGTTCTCCCTGAACACATCCTGCAGCCACAAGGATCTCACACACACAAACAGGAAACACAGAGCCTAAATACCCACAGACTAATCAAACCAACAAGACACAGGTGAGGGGGGAGGAGACAACACAGGGCACCAGGTGCACACAATCAGCCATAACAGACATGGGGGAAGGGGAACACTTTTCAGAATAAAACAAGAAACAGAGACAGACAAACTAAAACATAGACAGATCGTGACAAATAGATGCATAAATTACATGTATATTCACATTCTTCCTGTGCCATGTTTTAGTGTAGAACAGATCAATATACTTCGCCAAATATGAAGCTATATTATCCGTAATGGAGGCCGAGATCTATGGCCCCAGAGATCACCTCCGTTACAATGGGATTAGGTAAGGGGTTCATCCATATGATCAAAGTACTTTATTCTGCCCCTTCAGCAATGATTTTAACTTTAACGCTTTTTTCTGTAGCAAGGTCATCCAGACAGGGCTGCCCCTTGAGTCCAGGGCTCTTCGCCCTCTCGCTCGAGCCACTGGCCCAATTTATTAGACAATCACAGGATATTATCCCCATTTCTATCCAAGGCTCGCTTCATCACATTGCCCTGTACGCGGATGATGTACTGATTTTTATGCGGAACCCCTCAACATCTACAACTCGTCTGCTTAGTGTAATAGAGGAATTTGGCAACCTATCAGGTTTTAAGATTAATTGGCCCAAGTCTGCCTTTTTGCCTCTCAACGACGCTGCCAAATCAGCTATTCTCCCTGCAAACATTCCTGTGGTAGAACATTTCAAATATCTTGGTGTTGAAATATTCCCAAA
The DNA here is from genome assembly GCF_902827165.1 of Trematomus bernacchii. Lineage (NCBI taxonomy): Eukaryota > Metazoa > Chordata > Actinopteri > Perciformes > Nototheniidae > Trematomus > Trematomus bernacchii. Next base: position 4,075,670 of record NW_022987708.1, read on the forward strand.
CCTTAACAAGACTATAAAGAATAATTATACAGACACGTACAACAAGGTTCTCCAGGACCTCAATAGGTGGTCGAGCCAGCCCGACTCACTACAAGCCAGAGATTCAATAATTAAAATGAATATACTGCCTAGAGTTAATTTTATCAGTTCAATGCTTCCTTTATCGCCCCCCAATGGTCATTGGCAGAAACTACAGTCAGCAATTTCAAAATGTATTTGGAACAACAAGCGGCCTAGACTCAAAATGTCCACTACTCAACGGAGGAGGCTTGATGGGGGGCTGGCAGTACCACATTTTAAATTGTATTTCTGGTCCTTTTCATTAAGACCTTTGATTAATTGGTTTGACCCCCAAGCTGTGGTTTCATGGCGGGCTTTAGAAGAGAAGTTAGTCTCCCCATGGAGACTTCAGGACATAATTTACACAAACATATCTATCAAACAATGTCAGCTTAGGTTCGGCCCTCTGATTACTCTGATTACTTCTCTCCCCTCTCTCTCCCCTGGACTATAACTCCCCACACACTCAGACACTCAATTCCAGCACCAGACACTTTTTTACGCTGCTATGGACAATCTTGCACTAATGTACATTCCCTAAGATATTGAAGTGACTGTTATTTTGTATATATTGATTGTTGTGTTTTATCTTAATGCATATGTGTAAATGTTTCTGTTGGTTGTATATATATAGGATCAGAGTTGGGTGTAACGCGTTACAAAGTAACGCGTTACTGTAATAATATTACTTTTGTCGGTAACGGAGTAGTGTAACGCGTTACTTTTATAATTCAGTAATCACACTACAGTTACTAACATTGCCCCGACACGCGTTACTTCGTTACTTTTATAAAATCAGTCATAATCACACTGACAGACAAGAGGGGTTTCCGCCGCAGGTTTATATGTACGTAATCTGCGCGACTTGCACGTCCACATCTCCGCTCCATAAACATGGCTGAGTCAGCGATAACTTTCGAGGGGTGGAGGTATGCCCATTATTTTGAGTTCGTCCGAAGAATAGTCAGGAATGTTTGTTTGTTTGTAGCCTTTATTTATCCAGGTTAAAAATCCCATTGAGATCAACGATCTCTTTTACAAGGGAGACCTGCGAAATGTAACGGTGAGGTGCAAACTGTGTCCAGGCCAGAAGCTGTTATCCACTGCTGCAAACACCACGTCAAACCTCAACAAACACCTGCAAAGAACACATGCTAAGGTGAAGCTAATAGCTAAGGACCCCCGAACCCAGAGTGAGGATGTTGTGAGTCGCCACCGCCGATTCCGAAGCAGCACAAATTAGAATTTGGAGGACCGGTAACCAAAGCAGAGATGGACAGGCTTGTAGCATCCTTCATAGTAGAGGTAATGTTGCCCATTTGCACAGTGGAATCACCATCGCATCGTTCAGAGATATACTGCGCAAAATACAGATAGCAGGAGACAGAGGACAGCCATAGTCAGAGCTATCTGGATCAGTCTTATGCGACAATGGAAACTGAACTAAAGAGAACATTTGAAACTTTAGCAGTCTGCGTGATCTGCCTGTAGGGAGGGGCGGGCCGGCCCTGCGAGTAAAGTAACGAGTAAAGTAACGAGTAAAGTAACGAGTTACTTTATGTAGAGAGTAACGAAGTAGTGTAATATATTACTTTTTTTTTTTAAAGTAATATGTAATATGTAATATATTACTTTTTTTTAGTAACGACCCCATCTCTGTATAGGATATACATATTTTATACATATTTGTATATTTGTATTATTGTATTTTTGCATTCGGGATTAGTACCTTTACTTCACATATCTGGATTAATGATGTGAAATATAATCAAGTCTTAAATCAGATTTTAGTTCCACCTGGAGTAAATTCACAAGCTGCACCTTTACCAGCTTTGATAACACTTTAATGATCAATAATTATAAAACATATCATATATATTATTCTGAAATGGACCAATCTGCAGAATGAATACTTTTACTTTTGGTACTTTAACTATATTTTGGCACTAATACTTTTGTACTTTTACTTGAGTAACATTTAGAATGCAGGACTTTTACTTGTAACAGAGTATTCCTACAGTCTGGTACTTCTACTTTTACTGAAGTACAGGATCTGGTGGGGGGAGTACTCCCCCCCTCTGCACACTGCCTTTTCCCAGTCTCTCCCAGGTCCCTGGCTCATGATCCCTCTGCTTCCTTTTTCTTCCAGACTTGTCTTTTGCTGTTTGGGTTCTGGCATTGTGTGGGCACATCATGCACGGCCATGCCTTGAGGTGTGAGCTGATGCATATATGTGGTATCAATAGAGACTCTGTTGTGCATATTTTTAAAAAGATTCAGTGTTTTGTACTTTTTCAGAGTCACGCATGCAGTCAACAGTTTCCAATTCTTCATCAAAATGTTTGAAAGAGCATATTATTGGTTGTCCCTTATCAAATATATCTGCTGCCTCTTTGTCATACTGAATTCAGCTTAGTTTAGCTTCATGTCTACTTGGTCACGTGCATGATTCAGGTAGCAATAGAGAAGCTGGCTATTGTAGCAAATAGACAAAATATAGTAGCTACAGCTGGTGTTGCGGCTCCGTATTCCTTATTCCCGGAATGTAAAATGTAGTCTGCAGATGTGATGTCATTGAACATTACCAAACATATGCTGTATTATTGCAGTGGTACCACTCGTTACAATTAACTATAATTTATAACAACCCTCATTACTCAATATGTTTCTATAGAGCCATGAAGTGAATATTTAAAGGGATACTTTCACATTTTGGGAAAAAAAGACAAAACAAATATATATACTGCAATAAGATAAAAATGTCAAATGAAAAAACTAATAACAGTTTATCGTTTGTGTCCGATTGTGTTGTAGCATTATTTCCAACATTGTCGCTGGATTTTATCTTGTTTTGCATAATGTACTTTTAACTTTTTGTATAGTACATATTGCATATTCTGTAGCTCTTCCTGCTCCTGCAGCGTGACTGTCTCTTTCTCCACCTCCTTCCTCAGCTGGACAACATGCACAAACAGAAGCAAAGGCATTTTATCATTTAAAAGCCTAAACCCTTATGAAACTTTGGATTACAACCTGCATCAGAGAATAATCAGAATCAGACATGCTTGCAGAATCTTTAGATGTAAACAGACTTCAATTAGTAACCTGAGAGTGAATTACATTCCAAAACAGGAAAAACCATGTTATCAAACAAATCAGTAACATTTCACCTACAGTATCCACAGTCCTATGTTTACTTATTGCATCAGGCAATGCCATTTTGAAGCATTGAAATTGAGATTTTACCTTCAGGGTGCTCCAGTTTGCCATAATAGGCTGCTTTGTTACAAATGTGATACACTTCTCTACAATGAAGCGATTGTGTTCCAGGAATACATGCACATGATCAAAAAGTGCATTTAGCATTGATAACATTTGACCCAACATGTGGCTGCTGCATTGTGTGCTGCTGCTCAGGGACGTGCACAGGTACGGGCTAATGTTGCCCGGGCAACGGCCCGTTTTCCCTTTTTGGCTGATCTGCCCATCTGGAGAGAGCAAGAGTTGTTTTTCTTTTTATGTTGTGGCCGAATCAACATGATACGCCCACAATTAGTATTGCAACTTTGTCAGCGCTGTCATCTGCCCCCAGTCACGTGACTTTGTTTACAATCTGACAGCTGAAAGCAAAGGAAAGCCCTCCGAGTCCGGCCTCAAATGCCTGCCTGGCTTTGGTGGCCCATCCCCGGGTCAATCTGTCCCTGGAAATGTCCCCGTTTTTAAATATGCTTTAAAAACACATAGCAAGGTAAAATAAAATTGTAACAAAGTTGATGTTTCAATGATGGTGCTTGTTCGCAGCAATACAATTATTGTAGCCTTAGCTTTAGCATTTAGCGTTAGCAGCTTCATTCTTCTTCTACTACTTCTTTTACTACTTATTCTTCTCCTTCTTCTTAGCCTATGTAATTGCCCACGAAATGTTGAATGAAGATAGAACTCGTTTCAGTGAACTCATTCCGCATCATAACCACAAAAGTGTTTTAAACCAGTTACGTTTTTATTATTTATGTTCTATAACGCTAAGTGTGTGATTATTACAAATGTTTGTATTACTATTGGTGCCGGTGCGTTAAGACCACCTCTAGTGTCGGATTTTGGGAAATTGATTTTGAGTTTTCTCATGGCAGTGCTTCTGTCTTTCTGTGTCTATTCATCCACACGAGACCGCTCGACCCGCTGGAGACGCTGTAGTACATATGCCGGGCCTGTAAGTGGCGCTGTACTTCCGCCACAAAATACACCAGAAGCAGCTAATAAGACCTCCCGAGCATGGTTGCCATGGTTGCCTGGTTGCCCTTCTGTTTATTCTCTGCTGTGGATTCAGCGGTGACGCGGGGGTGAGCAGGAGAGGCAGGGCTCTGGCTGTTTCGGCGGCCTCTGTTTCTCTTTTTCTCCCTCCCTGAGGCGAGCTTGTGCGCCTGCTGTAAAAGGCAGGTGCACCGCACCCACTGCCACTAACTCTGAGCCTGGCTCCCGAGCAGGACGTTCCCCCCGGTAGTCCAGTGGTGACTGGTCATTAGGGGCACAGCCCCACCTAGTGTCAGCAGAAAGTGTTAAAAATAATGATTACAAAAAAATCAAAAATATAAAATATATTTTAAGATCATGTTTAATCATCTGATTCGTCTGCACATTGCTGTTTTAGTCTGTGTTCTTCTAATTAGTGTCTACAGTCAAGCCCGCCTTAACCTGCCATCAGGCCCTGGGGCTGATGGGTTTTGTAGGCCCCCTATATAAACAACAAATCAAAGTCATTTATAGCCTCGGCAGGCTCTGTGCGCCTGGTCCTCTCCTCCAGATGAGTGACGTATCGGGCCTCCCTCATGTATTTGTCCGGTTGCCGTTGGCTCCCCTCCACGTAGCAAGTCCTCGTCGTCCTCTCCATCTCCTCCAACAGATAATGTCCCTCCTGTCTGTTTTTCCTCTCCCGCTACTCCATCGCTATCAGAACCAGACAGCCTACTTGGCTCCGAGGCCGGCACCGCTGCCGCTCGGTGCAGAACTAATCTGTCCTTCCTCCTCATCCTGGCCTACAGGTTTAAAATAACCTGTAAGCTTCGGCATTTTTTGTAATAGCTGCTTGTCTCGAAACTCCTTTTCCCTCAACAATTTCCTTTTCCGAGCGCCACTCAAACTTTTTCTTCTCCGGCATTTTCTCCTAAACAACCTTCATCTGTCACTCAATCACTCGCAATTTGAATAAGTCACATGTTAAACATATTCTCATTCTGATTGGCTGTTAAGTGGTGCCCATTGACTGTTACGGAGTCATCATTTTTGAGAAAAATCTCTGGAATCCATCGATCTGATTGATTAGCGGAGCAAATGATCAAAATAGTATGGAGGGAAGATATTTTCGTTTGGATTACTGGTCTGGGGGAAGCTCACGAGTGTGTGTGTGTGTGTATACGTGTGTGTGTTTGTGTATTTTTGCGTTTGTGTGTATTGTGTTTGTTTCCCGGGGAAAACACTCACGAGAAACACCGGCTGTTGTTATGCCTGCTGTCAAGACGTCAAGTTACTCCGTTCTCCGCTTGTAATTATGCCGTTACAAGCTTCAAAGTTGTATTTATCATCTGAATTTGCCGAAACAAGTTTAATATTCTGAAAGCCAAGACTTTGTTTATTTGAAATCAGATGAAAACAAACTGTAACGGACCCTGCCGTGTTATCTATGATTACTATACACCTTACATTCATAATTTCAGCGGAGGGAGGGGAAGCGGCGCTGTGGAACAGCAGAGTGGTGAGGGAGAGCTGCCTTCTTCCCTTTACAAGCTTCAAAAATGTATTTATCGTGTGATTTTGGAAATAAAAGTTTTATATTCTAAAAGCCAAGACTTTGTTTATTTAAAAAAAAAAATTAAACTCCCGAAATAAAAAAATAAAAAAATTAGAGTTTTTTATTTTTTTTATTTTTTATTGGCTCATGATAGGCCCCCGATCTCCGCAGGCCCCTGGGCTTCAGCCCAGGTCAGCCCGTGCATTAAGGCGGCTCTGTCTACAGTGTGTGCCTATTGAGCTGTTTTGAGCCATGTGGGACAAAACCCGATCATGCCCATAATAGTATAATAATAGTATAATAGTTATAGGCTAATAGTCAGATTGCTCTGAAGATGGGAGGTGATATTCTATTAATTTTCACGTTCACACAGTCGGTGATTTTGGCCGGCCGTCTTTCCTGCAACGGCAGTTTAAACTGTATTTCCTCCGCACACTGAGCTCTGATTGGTCAGCAGGCGGTGCTTTCACTGAGTTGATCTCTTATCCTGGAACCTATCCTGCTTCGGAGCAGACTAGGGGGGTATACTACGAATCTAGTTCAACATATCCTGGATATGTTTTGAGTTATCCGGTTGACTAAATCCAAAAAAAAAACGCTCTCGCTAAACGGTCCTACGACGCTGGCTATCAACTCGATCGCTCAAGCCAGCCGTGTCCTATCTAGTTAGGTGCGCGTTCACATAAAAGGGGTGGTATTTGGAGCATTCGACCAATCACAAACATGGAGAAGCCGTGTACTGACAGCGCAGCGCGTCATATATTTCCTGAATGAAAAGTCAACTAATATTAGACAAATATGAAGATGTTAAACTTTAAACATCCATGACTTAAACACTTTATCCAGGATAAAAGCCACATAGTTGCAGTTGCAAGGTGAATACTGCATGCTGGCAAACGAAAAAGTGTTTGAATACGTTCATTAACAGTTTTATGATATCACTGCTGCCCCGTCTAAGACACGAGTGGATCTGACTTTAATTACATTTGACTCGAGTGTTTCGTCAACTTAATGTGTTGCTTAAAATAATACTTCTGCATACAGTATGTGACACTGTGAGTGTTGCACGCCAGATACGGCTCAAGAAGCTGACTCAGATAAGGAAATATATGATACATTATGATGTGATCATGTGATATGAATGATAATGGGACACATCGCCGTCTGCACTCACATCGCCGTCTGCACTCACAGTGCCGCGGACTGTAGGCTACGTAATGTTACTTTGATCCGGTTACTTATGTTGTGGCAGATATTTAAGTAAGCTTTCTTAACACTAATGTTATAATAGTCAGATTGCTCTGAAGATGGGAGGTGATATTCTATTCATTTTCACGCTCACACAGTCGATGATTTTGGCCGGCCGTCTTTCCTGCAACGGCAGTTTTTCTGTATTTCCTTTCTCCTGTCATATGAATTGATCGCTTTAAACTCCGCACACTGAGCTCTGATTGGTCAGCAGGCAGTGCTTTTATCCTGGAACCTATCCTGCTCCGGAGGCTAGCCGTTCAGAATAAGTTATCTAGCCCGCTAAGAAGTGAACCAGCGTCGTAGGACCGGAAACCCCTGAAGTTAGCTTGCTAAACGAAAATCCTGATTCGTAGTATAGGCCCCAGGTTCCAGGATAAGTTACCGTGGAGATCTAGCCCGCTAAAAAGTGAACCAGCTTCATAGGACCGGAAACCCCTGAAGTTAGCTTGCTAAACGAAAATCTTGCTTCGTAGTATAGGCCCCTGCTCCGGAGGAGGTTAGCCGCTCAGCATAAGTTACCATGGAGATCTAGCCTGCTAAAAAGAGAACCAGCGTCGTAGGACCGGAAAGCCCGAGTTTTCCCTGAAATTAGCCGGCTAAGCGAAAATCCGGCTTCGTAGTACAGGCCTCTGGTCTGCCCCTGGCTCCGCCTCTGCCCAGGTGTTCCAAATTCCACTCAGTCGTGGATATATAAAGAGAAGCTGGAGGAGAAGGATGTCTCGCCTTTCCTGACGCCGGGAGACACTAAAGACCCCTTTGTTATGTAGTGGGGCTTGAGCTTTATTGTGTGTGTTAAATTTGTTTATGTTTAGCCTGGAGGACCTGAGGCCTGTACGACGGAGCCGGTTCAACATAACCTGGGGCCTATACTACGAAGCAAGATTTTCGTTTAGCAAGCTAACTTCAGGGGTTTCCAGTCCTACGAAGCTGGTTCACTTTTTAGCGGGCTAGATCTCCACGGTAACTTATCCTGGAACCTAGTCTGCTCCGAAGCAGGATAGGTTCCAGGATAAGAGATCAACTCAGTGAAAGCACCGCCTGCTGACCAATCAGAGCTCAGTGTGCGGAGGAAATACAGTTTGAACTGCCGTTGCAGGAAAGACGGCCGGCCAAAATCACCGACTGTGTGAACGTGAAAATGAATAGAATATCACCTCCCATCTTCAGAGCAATCTGACTATTAGCCTATAACTATTATACTATTATTATACTATTATGTTAAGAAAGCTTAATTAAATATCTGCCACAACATAAGTAACCGGATCAAAGTAACATTACGTAGCCTACAGTCCGCGGCACTGTAAGTGCAGACGTCGATGTGTCCCATTATCATTCATATCACATCATATCACATCATAATGTATCATATATTTCCTTATCTGAGTCAGCTTCTTGCAGAGGTGGGAGTAAGTCCTACATGTGCAAGTCATGAGCAAGTCTCAAGTCTTGACCTACAAGTATCAAGCAAGTCCCTAGTCACTGTGGTGAGAGTCAAGCAAGTCAAGTCAAGTCATTGCTCAGGTCAAGCAAGTCAAGTCAAGTCATACGAAATTCTGATGAATAAGCCCAGTTTCCGCATTTAAATCAATTAAAAGACAGTGGTTATGAAAATGGATTCAACCCACACTATGATCTTCTTTACATACACAGTTAATCATTTGAAATCTAATTTAGACCGATGACAATCATATTAGATCAATATTAACCCTAGAACTGCAGACAATATAGCTAGGACTCAATCAAAAAGTCTGTTCAAAAAGGCAGAATTCCAGGTAAGAAAATCATATATGGCATTTGCCATTACACATATTTAATTTAAATGTCTGTTAACACTAGAACCGCCAACAGCGTCAGCACCTACATAGATATCATTTTCAAATCATTTAATTTCTTCCTCTTCATAATTTCCTTATAAACTAAGTAGGACGATTTAAAACTCAGTTAATTGGGTTAATTTAGAAATTGCTTCAGTTTATCATCATAACAGATCAAAAAGTTCAGATTCATTTTTACAATAAATCAAGGAATGATGCACTTCTACAAACAAAAACATCATAATTAAAACATTTAAACAAACTACTAAAAGTAGATGAACTACATTATTCAAAAGTTTACAGTAACTTCTGATAATAACACAGGGGAAATAAACGAGGCATCTCTTTTCCTCTCTCTCTCTCTCTCCCTCTCCTGACAGCCCGTCAGTATCAGGGTTAGTCAAAAATGAATCCCTTGGCGGTTCTAGTGTTCATTTACCGTTTTGTCTTCTCTTTGCAATGCTTAATCGATTTGAAACCAAGTCTAACGTAGCTTAAACTTAACGTTAGCTTTCTAGCTAACACAACACATTCACGCACCTTTCTCTGTGGGTTTTTTTGTAGTGACGAATGAAGTTGGATGTTGTGGTGGTCGTGTCACTGATCTTTATGCTGCAGACCCTGCATACCGCTGTTCTCTTCTTATTAGCGTCATCGACAACATAATCCTTGAATCCAAACTTGACTATTTGTGGAGTAACGCTAGCCGCTGCCATGTTAACCGACACTCCTGCCGTCTAGTGGGTTGCCAGGTTTGCGCGCATGGCGCTATAATCACCCAATCACGTTTTTCGAAAAAACTAAACGTAATATCTCACTACAAAAACAAACGCAAATATTTAATTTTAAACAGACAAGTCCTTTCAAGTCATCTGTCTCAAGCTTAAGTCAAGTCTCAAGTCATGGATACCAAGTCAAAGTCAAGTCAAGTCTTTTATCAATGTTAGTTACCAGAAATAAAAGGAAGTACTTTACTGTGTACTTTGTGAGTAATCCTCTGTCAGAGTCCCCTCCATAGTACATAATGCATGTTTTTTGCTATCTTTGATGAATGATAAAAATAAAATGTTACCATTAGTTCTTAATGAAATTTATACGGTTTGACTTTGTATTAGTAAGCCTACTACTAACAATACATTGAAGTACTTTTACTGTGTATTTTTTGAGAAATACTCTGTCAAAGTCACCTGCTGAGAACAAAATCAAGCCACTTCTGCTAAGTTTGATGAGGGAATTCTTTTTTGTTGCCATTAGTTCTTCGTGAGATTGATCCTGTTGGACTCAGTACTACTGAAACTACCCCCACAAGTACTATGAAGTACTTATTGTGTACTTTTCCAGTAATCCTCTGTCAATGTCCCCTCCTGAGTACAAGAATGCATGTTTTTCTTTTAATAAGCGTTAAAAAACATTTCTTCCTGAGACTGATATTGTTGGACAGAGTATTTTAAGAGGATGGTAGACATGATATCAGCAATACTTCCAGTCAGTACTCCGGCAGCAGCATTTTCACACCTTGGAAAGTCTTTAGAGTCTGGCCTGGAATGGATAGCTGTTCACAAATATCCTTCAGCAAAGTAACACACTCTGTCACATGGTTGCCCTCTTATGATGCTGCTGTCTTTTAATATATAATTATTCCTCTGCCGCTAGTTCGTTCCTCGCAGATTCTTCAGTCTCATCAGCCTCATCCTTCCATCAGTCCCAGTCAACGCCTCCAGCACACTTCCAGTGTCTGACTCCATATGATATTGTCCTGATGCTGTAAGGGTGATGCCCCATGATCACAAAATGACCCCTCTAAAGTCTGAGTGCCAAGGACCTCATATTATGTCTGTCATTAATGTTACATCACCCATTATAACAATTTTCTTTCCTTTTTTCTCTTCTCTTAACTGAATAGTCCTGTCTTTAAGTATAACCCAATGTAAAGTCCTTTTCCTGCACCATTTTAAGGCTTCATAACAGGCATGTTTACTGTATGTGTTTGGATAAATAACACAATCAATGGACCAGAATTGTACTTTATAAACAATGAATCTTGTGGTGCTTGAAGAAATACAGACGGGTTAAGCCGGCCAGGTTATATATATATATACATATATATGCCTTTTTTGGAGCCATTTTTTTCAATATTTATTAAAATGTCACTAGTTATTTAAACAAACCACTATCTGAGGATAATACAAGCAACCATAAAACACCCTTTATCTAGAGAGCCATTGAAGCCCATGAAGAATTTATCCTTCCACAAATCTTTTCAACTGCTGTATTAATAAAGTTGCCACGTGTTTTCAAATTCAAGTTAAGGCACTATCTGTGTAAAACATTACAAATATTCTTCATTTGCAGTATTTTAAAAATGTTCAGAAAGACTGCATCAATTATATGCTATATATATTATATATAAATATATATATATATATATAATATCAATATTGTTATTAACTTAACAAAAATGGGATAATTGCCATGGATGTGGTGTTTGATATAGTTTACGTTCAATTTTAACTATTTTAGGCAGAAAAACGTATATTGACGAAACCTTTTTTAATAATTTACTATAATTTAGAAAGGTTTTTGTGAGAAATCATTTCAAAAGTAAACTTATTTTTCATTTTATATTTCAATTTGAAATGTTTGCACACAACATTATTAATTTATACATTTTTATAAACATTTATAAACTGTCCAGCATCAGTAGAATGGCTTACGTGGTTATAGGCTGAGGTTGTTCTAGGCTGTTGCTTGGCGTGGCGAGAATATTGCTTCACTTTCTCCGGTCCCCGAGATTCGGCTTCCAGTAGCTCTGGAGAGAGCTTTTGCACCTGTGGCCACTAACGGTCATAATTTCTCTGCTTTGTTTCAAGACCCGCATCAGAAAGCTTTTGAATGGTGATACTTTTCCAGTTGGTCTACTACCTGCTCTTCACGTAGCTCTACATGTCGTCGTTTAGGTGCTTTTTGTTCTGGAGATAGGCACTCGCACTCCTCAATCCACTCCTCCATAGTAAGACCCCCCCAGAGGTCGAAGTTAATCTAAAATGTTTTTGCGGACCTTTTTGATTACAGATTTGAAAACATTGTTGCTTGCTTTAAAAGTAGCACAATTCATTATGTCAAACCTTGGAAAGTATCTAAATATCCCTGCCCTAATGCCAAAGGAACTGCACACTGAATATGTTTTTGCCGTTTGATGTCTATGTCTGGACTGCTGCGTAAAAAGGAGGGTTTCTGCCCCGTTACTTCTCCGCTGCTTTCTTGTTCCAGTTTGAAAAGCATACTGCAAGCAGTTTGCTTTTCTGCCCAACTGTACAGTATACTGTTTTTCTCAGACGCGGAGGGATACTGACTTGTTGTGAAAAGTAACTTACAATTCTACCCGTGGTATACGCTCAGTATATCACGGCTAAGAACCAATCAGATTGCTTGATTTGACTTGTCCGTTTTATAAAGTAAAATAACTCATGGCCACTGAGTACCTGGAGTGCCGTCGATGCAAGAAGAAGGTCGGCGGGTGGTCACAGGGCATCAATAATGATAATGATAATAATAATATGTATTCAAGACTCTTTGCTCACAGCAGCACTTCTCTCTTCCTCCCTCCTTCCTTTTCTCCTCAGGAGGAGATGCAGGGTCCTGATGGCCAGCCAGGATACCAGCATGTCCTGAAGCTGGCCAAGGCCCTGCTGGAAGCCAGGAGCCTTCAGGGGCTTTCTGACAAGAGGGTGGACGAACTCATGGCCCTCTGGCAACGCCTGCCCGAGCCGGACAGGCGACGAGTCGTCTACCCTCCCAGACACCGGGAGAGGCAGCTGAAGGGGCGGTTCCCTCACTGTCCTCTCTGTGACTCAGCTGTCTTCTCGGGCTGAACTCGGGCCCTGCAACATGGCCCAGCGCCAGCCGCCTGGTAGAGGCCATTTGCAGCCAGCTCTGCCGTCTCACGAGGACTCGGTGGTCCCTTATCCTCACGGACTACGTGGCCGTTAGAGAGGCAGTGCTGGCCAGCCCGAGGTTGATGGCTCAGACCGAAATACAGCTCTTTGAGCTCAACCAGAGGACCCTGTCCCAGTGGTGAGTTTATCCTGCAGCTTTGTTGGTGGTTTTGTAATCCGTACTGGGGTTTCTCTTTCCGTAACAAAATCTGCCTGGGTTTGTCTTACAGGTTCTCTCTCCTCCTCCCCCTCCTCCTCTTCAGACACTGCTCCTGGCTGGCCCTCTCACGGCTGCGCCTGCTGCTCAGCCTCCTCCTCTTCGTGTGCCCAGGACAACGGCCTACAGGAAGAGGAAGGCGGCGGAGGCTGATGCTGCAAGGGGTGGGCCGTCGCCCTGGAGCAAAGCCCGCCAGCAGACAGGTCAATACACCTGCAGCAATGTGGCCAGGCCAAGAGGATCGACACTGGCCACACTCGCATTGCAGGTGTGTCTCACTGAAAAATAGACAAGAATCTGTCAGTGATCCACGACGTAGTGCTGAAAAGAAACCATTCAGCTGCTCAGTCTGTAAGAAAGCTTTTAGATATAGAAGAGATCTAAATCCACACAGGAGAGAAACCCTTTGGCTGCTCAGTTTGTGAGAAATTTGTGAATTTTTCACAGAATATACATTTATATATTTATAATTTATACCCTTTAATTTAAACCCCCTGTTTTAGAGTCACTATGTGTCAGTCAGTGCTGGCTGTCATCATCTTTTCAGCTCTTCCTCATCTCTGCCACAGCTGGGGATCGAACCGCGGACCCACTTTCACTTTTTTATTTTTTATTTTCACTTTTTGGGCCCACTTTCCTCTACTTGCCCCCCTGCTTTCACAGAGAAGAATGGGCAGTATCCTACTGTGAGTCAAATGTGCATTAATTGTTAGCAAATACGCGTGTAAAAACTGTTACAAACGCACTTTTATGTCCGACATTAGTCATAGGCCTACTTCTGAGCTAACCGTGCTGTGTGTACGGTACTTTGTGAAACGCTGATGAAGTAATCGATGTTAGTACAACGGAGCTTTACGAGCTCTACACTTGGAAACACTTGGACTGTGCCAGGTCACGGAGATGGAAGTGTTTAAGGGGTCATGCTGGTGCTCAGGAGTCCGCCCTCTGATGCATTTAGTGCTGACAGGGTGAGGAGGATGTCGCGCTCCGCTGTGTGTGTTTCGCTGGATCTGAAGTTACCTACTGTAACTCCAGCTTCTATGAGTATTGGTGTAGCCCTCTAAGGCTATCGCTATTGGGTAATCCCCCTGCGCACCCGCGCAGCACTGAAAACACTTGTAGTCCACACCCGCCCGCAAGGTGGGCCCCACCCTCGGGCTCCCTTCCGGTATAAATAGGAAGGAGGCCCGACAATCTGCTCCCACACAAAACAACTTTTCTTCAGCTATTCGTGGAGCCAGTGGGGCCCAGAACTTAGAGGGCTACGCCAATACTCATAGAAGCTGGAGTTACAGTAGGTAACTTCAGTTCTATTTCGTATATGGCTTCGCCCTCTAAGGCTATCGCTATTGGGTTAAGGGCGAAGCAAGATGTAGTCTGCGCCCCACTGGGTCCCCCCGGTACAAGAAGCACAGACACACCTGCTCAGATAACAACCCATGCCTATTGCGCCATGCGAATGGCGCATCACAGTCCCTGGAATATAGTATAACATGAATATTTACCATGAGGGGACGAAGGCTGGGAATAATACATACCTGCCGCTGTGAGAAAGTAGAGACGAAGGTCACACTTTGCCCAGTGACAGAAAGGAGGGGGAATAGCAGCTCTCTGCGTGCAGACAGGCAGGAGAGCGCACAGCTGGGTCCCCAAATGAACAGGGAGAAGACCAAGAAGCTGCAGTGCAAATGTCTTCCACTGACATTCCTCCGTGCAAAGCCGTGGAGGAGGAAACATTCCTCTGGTAGAGTGCGCATTGATGTTCTCCGGGGGATCCACCCCAGCGGAGACATATGTGACACAGCTTCACACAGCCAGTGTGACAGCCGTTGTGCAGATAGAGACTGCCCTATCGAGCGCTCTCTATAATGCACAAACAGGCGCTGAGAACGGCGCAAGGCAGCCGTGCGCGCCACATAGCAGGACAGCTGAGATGAGACGTGGCTTCTTCCTCCGACCTGTGAGGAGGGGGAAAGAAGCCAGCCAGGGTGATCACTCTTGACCTAAAAAAGTTTGTGATGACCTTAGCCTTAGGCATGAAGCCGGGTTAGCATAAACGGCTGTCCTCCCTGGCGATTGAGGTAGGCTGCCGTGGCCTGTTGGCTGGGCGAATCAACACATGTTTGATTGTACAGCAACGGGGCGAAGTGCTGGAATACTTCCCAACCCGGAGAACAGCTCCAGCACATTTACCTCTGACGCACGGGGTCGGTGCGTGGGCGAATGAACCACCTCTGGAGACCCCTCCTGTGGGGGAGACCCCAGGGAATCCCCACGTGATCAGCTGACGTCATGCTGAGCAGCTGTATCACGGAGAGGGCTGTCACCACGCTGTGGGATGTGACACGCTGGATAGGGAGCTGTCAGTTCCTCCACTCGCTGCAGCGGGAGCCGCACCCTGCTGGCTGAGTTTTATTCCACTCGCAGATAAATGAATGTCTGGGGGGGAAGAGGACAGCTCGAGCGAGCTATGCAGTTTATAAACCAATAGGTCAAAACAGCAGGCTTCTGCAGCGAATGACCCACCTCTGGAGTCTCCTCCTGTGGGGGAGACCCATGGGGATCACCGCGTGACCAGCTGACGCCAATGCCGAGCAGCTGCGTCACGGAGAGGGCTGTGCGGGCTTAGACACGCCAGAGGAGATCTCGCTGCAGTTCCTCCACTCGCTGCCGCAAGAGCCGCGCTCTGCTGGCTGAGTTTAATTCCACTCCCAGATAAATGAATGTCTGAGAGGGGAGAGGGCAGCTCTTCTCCAAATTCATTATGAAACCCAGGCTTTGACAGATGCGATACGAGATGTAACGTCTGTAAAGCGACTTCCTCATGCTGGATCGGGCCAGCAAATAGCAGGTCGTCCAGAGAAAAAACCTCATTCTCATCCCTCCTCTGTGTAGTGGCTCCAGCCTTCTCTACACAAAATGCGAGGAGCCAGGGAACATCCAAACAGCAGACGATTGTCTGGTCTGATATTCCCTGAAAAGAGAAACGCAGGAATTTCCTGTGTTTCGGGATGATGGGTATGGAAGTATGCATCCTCCTTCAGGTGGAAGTGAACCAGTCGTCCTGGTGAACACATTCCAGCACCTGTTTGATCGTCAGCATGGGAATACTGACAGATCAAGGATGGGTCTCACTCCCCCATTGGAGAGGCTTCTCTGTGATATGCTGTAATGGTCGTCATGACCGTGCTCTGTAGGAGGCATATCTGGGACAGAGGAATGCCGCGAGCTATGCAGTTTATAAACCAATAGGTTAAAACAGCAGGCTTCTGCAGCGAATGACCCACCTCTGGAGTCTCCTCCTGTGGGGGAGACCCATGGGGATCGGGCGCACATGCTCGAGATGTGTTGTGGTCGTCATGGCGACGAGCCACGTCAGAGCCCTCGCCGCCGCATCCCGTGAGGCAACCCAAGGTGGGCCTGGAGCAAAAGGGCTGTGAGGGAGCCTCCACACGCTGCGTTTCACTCCGGCTCTCATCATGAGGCGTGTACACGCTCAGGGGATGAGTGGAGGTGTGTGCCGTGACGTCCACATGAGGCGTCATAACTGCGCTCATGGGCTTATTATGTGTGGAGGAGACGTATCTCGGACAGAGGAATGCCGCGAGCTCTGCGGTTCATTAACCGATAGGTTAAAACCAGCAGGCTTCTGCAGCGAGCCCTGCTGTCTACTAATCAACAGATTGGTGGCAGCTGGCTTAATTAGCGAACTCTGCAGTTTATTAACCGATAGATTAAAAACTGCAGGCTCTTACACAGAGTGGGGGGTGAGAAAACACTTGAACTCTCCTTTTATTTTCCACACAACCCCAACACGTCAAAAATGTCTCTGCTTCCTCGGAGGCTCTGGTGGAGCAGACCAAGAGCGGGAGTGCCTCACTCCCCGTTGACCCACCGCTGGAAGACCCCTTTGTCTCTGGGGTGGCGGGGGAGCGGAGACGTGGGACGGAGCCCCTGCAGCCGCTGAAGGACCCTGACGCCGCGGCTGTGGGCGTCTCTCCGCCTGCCGCTGTGGCCGGGTTGTACGCTGCGGCTGCTGCGGGCGTTGATGCCGCTGTGGCCACCCAGCAGGCTGGAGCCAGCTGACGTGCTGGCGGATGTCGTCCGCCTGTTCTGCAGCCGACTTCATGGACTCCACCATGGCGTGGAACTGGGGTCCGAACAGCCCGTCCGGGCTGATTGGAGCGTCCAGAAGCACCTTCCTGGCCGTCTCCGTAAGTGACGCCTGCTGCAGCCAGAGGTGGCGCTGAATCTGCGTCACCCACGCGGCGATCCTCGCCTGGGAGACAGCGACGGACGCGCACAGTGTGAGCGCCGTGCTGGCCGCCTTGCCGATCTCCTCCGCTTCATCAGCGGCCAAGGTGGTGGACCGCTCCACCAGCGTCACCACCGAGTTTGAGAGCAGCGCGATGTTGTTCGCCGCCGCCGACGCCTGAAAGGCACACTGGTGCACCCGGTCGGCCTGGCGGGCGACATACTGGTCCCTGGGGGAGGCCAACGGAGGGCGCCGTCCGGTGATCACATTGGCCTGTCTCACCCCAAAAAACGCCGTCAGGCTCGGCTCCAAAGAAGGGGTGGCTGGGAAACCAGCATCTGTGAACCCCTCCACCTTGGTGAGGGGAACAAATGTGGCCACCGGAGCCTTCAGGGTCCTCGGATTCGCCGCCGCCCCCTCCTGGTACCTCCTGATGGCGGGGAAGCGTGGCCAGACCGGGTCACTCCTGACCGTCTGCACCCGCGAAAAAACTCCGGCCATATCGTCCGGAGCACACCTCTCCTGAGCTGGGGGAACGGGGAGACCTCTGCAGGCGGCCGCCTTGCATATGATCTCCGGTAGTTCCCCCAGGATGCCACCTATCACCGGCAGCGCCGTGGTGACGGAGAAGGGGACCGCGTGCTCGTCCGCCAAGCCGGCACCCTGCTCCGACTCTGTCTCCCCCGTCCGGGGGAGAGGAGGGAGGGGAGAACCGTACGGTGAACCGTGGAGGGAGGCGGGGTAGGAGTCGTCCGACACCTGCCCGGCACTCGGCTCCAGGGACATGAGGCCGCCGTCCACGGGCTCGAAAGCCTGGACGGGCCAATCGTCCTCCTCGGCCGCAGCAGCGAGAGCGTCCGCTCTTCGCTTCCTGTCGTTCGAGGGGAGACGGGCACAGTGTGTGCATGCGACCTGCTGGCTGAGAGCCGCATATGCGTGCTCTGGCCCCAGGCAGGATTCGCACATCGTGTGCTGGTCGTAACTCATAATGTATCCAGAGCCACATGAGGGACAATCTCTCACACAATTGCTGCTCATGATTGCTCTGTTAATGAAAGTGTCTCTTGTGCTTCAGTAACGGGGTGCTGAAGAAAAAGAGGGAGCAGATTGTCGAGCCTCCTTCCTATTTATACCGGAAGGGAGCCCGAGGGTGGGGCCCACCTTGCGGGCGGGCGTGGACTACAAGTGTTTTCAGTGCTGCGCAGGTGCGCAGGGGGATTACCCAATAGCGATAGCCTTAGAGGGCGAAGCCATATACGAAATAGAAGCTGCAGAGAGCCATGTGAGCGGGACGTTACGGAGCTCAGGTATCCGCCCTCTGATGCACAGCGGAGCGGGACATCCTCCTCAACCTGTCAGCCCTAAATGCATCAGAGGGCGGAGGACTCCTGAGCTCCGTAACATCCCGCTAAAGTGGCACTTTAGACTCTGTGCAGCATCCAGATTTCTAAACCTCTCAGGTCTGTATTTACTGTGATCAGATGCTGCTCTGTTTACATGCACAGATGACTCCTGTTAGATGAAATCCTGCTTATTGTAATAACAGAAATGTGAGATGCAAACAGAAGAAGTCACGAAGGCACAGAGCTCAGAGGTGGTGTCTCTCCTCCACAAGTTAAAAGCATAACCCACTACTCGAAGTGAAACTAGTGAACTAAATGTTTAAGTGTTATAAAGAAAGGCAGAGGAGTGAAGAGGAGCAGAGTGCAGAGGAGATCAGAGCAGGCTCTGCAGCCGCAGTACCACATGCGGCCATGGGGGCGCTGTTTCACCCCAAATCATCCCAAATCATATCAAATCTTTAAAAAATTATATTAAATCATAGAAAAGAGCTACAGGAAGGAAACAATAAGGAACGCTTCACGAATTTGCGTGTCATCCTTGCGCTACCGGTGAGCTGTTATTCTCTGTTCCAATGTTCCAATTTCTGACCAATGGCTGTCCAGGCTTAGTTCCATATCTCGCCCAATAGGGAGGCCGGATATGTTCCATAAGAGAGAATCAAACTTTTGGGGCTTTTGGCGTCCAATCGGTGAGGCGGATTTGTTCCATAATTCTCAGCAAGCGCTCCTCCGTCCGCCATTGTTTTTTCACACTGACACTTCAACCAAGCGACACTGTGAGTAAAATGTGCATTCATTATTAGCAAATACGCGTTTAAACACTGTTACAAACGCACTTCTATGTCCGAGATTAGTCATACTGAGTTAACCGTAGTGTTTGTACGGTACTTTGTGAACCGCTGATGAACTGCTGTGTGTGTTTACCTTTAGCTAGCGGCTAAGCTAGCGGGACGCTACGGAGCTCAGGTATCCACCCTCTGAAGCTGTTAGGGCCGACAGGGGGAGGACAATACAACGCTGTGTGTATTTATCGCTAAGCTAGCGGCTAAGCTAGCTGGACGCTACGGTTCAGGTATCCGTCCTCTGAGGCATTTATGGCGGACAGGTTGAGGAGGATGTCCCGCTCCTGTGTGTGTGTAACGGAGCTCAGATGAGAGAGATAAAATGATTTTCTGCCACAGGAGTTTGACAGAGAATAACTGAAAAAGTACACAGTAAAATTACTTCATAGTAGCCTACAGTAAAGTACTTCATTGTATTTGTGGTAGTGGTCTAACTGAGTCCAACTCTGTGTAGATGGAACACCCAGAATTTAGAAGGGCACCTAACGGGACCCTCTTCTTGAAGGCCACGGCCGAAGCCAGCGCCCTCGCCCCCCGGCGAGCAGCCGGCCAAGCCCCATACAGGGCAAAGAAGAGGAGGTGGACGCGGAGGCCTGGGCCCACGTCTCCTCCGAGGGTGGCTCCACCGACAACGCCACCCTCGTCCTGAGCCGGTGGAAGGTCCAGTTCGGCCAGTACCAGGGAAAGATCTTCCACTGGCTCCTGGAGAACGACGTGGGCTACGCCGTCAATCTGGTCGCCTCCCACCAGAAGGAGCGAGAGAGGACAGGGTCTCAGTCTCCGCTGATGGTCAACAAGGTGGAGTCCTTCAGTCTGATTCACAATACCATTAAAAGAGTGACAACAGTTTTAACCTTATTTGTGAATTTACAGGACGCCTTCACCCGCTACTCCTCAGCGTACCCTGACTTTGTGGAGGCAGTCAGGTTCCACCGGGCGTTTGAGGAGGCGCGGGCAAAGTCCCTCCTGCCTGGTCAGGAGGGACAGGCCCTTGTTGGCTTCGGGGACTTTAAATTTGAGACCCTGGACGGCCTGTACAACTCTGTAGACCCCAAAAAAATCCGGTATGTCGTATTATCTCTCTATTTATATATATATATATATATATATATATATATATATATATATATATATATATATATATACATACATGTGGATTCTAATTCGGTTGATAAGAATCACGTGACAAATTGTCTGATTTTTGTAGATTTGTCAACTACCTCCGGAGGAAGATTCCCACACCCGCCAGCAGATGGAGAACGCCGTCCGCTACACGAAGAGCCGAGACAGACAGAGACCTGCTGCTGCTGCTGCTGCTGCTGCTGCTGCTGCTGCTCCATCCACCAGCACCACCAGCACCAGCAGCAGCAGCAGCACCGCCACCAGCAGCAGAACCAGCAGCAGAACCAGCAGCAGCACAGTCTCTGGCCAGAGAGTGAGGACTACATCAAAGTACGTGTCTTATTTTAAAGCTGTCTGAGTTTGACGTACCTGGATGACCTTTCTGAAGACACGTTGGTGTTTTTCATGCTGTGCATTCTAGATGTTGTTCTGTCTCATAGGCCTGCTTCAGCGTTTGCGGCCTTCGTGTCCGGGCGGCGTTCTCTGCCTGCCGTGGAAATGCAGGCACAGATCAATAAGCTGGTTGACCCTAAGCCTGCATTTCCAGGCAAGTCCAGCCTAAATGAAATGCACAGTTTAACCCTATTTGTATTTCTCATGTTCACTGTATATTTTCTTCTCACTCACGTTGCAATTACAGCCTCCCTCAGATCAGCTCTTCCCTCCAAGCCATCGGAGGAGCCTTCCGATGAAGAGCTGATCAGGGCGGTAGTTGACATGGAGGAGTGTAAGTAAAAACTGAAGTAGCATTCATGCAACATGTTGTTGATAACTGAAAGTTTGACTTCATTTTTGACCCTTCTCCCTTTATTTTGCTCTATAAATATGTCCGTATTCAGAAGGATATGACCTGGCAGGTAATTTTGCTTTAATGAAAAACTATCCGCCTTTTGCAAGTCTCAAATCACCAAGCTTCACGCCGACCAATCGCCTGTCAAATCATCACTAACGAGTGCTTGTAGATGTAGAGTAAGCTCATCATCCTCTCCCTCGTAAACCCGTGTAACCCCTCCAACCGCTCGCTGCCTGCATCGCTCCCTCAACAAGTCAAATCTGGTGTCGTTGTTTTGTCTCGTCGTCACTTTCTCTCTTTAAACAACCTTCTGTGCTCCACTAGGTTTTAGTTTTCTGTGGCTCAATATTAACACAACACAACTAACATCTAATTCTTTCATGTTAATTAAACATTTGTGTGTCTTTTTTATACCTCGGGACTGTGGGAAACAGTATTTCAATCTTTCTGTGGGTACAAACATATTTTGAGATTGACATAAAGTTGAGTTTGATTTATCTTTAAGCCTCAGATGTACAGGCCCCTCTCTCATTCCATCCACCTCCCGCCACCTCCTCCTCCGCACCACACAAGGGGGCTGGTGTCTCTGTCGAGCCCACGGACGAGGAGCTACTGGAGGCCACGCAGGAACAACACCACCCCCTGCGACCTCCAGCAGGAGTCCAGCCTGCAGAGTCACCAGCTCCCTCCTCGCCACCGCCGCCCGCAGCCACGGCAGCCCCCGGTGCTGCTACTCCCGGACAGGAGGAGCTGCCGGGGCCAGCCTTCCTCCCTCCTCCGCCACATGAGGTAAGACTGTCTGTCAAAGTAAACGCTGCTCATCTGCTGCCCTGGAGCGATGTCCTCAGATATAAGTGCCCTTTACGTTCCTCTGGTTCTCTCTCCAGCTGCTGCCCGAGTCATGGCGGGCAGCTCTCACTGCAGAGCAGCAGCAGTGGATCGGTCGGGTGCTGTTCACCAGGGACCAGTGGGGGAGGCCGAGCCTCATCACAGACTTGAATCTGTGGTGGAGCCCCCCCCAATCCCGGCCGATCTACCACCAGCCTCCCGCGTCCCCCGACCCCTTCTTTGCATGTCGGCTGTTTCTCTGGATGCCACACCGGATCTGGCGTCTGCAGCTGACATGCCCCCAGCCTTCATGCACCGGGTCCATGGTGAAGGCTGGGCTGTACAGGACCATCCGGAGGGTCCTGGACATCGACGGCTGGTATCTCATGGCCACTGAGTACCTGGAGTGCCGTCGATGCAAGAAGAAGGTCGGCGGGTGGTCACAGGGCATCATCAGGCAGCTGGCCCCCACCTACAGCTGCCAGTTCCCAGCAGTACTTACGTACAAGTGAGAGGAATTGACAACATACCGTATATATAAATAAATGCAATGAATGTGATGCCGGAGCTGTATATAATGCTTGTTTTGTGTTTCTGCAGGCTGTCCTGTGACCATAGGGTGGTTACACAGCTGAAGTCCCGCACTCTGGGCAACAGTGCCACTCAGCTGTGCAACACCCTGCGGGAGCAGCACTCGGATGCCTGGATGCGGAGAGCGATCCAGTACCTCGGCGTGTGCGAGCAGTTCCTGGCCTTGTGCAGCGTGAGGGGGCAGTTTCCACCACCACCCCAAATGCCCACTCTGCCCTCACCCATCTGGCTGCTGACAGTCTACGGCTATGACATAATGACGCGGCTGGATGAGTACAAGGCCAGGATCACGTCCACCTTCGGATCCATCCTTAAGATGGATTCCACCAAGAAGGTCAGTATAGTTGGTCACAATTTCATTTTTTTTTTACAGCCGCCGTGTGTTTATGCACTCACATTTGAAATCTCTCTCTCTCTCTCTCTGTCTCTGTCTCTCTCTCTCTGTCTCTTTCTCTCTTTCTCTCTTTCTCTCTTTCTCTCTTTGTGTCCAGGTGACGAAGAAGCTCGCCGGTATCGCTTTCGACACGGCCGCCTGGGTTACCAACGTTGGTAACGAATACGGGCAGGTCCTCATCAGCGTCCTCACCTGCTCCGAGGGCGCCGAGGGCCTGTCCAGTATGGCGGCCGGACTGATGAGGCGGTACCGACTCGCCGAGGTACCACCCCCCCAGCTGATCTACGTGGATCGGGACTGCTGCAACAGAGACGGCATGTCAAAGACAGCTGCCTTGTTTCAGGTCTGGCCTGTCAATACTAGTACTGATAATCATAGTAGAATTATCGCAATATTATTTATCTTACACTAAATGACTATTGACCAAAGCCACGCTAGGTGTTGTTCAAGATAATTACAACATCATAAAAACAGTATTTGAGAAAAATTGTACTCTAATAATCAGACAGACTTTTGTTTCCTTTTCACAGGAGTGGGGACAGCTTGTGGTGAGACTGGACATCTGGCACCTGATGCGACGTTTCGCAGCAGGTGTCACCACAGGGAGCCACGAGCTGTACCCCGCCTTCATGAGGCAGCTGTCTCTGTGCATCTTCGAGGTGGAACCCGGAGATGCCCGCCGTCTCACTGAAGCCAAGCGGTCCCAGCTGGAGGGGAAGCACGGGATGGTCGGCCTGACCGACGCCGAGGTGATCCAGAAGATCACCAGGGAGGAGTGGAGGCTCCACTGCCGTCGTCGGACGCGTGGGGCGGAGGAGACGGCGCTCCTGATCCAGGACCTCCTCCAAACCTTCGGCGGTACGGCAGGACGCAACAACCTGGACATCCCGTTGCTTGACCCTCTCCGCATCCAGGACATATGGAGTACGCAGAGGCCCCACCTCAGCTGCATACAGGACCCACCTGGCGTGCAGCTGTACACGCAGACCGGCAGGCTGACAAAGGGCGGAGTCATCCTGCCGGTCTATCGCTGCGCGAGGGGCTCCACATCTTTGGAGTCCTTCCGCCTCCACCTCAACCGGTTCATCCCAGGTACAGCTTGTGATAAAGTCTATCATGTATTCACATTTCACGCAAATGTCAATTCATTTCTGATCTGATACCTGCTTCCTCAGGGACGCAGGCAGGGGCGGACTGGCCATCGGGACGTTCGGGACGAATCCCGATGGGCCGGTAGCCCCGGTACCGAAGTGGGCCGGTCGGACCACTCGACGCGGCCCACTGCCCCACTCCGATCGGCCCACTTCGGTACCGGTGAAATTGTAATCAGCTTAATGCTTGGCCCACGAGTGAACGTGGATCGCTTTATTTAGTGATCGGATACGACCGGAAAAACATTCCATGTAAACGGGGCTATTGATAGGTTGTCAAACTTGTCAATCTTATGTTTTTGAAAGTAGGCTGAATGAACTGAAGGGGCTGGGCCGGGAGAGATGAGTCGTCTCTTCCAATTGGAAAGAGGGCGAGGCCCGCGTCAGAGGTCCGCACTCATCAGACAAGCTCCCTAGCTTCGTTTGATGATTGATCAGTAAGTTAGCTAGCAAAATTGAGAAAGAAAAGATGGAGAACAGTAAAAAAAGAAAGGGTGGGGCTGAAAAAGCCAGAATGAAAAAACGAAAATTGCTACAGGAAGAAGCTGGACAATTTTCGAAAATCACAGAGCTGTTTAGTAGAAGGGCTCCCGCTCCCTGTCGCAGTAATGAGGAGGAGAATGAGAAGGAAGATGATGAACCACAGACCCGGCATATAATGACAGCAGGTGCAGTGTGCAGTGTGCAGGGCTGTGTTAATGTATGTTACTGTTAGCAATAGCATTAGTTAACTGAGAAAACCGTCATGAAAAAAGTTTAGCAATGTTACGACTAGTATAAAATGCCCACGGCTGTGATTGACAACCTGGACAGCCAGTCAGAAGCTAGAATGCCAACCTAGAGAGCCTATCAGAACCTAGAATGGGCTGCAGGGCTGGCCAGACTATTATATTGTGCATAAGGTTAGATGCATTAGGATAGAGTCATATGCTCATGATATTCCAAGTTAAATTATATAATATTAATATTATAATTTTAAATAATTATATTAAATAATATTAATATTTAATAATATTAATATTAAATAATAAGGACACAGAGATTTGTGGCCAATTCACTATTGCATTCATTTTAGTGATTGACATTACTGTGCATGATATTGATATAATATTGGTAATTTAATTGATTGCTGATGTTCTTCTTATGCAGTTGACCCTGAGGAAAGTGAGACAGCTGCAGGGTCAAGTACAGTTCATCCTGAGGAAAGGGAGACAGCTGCAGGGTCAAGTACAGTTGACCCTGAGGAAAGTGAGACAGCTGCAGGGTCCAGCACAGGAGAACCAAAAGACAGGGAGATGCAGACTGATGAAGTGAGCTTTGATTACTTTGCCCGGCCTCAGGCTAAAGATATAAATACATTTTTCGCATACCACCCTCAACAACCCCCAAAACAAACAGTTAAAAATATCTACAACAATAAAGATGGAATCAATAGAAAGTGGCTTACATATTGTGAGAAATCCAACTCACTCTACTGTACAGTATGTTTAGCGTATGCAAAGCCATCTGCAAATGACAGCTCATTCATCAAAGGAGGAATGACATCTTGGAAGCATGTACATCAAAGAATAGAAGAGCACGAGAAAAACCAAGTCCACAGAGAAAGTGCAGAGGCATATTTTATGAAGGCTAGTAAAGCAGACGTAGCAAGCCTACTCAGTGGCAAACAAATGTCTCTACACAGAGACCATGTCAGAAAGAAACGGCAAGTCATGGAACGTGTCATAGAAGTAGTGAGAGTCATTGGAAAGCGTGGTCTAAGCTTTAGAGGCAAACAATTTGAAGCAGCATACACATGGGAGAAAATTGCTGACCATGGCAACTTCTTGGAATTAATCATCCTGCTCAGCAAATACGATGTCTGCCTGCAGGAACATGTCACCCAATGTGTTGAAAAAAGCAAGAAGCTGCATGAGACTGGGTCTAAAGGCAGAGGGTCCTTTGTCACTCTGCTCTCAAAAACTACAGTGAACAAAGTGATCAATGTCATCAGCCACTTAATCCAAGAAACCATATCTAGGGAAGTAAGGGTGGCAGGCATGTTTTCTGTGCAGATCGACACCACACAGGATGTTACATCTACAGACCAGTGTGCTGTTATCCTCAGGTATGTGACAGATGTGGTCCACGAGAGGCTCATAGCTGTGGTTGACTTGTGAGTCATCAACTGGACAATATTTTGTAGAGCTACTGAAGAAAACTCTGGCAAAGGTGGACATTGATCTTCGGAATTGTGTGGGAAACTCAACCGATGGAGCGGCAAACATGCAGGGCCAATACAAGGGGTTCTCCACCTTGCTCTCCGCAGAGTCTCCCAACCAAGTGCACATCTGGTGCTACGCACACGTCCTGAACCTTGTGCTAGGAGACACCACAGGTGTTGTGATAGCCAGTGCATCGCTCTTCTCACTTCTGAATGATGTTGCTGTATTCATCAGAGAGTCATACAAGCGTATGAACATGTGGGAGGAAGTGAGTGAAGACACACGACACAGACGGCTGTCTCCAATCGGGGAGACAAGGTGGTGGGCCAAGGATCAGGCTCTGAGCAAGATATTTGGGTGTTTTGGCAATCGTGCCTTGTTTATTGACTTGGTGTCAACATTAACAAGGATTGAAGAAGATGACTCCATGAAGCCACATGTCAGAGCAAAAGCCAGGGGGTACACAGAGTCTCTCCTAAGGTTCGAGACAATACTGACCGCTCAGATCTTTCTCCGAATATTTGAAATCACGTCACCCCTCTCCAAGTATCTCCAAACCAGCGGCATGGACTTACTGACTGCCCATCGGTTAGTAATAGGGACCCAAGAGAGCCTCAACAAGTGTGTCAGGGGTTTTGATGAGGTGAAAAGAGCAGCAGATGCATTTGTGGAGTGGGCCAATGCCAAGCTGCAGGAGAAGGAGGACTGTGAAGTTGTGGTCCAAGCTGTGCTCCCAGAGAAACGGGTCAGGAGAAAGAAGGCCATGCCAGGTGAGTTGGCTGAAGATGAGCCTGTGTCAGACGCTGAGGCAGACTACAGGATCAAGGTCCACAATGTAATTCTGGACACAGTCACAGAGAGCATTCAGAGTCGCTATGCTGCAAATGGACCACTCTGCGCAGACTTTGCATGTCTTGATCCTCGGAATTTCCCTAAAATAAAGGAAATGGGCCTTCCAACAGAAGCATTGCAAAAGCTGAGCGAATGCTTGCAGAAGTATGATGAAAGAGCCACTGCTGGAATACTGCAGGCTGAGCTGTCAAGCCTAGCCAACTGTTGGGAAAGACTTAAGATGCCCCATTTGGATGCATACAATGTCAGGACAACCGAAGGGGAGGATGGAAGAGAAGAAGACCTGGAGCTAGAGAACAGTTGCAACTACTGCAAAAACTGTGCTATTTGTGTGCATCATGTCTTGTCACAGTACAACTTGCTGACTGATGCCTATCATGTCATTGGATTGGGCTACAAGTTCCTCCTAACACTGTCATTCAGTCAAGTTGCCTGTGAGAGGACCTTCTCCACACTGAAATATGTGAAGAATCGACTGAGGACCACCCTGACCCAGGAGCATATGGAGGCATTCATGCTCATGTGCACAGAGAAGGAGATTCTGATGGCTCTGGACACTGATGGAGTGATTGACAGGGTCGCAGAGACAAGTGAGCTGCTGCGACACCTGCTGGTGATGTAAGGTAGAACAGTCTCTTTGTTTTGGGGTTTCTGAGAGGGTATGTGCCTGTTGTATTCCTTGAAGTTGGTTATTTAATACTGGACAAGTGCTCTCATAATGACTATTAGAATCATTTGTTGGTTAGACCACATGGCATTGATTGAATATCTGAGCTGCTTGTGCATTGGCACTTCTTTTTGTTTACAGCCAGGCACAGGCAACCATTTTTGACTATACCCATTTGCTGTACTTTGTCCTTAATCCCGTACATTCACACGTTACTGACTCCTACATATCCACTTTGACACACTTCACACATGACACGGACATTTTTAAGAAACCTTAAATAAAGGAAGGTTTCATTTTGCACCTTACTCTTGTTGTCCATCTCTTTTATGTTATGGCTTGACTCTGGGGAATCTAGCCATAACAGTATATATGAGCATAGTAGATGTATAATTTATCTGTAGGCTACAAGGGTGGCCCGCATGCGTGGGCGGCGGCCCGGCGGGCCGGTGTGTGGGCCGGTGCGTGGGCCGGTGCGTGGGCCGGTGCGTCTGAACATCCCGGGCTGAATTTGTGTCCCAGTCCGCCCCTGGACGCAGGCGAGTGCCAAGCACTTCCAGGCGTTCCTGGTCGATGGACTGGTCGATGGACTGGTGAGGTGGAATGAGGACCGTGCAGCGGCAGCTGCGGGAGAGGTGGAGCCTCTGCACTCCTACAGTGGCCACCTCAAGCACGTCCTTAACCAGAAGAGCCAAAGGGTGCTTGGCCGTCAGCTGGTTAAGGACTTCACCAAGCCTGTCGAGTACACAGGTGGGTGATGTGAAAACCCTATTCACTTTATTCAGACATCAGAACTGTGAGGAAAAGGAGCATTTTGCAAATCCTTTGCTTCCTGTCTTTTTGCCGCGTGACAGGGGAGCTCATCGGGGTGGAGTTCCTGTACAGGCAGACAGGCAAAGTGCTTGAGGACGTCAGCTTGGACCCCGACATTCCGGACGAGGCTGCTGCCATCCAGTCGCTGGAGGAGGTGGACGAGGGTATCGAGGAAGACGTGGAGGACCCGACCGTCTTCCAGCCAGATACCCCGACCGTCTTCCAGCCAGATACCCCCTCCACCGGCACAGCAGCCCGGTCGAGTGATCCGTCTGACTCACCCAGGTGTGTCCCTCTCATGGCTGCCCCTCCTCCTCCCCCTCCTCCTCCTCCTCTTCGATTACTGCTCCCGGCTGGCCCTCTCACGGCTGCCCCTGCTGCTCAGCCTCCTCCTCTTCGTGTGCCCAGGACAACGGCCTACAGGAAGAGGAAGGCGGCGGAGGCTGATGCTGCAAGGGGTGGGCCGTCGCCCTGGAGCAAAGCCCGCCAGCAGACAGGTCAATACACCTGCAGCAAGTGTGGCCAGGCCAAGAGGATCGACACTGGCCACACTCGCATTGCAGGTGTGTCTCACTGCGCGGCTGCCGGTGGGAGAACTGTGGAGTAATGGCGGGTGGAGATGAAAAGACTCAAAGGGACCGAGGGGGGGAATGATGCCACTTTTTTCTTTAATTGTCTTTTGTCTTTATTTATTTCAATCTATTTTAAAATAAAACTCTGAACTGAACTTTGTGTGGAAACTTTATTTAGAATTCATTACACAACGTCTGATATTTCACTGCAACACGGGTCAATAAAACACAACATGGTACATAAATAAGCACAGTAGAGATGATGGGATGATACACACACACACATATATATATATATATATATATATAGATATATATATATATATATATATATATATATATATATATAGATATATATATATATATATATATATATATATATATATATATATAAATATATATAAATATAACGTGCATCATAATACAGCTCTGTAGTACAAACCTTTCTTTAATCAAATCAGTTTTATTGATTCAGATGTTATCTCACAGCACTTTACAGATAGTATACCGTAGTCTTTGTAGTTTATTACAATGATCATCATTTACCAAAAACCCCTGTTTCAGAGTCACTATGTGTCAGTCAGTGCTGGCTCTCATGGCTGAGAGGGGAGCTCTTCCTCATCTCCGCCACAGCTGGGGATCGAACCGCGGAGCGGGGCCCCCTTTCCTCTCCTTGCCCCCCTGCTTTCGCAGAGAAGAATGGGCAGTATCCTCGGGGGTTGCTCCAAAGAATGTTGTGTTTCCATTTCTTGGAATGTTGTGCAGGTAAAATAAACCATAGTTACTTATAATTAGTGACAATTTGTACATCCTTTGCTATTATTTACATTTTTTTTTCTCATTACGGAAATTAAAGACTACCTGGCAGCCCTGCGCTACAATGAAAACGCTGATCGTGCACAAGCCACTACATCCACTGGAAACCCTCTGTATAAACTGCAGTTCCCAAAGGCCAGGAAGGGAGAATGCAGAGCAAAACCCATAAAGACTGACCCCACATTCCGTAAGTGTTTAAAATATTTATTATACAACTATTTACACAACAAAATGTACACCTTACATTGGATATTTCACATTTCAAATCTCTTTCAAAAAAAACTGTAGCGTTACAACAACAATGGCAGAAGTAAAAGAGTACACTCAGTTTTTTCACATGCATACACAAATCTAAACCAAATATTTGTTTTGCTTTTTTTAATATTGCACAGGCTACGTTGCCAACTTGATGGACCTCATCTTCGACCAAGTCTTTGTGGACCCTGCACCATTCATACAGGAGCTTTTGAAGATACCCATCCCAGAGGACCTGTGTTCCCAATATGAGCGACCTGACAGGGAGGAGGTCATCGCAGGTTATGCTTCACGGTTCAATTTGACTGTCTGAACCCAACATAGACATTTTGCGGATCAGGAAACTCCCTGCGAATCCTGAGGACAACGCAGGCCGGAATCACCACTCTGATCCTGCGTCCAAGGAAGCCCCAACACCAGCTCACAAAAGTTCTGTAGGCTAGATACATGTGACGCCTGAAATCATTTCAAATAATATTTAGTGAAAAGCCTATGTCATTTATGTAAAATACAAGTACATTTACTTTATTTTTATGGGTTCAAAGAACCTTTGCTTTTAACAATAAAGTTCCGACAGTTTATATCAAATGTGTCATGATTATTCATGTTGGATGGGTAAAGTATATGCTGATTTCAAAAGCATAAGGTTGTGTGTGGACTTTTTTTGTCATCAACAAATGGGTATGTTATGCCATTGCTGTGTAGTATATCATAATAGTAACGCCATGTACAATGACAGAATGAAATGAAAGATTGCATAAAACCATATACACCAGTATTTATTTTCATGAACAATATTAGCATACGTTTTACAAATTCAGTCAAAAGAAACAAACCACTCACTGCTGTATTTGCCTCATCTGTAGTCTCCCATATTCAGCTCTGTATATATTCAATGCATTCTGCAGGGAGAACACATTTAGGCATACAGGCTCTAATCCAGGATGGTCCACCATACAACGCACCGAGTCCTCAAGTTCCTGCATCCGTCTTGACACCTAGTGAGATAAACATATATTGAATGACATGTGAAAAATGTATTCTCTAAACAGAGAACTTAGTGAAGCTATCACAAATGTTACCTGTGGTATCTCAATGCAGCACACATTCTCAGGTTCCGAAGGCATTGTGGCGCAATTTCCACATGTACACCTGTATAAAGAAGTCAATAAATGAATAAATGTTTATTGTATGATATATGTAGTCTACCGCTGTTTTTGCGTTACAAACTACACATTTCATTCTTGCTAATTAGCCAAAATATGAACGGAATAAGTAGCAAGCATCGTAACAACAAACAGAGTTAACGTAAAATAAATAGGGACAAAAGTGTGTCAACTAACCATTCAGAAAGGTCCTGCTGCAACCGAGATATTTGCACTTCCACCGAAACCTCGTCTCCTTCAATGACCGATTCTGGATCATACTCATCAAAATACGCTTGAACGCATGCATTTCTCAGGGAGGACATGTTTCTTCTCGTCTAGTTTTCAAAACAATCATGGGAACATGACGCTCGTGCTGGGGCCGTCGCCCCCCTCTTCTGCAGGGGGGCGTGGTCAGCTGCAGCTCAAGCTAAGTCACAGAATCAGCCCCTTGCAAAAACAGGCCTGGAGAACAGCAAATAGAGCGAAATGAGGCATGGCTAAAATGCATGATCTGTTTGGTATTTTGAAAAAAGAAACGTATAAATATACCTTATATAGGTGTGGCCCTACAATATATCATTTAAATATAGCATGATAGGTCCACTTTAAATCTCACTTAGAGTCCCGCCCCTCCCGTTCATTTCTATGGCATTCTGGTTTCCTCTTGTTGTCCACCCATTGGTTGTCCCACTTAGTTCTAGTACTCTGATTGGACCATCTGTTGGGGGAGGCTGCTTTAGGTAAGTCTTTGCTTCGTGTAGTTATTAAGATTTATATAATAACATCTATTTGGTATGTCAAGTGTGTTTTACTGCTGTGCACAGCAACTCCTCCTCCTCCTCCTGCTCCGCGGTCCGCTCCTCAGCTGCTGCAGCATCCTCCACCTCTTCCTGGGCCTTCACATCAGGCCACTGTTGGTACTGTTGGAGCCCCCGGCAACCAGCAGGTTGATCAGCTGGCCCAGGGTCTGGTGGAGCTCTGCGGAAAGGGAGCCATCACCCAGGAGGAGTTGGAGGTGCTCGTGGGTCTTTGGGAGAACCTCCTGGATGTGGATAAGAGCCGTGTAGTGTATCCGTCACGCTACAGGGCCCAGCTGACAAGGGGGGGGTTCAAGAAGTCAAAGACCTCCACAGCCAACAAAGAGGCCGTCCCCGAGTTGGAGAGCATGAAACGGTAGGTGAAGCGCCCCCTGCAGTGTATGCTCTCTTACAGGTTTTATATCCACTCACCTCTCTCCTCTGGTTCCAGCTGCATGGTGGGAACAGGCCGCGCCACGTGGCCCGACACCAGCCGGTTGGTGGAGGCCATCTTCATCCTCCTCTGCCAGCTGAACCCCAGCAGCAGAATGAAGTGGGGGCACCACCTGAGCCGCTGGGCTCTGGTGATTCTGGAGTACGACCGGATCAGATGTGTGGTCTCCAGAAGTCCAGCGCTCGTAGCCAGGACGACCCTCCAGCTGTTTGGGGTGAACCAGCAGACCCTCTCTCAGTGGTGAGTCTGTTCATTCGCACAGGACAATCTTCTGAGGCCCAGACAACATCTCTTATTAATCCTCTGTGTTCACTCTGCAGGCACAAGAGGTGGACATCGGCCATAATCCTCTGTGTTCACTCTGCAGGCACAAGAGGTGGACATCGGCCCAGGAGAACATCATCCTCACCGCTGGGATCCATGTGCTGCAGGCCCCCCGGGCGGCAGAGGAGGCCCTTCTTCCAGAGAAGGAAATTGCCAAGCCCGAAGGAGAGGAGCCCCGAGCAGAGGAGCCCCTGCCTGGCCCTGGCAAGCGCCCTCTACCAAGAGATGCGATAAGATGCTGTATATAATGTAAATATATTTTTCAAATAAAGAGTTCAAACTTAAATATCTGTTTGGATTTACTTCCTGTAGTTTCCAACACTCGTGCTGTCTTCCTCTGCTGTTGTTGCACTTCAATTGAAGTTCAGCAGGTTTCAAAAAGGAAGGAGATGTCCTTTTGCTTTTTTAGAAAACTTTATTTTAAATAGTTTGAACAATACATATAAAAACACTGCATTGAAAATACACATAATACATAAATGAGTAATTAGTCATAATGTCCTTGGAGGGAGAGGTGCTCAATGACTGAGATGTCCTAATTTTAATTTGTAAAACTTGTAAATAAATAAATGAACAGGTATTTTTAAACTTGAATATCTCTGACTGCTTATTCCTTGCTTTTGACAAGTTCATAACATCTCTTTACCTTCATATCAAGCATGCAGGGGGTGTCAAAGAGTATTTGGGGTGGGGGGATCTGGGTGGTTGGTACACTGGCTTTAATCGATCTAAGGGGCTCTGATCTGATTGGATGACAGGCTCCGGCCCCCCAACTGAGACCTTCTTAACCCAGAAGATCCACTGGGGATCACTGTATGATGAATGCGGCAGGCCTGATCACTCTCACTTAGTCTTACTTAGAGTCCCGCCCCTCCCGTTCATTTCTATGGCATTTTGGTTTTCATCTTGTGGTCCACCCATTGGTTGTCCGACTTAGTTCTAGTACTCAGACCGGCTTTTGAAAAGGTAAGATAAACTCTGCTATTACTCTTAACAAGACAGTCCCTTATAATGTAGTATAACAGTAGATGAATGCCAATGTGTTGTCTTTTAACGTTCGCGCATATTTGCATTGGTAAAAAGTTGCCGCTAAGCCAGAAACACACGGGAGTTTTCCGGCCGTTTGAATCCGTAAATACTTGTCATGTAATGCTTATTACTGTGCGCTAACGTTTATGACGTTAACATTTATATGCACCATTCGTGATTAAAAGTTGCCACTCCGCCATGTACAGTCTTGCAGTAGGCTTGATTGATTGATTGATTGAAAAGTTTATTAACAGCTTGTATATTGGGTACAGTACAGTACAGCTCAAAACATACAATTGTTAAGGGGATGCAGACCAGAGAAAGACTTTCGTCTTGTTTACATCAGGGTCCCCCATTTCCAATTCATCATATCATTTAAGACATATAAGACATATTTGACATACAGATGGCTTATTTACAATTTACATACAGTTGGTTTTTTACATACAGATGGCTTATTTACAATTTTCATTTTAGATTTCGTTCTAATACATCCTAACCGGACATTTAAGACATACCAAGTCTACAGATATACAGTTAGTAACAGAGTCTAAAATGCGAGTATATACATAGATGGGGGGGGGGGGGGGGGGGGGGAAGCTGTCCATTGTACGACAGGTTGAGATTTGTACCATTACCGGGGCCAGATCTGATTTCTTTAACAAGGACACGGGGATATTTATTGATTGATTGATTGATTGATTGATTGATTGATAGGCTACGTCAACATGCATTTCTCCCGTACTTTACTAGACGCAAACACGTTATGCTGTTTTACTTTGCACTAACGTAAATGTTCATGAAGTTAATGCTCACATCCGTTCACAGATGTGGACGGAGGGTTAACGGTCATAGACACTTGGCTATTTAATGAAGTACTGTAATAACTTTAAATATAATTCGTATTTACTATGTGGTAGTGTACTAAAGTTAACATGTATATGAAGGCTACCATAGGGCGAATATTATTATTATAATATAATAAGTATCATTCATTTTTTAAAGTCAGACCTCTGAGGTTAATGTTGAGCTGATGGAAAAGTGTTGGCTAGCATTATCTTTTAAATCAGAACCAGCTTTTACTCATATTATTTTTCTTATTTCTATTCAGACTGTTACTACATGTTTATTCTTATTTCATATTCACGTAAGGCCATGTGTGACTAACTGTAGAAACACTTGATGTGATATTAATCTAACTGTTGCCTCTCAATCTCAATGTCAGTTACAGGAACTGGATCAGGAGGCAGTCCGTCTGGAGCCCCGGGTCCCAACTGGCGCAGCTTAAAGAATACATAGAGAGAAGGGACCAGGAGAAGCAGTCTGTCGCCTCCTCAGCTGCATCAGCAGTCGCCACCTCCTCAGCTGTCTCCCCCTCCACTACATCTCCCCCAAAGAGCGGAGGAAGAGAAAGGCAGTGGTCCTGTGTGTGTATCATGTCAGTGGAGTGTTACTGTCAGTCAGGTGATGTGTGATGAGTGAACATTTTTAAATTGTGTCTGCAGCTTCCTCAGAGGACGAAGACGACCATCTGATGGTGGAGGCAGCGGCTCAGGTGGAGGCTGATTTAGGTAAGTCTGTGCTTCGAGTCATTATTAAGCTTTGTATAATCAAATCTATTTGGTATGTCAAGTGTGTTTTTCTGCTGTGCACAGCATCTCCTCCTCCTCCTCCTCCTCCTCCTCCTCCTCCTCCTCCTCCTCCTCCTCCTCCTCCTCCTCCTCCTCCTCCTCCTCGTCCTGCCCACCAGCAGAGAGCTCTGCCAACTCCACCACTTCCACTACGACAAGTCGCTCCTACCCCTCAGGGCTACCCCCCTGTAATAATGTTGTTATAAACATCTAGTATCAGTGTGTAGTTTAAAGCTGCAGCTCAGTGACCTGTGTGTGTGTTGCAGCTGCTCCTGCCGGCAGCCTGGATGAGCAGCCCTCCCTGCAGAGCAGCACGAGTGGGTCAGCAGGGCTCTGTTTGTGGCTGACAAAGAAGGGAGGCCCGTCCTGTCCCCGGAGTTCCAGCTGTGGCACCGGCCCCTGGCCGAAGTACTCCCAGCGAGTGCCGTTCACTGCCTAGAAATGGACCATAAAGCCCTTACAGAACATTGCCAAGGGATCAATGCAGCTATCACCAAGCCGGAGGCGGATGTCATTGAGAAGGCCACTAAAACACAGGCCAAATCCAAACTCTGGTATCGATACAGAGCTGGGCGGATTACAGCATCTCGTATGAAGGCAGCATGTTCAACAAGTGCAACTAAACCATCGCTTAGCTTGATTAAAGCTATTTGTTACCCGGAAGCCACAACATTTAAAACTGCAGCTACTGAATGGGGATATAATCACGAGAAATCAGCACGTGAAGATTACATTGCAATTATGAACCGACATGGCGGTTTCATTTGTCAGGACTCTGGGCTCGTGTTATCGCCAACATTTCCATATTTAGGTGCTACTCCAGATGGTGTTGTGTCCTGCAAGTGCTGTGGTGTAGGTGTTTTGGAAATTAAATGCCCCTACTGTGTTGCTGCACCGTTAGACCATACATGCCTGGAATCACGTGATGGACAGGACAGGCTGAAGAAGACCCATGCCTATTTTTGTCAAGTGCAGACCCAGTTATTTCTATGTGATGTTGAATATGCTGACTTTGTTCTGTGGGTGAATGGAAAGATTCATCTTGAACTAGGGCTGTCAAGTTAACGCGTTAATAACGCGTTAACGCAAAAAAAAATTAACGCCACTAATTATTTTAACGCGATTAACGCATGTGTATTTTTTGTCCTCGGCCGCCGTAGTTTCAGAGCGCATCGAGTGTAAAATACCATCGACAAGCTGATGCTGACAGCCCCGCTCCTGCCGCCCGCTTGTGGCAGACCACACTTCCACGCTCACTGGCAGGCCCGGACTGGCCATCGGGAGGACCGGGAGGGAGTGTGTATGTGTGGCGCGACTCGCGCGAGCGAGGCACACCTACGTGTTGTTGTTAGCATCTGGTGCTAGCTAGCTGCGCTAACGGATATAAGGAGCTGTTTCAATGACATTTCGCCGACAACTGCGCCGAGCACTTGACTTTATGCAGGTAGCCAGACAGTGGGACATTGTACGAAAAGTCAGCGCAACATTATTGCAGCGTCCAGGCAGCTCCCATTCGAGCATATATGCCTTGAGCTGCACATAGCTCAACGATCCATCACAGTGTCTCCACACACACACACACACACACACACACACACACACACACAGTATTATTGTATGAGAGAGGTTCCAGGTTGAATTGAGGCGAATATTTGTAATGTTCAGGTTGTTGTGTTTAATATTCATGAGTATATTTGTCATTGTTCAAATGATAATAAACAAACATATAAAGCATATTTGTCCACTCATATGTTGATAAGAGTATTACAAACTTGAAAGATATCCCTCTAAGGTACATTTAGAACAGATAAAAAATGTGCGATTAATTTGCGATTAATCGCGATTAACTATGGACTATCATGCGATTAATCGCGATTAAATATTTTAATCGACTGACAGCCCTATCTTGAACGCATAACCCCAGATATTGACTTTTGGGAGAAGGTATACCCCAAAGCTCATGAATTTTTTCAGAAGGTCATTCTCCTCGAGTTGAGTGGGCAATTCTTCACCAGAATTTCCAGTGCAACTACACCAGTCTCCATTACTGCACCAAAAAGGCCTCTGTGCCTGATACCAGACCCCGCTCTATGTTCCAGTCTGACTCAGCCAACCGATACCCAACCACTGATACCCAAATGGTGCCTTTGTCGTGGAGAGGAAAAGCTTCCCATGATAGAATGTGATAACACAAATTGTGAAACTACCTGGTTTCATTTTGAACGTGTTGGTATAACAGTTGCCCCCAAAGGAAGCTGGTATTGTGACAAATGTCATTAGTATGCCCCCTCTCAAAAGAAACAGAAGTAGGCTACTAATCGATCTGAATGACAGTGTGTTTATTTATTTGATTCAACATGTTTCTTTTACATCAAATCTATATAAAGAACATGTAAGTGTAACAATCAAAAAAAGTTGTGCACACTAAAATGACACAAAAAGCATCATTATTTAAACTGACACTCAAAGAGCAAAACCTCAGCTCAAATCTCCCAAACTCTTAACACATGTTCAGCTCTGCACCCAATTTGCAATTCTACTTTCCACCTTTTGAAAAGTTTCTGCACATATTTTTTTGTCGACTTGAACAATCTTTACTTGCTGAATTCTCTATATCAAACGCCATAAAAGATCAGTGTGCTTGAGCACGATGGTGTGTAGTTGGTTTTACAAAATGTCTTGTACTATGAATGAAGTGTGTGCCATTTGGTGCAAAAGTTTGGTTTTGGTAAGTGTTTATGTAGTTTTGGGTGTTTTGCACTTTGTGTGTATGGTTTTGTGAATTGTGTTTAGTGTTTTGAGAAAATAAGCCCTGCTTTTAAAAAATGTGTTTTAGCATTGAAAAAAACTAATATGGACATAATGTTAATCTATCTCTGTTATGTGAGGTGATCTCTGCAGCGTACAGTTAAAGGAGCATGTACTTGTTTTTCACCCTTTTTCAATGGGTAAATTGGAAACCTGTAATAAATATAATACTTTGCCCTTTCAATTGTTTTTTTCAAA
The DNA here is from genome assembly GCF_902827165.1 of Trematomus bernacchii. Lineage (NCBI taxonomy): Eukaryota > Metazoa > Chordata > Actinopteri > Perciformes > Nototheniidae > Trematomus > Trematomus bernacchii. The sequence continues at coordinate 4,114,619 of NW_022987708.1, forward strand.
AATGAATTTACCCAAGCTTAAATATTCTACCAGTACTATTACAGTGTGCAGTGCAGGTCTGAAACCATCAAGCGATTTGGGATGTGTCCAATCTGACAATAGAAAACTTGAGAGAAAAACATATTAATCTTCCATGCCTGAAAACAGCTTAAATAATTTTTCAAACAAATCCCCAACACAACCAAACCCCAAATCACTGCTCTGATTATCAAGACATTTAATTTACCAAGTACAACATTGACAATAATGCAATAATAATTATAATACAAACATGTCATATTTGTCAACATTTATATTTTATTAAACATTTTCAAAAGACAAAAGCACACGGACAAGGACATGGCTCACACACATTACAAGTTGGACAGGACATAACATGAAGGGTGGGGGGTAGGGGGATTACAGTGTCAGTTACATTTGATGTATGCATATGGCGTTGTATTTATACATGATTTGCTTCATAATATAGGTATACTTCATTGTTTAATAGGTAAATAAATAGATAAATAGTCAAATAAATAAATACATATATATATATATATATGCACACATATGTACATATACACACACCTCTTCCTTTTATGATTAATTCACCTATTCATCCATTTCCCATTTAATTTCGCTTCTTTCATTATTATTACCGTTACTGTTTATTCATAGCTTATTTCTCTTTATTTATATTTATTTATTAATATTATTAATTAATATTATTATATTTATTGTTGGCAGCCGAGATGGTTTGAGTCCAGGAAAGCCCTTATCTTATCCCAAAGCCTGTTGTCTGGCTTAACCAAATATAACAGGGAGAAAGCAGCTTCTTCCATACTTCAGATGTTTAGGAAGTCCTCCAGCCATCTATTGAAATTGAAGCAGTTGGGCTTTCTGACTTTCCAGTTCATAAGAACGAGGCGTTTAGTTGAAAGGCATGCTAGGGCTATAATGGCGCATTTCCACTACACGGCCTCGCTCGGCCTCGCTCGGTATGGCTAGGCCTCGTTAGGACTGGCTCACTTTATGGCGCATTTCCATTACAGTTTAGGAACTGGGGTAGTATCTATAGTAACGCAGTGTAGGCGGAGCCGTGACGTCATCTTCAATGAGAACCCCAGAAAAACAACACAGCCGTTAGCTGTTAGCACTCAGAGCTCACAGCTCCTCATATATGTTCAGAAACTAGACAAAAGTTAAACAAGTACAAACCACAGACTGCCTGTGTCATGGCGAATACAGTCGCTGCTTTATTTATGTCTGTATAGGCCGTTGTTGTGAGTGTGGACGGTCGGAGCATATACTGCGTTAGCTTAGCCAATCTCCATTTAGACAACACGCATTTTAAAAGGTTTTTCGCCTGCCGTCTGTCTGCAGACTTGACAAAGCATTAATTCATGGTTTTTACTAACCGGTATCAGTATGTTGTTACTTCGGCATCATTTTGAAACGTGTATTACAATTAAATCACGGTCAAATATGTCCATCTTGTTGTAGTTGTAGCCCCCTTGCCAGCGATTCTCTCTCTAGTTTAGCATACTCAGCCCGACTCAGCCTCGTTGTCTCTGGCCCTAGAACCACGATTTTATGAGGCCAGAAAAACTGTGAATTAGGACCCGCCGGCCGGTACTAGGCCAAGTGGAAACGCAACTAAAAACGGGCCGCTGACGTCACAGCCCTCTTAAACCGTGCTCCGCGCTGTAGTGGAAACGCGCCATAAATTTACTTGCAAATGTTGATGTTATGCCATTGAGCGGGGATCCCAGCAAGCATGTAGCTGGAGTTAAGAGTATCTCTATGTTCAGAATCTCAGCGAGAGTATCTCCAACTACGTCCCATAGAGATTTTACAGCCGGACAGGACCAAAGACAATGTAAAAGGGTACCCACTTCCGCACAACCATGCCAGCATAGGCCCGCGAGTGTTTGATCCATCTTTTTGAGTCTACAGGGTGTGATGTATGCTCTGTGAAGGATTTTTAACTGTATTACTCTAAACCGGACACACTTGGAGATTGATGTCGAGTTCGACCAGATTCTGTCCCACTCAACTGGGGTAAGGGTGATGCCTAAATCCTGCTCCCATCTTTTCTGTGACTGCAGATTAGTATTGGCGGTTGAGGTGAGGAGAAGTTTATATATACCTGAAATCATTCCTTTCTTGTTTGCAAGTCTTTTTAGGTTCATATCAAGGTGTTCATGACAACCTATCTTTATACCTTTTGATGCTAAGTTTTTAATATTTGATTGTAATTGCATATAGGAGAGGAACAGGGATTTATTCAGATTAAAATGTTCCATCAACACTGTGAACGGAGTTATGATATTGTTTTTTACTATTTGCCCAATGTGTTGTATGTCATGTGCTTGCATATGTATATTATTCAATGGGTTACCGCCCTGTTTTTAAAATATTACTTAAAGGTAGGGTAGGTAAGTTTGAGAAACCGGCTCGAGATCGCTAGAATTTGAAAATACACAACCGGAGAAAATCTGCCACTTCCTTACAGAGCCCCTCCTCCAACACACGCGAATGCGCACATGACCAATGAGGGCACGAGATAAGTTTGTGCACAGATGGAAGGCTGACAGGCAGGTAGGCCATCCAGTTATTTTAGCCGGGCCGGCTAAAATGATTGGTCGTACTTTTTACAGTACTACGGCTTCCACAGATGACATTTTTAATGGATTTTTTGTCAAAGCACTTAAAATATTCATTGCTATCGGGATGTTAAGAGCATTCCATGGAATATAACAAAAAGTGTATCTCGAGCCGGTTTCCCAAACTTACCTACCCTACCTTTAAGTAAAAGTAAAAATGTGTCAGGATAAATTAAAGTACATAATGTAGAAAGTACTCTGCAATATGACCCATTTCAGAATAACAAACTACAGAAGTATTATCAGCTAAATGTACAATAAGTAAAAGTACTCGTTATGCACATTTCTTTTCAAAATATTGTATTATTATGGTTATTATTTTTGTTGTTAAAATAAAAACTCTGGACTGAACTTTGTGTGGAAACTTTATTTATAATTCATTACACAACGTCTGATATTTCACTGCAACACGGGTCAATAAAACACAACATGGTGCATAAATAAGCACAGTAGAGATGATGAAATGATACAGACATATATATATAAAATATAACATGCATCATAATACAGCTCTGTAGTACAAACCTTTCTTTAATCAAATCAGTTTTATTTATTCAGATGTTATCTCACAGCACTTTACATATACTATACCGTACTCTTTGTAGTTTATTACAATGATCATCATTTACCAAAAACCCCTGTTTTAGAGTCACTATGTGTCAGTCAGTGCTGGCTGTCATGGCTGAGAGGGGAGCTCTTACTCATCTCTGCCACAGCTGGGGATCGAACCGCAGACCCACTTTCACTTTTTTATTTTATTTTTTCAATTTTTAGGCCCCCTTTCCTCTCCTTGCCCCCCTGCTTTCATAGAGAAGAATGGGCAGTATCCTCTGTTCTTCTCTGTTCCAATGTTCCAATTTCTGACCAATGGCTGTCCAGGCTTGGTTCCATATCTCGCCCAATAGGGAGGCCGGATATGTTCCATAAGAGAGAATCAAACTTTTGGGGCTTTTGGCGTCCAATCGGTGAGGCGGATTTGTTCCATAATTCTCAGCAATCTCTCCTCCGTCCGCCATTGTTTTTTCACACTGACTGACTTCAACCAAGCGACACTGTGAGTACAATGTGCATTAATTATTAGCAAATACGCGTGTAAACACTGTTACAAACGCACTTCTATGTCCGAGATTAGTCATACTGAGTTAACCGTGGTGTTTGTACGGTACTTTGTGAACCGCTGATGAACTGCTGTGTGTGTTTACCTTTAGCTAGCGGCTAAGCTAGCGGGACGCTACGGAGCCCAGCTATCCGCCCTCTGAAGCTTTTAGGGCCGACAGGGGGAGGACAATGTCCCGCTAACGCTGTGTGTGTGTGTTTCACATTAGCGGAACGCTACGGAGCTCAGGTATCCGCACTCTGAAGCTTTAGGGCCGACAGGGGGAGGAGAATACAACGCTGTGTGTATTTATCGCTAAGCTAGCGGCTAAGCTAGCTGGACGCTACGGTTCAGGTATCCGTCCTCTGAGGCATTTATGGCGGACAGGTTGAGGAGGATGTCCCGCTCCTGTGTGTGTGTAACGGAGCTCAGATGAGAGGGCTCTGATTACAGTTTTAATCCTCTGTCAAACTGCATGTTTTCTGCCATATTTGATGAGAGATAAAATTATTTTCTGCCATAAGTTCTTAATGACATTGGTACTGTTGGACTCAGTACTCGTTGGACTTCTACCACAAGTAGCCTACAATGAAGTACTTTTACTGTGTACTTTTAAAGTAATCCTCTGTCAAACTCCCCTCCTGAGTACAATAATAAATGTTTTCTGCCATATTTGATGAGAGATAAAATGATTTTCTGCCACAGGAGTTTGACAGAGAATAACTGAAAAAGTACACAGTAAAATAACTCATGGCCACTGAGTACCTGGAGTGCCGTCTATGCAAGAAGAAGGTCGGCGGGTGGTCACAGGGCATCAATAATGATAATGATAATAATAATATGTATTCAAGACTCTTTGCTCACAGCAGCACTTCTCTCTTCCTCCCTCCTTCCTTTTCTCCTCGGGAGGAGATGCAGGGTCCTGATGGCCAGCCAGGATACCAGCATGTCCTGAAGCTGGCCAAGGCCCTGCTGGAAGCCAGGAGCCTTCAGGGGCTTTCTGACAAGAGGGTGGACAAACTCATGGCCCTCTGGCAACGCCTGCCCGAGCCGGACAGGCGATGAGTCGTCTACCCTCCCAGACACCGGGAGAGGCAGCTGAAGGGGCGGTTCAAGACAGCGAAGGGGAAGAACACCTCCTGTCCTAGGAAGGAGAGTCTCCAACGGTAAGACTCGCTTCAAATATTCCTGTTTCCTGTACTAAATATTTGCTGCGTATTAACCCTCACTGTCCTCTCTGTGACTCAGCTGTCTTCTCGGGCTGAACTCGGGCCCTGCAACATGGCCCAGCGCCAGCCGCCTGGTAGAGGCCATTTGCAGCCAGCTCTGCCGTCTCACGAGGACTCGGTGGTCCCTCATCCTCACGGACTATGTGGCCGTTAGAGAGGCAGTGCTGGCCAGCCCGAGGTTGATGGCTCAGACCGAAATACAGCTCTTTGAGCTCAACCAGAGGACCCTGTCCCAGTGGTGAGTTTAACCTGCAGCTTTGTTGGTGGTTTTGTAATCCGTACTGGGGTTTCTCTTTCCGTAACAAAATCTGCCTGGGTTTGTCTTACAGGTTCTCTCGGCGCCAGAAAGAGAGGGGGGTGTCTGTGCTACTGCAGGGAACTGGCGTCGTCCCTGCAGTAGCTGTGGCTGTCCAGCCTCTCCCGCCAGCAAAAGGGCTGTCCTTTGTACAGGTGGGACAAGGACAGCCCTTCAATTACAACATCCCGGAGGTGCCGGGACCTTCAGGGGTGGGTCTACCTGCCTCATCTGGCCACATCCCCCCTCCTCCTCCCCCTCCTCCTCTTCAGACACTGCTCCCGGCTGGCCCTCTCACGGCTGCCCCTGCTGCTCAGCCTCCTCCTCTTCGTGTGCCCAGGACAACGGCCTACAGGAAGAGGAAGGCGGCGGAGGCTGATGCTGCAAGGGGTGGGCCGTCGCCCTGGAGCAAAGCCCGCCAGCAGACAGGTCAATACACCTGCAGCAATGTGGCCAGGCCAAGAGGATCGACACTGGCCACACTCGCATTGCAGGTGTGTCTCACTGCGCGGCTGCCGGTGGGAAAACTGTGGAGGAATGGCGGGGTGGAGATGAAAAGACTCAAAAGGGACCGAGAGGAGGTCTTTTATCTTTATTTATTTGAATCTATTTTAAAATAAAACTCTGAACTGAACTTTGTGTGGAAACTTTATTTAGAATTCATTACACAACGTCTGATATTTCACTGCAACACGGGTCCATAAAACACAACATGGTGCATAAATAAGCACAGTAGAGATGATGAGATGATACACACACATATATATATATATATATATATAAATATAAATATATATATATATATATATATAAATATAACGTGCATCATAATACAGCTCTGTAGTACAAACCTTTCTTTAATCAAATCAGTTTTTTATTGATTCAGATGTTATCTCACAGCACTTTACAGATAGTATACCGTAGTCTTTGTAGTTTATTACAATGATCATCATTTACCAAAACCCCCTGTTTCAGAGTCACTATGTGTCAGTCAGTGCTGGCTGTCATGGCTGAGAGGGGAGCTCTTCCTCATCTCCGCCACAGCTGGGGATCGAACCGCGGACCCACTTTCACTTTTTTATTTTCACTTTTTGGGCCCACTTTCCTCTACTTGCCCCCCTGCTTTCACAGAGAAGAATGGGCAGTATCCTACTGTGAGTCAAATGTGCATTAATTGTTAGCAAATACGCGTGTAAAAACTGTTACAAACGCACTTTTATGTCCGACATTAGTCATAGGCCTACTTCTGAGCTAACCGTGCTGTGTGTCCGGTACTTTGTGAAACGCTGATGAAGTAATCGATGTTAGTACAACGGAGCTTTACGAGCTCTACACTTGGAAACACTTGGACTGTGCCAGGTCACGGAGGTGGAAGTGTTTAAGGCATACTTGCCAACCTTGAGACCTCAGAAATCGGGAGCATTTCCAAAACCACCGCGGGGGGCGGGGGGTGCTAGTGGATCGCCGGAGCTGTATTAGATTAACATTAACATGCTTATTGTAGTTGTAAGTGCACTGCTTTGCGGCCTGTATCACCATATGTGTGGGCTGGACCTGTATTTTACAGGAAAGGAGTGAGCAGAGGGTAGAATTGTCGATTCTTGTTCTGTTTGCTGTGACTATCTTCCTCACCCTCTCAGACTTTCAGTTGCGCGCGCTACGCTACCATGGAAACCAAACAATGGTGTAGCTGTATTAAAGTCCGAGTGGAAACAGTCCTGAGTAAATCTGATTTTGTCAGAAATCGGGAGAAATGCGGGAGAAATATGACCCCGGGAGGAAACCGGGAGAGGGCAATGAAATCGGGAGTCTCCCGCGAAAATCGGGAGGGTTGGCAAGTATGGTTTAAGGGGTCATGCTGGTGCTCAGGAGTCCGCCCTCTGATGCATTTAGTGCTGACAGGGTGAGGAGGATGTCCCGCTCCGCTGTGTGTGTTTCCCTGGATGCTGCAGAGAGCCATGTGAGCGGGACGTTACGGAGCTCAGGTATCCGCCCTCTGATGCACAGCGGAGCGGGACATCCTCCTCAACCTGTCAGCCCTAAATGCATCAGAGGGCGGAGGACTCCTGAGCTCCGTAACGTCCCGCTAAAGTGGCACTTTAGACTCTGTGCAGCATCCAGATTTCTAAACCTCTCAGGTCTGTATTTACTGTGATCAGATGCTGCTCTGTTTACATGCACAGATGACTCCTGTTAGATGAAATCCTGCTTATTGTAATAACAGAAATGTGAGATGCAAACAGAAGAAGTCATGAAGGCACAGAGCTCAGAGGTGGTGTCTCTCCTCCACAAGTTAAAAGCATAACCCACTACTCGAAGTGAAACTAGTGAACTAAATGTTTAAGTGTTATAAAGAAAGGCAGAGGAGTGAAGAGGAGCAGAGTGCAGAGGAGATCAGAGCAGGCTCTGCAGCCGCAGTACCACATGCGGCCATGGGGGCGCTGTTTCACCCCAAATCATCCCAAATCATATCAAATCTTTAAAAAATCATATTAAATCATAGAAAAGAGCTACAGGAAGGAAACAATAAGGAACGCTTCACGAATTTGCGTGTCATCCTTGCGCAGGGGCCATGCTAATCTTCTCTGTATCGTTCCAATTTTAGTATATGTGCTACCGAAGTAACACAATATAACTAAGAATCTGGGGAGAATATATACCTCTCTGACCTGGGAGCAGCCTCTGCTCTGGTCCCAGGACACCTGGAGGCTCAAAGGAGGAAAACCCTGCTTTAAAAGGCTCTATATGTGCAGAATTACATGTGTTAATGTGTGATTGTGACCCCTCAGGAACTCAAGTGACCCCCCAGGACTTAAAGTGCCCCCCAGGACCGGCAGACCCACTTCAGGTTCTGCTGAGGAACCGCTAGGGCATGTGGGTAAAGCATGCAAAGAGCTGATACGTCACACGGGCCAGGATTGGTCGACTGGAGACGAGAGGACAAAAGATCTGGCCGCTCCTCCCCCTCTGGCATTCCTCCCAGACGCCCTTTGACCCCCCCTCAGGACCCAGAGAGGGAGAGGGAAGAGGGGGGAGACAAAGAGAGGGACACCGGGTGGGGGGGGGGAAACCCAACTCCAAAAACCCTCCCCCTACCACGTCATACGCCTTTGTGTGTTTGCGTACAGGTTTCCCTTCAATTTGTGACTTGAAGTGCCGCTCTGCACCAAATACTGGGGACAGGAAGTTATAATAACCCTCCCCGACTAAAAGCTGTACTAATGGACCATGTGCAACACTGTCTGTGTCCCCCCCTGAAACACGCTGTGCACAAAGTGGTTCCTTGCAACATTGACAAGTAGTAAACTGAGTAAGACAACGCAGACATGTTCTGTGTGTTTACAGGATCTGCAGCTCATAAACCGCAGATTTCAAGAGGTTTACTGAAAAGGAAACGCCACTAAACACAGTTCCTGTTTCTTCCGGAGAGGAGGGGGGTTTGTTTGTCCCTCAGCGTAAAGAAGGAGCTTCATTCAGCTGAGAGACTGCAGACGGAGGTCATGGAGGAGGAGGGGAGTGTGGGTTGTTCTTTGAAATAGGTCAGCACTCACACTTGCCACACTCGTCTTCTGTTCCTCCTCTCTTCTGTTCCTCATCAGATCCTCAGACTCTAGTCTCAGCTCCAGGAGAGACATTGCAGTCAGACAGACGCTGTGTGAAGGAATCAGCCTGCAGACAGAAGAGGAAACAACACATGCTGCAGGACAGGCTTTACAAGAGAAAGAAAATACCTCATTGTTTACTTTCCACATGCAAAAGGGAGTAGTGGTCTGCATGTGAACAATGTGCTGTAAAAGGGTTCATAAAACACATCATATCCAAATCATATTTACACACCATAGAAGCTATAATAAAGGAGCAAGGAGACACCAAAGGGAGAGCTATCGACAAACTCATTTACAGTCAAACTATCAGCAGAAAAACCCAGAACATTTCAGAGTCAAGTTGTTTTTAACAATCCTGGACTCATTTACTTTAGCTGGAATGGACCCTCAGTCTTTGTTGGAGCAACATGTATTTTATCTGTTCTTAATCAACACATTCATTCTGTGTCTGCATTACTCCTCTGTGGAGTAAATAGAACTCGAAAATGCATTTCCTGCAGAAAATGCGTGCGAATGCTGTAAACTGTGAACATTTGTGGCTGAATTTAGCTGAAAATGCAGAAAAAGCTTAATATTTAAAAGAAACGGTTTTAAAAAAGGTATAAACAACAACATGTATAGCCTTGATGTCCTGAAATAGCTGAATAATGTAATAGTTGAATGGTTTCTGCAGCTGAAAATAGGCTGAAGGAGTTAAATATCAGATGTAAGTAGTAGTGAATGAATTTGTATTAAGATGAGAAAAGAAAGTAAAAAGGCTTGGGAAAGCAGCAGAATATTTGAACTGCAAACTTTTGAACTAACTTGATCGCCCTCTCTCTCTCCTCTTGATCGCCCTCTCTCTCTTCTCTTGATCACCCTCTCTCTCTTCTCTTGATCGCCCTCTCTCTCTTCTCTTGATCGCCCTCTCTCTCTTCTCTTGATCGCCCTCTCTCTCTCCTCTTGATCGCCCTCTCTCTCTTCTCTTGATCGCCCTCTCTCTCTCCTCTTGATCGCCCTCTCTCTCTTCTCTTGATCGCCCTCTCTCTCCTCTTGATCGCCCTCTCACTCTTCTATCACCCTCTCTCTCTTCTCTTGATCGCCCTCTCTCTCTTCTCTTGATCGCCCTCTCTCTCTCCTCTTGATCGCCCTCTCTCTTCTCTTGATCGCCCTTAATTGTTACAGCTCAAATGCATTGCAATGACTTCCATGTTAAAAAAAGACTTTAAAAAGCTGAATGTTTTAAAAAGTATAACATATTTTGAAAAAGTTGAAAGTTTCCCATCATGTGCTGAAAAGGCTGAATAGTTTGATATTTGAATGGTTTCTGTAGCTGAAATTAGGCTGAAGGAGTTAAATAAAGATATGAAATGTAAGTAGTAGTGAATGAATGTTTACAAACACCTGTGTGTGTAAACCCAGAGATGAAAGGTTACCATGGTGACGATTTATGACGATTTACCATCTGCAGCACTGAGTCCCATTAAGAATGCATTGAGGATTATATCTGACAATTTTGCCACCTGTTCAAAAACTATGGCTCCTATCAAAAAATTACCAGACCGTGAGCATCAGGGAACCCCAATGAACTGATATATGTTGTTTTTTTTGGTTTTGTGTGTAAAATGTGGAGATGGGAGCAGTTTGTCTAAAGTGTACTTCTCTCTGTTCTGAAGAAAGTTCCGGAAAGATTTAACATGGGAATCAATTGGGAGCTTGGTGGACTTTTTGTCTCTTCATGCCCTCAAGAGGCATTTCGTTTAATATTTCTTCTTAATTTTTTTTTATTTTCCAACCTAGGAGAGGTTTTCCTATGTTTTTCATGAAAAAATATGTCTGAGGAGTGTAGGGTTTGGGAATTATGGCAAGTTTAAAACATTTTTTGGGGAGAATTTGAAGCACTGCTGCACTCTGTTTTGAGATCAAAGCACTCTAGACTTAACGAGCTGCTCCATCCACACTAATGTTAAAATCTGAAAAAGGCCTCTCTACCAAGCTCCAAACTAAGTTAAATATCTCAAAAAGTGTAAAAGATATCAAAGATAAAACTCAATGTTGAATAGCTGAAGGTCTTGTGATCATTTGAAAGTTGGAATGAAGTGTCTAGCTGAAAGTATGTGGAAGGAGTAGCATTTGGCGCAAAGTGTAGGAAAAGAGGATTTGAAGGCATCTCCCATTGACTTCCATGTTAAAAAAAAGAGTTTAAAAAGCTGAATATTTCAAGAAGTATAACATATTTTTAAAAATGTGAAGGTTTCCCATCGATTCCTGAACAGGCTGAATAGTTTAATATTTGAATGGTTTCTGTAGCTGAAAATAAGCTGAAGTTATGGAGAGCCAAAGTATTGGCTGAAATAATAAGGGGAAGAATAAAGAATCAAAGTACTATAGTGGAATGCTGTGGCACAGCATTCGCACTAATTAAAAAGTAGGAGAGTTAGTGCAACGTAGCCTTTGCTAACGTTAGCATTCCCCTGCCAGTTCTGCAGTATTCCAATACATCAGGAAAAGACACATCAAAACAATTGGCGTTAGGAACATAAAAAATACAAAATAAAACACAACTCAGGAATTAAGGTGTTGTAAAACTGTTGGGCTTTTTTAAACTTTTGGTATAATTTCATGTCATTAAGAAAACCACTTAATACTGGGGATGTTTTAAGAAAGCGACATTTGTGTTTGAAATAATTTGCCAATTCTAATCTCTGTTTTTTTGTTTTCAAATTGAAGGCTGAATGTTATCTTGTCACATGTTGAGACTGGGCTGTTCTGCTCATTATAAGTGAACCAACACTGGGAAGCATCCCAACATGTTTGAACTACAACGCAGTGTACGGCCTCAAAAGTTAAGTTATAAGTTAGCAAAATCAATCAAAAGTAAGTAAATTATTCTTGATAGTTGAATATACTTTAAGAAACAAACAGCCTTCATCTCAGCTCTCCAGAGGCTTTACTTTATTTAGTGTTTTCAGCTCATTCCTTCAAACAGAAGCCTCAGATTACTTATAATAAGGGGAAATATTCAGGGAACATTTCACGCTTGTTATGCAGATAAGTTATTGGGCTTTTTTTTTATAAAATAAGATTTGTTAGAACATGTTTTAATTGACTGAATTTATTTGAAAAGTGGTCTTATCAACACGTGAATACTACTGTGTAATATCTGTTTACATATATATCTAAGAAGTACAATATAAGACAAGCACAGGTTTCATGTGTGGGCCGTATCACATTATACTTTTAGAATCTGCTCCCCTCTGATTTAGATATATACGGATGTATTTCCTTTCTATTGTGGATTTGTAAATACATGCTGCTAATAATCATTTGTATTTGTATTATATTTGTATCTTTTAAAACATTTCTAACTCGTGTAATGCTTGCTGCTGCTGCTGCAACTAAATCATTTCATAATTTTGGGGGAAATAAAGTATCAACACAAACAGAGCAGTGCCGTTCCACAGTCTGACCAGCAGGTGGCAGGCTGTGCCCACTAGAGAGGGAATCATGGAAAACACCGTAGAAGCACTTTAGAAACGTCACAACTCAGCAATACTTATATATCCTCGATATGCATTGTTGTAATGTTGATCAGTAATAAAACGTGCAGCTAAAGCCGAATTCAATTAAAATATGTCACATTGAAATGTGTTTTATTTGTCTGTTAAGTGTTCTTAACTCCGCGTGAATTGGTATTGTGTGTCAAGATCTGAGTACTTCTACTTTTACTCAAGTACAAGACCTGAGTACTTTTACTCCAGTACAATATCTGAGTACTTCTACTTTTACTACAGTACAGTACAATACCTGAGTACTTCTACTTGTACACAAGTACAAGACCTGAGTACTTCTACTTTTACTCAAGTACAAGATCTGAGTAGGCTACTTCTAGTTTTACTCGAGTACAAGATCTGAGTACTTCTACTTTTACTCAAGTACAAGATCTGAGTACTTCTACTTTTACTCCAGTACAAGACCTGAGTACTTCTACTTTTACTCAAGTACAAGACCTGAGTACTTCTCCTATATGAGAAGAACACTTCATCAGGTCCTGTTCAATGGATCTCTTCTCCATTAAAGTGAACCTGCTCTACCTGGTGCATGCGCACTGTAGATGTAGGTGTTTATCGATCCTAAAGACATGTCATTATTCAGTCAGTTATTGATTTATCGCGTTTCACTCACCCAGTTTTTGGAGAAGATCTCCTGTCTCACATAAAGCGGTCATTAATGTCGGAGCATCTCTCAGCCTTCAGCTCCTCGCGACATTACAGTAGATCTCTGCACGCGCTGCGGAAGTGTTGCACTTTGCATTAAAAGGTAGAATCGTCCTCTCTCCTCTCTGAAGTCTTTGAGCTGGTTTATCCCATATTTTAATTTAGAGTTGCTGTTTCAGCGGTAATTTAGTGAAACTCAAAACTCAAAATCTCCATGACTACACGTCGCTAGCGTTGATGATGGTGTGATTTGATTGGTCAGAAGGTTCCCGTGACATGACCCTGACCTATCACAGGGGGGCAGGTCCCGGATAAAGGCCTCATCTGATTGGTCAATTCCTCTAAATTGTTTTAACAAGTGAGACATTTGAGACAAGTCAGAATGTTTAGCCTTTTAGCCTTTGCAGACCATTTACATACACAAAAAACTATATAAGAATAATATATTAAACTATATAAATACTCTATACGTATACTATACTAAAGAAAAGACACAAGCACATTTCCTCTGATGTTTATTTTTATAAACATCAGAGGAAACCCAGAACCCGCAGAACCCTTTGATCAGGTCCAGCTTCAGGTAGATCCTGCAGAACGAGAACAGAACCCCGAGCCCGCAGAACCAGATCAGCAGCCAGAGAACCCTCGCGCTGGAGTACAGGGGGTCCAGCCTGCACAATAGGTTCAAGGTTCTTTATTTTGTCATACGAACATAGCTACAGTGTAGTTATGCCGATGAAAATCTTAGGTCACAGGCTTCTCCGACAGTGCAACACAATAACAGATAAACAGAAAATTATAGTGAAGCAAACGGCAAAAAGTAAATAAACACAAACAAAATACAAAAAAGGGCAAAGTTGGAGGGGAGCCAAAAGACAATGCGGCCATCTTTCACCGGCGCATTATAAATATAAATATCCCCCCTGCAGGCTAGGGGGGTAAGCCTGCAGGGGGGGATAAGTAATAAATAAATAAATACAAAATATATTTAAAAATAATTTGAAATTAATTTAAAAATAATTAAAAATGAATTAAAAATGAATTAAAATTGAATGAAAAAATCAAGTCATAAAAAATGCCCTGATGAACCTGGGGGCTGTGTTGTCTGGAACCTTGTGTTCCTGGTAGGGTCTCCCATGGCAAATTGGTCTCAGGCAAGGGGCCAGACTAAGATTGGTTCAAAGACCTCATGAAAGAAGACACACGAAGTGAGGATACCCGGCCCGGAGGAAGCCCGGGGTCCCCTTCTGGAGCCAGGCCCAGAAGGCGGACTCGTCGGCGAGCGTCTGGTGGCCGGGCTTGCCACGGAGCCCGGCCGGGCACAGCCCGAAAAGGCAACGTGGGCAACACCTCCGCTTCTCCGTCCCGCGGGCCCACCACCTACGGGAAACAGCGATGGGGTCGGGTGCACTGCCAGAAGGGTGGCAGTGAAAGCAGAGGGTCTCGACGGACCAGACCCAGGCGACAGAAGCTGGCTGTGGGGACGTGGAACGTCACCTCTCTGGTGGGGAAGGAGCCGGAGCTTGTGCGGGAGGTGGAGCGTTACCAGTTGGATCTGGTTGGGCTCACCTCTACGCACAGTGTCGGCTCTGGAACCTTACTTCTGGATAGGGGTTGGACTCTATTCTTCTCTGGAGTTGCCCAAGGTGTGAGGCGCCGGGCGGGTGTGGGGATACTCACAAGCACCCAACCGGGGGCTTGTGAGTGGACAACAAAGAAGCAAAGCGGGGGAGTCCCGAGGCAGATGCAAGGTACCGACAGTCCCGAAGGGCAGCAGCCTCAGCCGTGGCCGAGGCAAAGCAGCGGGTGTGGGAGAAGTTCGGAGAAGCCATGGAAAAGGTGTGCCAATTATAGAGGCATCACACTACTCAGCCTACAAAGTTTACTCTAATGGCGCGTTTCCACTGCAGCGCGGAGCCCGGTTTAACCTGTTACGCACCGCCCCCCCGGTACCGGGCAGATAAACGCGTCATTTGCAGGAAACAACGTCTAAGGAATCTTAATATTTAATAAACTATGAATGTTTTATCTCCATGTAACGGGAATAAACTCAGCTAACTGATCTTTTTAATTTTTTTTCTCCAAAAAAAACCCCACAATGCTAACACTCAGCCTCTGAATTATCCACGAGCGAAAAAATGTAACCTAAAACTGCACCTAAACTCACTCATAACTCCCTTATTACTTATCCTAGATGCACAGCCAACCCCTCGTTTTGCATCTCCTGGAGACACAGAATCTGTGTAAAAAACCTCAACACTCAGTGATAAACAGTTGCGACGCTATAAACGAAAGCGTACATCAGAACATGTAGGTAGCTAGAAACGCTAACATGGCTTACCTTGGTCAAAACTGGTCTTCAATGGCATTAAAACGATAAAAAAACGATGCTGCAGTTAATCCATAGGTTAATCCAATGTGTCTGTGTCCTCTTTGAAATGATTTCTGATAATCCATAAGCAATAAAACTGCTTTTTCGTTTCCAAATGTCAGAGCTAGAGATAGGTCCACTCTGATGCTAAATTACATGCGCGAAGCCCCCACCTCTTCTCTTCACAACGTGTGTGTGTGGGGGACTCCCCCTTCGGTTCTATTGGCTCTAACGTTCAGAAAGAGGTGTCAACCACCAAAATCGACCAAGGGGGGCCAGAGATATGGAAAAAAAAACATTTTCACCCAAATCACCTCAGAGGTGGAGTGGTTTTGGCTAAACCTCTCTAAAAAGGTCAAATGTCACTTGTTTTGCATCAATCTTGATACAGGGTACTTATTATATGTTGTACTTTGGATTCCTAAAGCTTTTAGTCTACTAACCCATCATCCAAGGGTAGTTTTTTCACTATAAGTAAAAAAGAATTTTTGGACGGACACTATAATTTACAGTTTTTTACTATGTAAAATCAGAATTTTCTTTAAAATAAAAAACATCTATATTGATTCTGACACTTCTACATCCAACTCACAGATGTAACCATGCTTTGATAAAAGAAATTATTCATATAACCCTTTAAGAAGTTAAGTTGTAGTCATTTGTTTTGGGCATGTCATTTTCGAGCCTGAAACATGAAAAACAGGCTTGGTGCTTAACAGGTTAAGAGAGCTGTGACGTCAGCGGCCCGTTTTTGGTTGCGTTTCCACTTGGCCTAGTACCTGCTAGCGGGTCCTAATTCACAGTTTTTCTGGCCCCATAAAATCGTGGTTCTAGGGCCAGGAACAACCAGGCTGAGTATGTGACGTCAACACTCTCGACTGCTGATTGGTCAGAGAGAATCGTCACAATCGGCGCGCGAGATAATCCCTAGCGTCGCATATACATATAGCGAAGCTTGCAGCATTTTTGTTAACAGAGGAGCTACAAAAATGGCAAAGAAAAGCACGCCGTGGTCGGTCGAGGAAGTGACGAAGTTCCTACATTACATTGCAGATGATAAGATCCAGCGGGAGCTCGACAGGACAACTCGCAATAAAAGTGTTTCAGGAGGTCTCTACACGGATGTCCACAAGCGGTTACTCGAGGACTGTCGTGCAGTGTAGGGAAAAACTCAAAAAGATGAAGAGTGAATATCGCTTCGTCAAAGATAATAACAACACGAGTGGTGCCAGAAGGAAAAACTGGAAGTGGTTTGAGCTAATGGACACCATTTACGGCCATAGACCGGCTAGCGTTGGGAGGGAGGCCTGGACTCAGCAACAGCGTTACTGGAGTCTCTGCATGGTAAGTTTTTGCTAACGCTCTGTTATTTGCTTGAAAGCGTTGTGTCCCTATCTGTTCTAAAGCTCACTTCTAACAAACAAGTCTATTTTATCCTTACATTTATGTTCGACAACCCATGCTTTTATGGAGCCCCGAAGGCTAGCTAGCTAGCTAAGGCAGATAGCATTAGCTAGAGCTATTGTTTGCTAACACCATATGTGCCATTGTTTACGTTCAGTTTTTCTTTTCTATAGTTGTTGTTGCTATTTATAGTATTGTGCTGTAGTAGTTTGTGGAATTAACAAGTCATGTTTCTGTTCTAGATGATTACATTGGGACTAGCGAGGAGGAACAGTCCCGAACAACGTCCTCAGCATCAACATCCTCCACATCAACTCCAACAGAACAAACTGCCACAATGAAAGTGGTGAATGATGTGGCGAGTATTTTAGATAATAAACATAGTTATGCAGCTCTATTTATTGACCTTTCCAAAGCGTTTGATAGCGTCGATCATCGCATCTTGAAGCAGAGGCTACTCAGTATTGGCATATCCAGCCATGCTGTAGGGTGGTTTGTGAACTACCTCTCTGAAAGGTCCCAATGTGTTCATTTTGATGGGCTGTCTTCTGAATGGTTAAACATTACTAATGGTCAGAGGTGGGACCAAGTCATTGTTTTGCAAGTCCGAGTCAAGTCTCAAGTCTTTGCGCTCAAGTCCGAGTCAAGTCTCAAGTCTTTGTGCTCAAGTCCAAGTCAAGTCTCAAGTCTTTGCGCTCAAGTCCGAGTCAAGTCTCAAGTCTTTGTGCTCAAGTCCAAGTCAAGTCTCAAGTCAGGATGGGCAAGTTCAAGTCAAGTCCAAGTCCTAAACTTTGACAAAACGAGTCTTAAACAAGTCATTATGTGCTTTTCACCAAATGTAATGACACCCATCAACAGAATAATACTTAATAATTAAACTGCTCTTTATTAGTCACATTAATACTGTAATAATCTATTTTCTCTCTGCTGGTAAAGTAACGTGTTTTCTTCTATTGTAAGAGGGATCAGTAAGGTAAGGCTACCGTGACGGTTTGATTCAGAAGGAGTTTAATTGATAAGATCCCTGATGTTGAGGTAACCAGAATGTTTATTTCCACTGTGTACAACATGTGATAAGGGACCCACAACCTATCTTTATGCAAGGGATAATGTGCAGCGAGGCGGTCTTTATGGGGAAAAGAACACCTGAATCTAGATCCCTCTGCAGGTGGTACTTTAACTGTATTTTGATGCTAATACTTTTGTACTTTTACTTGTAACATTTTGAATGCAGGATTTTTTATTGTAACCGAGTATTCCTACACTCTGGTACTTTTACTCAAGTACAAGATCTGAACTTCTCCCACCTCTGACAATAAAAGTGGTTACCTCTGAAGGTTATTTTCATTTGACAAATCCTGCACTCAGCTTTGCTTTCTCCAATATCATTGAAATGCAGCCAGATGCTGCTTCTTTTTTCGGTTTTCGCTAATTTCTTGACTTTTTCCGACGCGCTTACATTTAAATCCGTCTCCCCGTCGCTCTGTGTAGCTGGCCTGTACCACTACACCTGCTGTCTTTGGAGCGTCTGCCCACCACCCTTCTTTCACATAATGGTATGATCCTAGTGTGTCCTCACATATGATTGGCCGCATGGTGGCCCAGCTAAATAAAGACCCGCCCCTGCCTGCAAGGATTCTCAGCAAGAGTAGAAGCGGCTGGAGATTCTGCTCTCCCCGACGGGAGTCTGCTCTTCTAGCGGCATCTCGCGATCGGCGTGTTGGAGACCTCTGAATTAAATTATCAAGTCACCTCAAGTCAGAGGGCTCAAGTCCAAGTCAAGTCCCGAGTCATTGGTGTTCAAGTCCAAGTCGAGTCGCAAGTGTTTTGTGATTTTGTCAAGTCGAGTCCAAAGTCATCAAATTGGTGACTCGAGTCTGACTCGAGTCCAAGTCATGTGACTCGAGTCCACACCTCTGCTAATGGTGTTCCACAAGGTTCTGTTTTAGGTCCACTTTTATTCTCCATCTACATCAATAGTTTAGGTGAAAGTGTTGATGGAGCAACCTTACATTTTTATGCGGACGATACCGTTATGTACTGTGCAGGTCCCTCCATTAAGGAGGCTGTTGTTGAATTGCAAGCTGTTTTTAACATTATTCAGACTCAGCTCTCTGAACTAAAGCTTCTTTTAAATGTTGATAAAAACCAAGGTAATGCTCTTTTCAAAAGCTAAAAAGACACCAGAGCCTGTTTTAGATATTGTAACTACGCAAGGAATAAGTGGTTGCCTGTTACAAATTCCTTGGTATCTGGCTTGATGACTGTCTCACTTTTAAACGTCATGTCAATAACCTGCTTAAAAAACTGAGGGTTAGGCTAGGTTTCTTTTACAGGAACAAGTCCTGTTTCTCGCTCGAGGCCAGGAAAAGGCTAGTCACTGTGACCTTTTTACCTGTGCTGGACTATGGTGATTTGATTTATATGAATGCACCTGCCAATTGCCTGGTCAAGTTAGATGCTGCGTATCACAGTGCACTGAGATTTGTGACAAACTGTAAAGCATTAACCCATCACTGTACCCTGTATGCAAGGGCAGGTTTGCCTTCGTTAACTGTACGGAGGCTCAGTGACTGGTACATTTGTATATACAAAGCCATGTTAGGGAAACTTCCATCCGACATCTGCTCCCTGATCTCACGGCGACTTGTAAGTGGCTACTGCCTGAGATCGCATGCTGTGGTTTTATTAAATGTGCCAACTGCTAGGACTGTCTTAGGGAAGATAGCATTTAGATGCGCAGCTCCACTGTCTTGGAATAGTCTGCAATTGAAATGGAAACTGAGCAATCTGGTGCCACTAAATGTTTTTAAAGCTTGGTTGGATGCTACTCAATCGGAAGCTGTTGGTACCTGTTCATGTGGATACTTATGTAAATTGTAATCCCTGTAATGATGCTGTATGATGTCCTTTTTGTTGTTCTGTTTATGTTTTAATGTTTCATGTGGAACCTACTTGAGCAGGTCTCCCTTGAAAAAGAGATCAATGATCTCAATGGGATACACCTGGATAAATAAAGGTTTGAAATGAAATGAAAAACCTGCACCTCAGTCATTAAACAACTTGGACTTCTTCTTCTGCATCGCTATATCCACCGAAGCCAAAGAAGAAGACAAACTGTATATTCCCAGCACAGAGATGCAGAAATTCCATCCATCCACTATGTCTGCCGTCGTGTCGCACATCTGACGCGTCATCAGAGCCCGGTCACGGCGGGGTCAAATCGCGCCAGAAATATTGCGAGACCGCTGCATGAATACACGGTGAGCATCGCGAAACCGCCACACACGAAGGAGTCTGGAAAACGTGGAGTGGATTACAGCCTACTCCGGCCCCTACAGAGACTCACCACATCTTCCAAAGCCAAAATAGAACTTCTGAATACACAATCCCTCAGTAATAAAGCATCCTTCATTCAAGACCACATCATTGATGAGAAAATGGACTTCATGTGCCTCACGGAAACCTGGCATCAGCCAGAGGTTTACTCCACCCTCAATGGAGCTTGCCCTCCTGGCTACAGCTACTTGGAGAAAGCCCGCAGCACTGGTCGTGGTGGAGGCCTAGCTGTTATCTACCGAAAGGAATTGGAACTGTCACTCCTTTCCCTGCCTGTGTTGTCCTCTTTTGAATGCCTTGCATTTAAATGTAAACCCCCGTTCCCCCTGACAATACTTCTGATCTACCGGCCACCCAAACCCAATTCAGCTTTCATCCCAGAGATACAAGACCTTCTCACTACGCTATGCACAACCTCTGCCAATATGATCATACTTGGAGATATTAATATTCACGTCGACTCCCCCTCCTGCCACTTTGCAACTGAGTTTCTGCTACTTCTGGACTGCCTCAATCTCACACAGCATGTTGATGTCCCCACACACGCCAAGGATCACACGCTCGACCTGGTCATCACAAACTCCGCCCCCATCAGCAATCTGCTAGTGTATGACCTAGAGGTGTCTGACCACAAGACCATCTCTATGGAGCTGTTTTTCCAGTCCCCACTCAGCAAGCCCAAACGCCAAATCCGCTTCAGGAACCTGAGGAACATCAACCCGGACACCATGACCCTGGACCTCCAGCATCTTTCTTCCGCCAACTTCTCATCAGTAAATGAGTCAGTGGCATATTACAACCAGTCCCTTAACAGTCTCCTTGATCTGCACGACCCCTCAAAACCAGGATGGTCACCTTCTCGCGCTCAGCCCCTTGGTACACCGGCGAGCTGCAGAGAATGAAGACAGCTGGGCGTGTCCTGGGCGTGTCGCAAATACTTCAGTCGACGAGTGGCAATAACTGTCATTACCAGCAGGCAGCGGTAGTGTGAACAGCCAATCAGAGTGATTGCTTGGGCCGACTTTCTCTGACCTCCCGCGGCCGATTCAACAATCCACTGGGACAACAAAGAAGCACCCAACCGGGGGCTTGTGAGTATCCCCACACCCGCCCGGCGCCTCACACCTTGGGCAACTCCAGAGAAGAATAGAGTCCAACCCCTATCCAGAAGTAAGGTTCCAGAGCCGACACTGTGCGTAGAGGTGAGCCCAACCAGATCCAACTGGTAACGCTCCACCTCCCGCACAAGCTCCGGCTCCTTCCCCACCAGAGAGGTGACGTTCCACGTCCCCACAGCCAGCTTCTGTCGCCTGGGTCTGGTCCGTCGAGACCCTCTGCTTTCACTGCCACCCTTCTGGCAGTGCACCCGACCCCATCGCTGTTTCCCGTAGGTGGTGGGCCCGCGGGACGGAGAAGCGGAGGTGTTGCCCACGTTGCCTTTTCGGGCTGTGCCCGGCCGGGCTCCGTGGCAAGCCCGGCCACCAGACGCTCGCCGACGAGTCCGCCTTCTGGGCCTGGCTCCAGAAGGGGACCCCGGGCTTCCTCCGGGCCGGGTATCCTCACTTCGTGTGTCTTCTTTCATGAGGTCTTTGAACCAATCTTAGTCTGGCCCCTTGCCTGAGACCAATTTGCCATGGGAGACCCTACCAGGAACACAAGGTTCCAGACAACACAGCCCCCAGGTTCATCAGGGCATTTTTTATGACTTGATTTTTTCATTCAATTTTAATTCATTTTTAATTCATTTTTAATTATTTTTAAATTAATTTCAAATTATTTTTAAATATATTTTGTATTTATTTATTTATTACTTATCCCCCCCTGCAGGCTTACCCCCCTAGCCTGCAGGGGGGATATTTATATTTATAATGCGCCGGTGAAAGATGGCCGCATTGTCTTTTGGCTCCCCTCCAACTTTGCCCTTTTTTGTATTTTGTTTGTGTTTATTTACTTTTTGCCGTTTGCTTCACTATAATTTTCTGTTTATCTGTTATTGTGTTGCACTGTCGGAGAAGCCTGTGACCTAAGATTTTCATCGGCATAACTACACTGTAGCTATGTTCGTATGACAAAATAAAGAACCTTGAACCTATTGTGCAGGCTGGACCCCCTGTACTCCAGCGCGAGGGTTCTCTGGCTGCTGATCTGGTTCTGCGGGCTCGGGGTTCTGTTCTCGTTCTGCAGGATCTACCTGAAGCTGGACCTGATCAAAGGGTTCTGCGGGTTCTGGGTTTCCTCTGATGTTTATAAAAATAAACATCAGAGGAAATGTGCTTGTGTCTTTTCTTTAGTATAGTATACGTATAGAGTATTTATATAGTTTAATATATTATTCTTATATAGTTTTTTGTGTATGTAAATGGTCTGCAAAGGCTAAAAGGCTAAACATTCTGACTTGTCTCAAATGTCTCACTTGTTAAAACAATTTAGAGGAATTGACCAATCAGATGAGGCCTTTATCCGGGACCTGCCCCCCTGTGATAGGTCAGGGTCATGTCACGGGAACCTTCTGACCAATCAAATCACACCATCATCAACGCTAGCGACGTGTAGTCATGGAGATTTTGAGTTTTGAGTTTCACTAAATTACCGCTGAAACAGCAACTCTAAATTAAAATATGGGATAAACCAGCTCAAAGACTTCAGAGAGGAGAGAGGACGATTCTACCTTTTAATGCAAAGTGCAACACTTCCGCAGCGCGTGCAGAGATCTACTGTAATGTCGCGAGGAGCTGAAGGCTGAGAGATGCTCCGACATTAATGACCGCTTTATGTGAGACAGGAGATCTTCTCCAAAAACTGGGTGAGTGAAACGCGATAAATCAATAACTGACTGAATAATGACATGTCTTTAGGATCGATAAACACCTACATCTACAGTGCGCATGCACCAGGTAGAGCAGGTTCACTTTAATGGAGAAGAGATCCATTGAACAGGACCTGATGAAGTGTTCTTCTCATATAGGAGAAGTACTCAGGTCTTGTACTTGAGTAAAAGTAGAAGTACTCAGGTCTTGTACTGGAGTAAAAGTAGAAGTACTCAGATCTTGTACTTGAGTAAAAGTAGAAGTACTCAGATCTTGTACTCGAGTAAAACTAGAAGTAGCCTACTCAGATCTTGTACTTGAGTAAAAGTAGAAGTACTCAGGTCTTGTACTTGTGTACAAGTAGAAGTACTCAGGTATTGTACTGTACTGTAGTAAAAGTAGAAGTACTCAGATATTGTACTGGAGTAAAAGTACTCAGGTCTTGTACTTGAGTAAAAGTAGAAGTACTCAGATCTTGACACACAATACCAATTCACGCGGAGTTAAGAACACTTAACAGACAAATAAAACACATTTCAATGTGACATATTTTAATTGAATTCGGCTTTAGCTGCACGTTTTATTACTGATCAACATTACAACAATGCATATCGAGGATATATAAGTATTGCTGAGTTGTGACGTTTCTAAAGTGCTTCTACGGTGTTTTCCATGATTCCCTCTCTAGTGGGCACAGCCTGCCACCTGCTGGTCAGACTGTGGAACGGCACTGCTCTGTTTGTGTTGATACTTTATTTCCCCCAAAATTATGAAATGATTTAGTTGCAGCAGCAGCAGCAAGCATTACACGAGTTAGAAATGTTTTAAAAGATACAAATATAATACAAATACAAATGATTATTAGCAGCATGTATTTACAAATCCACAATAGAAAGGAAATACATCCGTATATATCTAAATCAGAGGGGAGCAGATTCTAAAAGTATAATGTGATACGGCCCACACATGAAACCTGTGCTTGTCTTATATTGTACTTCTTAGATATATATGTAAACAGATATTACACAGTAGTATTCACGTGTTGATAAGACCACTTTTCAAATAAATTCAGTCAATTAAAACATGTTCTAACAAATCTTATTTTATAAAAAAAGCCCAATAACTTATCTGCATAACAAGCGTGAAATGTTCCCTGAATATTTCCCCTTATTATAAGTAATCTGAGGCTTCTGTTTGAAGGAATGAGCTGAAAACACTAAATAAAGTAAAGCCTCTGGAGAGCTGAGATGAAGGCTGTTTGTTTCTTAAAGTATATTCAACTATCAAGAATAATTTACTTACTTTTGATTGATTTTGCTAACTTATAACTTAACTTTTGAGGCCGTACACTGCGTTGTAGTTCAAACATGTTGGGATGCTTCCCAGTGTTGGTTCACTTATAATGAGCAGAACAGCCCAGTCTCAACATGTGACAAGATAACATTCAGCCTTCAATTTGAAAACAAAAAAACAGAGATTAGAATTGGCAAATTATTTCAAACACAAATGTCGCTTTCTTAAAACATCCCCAGTATTAAGTGGTTTTCTTAATGACATGAAATTATACCAAAAGTTTAAAAAAGCCCAACAGTTTTACAACACCTTAATTCCTGAGTTGTGTTTTATTTTGTATTTTTTATGTTCCTAACGCCAATTGTTTTGATGTGTCTTTTCCTGATGTATTGGAATACTGCAGAACTGGCAGGGGAATGCTAACGTTAGCAAAGGCTACGTTGCACTAACTCTCCTACTTTTTAATTAGTGCGAATGCTGTGCCACAGCATTCCACTATAGTACTTTGATTCTTTATTCTTCCCCTTATTATTTCAGCCAATACTTTGGCTCTCCATAACTTCAGCTTATTTTCAGCTACAGAAACCATTCAAATATTAAACTATTCAGCCTGTTCAGGAATCGATGGGAAACCTTCACATTTTTAAAAATATGTTATACTTCTTGAAATATTCAGCTTTTTAAACTCTTTTTTTTAACATGGAAGTCAATGGGAGATGCCTTCAAATCCTCTTTTCCTACACTTTGCGCCAAATGCTACTCCTTCCACATACTTTCAGCTAGACACTTCATTCCAACTTTCAAATGATCACAAGACCTTCAGCTATTCAACATTGAGTTTTATCTTTGATATCTTTTACACTTTTTGAGATATTTAACTTAGTTTGGAGCTTGGTAGAGAGGCCTTTTTCAGATTTTAACATTAGTGTGGATGGAGCAGCTCGTTAAGTCTAGAGTGCTTTGATCTCAAAACAGAGTGCAGCAGTGCTTCAAATTCTCCCCAAAAAATGTTTTAAACTTGCCATAATTCCCAAACCCTACACTCCTCAGACATATTTTTTCATGAAAAACATAGGAAAACCTCTCCTAGGTTGGAAAATAAAAAAAAATTAAGAAGAAATATTAAACGAAATGCCTCTTGAGGGCATGAAGAGACAAAAAGTCCACCAAGCTCCCAATTGATTCCCATGTTAAATCTTTCCGGAACTTTCTTCAGAACAGAGAGAAGTACACTTTAGACAAACTGCTCCCATCTCCACATTTTACACACAAAACCAAAAAAAACAACATATATCAGTTCATTGGGGTTCCCTGATGCTCACGGTCTGGTAATTTTTTGATAGGAGCCATAGTTTTTGAACAGGTGGCAAAATTGTCAGATATAATCCTCAATGCATTCTTAATGGGACTCAGTGCTGCAGATGGTAAATCGTCATAAATCGTCACCATGGTAACCTTTCATCTCTGGGTTTACACACACAGGTGTTTGTAAACATTCATTCACTACTACTTACATTTCATATCTTTATTTAACTCCTTCAGCCTAATTTCAGCTACAGAAACCATTCAAATATCAAACTATTCAGCCTTTTCAGCACATGATGGGAAACTTTCAACTTTTTCAAAATATGTTATACTTTTTAAAACATTCAGCTTTTTAAAGTCTTTTTTTAACATGGAAGTCATTGCAATGCATTTGAGCTGTAACAATTAAGGGCGATCAAGAGAAGAGAGAGGGCGATCAAGAGGAGAGAGAGAGGGCGATCAAGAGAAGAGAGAGAGGGCGATCAAGAGAAGAGAGAGAGGGTGATAGAAGAGTGAGAGGGCGATCAAGAGGAGAGAGAGGGCGATCAAGAGAAGAGAGAGAGGGCGATCAAGAGGAGAGAGAGAGGGCGATCAAGAGAAGAGAGAGAGGGCGATCAAGAGGAGAGAGAGAGGGCGATCAAGAGAAGAGAGAGAGGGCGATCAAGAGAAGAGAGAGAGGGCGATCAAGAGAAGAGAGAGAGGGTGATCAAGAGAAGAGAGAGAGGGCGATCAAGAGGAGAGAGAGAGGGCGATCAAGTTAGTTCAAAAGTTTGCAGTTCAAATATTCTGCTGCTTTCCCAAGCCTTTTTACTTTCTTTTCTCATCTTAATACAAATTCATTCACTACTACTTACATCTGATATTTAACTCCTTCAGCCTATTTTCAGCTGCAGAAACCATTCAACTATTACATTATTCAGCTATTTCAGGACATCAAGGCTATACATGTTGTTGTTTATACCTTTTTTTAAAACCGTTTCTTTTAAATATTAAGCTTTTTCTGCATTTTCAGCTAAATTCAGCCACAAATGTTCACAGTTTACAGCATTCGCACGCATTTTCTGCAGGAAATGCATTTTCGAGTTCTATTTACTCCACAGAGGAGTAATGCAGACACAGAATGAATGTGTTGATTAAGAACAGATAAAATACATGTTGCTCCAACAAAGACTGAGGGTCCATTCCAGCTAAAGTAAATGAGTCCAGGATTGTTAAAAACAACTTGACTCTGAAATGTTCTGGGTTTTTCTGCTGATAGTTTGACTGTAAATGAGTTTGTCGATAGCTCTCCCTTTGGTGTCTCCTTGCTCCTTTATTATAGCTTCTATGGTGTGTAAATATGATTTGGATATGATGTGTTTTATGAACCCTTTTACAGCACATTGTTCACATGCAGACCACTACTCCCTTTTGCATGTGGAAAGTAAACAATGAGGTATTTTCTTTCTCTTGTAAAGCCTGTCCTGCAGCATGTGTTGTTTCCTCTTCTGTCTGCAGGCTGATTCCTTCACACAGCGTCTGTCTGACTGCAATGTCTCTCCTGGAGCTGAGACTAGAGTCTGAGGATCTGATGAGGAACAGAAGAGAGGAGGAACAGAAGACGAGTGTGGCAAGTGTGAGTGCTGACCTATTTCAAAGAACAACCCACACTCCCCTCCTCCTCCATGACCTCCGTCTGCAGTCTCTCAGCTGAATGAAGCTCCTTCTTTACGCTGAGGGACAAACAAACCCCCCTCCTCTCCGGAAGAAACAGGAACTGTGTTTAGTGGCGTTTCCTTTTCAGTAAACCTCTTGAAATCTGCGGTTTATGAGCTGCAGATCCTGTAAACACACAGAACATGTCTGCGTTGTCTTACTCAGTTTACTACTTGTCAATGTTGCAAGGAACCACTTTGTGCACAGCGTGTTTCAGGGGGGGACACAGACAGTGTTGCACATGGTCCATTAGTACAGCTTTTAGTCGGGGAGGGTTATTATAACTTCCTGTCCCCAGTATTTGGTGCAGAGCGGCACTTCAAGTCACAAATTGAAGGGAAACCTGTACGCAAACACACAAAGGCGTATGACGTGGTAGGGGGAGGGTTTTTGGAGTTGGGTTTCCCCCCCCCCTACCCGGTGTCCCTCTCTTTGTCTCCCCCCTCTTCCCTCTCCCTCTCTGGGTCCTGAGGGGGGGTCAAAGGGCGTCTGGGAGGAATGCCAGAGGGGGAGGAGCGGCCAGATCTTTTGTCCTCTCGTCTCCAGTCGACCAATCCTGGCCCGTGTGACGTATCAGCTCTTTGCATGCTTTACCCACATGCCCTAGCGGTTCCTCAGCAGAACCTGAAGTGGGTCTGCCGGTCCTGGGGGGCACTTTAAGTCCTGGGGGGTCACTTGAGTTCCTGAGGGGTCACAATCACACATTAACACATGTAATTCTGCACATATAGAGCCTTTTAAAGCAGGGTTTTCCTCCTTTGAGCCTCCAGGTGTCCTGGGACCAGAGCAGAGGCTGCTCCCAGGTCAGAGAGGTATATATTCTCCCCAGATTCTTAGTTATATTGTGTTACTTCGGTAGCACATATACTAAAATTGGAACGATACAGAGAAGATTAGCATGGCCCCTGCGCAAGGATGACACGCAAATTCGTGAAGCGTTCCTTATTGTTTCCTTCCTGTAGCTCTTTTCTATGATTTAATATGATTTTTTAAAGATTTGATATGATTTGGGATGATTTGGGGTGAAACAGCGCCCCCATGGCCGCATGTGGTACTGCGGCTGCAGAGCCTGCTCTGATCTCCTCTGCACTCTGCTCCTCTTCACTCCTCTGCCTTTCTTTATAACACTTAAACATTTAGTTCACTAGTTTCACTTCGAGTAGTGGGTTATGCTTTTAACTTGTGGAGGAGAGACACCACCTCTGAGCTCTGTGCCTTCATGACTTCTTCTGTTTGCATCTCACATTTCTGTTATTACAATAAGCAGGATTTCATCTAACAGGAGTCATCTGTGCATGTAAACAGAGCAGCATCTGATCACAGTAAATACAGACCTGAGAGGTTTAGAAATCTGGATGCTGCACAGAGTCTAAAGTGCCACTTTAGCGGGACGTTACGGAGCTCAGGAGTCCTCCGCCCTCTGATGCATTTAGGGCTGACAGGTTGAGGAGGATGTCCCGCTCCGCTGTGCATCAGAGGGCGGATACCTGAGCTCCGTAACGTCCCGCTCACATGGCTCTCTGCAGCATCCAGGGAAACACACACAGCGGAGCGGGACATCCTCCTCACCCTGTCAGCACTAAATGCATCAGAGGGCGGACTCCTGAGCACCAGCATGACCCCTTAAACCATACTTGCCAACCCTCCCGATTTTCGCGGGAGACTCCCGATTTCATTGCCCTCTCCCGGTTTCCTCCCGGGGTCATATTTCTCCCGCATTTCTCCCGATTTCTGACAAAATCAGATTTACTCAGGACTGTTTCCACTCGGACTTTAATACAGCTACACCATTGTTTGGTTTCCATGGTAGCGTAGCGCGCGCAACTGAAAGTCTGAGAGGGTGAGGAAGATAGTCACAGCAAACAGAACAAGAATCGACAATTCTACCCTCTGCTCACTCCTTTCCTGTAAAATACAGGTCCAGCCCACACATATGGTGATACAGGCCGCAAAGCAGTGCACTTACAACTACAATAAGCATGTTAATGTTAATCTAATACAGCTCCGGCGATCCACTAGCACCCCCCGCCCCCCGCGGTGGTTTTGGAAATGCTCCCGATTTCTGAGGTCTCAAGGTTGGCAAGTATGCCTTAAACACTTCCACCTCCGTGACCTGGCACAGTCCAAGTGTTTCCAAGTGTAGAGCTCGTAAAGCTCCGTTGTACTAACATCGATTACTTCATCAGCGTTTCACAAAGTACCGGACACACAGCACGGTTAGCTCAGAAGTAGGCCTATGACTAATGTCGGACATAAAAGTGCGTTTGTAACAGTTTTTACACGCGTATTTGCTAACAATTAATGCACATTTGACTCACAGTAGGATACTGCCCATTCTTCTCTGTGAAAGCAGGGGGGCAAGTAGAGGAAAGTGGGCCCAAAAAGTGAAAATAAAAAATAAAAAAGTGAAAGTGGGTCCGCGGTTCGATCCCCAGCTGTGGCGGAGATGAGGAAGAGCTCCCCTCTCAGCCATGACAGCCAGCACTGACTGACACATAGTGACTCTGAAACAGGGGGTTTTGGTAAATGATGATCATTGTAATAAACTACAAAGACTACGGTATACTATCTGTAAAGTGCTGTGAGATAACATCTGAATCAATAAAAAACTGATTTGATTAAAGAAAGGTTTGTACTACAGAGCTGTATTATGATGCACGTTATATTTATATATATATATATATATATATTTATATTTATATATATATATATATATATATGTGTGTGTATCATCTCATCATCTCTACTGTGCTTATTTATGCACCATGTTGTGTTTTATGGACCCGTGTTGCAGTGAAATATCAGACGTTGTGTAATGAATTCTAAATAAAGTTTCCACACAAAGTTCAGTTCAGAGTTTTATTTTAAAATAGATTCAAATAAATAAAGATAAAAGACCTCCTCTCGGTCCCTTTTGAGTCTTTTCATCTCCACCCGCCATTCCTCCACAGTTTTCCCACCGGCAGCCGCGCAGTGAGACACACCTGCAATGCGAGTGTGGCCAGTGTCGATCCTCTTGGCCTGGCCACATTGCTGCAGGTGTATTGACCTGTCTGCTGGCGGGCTTTGCTCCAGGGCGACGGCCCACCCCTTGCAGCATCAGCCTCCGCCGCCTTCCTCTTCCTGTAGGCCGTTGTCCTGGGCACACGAAGAGGAGGAGGCTGAGCAGCAGGGGCAGCCGTGAGAGGGCCAGCCGGGAGCAGTGTCTGAAGAGGAGGAGGGGGAGGAGGAGGGGGGATGTGGCCAGATGAGGCAGGTAGACCCACCCCTGAAGGTCCCGGCACCTCCGGGATGTTGTAATTGAAGGGCTGTCCTTGTCCCACCTGTACAAAGGACAGCCCTTTTGCTGGCGGGAGAGGCTGGACAGCCACAGCTACTGCAGGGACGACGCCAGTTCCCTGCAGTAGCACAGACACCCCCCTCTCTTTCTGGCGCCGAGAGAACCTGTAAGACAAACCCAGGCAGATTTTGTTACGGAAAGAGAAACCCCAGTACGGATTACAAAACCACCAACAAAGCTGCAGGTTAAACTCACCACTGGGACAGGGTCCTCTGGTTGAGCTCAAAGAGCTGTATTTCGGTCTGAGCCATCAACCTCGGGCTGGCCAGCACTGCCTCTCTAACGGCCACATAGTCCGTGAGGATGAGGGACCACCGAGTCCTCGTGAGACGGCAGAGCTGGCTGCAAATGGCCTCTACCAGGCGGCTGGCGCTGGGCCATGTTGCAGGGCCCGAGTTCAGCCCGAGAAGACAGCTGAGTCACAGAGAGGACAGTGAGGGTTAATACGCAGCAAATATTTAGTACAGGAAACAGGAATATTTGAAGCGAGTCTTACCGTTGGAGACTCTCCTTCCTAGGACAGGAGGTGTTCTTCCCCTTCGCTGTCTTGAACCGCCCCTTCAGCTGCCTCTCCCGGTGTCTGGGAGGGTAGACGACTCGTCGCCTGTCCGGCTCGGGCAGGCGTTGCCAGAGGGCCATGAGTTTGTCCACCCTCTTGTCAGAAAGCCCCTGAAGGCTCCTGGCTTCCAGCAGGGCCTTGGCCAGCTTCAGGACATGCTGGTATCCTGGCTGGCCATCAGGACCCTGCATCTCCTCCCGAGGAGAAAAGGAAGGAGGGAGGAAGAGAGAAGTGCTGCTGTGAGCAAAGAGTCTTGAATACATATTATTATTATCATTATCATTATTGATGCCCTGTGACCACCCGCCGACCTTCTTCTTGCATAGACGGCACTCCAGGTACTCAGTGGCCATGAGTTATTTTACTGTGTACTTTTTCAGTTATTCTCTGTCAAACTCCTGTGGCAGAAAATCATTTTATCTCTCATCAAATATGGCAGAAAACATTTATTATTGTACTCAGGAGGGGAGTTTGACAGAGGATTACTTTAAAAGTACACAGTAAAAGTACTTCATTGTAGGCTACTTGTGGTAGAAGTCCAACGAGTACTGAGTCCAACAGTACCAATGTCATTAAGAACTTATGGCAGAAAATAATTTTATCTCTCATCAAATATGGCAGAAAACATGCAGTTTGACAGAGGATTAAAACTGTAATCAGAGCCCTCTCATCTGAGCTCCGTTACACACACACAGGAGCGGGACATCCTCCTCAACCTGTCCGCCATAAATGCCTCAGAGGACGGATACCTGAACCGTAGCGTCCAGCTAGCTTAGCCGCTAGCTTAGCGATAAATACACACAGCGTTGTATTCTCCTCCCCCTGTCGGCCCTAAAAGCTTCAGAGTGCGGATACCTGAGCTCCGTAGCGTTCCGCTAATGTGAAACACACACACACACAGCGTTAGCGGGACATTGTCCTCCCCCTGTCGGCCCTAAAAGCTTCAGAGGGCGGATAGCTGGGCTCCGTAGCGTCCCGCTAGCTTAGCCGCTAGCTAAAGGTAAACACACACAGCAGTTCATCAGCGGTTCACAAAGTACCGTACAAACACCACGGTTAACTCAGTATGACTAATCTCGGACATAGAAGTGCGTTTGTAACAGTGTTTACACGCGTATTTGCTAATAATTAATGCACATTGTACTCACAGTGTCGCTTGGTTGAAGTCAGTCAGTGTGAAAAAACAATGGCGGACGGAGGAGAGATTGCTGAGAATTATGGAACAAATCCGCCTCACCGATTGGACGCCAAAAGCCCCAAAAGTTTGATTCTCTCTTATGGAACATATCCGGCCTCCCTATTGGGCGAGATATGGAACCAAGCCTGGACAGCCATTGGTCAGAAATTGGAACATTGGAACAGAGAAGAACAGAGGATACTGCCCATTCAGGATACTGCCCATTCTTCTCTACGAAGCAGGGGGGCAAGGAGAGGAAAGGGGGCCCAAAAAGTGAAAAAAAAAAAAAAAATGTGGGGAGCGGAAGGTCCGCGGTTCGATCCCCAGCTGTGGCAGACATGAGGAAGAGCTGAAGAGATGATGACAGCCAGCACTGACTGACACATAGTGACTCTAAAACAGGGGGTTTAAATTAAAGGGTATAAAGTATAAATATATAAATGTATATTCTGTGAAAAATTCACAAATTTCTCACAGACTGAGCAGCCAAAGGGTTTCTCTCCTGTGTGGATTTAGATCTCTTCTATGTCTAAAAGCTTTCTTACAGACTGAGCAGCTGAGTGGTTTCTTTCCAGCACTACGTCGTGGATCACTGACAGATTCTTGTCTATTTTTCAGTGACTTTGAGCCTGAGGCAGGTTCTCTGGTCTCCTTCCAATCAGCACTGTGTTCAGCGTCAGGTTCAGAAGAGTCTCCAGTGTCGTCCTCAGTCTTTGGTTGTAAACTGCTCTCTGGATCTGAGTTCGAGGAGGAGGAGGAGGAGGAGGAGGAGGAGCAGCCATGAGAGCCATCACTGACTGACACATAGTGACTCTGAAACAGGGGGTTTTGGTAAATGATGATGATTGTAATAAACTACAAATACTACGGTATACCATCTCATCATCTCTACTGTGCTTATTTATGCACCATGTTGTGTTTTATGGACCCGTGTTGCAGTGAAATATCAGACGTTGTGTAATGAATTCTAAATAAAGTTTCCACACAAAGTTCAGTTCAGAGTTTTATTTTAAAATAGAGATTCAAATAAATAAAGATAAAAGAGAATTAAAGAAAAAAGTGCTATCATTCCCCCCCACCCTCTGGGTCCCTTTTGAGTCTTTTCATCTCCTCCCGCCAGTTTTCCCACCGGCAGCCGCACAGTAAGACACACCTGCAATGCGAGTGTGGTCAGTGTTGATCCTCTTGGCCTGGCCACACTTGCTGCAGGTGTACTGACCTGTCTGCTCCCGGGCGACGGCCCGCCCCTTGCAGCATCAGCCTCCGCCGCCTTCCTCTTCCTGTAGGCTGTTGTCCTGGGCACACGAAGAGGAGGAGGCTGAGCAGCAGAGGCAGCCATGAGAGGGACATCCGGGAGCAGTGTCTGAGGAGGGGGAGGAGGAGGGGGAGGAGGAGGGGGGATGTGGCCAGATGAGGCAGGCAGACCCACCCCTGAAGGTCCCGGCACCTCCGGGATGTTGTAATTGAAGGGCTGTCCTTGTCCCACCTGTACTGCCGAGAGAACCTGTAAGACAAACCCGAGAAGACAGCTGAGTCACGGAGAGGATAGTGAGGGTTAATACGCAGCCAATATTTAGTACAGGAAACAGGAATATTTGAAGCAAGTCTTACCGTTGGAGACTCTCCTTCCCAGGACAGGAGGTGTTCTTCCCCTTCAGCTGCCTCTCCCGGTGTCTGGGAGGGTAGACGACTCGTCGCCTGTCCGGCTCGTGCAGGCGTTGCCAGAGGGCCATGAGTTCGTCCACCCTCTTGTCAGAAAGCCCCTGAAGGCTCCTGGCTTCCAGCAGGGCCTTGGCCAGCTTCAGGACATGCTGGTATCCTGGCTGGCCATCAGGACCCTGCATCTCCTCCCGAGGAGAAAAGGAAGGAGGGAGGAAGAGAGAAGTGCTGCTGTGAGCAAAGAGTCTTGAATACATATTATTATTATCATTATCATTATTGATGCCCTGTGACCACCCGCCGACCTTCTTCTTGCATAGACGGCACTCCAGGTACTCAGTGGCCATGAGTTATTTTACTGTGTACTTTTTCAGTTATTCTCTGTCAAACTCCTGTGGCAGAAAATCATTTTATCTCTCATCAAATATGGCAGAAAACATTTATTATTGTACTCAGGAGGGGAGTTTGACAGAGGATTACTTTAAAAGTACACAGTAAAAGTACTTCATTGTAGGCTACTTGTGGTAGAAGTCCAACGAGTACTGAGTCCAACAGTACCAATGTCATTAAGAACTTATGGCAGAAAATAATTTTATCTCTCATCAAATATGGCAGAAAACATGCAGTTTGACAGAGGATTAAAACTGTAATCAGAGCCCTCTCATCTGAGCTCCGTTACACACACACAGGAGCGGGACATCCTCCTCAACCTGTCCGCCATAAATGCCTCAGAGGACGGATACCTGAACCGTAGCGTCCAGCTAGCTTAGCCGCTAGCTTAGCAATAAATACACACAGCGTTGTATTCTCCTCCCCCTGTCGGCCCTAAAAGCTTCAGAGTGCGGATACCTGAGCTCCGTAGCGTTCCGCTAATGTGAAACACACACACACAGCGTTAGCGGGACATTGTCCTCCCCCTGTCGGCCCTAAAAGCTTCAGAGGGCGGATAGCTGGGCTCCGTAGCGTCCCGCTAGCTTAGCCGCTAGCTAAAGGTAAACACACACAGCAGTTCATCAGCGGTTCACAAAGTACCGTACAAACACCACGGTTAACTCAGTATGACTAATCTCGGACATAGAAGTGCGTTTGTAACAGTGTTTACACGCGTATTTGCTAATAATTAATGCACATTGTACTCACAGTGTCGCTTGGTTGAAGTCAGTCAGTGTGAAAAAACAATGGCGGACGGAGGAGAGATTGCTGAGAATTATGGAACAAATCCGCCTCACCGATTGGACGCCAAAAGCCCCAAAAGTTTGATTCTCTCTTATGGAACATATCCGGCCTCCCTATTGGGCGAGATATGGAACCAAGCCTGGACAGCCATTGGTCAGAAATTGGAACATTGGAACAGAGAAGAACAGAGGATACTGCCCATTCTTCTCTATGAAAGCAGGGGGGCAAGGAGAGGAAAGGGGGCCTAAAAATTGAAAAAATAAAATAAAAAAGTGAAAGTGGGTCTGCGGTTCGATCCCCAGCTGTGGCAGAGATGAGTAAGAGCTCCCCTCTCAGCCATGACAGCCAGCACTGACTGACACATAGTGACTCTAAAACAGGGGTTTTTGGTAAATGATGATCATTGTAATAAACTACAAAGAGTACGGTATAGTATATGTAAAGTGCTGTGAGATAACATCTGAATAAATAAAACTGATTTGATTAAAGAAAGGTTTGTACTACAGAGCTGTATTATGATGCATGTTATATTTTATATATATATGTCTGTATCATTTCATCATCTCTACTGTGCTTATTTATGCACCATGTTGTGTTTTATTGACCCGTGTTGCAGTGAAATATCAGACGTTGTGTAATGAATTATAAATAAAGTTTCCACACAAAGTTCAGTCCAGAGTTTTTATTTTAACAACAAAAATAATAACCATAATAATACAATATTTTGAAAAGAAATGTGCATAACGAGTACTTTTACTTATTGTACATTTAGCTGATAATACTTCTGTAGTTTGTTATTCTGAAATGGGTCATATTGCAGAGTACTTTCTACATTATGTACTTTAATTTATCCTGACACATTTTTACTTTTACTTAAAGGTAGGGTAGGTAAGTTTGGGAAACCGGCTCGAGATACACTTTTTGTTATATTCCATGGAATGCTCTTAACATCCCGATAGCAATGAATATCTTAAGTGCTTTGACAAAAAATCCATTAAAAAATGTCATCTGTGGAAGCCGTAGTACTGTAAAAAGTACGACCAATCATTTTAGCCGGCCCGGCTAAAATAACTGGATGGCCTACCTGCCTGT
Source organism: Trematomus bernacchii (assembly GCF_902827165.1). Taxonomy (NCBI): domain Eukaryota; kingdom Metazoa; phylum Chordata; class Actinopteri; order Perciformes; family Nototheniidae; genus Trematomus; species Trematomus bernacchii. The sequence goes on from NW_022987708.1 coordinate 4,150,905, forward strand.
CAGCCTTCCATCTGTGCACAAACTTATCTCGTGCCCTCATTGGTCATGTGCGCATTCGCGTGTGTTGGAGGAGGGGCTCTGTAAGGAAGTGGCAGATTTTCTCCGGTTGTGTATTTTCAAATTCTAGCGATCTCGAGCCGGTTTCTCAAACTTACCTACCCTACCTTTAAGTAATATTTTAAAAACAGGGCGGTAACCCATTGAATAATATACATATGCAAGCACATGACATACAACACATTGGGCAAATAGTAAAAAACAATATCATAACTCCGTTCACAGTGTTGATGGAACATTTTAATCTGAATAAATCCCTCTTCCTCTCCTATATGCAATTACAATCAAATATTAAAAACTTAACATCAAAAGGTATAAAGATAGGTTGTCATGAACACCTTGATATGAACCTAAAAAGACTTGCAAACAAGAAAGGAATGATTTCAGGTATATATAAACTTCTCCTCACCTCAACCGCCAATACTAATCTGCAGTCACAGAAAAGATGGGAGCAGGATTTAGGCATCACCCTTACCCCAGTTGAGTGGGACAGAATCTGGTCAAACTCGACATCAATCTCCAAGTGTGTCCGGTTTAGAGTAATACAGTTAAAAATCCTTCACAGAGCATACATCACACCCTGTAGACTCAAAAAGATGGATCAAACACTCGCGGGCCTATGCTGGCATGGTTGTGCGGAAGTGGGTACCCTTTTACATTGTCTTTGGTCCTGTCCGGCTGTAAAATCTCTATGGGACGTAGTTGGAGATACTCTCGCTGAGATTCTGAACATAGAGATACTCTTAACTCCAGCTACATGCTTGCTGGGATCCCCGCTCAATGGCATAACATCAACATTTGCAAGTAAACTTATGGCGCGTTTCCACTACAGCGCGGAGCACGGTTTAAGAGGGCTGTGACGTCAGCGGCCCGTTTTTAGTTGCGTTTCCACTTGGCCTAGTACCGGCCGGCGGGTCCTAATTCACAGTTTTTCTGGCCTCATAAAATCGTGGTTCTAGGGCCAGAGACAACGAGGCTGAGTCGGGCTGAGTATGCTAAACTAGAGAGAGAATCGCTGGCAAGGGGGCTACAACTACAACAAGATGGACATATTTGACCGTGATTTAATTGTAATACACGTTTCAAAATGATGCCGAAGTAACAACATACTGATACCGGTTAGTAAAAACCATGAATTAATGCTTTGTCAAGTCTGCAGACAGACGGCAGGCGAAAAACCTTTTAAAATGCGTGTTGTCTAAATGGAGATTGGCTAAGCTAACGCAGTATATGCTCCGACCGTCCACACTCACAACAACGGCCTATACAGACATAAATAAAGCAGCGACTGTATTCGCCATGACACAGGCAGTCTGTGGTTTGTACTTGTTTAACTTTTGTCTAGTTTCTGAACATATATGAGGAGCTGTGAGCTCTGAGTGCTAACAGCTAACGGCTGTGTTGTTTTTCTGGGGTTCTCATTGAAGATGACGTCACGGCTCCGCCTACACTGCGTTACTATAGATACTACCCCAGTTCCTAAACTGTAATGGAAATGCGCCATAAAGTGAGCCAGTCCTAACGAGGCCTAGCCATACCGAGCGAGGCCGAGCGAGGCCGTGTAGTGGAAATGCGCCATTATAGCCCTAGCATGCCTTTCAACTAAACGCCTCGTTCTTATGAACTGGAAAGTCAGAAAGCCCAACTGCTTCAATTTCAATAGATGGCTGGAGGACTTCCTAAACATCTGAAGTATGGAAGAAGCTGCTTTCTCCCTGTTATATTTGGTTAAGCCAGACAACAGGCTTTGGGATAAGATAAGGGCTTTCCTGGACTCAAACCATCTCGGCTGCCAACAATAAATATAATAATATTAATTAATAATATTAATAAATAAATATAAATAAAGAGAAATAAGCTATGAATAAACAGTAACGGTAATAATAATGAAAGAAGCGAAATTAAATGGGAAATGGATGAATAGGTGAATTAATCATAAAAGGAAGAGGTGTGTGTATATGTACATATGTGTGCATATATATATATATATATATGTATTTATTTATTTGACTATTTATCTATTTATTTACCTATTAAACAATGAAGTATACCTATATTATGAAGCAAATCATGTATAAATACAACGCCATATGCATACATCAAATGTAACTGACACTGTAATCCCCCTACCCCCCACCCTTCATGTTATGTCCTGTCCAACTTGTAATGTGTGTGAGCCATGTCTTTGTCCGTGTGCTTTTGTCTTTTGAAAATGTTTAATAAAATATAAATGTTGACAAATATGACATGTTTGTATTATAATTATTATTGCATTATTGTCAATGTTGTACTTGGTAAATTAAATGTCTTGATAATCAGAGCAGTGATTTGGGGTTTGGTTGTGTTGGGGATTTGTTTGAAAAATTATTTAAGCTGTTTTCAGGCATGGAAGATTAATATGTTTTTCTCTCAAGTTTTCTATTGTCAGATTGGACACATCCCAAATCGCTTGATGGTTTCAGACCTGCACTGCACACTGTAATAGTACTGGTAGAATATTTAAGCTTGGGTAAATTCATTTTTGAAAAAAACAATTGAAAGGGCAAAGTATTATATTTATTACAGGTTTCCAATTTACCCATTGAAAAAGGGTGAAAAACAAGTACATGCTCCTTTAACTGTACGCTGCAGAGATCACCTCACATAACAGAGATAGATTAACATTATGTCCATATTAGTTTTTTTCAATGCTAAAACACATTTTTTAAAAGCAGGGCTTATTTTCTCAAAACACTAAACACAATTCACAAAACCATACACACAAAGTGCAAAACACCCAAAACTACATAAACACTTACCAAAACCAAACTTTTGCACCAAATGGCACACACTTCATTCATAGTACAAGACATTTTGTAAAACCAACTACACACCATCGTGCTCAAGCACACTGATCTTTTATGGCGTTTGATATAGAGAATTCAGCAAGTAAAGATTGTTCAAGTCGACAAAAAAATATGTGCAGAAACTTTTCAAAAGGTGGAAAGTAGAATTGCAAATTGGGTGCAGAGCTGAACATGTGTTAAGAGTTTTGGAGATTTGAGCTGAGGTTTTGCTCTTTGAGTGTCAGTTTAAATAATGATGCTTTTTGTGTCATTTTAGTGTGCACAACTTCTTTTGATTGTTACACTTACATGTTCTTTATATAGATTTGATGTAAAAGAAACATGTTGAATCAAATAAATAAACACACTGTCATTCAGATCGATTAGTAGCCTACTTCTGTTTCTTTTGAGAGGGGGCATACTAATGACATTTGTCACAATACCAGCTTCCTTTGGGGGCAACTGTTATACCAACACGTTCAAAATGAAACCAGGTAGTTTCACAATTTGTGTTATCACATTCTATCATGGGAAGCTTTTCCTCTCCACGACAAAGGCACCATTTGGGTATCAGTGGTTGGGTATCGGTTGGCTGAGTCAGACTGGAACATAGAGCGGGGTCTGGTATCAGGCACAGAGGCCTTTTTGGTGCAGTAATGGAGACTGGTGTAGTTGCACTGGAAATTCTGGTGAAGAATTGCCCACTCAACTCGAGGAGAATGACCTTCTGAAAAAATTCATGAGCTTTGGGGTATACCTTCTCCCAAAAGTCAATATCTGGGGTTATGCGTTCAAGATAGGGCTGTCAGTCGATTAAAATATTTAATCGCGATTAATCGCATGATAGTCCATAGTTAATCGCGATTAATCGCAAATTAATCGCACATTTTTTATCTGTTCTAAATGTACCTTAGAGCGATATCTTTCAAGTTTTTAATACTCTTATCAACATATGAGTGGACAAATATGCTTTATATGTTTGTTTATTATCATTTGAACAATGACAAATATACTCATGAATATTAAACACAACAACCTGAACATTACAAATATTCGCCTCAATTCAACCTGGAACCTCTCTCATACAATAATACTGTGTGTGTGTGTGTGTGTGTGTGTGTGTGTGTGTGTGTGTGTGTGTGTGTGTGTGTGTGTGTGTGTGTGTGTGTGGAGACACTGTGATGGATCGTTGAGCTATGTGCAGCTCAAGGCATATATGCTCGAATGGGAGCTGCCTGGACGCTGCAATAATGTTGCGCTGACTTTTCGTACAATGTCCCACTGTCTGGCTACCTGCATAAAGTCAAGTGCTCGGCGCAGTTGTCGGCGAAATGTCATTGAAACAGCTCCTTATATCCGTTAGCGCAGCTAGCTAGCACCAGATGCTAACAACAACACGTAGGTGTGCCTCGCTCGCGCGAGTCGCGCCACACATACACACTCCCTCCCGGTCCTCCCGATGGCCAGTCCGGGCCTGCCAGTGAGCGTGGAAGTGTGGTCTGCCACAAGCGGGCGGCAGGAGCGGGGCTGTCAGCATCAGCTTGTCGATGGTATTTTACACTCGATGCGCTCTGAAACTACGGCGGCCGAGGACAAAAAATACACATGCGTTAATCGCGTTAAAATAATTAGTGGCGTTAATTTTTTTTTGCGTTAACGCGTTATTAACGCGTTAACTTGACAGCCCTAGTTCAAGATGAATCTTTCCATTCACCCACAGAACAAAGTCAGCATATTCAACATCACATAGAAATAACTGGGTCTGCACTTGACAAAAATAGGCATGGGTCTTCTTCAGCCTGTCCTGTCCATCACGTGATTCCAGGCATGTATGGTCTAACGGTGCAGCAACACAGTAGGGGCATTTAATTTCCAAAACACCTACACCACAGCACTTGCAGGACACAACACCATCTGGAGTAGCACCTAAATATGGAAATGTTGGCGATAACACGAGCCCAGAGTCCTGGCAAATGAAACCGCCATGTCGGTTCATAATTGCAATGTAATCTTCACGTGCTGATTTCTCGTGATTATATCCCCATTCAGTAGCTGCAGTTTTAAATGTTGTGGCTTCCGGGTAACAAATAGCTTTAATCAAGCTAAGCGATGGTTTAGTTGCACTTGTTGAACATGCTGCCTTCATACGAGATGCTGTAATCCGCCCAGCTCTGTATCGATACCAGAGTTTGGATTTGGCCTGTGTTTTAGTGGCCTTCTCAATGACATCCGCCTCCGGCTTGGTGATAGCTGCATTGATCCCTTGGCAATGTTCTGTAAGGGCTTTATGGTCCATTTCTAGGCAGTGAACGGCACTCGCTGGGAGTACTTCGGCCAGGGGCCGGTGCCACAGCTGGAACTCCGGGGACAGGACGGGCCTCCCCTTCTTTGTCAGCCACAAACAGAGCCCTGCTGACCCACTCGTGCTGCTCTGCAGGGAGGGCTGCTCATCCAGGCTGCCGGCAGGAGCAGCTGCAACACACACACAGGTCACTGAGCTGCAGCTTTAAACTACACACTGATACTAGATGTTTATAACAACATTATTACAGGGGGGTAGCCCTGAGGGGTAGGAGCGACTTGTCGTAGTGGAAGTGGTGGAGTTGGCAGAGCTCTCTGCTGGTGGGCAGGACGAGGAGGAGGAGGAGGAGGAGGAGGAGGAGGAGGAGGAGGAGGAGGAGGAGGAGGAGGAGATGCTGTGCACAGCAGAAAAACACACTTGACATACCAAATAGATTTGATTATACAAAGCTTAATAATGACTCGAAGCACAGACTTACCTAAATCAGCCTCCACCTGAGCCGCTGCCTCCACCATCAGATGGTCGTCTTCGTCCTCTGAGGAAGCTGCAGACACAATTTAAAAAATGTTCACTCATCACACATCACCTGACTGACAGTAACACTCCACTGACATGATACACACACAGGACCACTGCCTTTCTCTTCCTCCGCTCTTTGGGGGAGATGTAGTGGAGGGGGAGACAGCTGAGGAGGTGGCGACTGCTGATGCAGCTGAGGAGGCGACAGACTGCTTCTCCTGGTCCCTTCTCTCTATGTATTCTTTAAGCTGCGCCAGTTGGGACCCGGGGCTCCAGACGGACTGCCTCCTGATCCAGTTCCTGTAACTGACATTGAGATTGAGAGGCAACAGTTAGATTAATATCACATCAAGTGTTTCTACAGTTAGTCACACATGGCCTTACGTGAATATGAAATAAGAATAAACATGTAGTAACAGTCTGAATAGAAATAAGAAAAATAATATGAGTAAAAGCTGGTTCTGATTTAAAAGATAATGCTAGCCAACACTTTTCCATCAGCTCAACATTAACCTCAGAGGTCTGACTTTAAAAAATGAATGATACTTATTATATTATAATAATAATATTCGCCCTATGGTAGCCTTCATATACATGTTAACTTTAGTACACTACCACATAGTAAATACGAATTACATTTAAAGTTATTACAGTACTTCATTAAATAGCCAAGTGTCTATGACCGTTAACCCTCCGTCCACATCTGTGAACGGATGTGAGCATTAACTTCATGAACATTTACGTTAGTGCAAAGTAAAACAGCATAACGTGTTTGCATCTAGTAAAGTACGGGAGAAATGCATGTTGACGTAGCCTATCAATCAATCAATCAATCAATCAATAAATATCCCCGTGTCCTTGTTAAAGAAATCAGATCTGGCCCCGGTAATGGTACAAATCTCAACCTGTCGTACAATGGACAGCTTCCCCCCCCCCCCCCCCCCCCCCATCTATGTATATACTCGCATTTTAGACTCTGTTACTAACTGTATATCTGTAGACTTGGTATGTCTTAAATGTCCGGTTAGGATGTATTAGAACGAAATCTAAAATGAAAATTGTAAATAAGCCATCTGTATGTAAAAAACCAACTGTATGTAAATTGTAAATAAGCCATCTGTATGTCAATATGTCTTATATGTCTTAAATGATATGATGAATTGGAAATGGGGGACCCTGATGTAAACAAGACGAAAGTCTTTCTCTGGTCTGCATCCCCTTAACAATTGTATGTTTTGAGCTGTACTGTACTGTACCCAATATACAAGCTGTTAATAAACTTTTCAATCAATCAATCAATCAAGCCTGCAAGACTGTACATGGCGGAGTGGCAACTTTTAATCACGAATGGTCAGTGGCGACTGGTCATTAGGGGCAGGTGGGGCACAGCCCCACCTAGTGTCAGCAGAAAGTATTACAAATAATGATTACAAAAATGCAAAAAAAAAAATAAAAAAATATATAAAATATATTTTAAGATCATGTTTAATCATCTGATTCGTCTGCACATTTCTGTTTTAGTCTGTGTTCTTCTAATTAGTGTGTCTACAGTCACAGTGTGTGCCTATTGAGCTGTTTAGAGCCATGTGGGACAAAACCTGATTATGCCCCTTCCTCTCGCTGTGAAGTCAACGGTGACAGTAAAAACTTCACTGCGCATGCTCAGAGTATTTTGTAATGTAATGTGTGTGTCAAAAAAATAATGACCAGAGGGGCACGGAGCTACCATCCCCACCATACGTCATCTCAAATCATTCAGAGCTGATTGGCTGTAAGTACGTGTGCCGCGAAAAGTGTGCTGTGTGAAGAGGAGACGAGAGAGCTGCAGTGACGCGTCCTAAAACCAGGAAGTAAGCACAAAAAAGCAATGAGATTTCTCCAGAGGATTTTAGAAAATAGCTCGAAATAAGATCTGTGGGAAACGTACCTGTTAGATAAATGCACGTTTTGATTAGCCGGATAACATCCACATGTCTACCCTACTTTTATAATTTTTTTATCATAAATCTATGGATTAGATTTATGATAGACTTTTGAAACTACAAGAAGATAAGGAGGACTTTTACAAAAAAGTAATAGAAATGTTTGTCCAGAAGGATAGGAAAATGGACTTCATCTTCAAGTCAAGGTAAGACCGCCATTTTATTGAAAATGGGATCTTACTAAGAGAGAACAATTCAATATTTAAATGATAAAATTACATTTTTTGGGTATCCTTTTGTTGAACTGTCTGTTTAAAATTAATCGAAGCATCAGACAAAAAAAGCTTTTGAAAATAATATTATATTTTGGTTTAGGTCAAAATATAATATTTGTAAACCTGAAGAGTCAGTGCCAGTGCCTCACCAGCCATGAACCTCACTGCACGTCACTGCAGAAGCTTATATATAGACATCTAAGTTTTTTGTGCCCCACCACTTTTGTACATATAAAAACGCCACTGCGAATGGTGCATATAAATGTTAACGTCATAAACGTTAGCGCACAGTAATAAGCATTACATGACAAGTATTTACGGATTCAAACGGCCGGAAAACTCCCGTGTGTTTCTGGCTTAGCGGCAACTTTTTACCAATGCAAATATGCGCGAACGTTAAAAGACAACACATTGGCATTCATCTACTTTTATACTACATTATAAGGGACTGTCTTGTTAAGAGTAATAGCAGAGTTTATCTTACCTTTTCAAAAGCCGGTCTGAGTACTAGAACTAAGTCGGACAACCAATGGGTGGACCACAAGATGAAAACCAAAATGCCATAGAAATGAACGGGAGGGGCGGGACTCTAAGTAAGACTAAGTGAGAGTGATCAGGCCTGCCGCATTCATCATACAGTGATCCCCAGTGGATCTTCTGGGTTGAGAAGGTCTCAGTTGGGGGGCCGGAGCCTGTCATCCAATCAGATCAGAGCCCCTTAGATCGATTAAAGCCAGTGTACCAACCACCCAGATCCCCCCACCCCAAATACTCTTTGACACCCCCTGCATGCTTGATATGAAGGTAAAGAGATGTTATGAACTTGTCAAAAGCAAGGAATAAGCAGTCAGAGATATTCAAGTTTAAAAATACCTGTTCATTTATTTATTTACAAGTTTTACAAATTAAAATTAGGACATCTCAGTCATTGAGCACCTCTCCCTCCAAGGACATTATGACTAATTACTCGTTTATGTATTATGTGTATTTTCAATGCAGTGTTTTTATATGTATTGTTCAAACTATTTAAAATAAAGTTTTCTAAAAAAGCAAAAGGACATCTCCTTCCTTTTTGAAACCTGCTGAACTTCAATTGAAGTGCAACAACAGCAGAGGAAGACAGCACGAGTGTTGGAAACTACAGGAAGTAAATCCAAACAGATATTTAAGTTTGAACTCTTTATTTGAAAAATATATTTACATTATATACAGCATCTTATCGCATCTCTTGGTAGAGGGCGCTTGCCAGGGCCAGGCAGGGGCTCCTCTGCTCGGGGCTCCTCTCCTTCGGGCTCGGCAATTTCCTTCTCTGGAAGAAGGGCCTCCTCTGCCGCCCGGGGGGCCTGCAGCACATGGATCCCAGCGGTGAGGATGATGTTCTCCTGGGCCGATGTCCACCTCTTGTGCCTGCAGAGTGAACACAGAGGATTAATAAGAGATGTTGTCTGGGCCTCAGAAGATTGTCCTGTGCGAATGAACAGACTCACCACTGAGAGAGGGTCTGCTGGTTCACCCCAAACAGCTGGAGGGTCGTCCTGGCTACGAGCGCTGGACTTCTGGAGACCACACATCTGATCCGGTCGTACTCCAGAATCACCAGAGCCCAGCGGCTCAGGTGGTGCCCCCACTTCATTCTGCTGCTGGGGTTCAGCTGGCAGAGGAGGATGAAGATGGCCTCCACCAACCGGCTGGTGTCGGGCCACGTGGCGCGGCCTGTTCCCACCATGCAGCTGGAACCAGAGGAGAGAGGTGAGTGGATATAAAACCTGTAAGAGAGCATACACTGCAGGGGGCGCTTCACCTACCGTTTCATGCTCTCCAACTCGGGGACGGCCTCTTTGTTGGCTGTGGAGGTCTTTGACTTCTTGAACCCCCCCCTTGTCAGCTGGGCCCTGTAGCGTGACGGATACACTACACGGCTCTTATCCACATCCAGGAGGTTCTCCCAAAGACCCACGAGCACCTCCAACTCCTCCTGGGTGATGGCTCCCTTTCCGCAGAGCTCCACCAGACCCTGGGCCAGCTGATCAACCTGCTGGTTGCCGGGGGCTCCAACAGTACCAACAGTGGCCTGATGTGAAGGCCCAGGAAGAGGTGGAGGATGCTGCAGCAGCTGACGAGCGGACCGCGGAGCAGGAGGAGGAGGAGTTGCTGTGCACAGCAGTAAAACACACTTGACATACCAAATAGATGTTATTATATAAATCTTAATAACTACACGAAGCAAAGACTTACCTAAAGCAGCCTCCCCCAACAGATGGTCCAATCAGAGTACTAGAACTAAGTGGGACAACCAATGGGTGGACAACAAGAGGAAACCAGAATGCCATAGAAATGAACGGGAGGGGCGGGACTCTAAGTGAGATTTAAAGTGGACCTATCATGCTATATTTAAATGATATATTGTAGGGCCACACCTATATAAGGTATATTTATACGTTTCTTTTTTCAAAATACCAACAGATCATGCATTTTAGCCATGCTTCATTTCGCTCTATTTGCTGTTCTCCAGGCCTGTTTTTGCAAGGGGCTGATTCTGTGACTTAGCTTGAGCTGCAGCTGACCACGCCCCCCTGCAGAAGAGGGGGGCGACGGCCCCAGCACGAGCGTCATGTTCCCATGATTGTTTTGAAAACTAGACGAGAAGAAACATGTCCTCCCTGAGAAATGCATGCGTTCAAGCGTATTTTGATGAGTATGATCCAGAATCGGTCATTGAAGGAGACGAGGTTTCGGTGGAAGTGCAAATATCTCGGTTGCAGCAGGACCTTTCTGAATGGTTAGTTGACACACTTTTGTCCCTATTTATTTTACGTTAACTCTGTTTGTTGTTACGATGCTTGCTACTTATTCCGTTCATATTTTGGCTAATTAGCAAGAATGAAATGTGTAGTTTGTAACGCAAAAACAGCGGTAGACTACATATATCATACAATAAACATTTATTCATTTATTGACTTCTTTATACAGGTGTACATGTGGAAATTGCGCCACAATGCCTTCGGAACCTGAGAATGTGTGCTGCATTGAGATACCACAGGTAACATTTGTGATAGCTTCACTAAGTTCTCTGTTTAGAGAATACATTTTTCACATGTCATTCAATATATGTTTATCTCACTAGGTGTCAAGACGGATGCAGGAACTTGAGGACTCGGTGCGTTGTATGGTGGACCATCCTGGATTAGAGCCTGTATGCCTAAATGTGTTCTCCCTGCAGAATGCATTGAATATATACAGAGCTGAATATGGGAGACTACAGATGAGGCAAATACAGCAGTGAGTGGTTTGTTTCTTTTGACTGAATTTGTAAAACGTATGCTAATATTGTTCATGAAAATAAATACTGGTGTATATGGTTTTATGCAATCTTTCATTTCATTCTGTCATTGTACATGGCGTTACTATTATGATATACTACACAGCAATGGCATAACATACCCATTTGTTGATGACAAAAAAAGTCCACACACAACCTTATGCTTTTGAAATCAGCATATACTTTACCCATCCAACATGAATAATCATGACACATTTGATATAAACTGTCGGAACTTTATTGTTAAAAGCAAAGGTTCTTTGAACCCATAAAAATAAAGTAAATGTACTTGTATTTTACATAAATGACATAGGCTTTTCACTAAATATTATTTGAAATGATTTCAGGCGTCACATGTATCTAGCCTACAGAACTTTTGTGAGCTGGTGTTGGGGCTTCCTTGGACGCAGGATCAGAGTGGTGATTCCGGCCTGCGTTGTCCTCAGGATTCGCAGGGAGTTTCCTGATCCGCAAAATGTCTATGTTGGGTTCAGACAGTCAAATTGAACCGTGAAGCATAACCTGCGATGACCTCCTCCCTGTCAGGTCGCTCATATTGGGAACACAGGTCCTCTGGGATGGGTATCTTCAAAAGCTCCTGTATGAATGGTGCAGGGTCCACAAAGACTTGGTCGAAGATGAGGTCCATCAAGTTGGCAACGTAGCCTGTGCAATATTAAAAAAAGCAAAACAAATATTTGGTTTAGATTTGTGTATGCATGTGAAAAAACTGAGTGTACTCTTTTACTTCTGCCATTGTTGTTGTAACGCTACAGTTTTTTTTGAAAGAGATTTGAAATGTGAAATATCCAATGTAAGGTGTACATTTTGTTGTGTAAATAGTTGTATAATAAATATTTTAAACACTTACGGAATGTGGGGTCAGTCTTTATGGGTTTTGCTCTGCATTCTCCCTTCCTGGCCTTTGGGAACTGCAGTTTATACAGAGGGTTTCCAGTGGATGTAGTGGCTTGTGCACGATCAGCGTTTTCATTGTAGCGCAGGGCTGCCAGGTAGTCTTTAATTTCCGTAATGAGAAAAAAAAATGTAAATAATAGCAAAGGATGTACAAATTGTCACTAATTATAAGTAACTATGGTTTATTTTACCTGCACAACATTCCAAGAAATGGAAACACAACATTCTTTGGAGCAACCCCCGAGGATACTGCCCATTCTTCTCTGCGAAAGCAGGGGGGCAAGGAGAGGAAAGGGGGCCCCGCTCCGCGGTTCGATCCCCAGCTGTGGCGGAGATGAGGAAGAGCTCCCCTCTCAGCCATGAGAGCCAGCACTGACTGACACATAGTGACTCTGAAACAGGGGTTTTTGGTAAATGATGATCATTGTAATAAACTACAAAGACTACGGTATACTATCTGTAAAGTGCTGTGAGATAACATCTGAATCAATAAAACTGATTTGATTAAAGAAAGGTTTGTACTACAGAGCTGTATTATGATGCACGTTATATTTATATATATATATATATATATATATATATATATATATATATATATATATATATATATATGTGTGTGTGTGTATCATCCCATCATCTCTACTGTGCTTATTTATGTACCATGTTGTGTTTTATTGACCCGTGTTGCAGTGAAATATCAGACGTTGTGTAATGAATTCTAAATAAAGTTTCCACACAAAGTTCAGTTCAGAGTTTTATTTTAAAATAGATTGAAATAAATAAAGACAAAAGACAATTAAAGAAAAAAGTGGCATCATTCCCCCCCTCGGTCCCTTTTGAGTCTTTTCATCTCCACCCGCCATTACTCCACAGTTCTCCCACCGGCAGCCGCGCAGTGAGACACACCTGCAATGCGAGTGTGGCCAGTGTCGATCCTCTTGGCCTGGCCACACTTGCTGCAGGTGTATTGACCTGTCTGCTGGCGGGCTTTGCTCCAGGGCGACGGCCCACCCCTTGCAGCATCAGCCTCCGCCGCCTTCCTCTTCCTGTAGGCCGTTGTCCTGGGCACACGAAGAGGAGGAGGCTGAGCAGCAGGGGCAGCCGTGAGAGGGCCAGCCGGGAGCAGTAATCGAAGAGGAGGAGGAGGAGGGGGAGGAGGAGGGGCAGCCATGAGAGGGACACACCTGGGTGAGTCAGACGGATCACTCGACCGGGCTGCTGTGCCGGTGGAGGGGGTATCTGGCTGGAAGACGGTCGGGGTATCTGGCTGGAAGACGGTCGGGTCCTCCACGTCTTCCTCGATACCCTCGTCCACCTCCTCCAGCGACTGGATGGCAGCAGCCTCGTCCGGAATGTCGGGGTCCAAGCTGACGTCCTCAAGCACTTTGCCTGTCTGCCTGTACAGGAACTCCACCCCGATGAGCTCCCCTGTCACGCGGCAAAAAGACAGGAAGCAAAGGATTTGCAAAATGCTCCTTTTCCTCACAGTTCTGATGTCTGAATAAAGTGAATAGGGTTTTCACATCACCCACCTGTGTACTCGACAGGCTTGGTGAAGTCCTTAACCAGCTGACGGCCAAGCACCCTTTGGCTCTTCTGGTTAAGGACGTGCTTGAGGTGGCCACTGTAGGAGTGCAGAGGCTCCACCTCTCCCGCAGCTGCCGCTGCACGGTCCTCATTCCACCTCACCAGTCCATCGACCAGTCCATCGACCAGGAACGCCTGGAAGTGCTTGGCACTCGCCTGCGTCCAGGGGCGGACTGGGACACAAATTCAGCCCGGGATGTTCAGACGCACCGGCCCACGCACCGGCCCACGCACCGGCCCACACACCGGCCCGCCGGGCCGCCGCCCACGCATGCGGGCCACCCTTGTAGCCTACAGATAAATTATACATCTACTATGCTCATATATACTGTTATGGCTAGATTCCCCAGAGTCAAGCCATAACATAAAAGAGATGGACAACAAGAGTAAGGTGCAAAATGAAACCTTCCTTTATTTAAGGTTTCTTAAAAATGTCCGTGTCATGTGTGAAGTGTGTCAAAGTGGATATGTAGGAGTCAGTAACGTGTGAATGTACGGGATTAAGGACAAAGTACAGCAAATGGGTATAGTCAAAAATGGTTGCCTGTGCCTGGCTGTAAACAAAAAGAAGTGCCAATGCACAAGCAGCTCAGATATTCAATCAATGCCATGTGGTCTAACCAACAAATGATTCTAATAGTCATTATGAGAGCACTTGTCCAGTATTAAATAACCAACTTCAAGGAATACAACAGGCACATACCCTCTCAGAAACCCCAAAACAAAGAGACTGTTCTACCTTACATCACCAGCAGGTGTCGCAGCAGCTCACTTGTCTCTGCGACCCTGTCAATCACTCCATCAGTGTCCAGAGCCATCAGAATCTCCTTCTCTGTGCACATGAGCATGAATGCCTCCATATGCTCCTGGGTCAGGGTGGTCCTCAGTCGATTCTTCACATATTTCAGTGTGGAGAAGGTCCTCTCACAGGCAACTTGACTGAATGACAGTGTTAGGAGGAACTTGTAGCCCAATCCAATGACATGATAGGCATCAGTCAGCAAGTTGTACTGTGACAAGACATGATGCACACAAATAGCACAGTTTTTGCAGTAGTTGCAACTGTTCTCTAGCTCCAGGTCTTCTTCTCTTCCATCCTCCCCTTCGGTTGTCCTGACATTGTATGCATCCAAATGGGGCATCTTAAGTCTTTCCCAACAGTTGGCTAGGCTTGACAGCTCAGCCTGCAGTATTCCAGCAGTGGCTCTTTCATCATACTTCTGCAAGCATTCGCTCAGCTTTTGCAATGCTTCTGTTGGAAGGCCCATTTCCTTTATTTTAGGGAAATTCCGAGGATCAAGACATGCAAAGTCTGCGCAGAGTGGTCCATTTGCAGCATAGCGACTCTGAATGCTCTCTGTGACTGTGTCCAGAATTACATTGTGGACCTTGATCCTGTAGTCTGCCTCAGCGTCTGACACAGGCTCATCTTCAGCCAACTCACCTGGCATGGCCTTCTTTCTCCTGACCCGTTTCTCTGGGAGCACAGCTTGGACCACAACTTCACAGTCCTCCTTCTCCTGCAGCTTGGCATTGGCCCACTCCACAAATGCATCTGCTGCTCTTTTCACCTCATCAAAACCCCTGACACACTTGTTGAGGCTCTCTTGGGTCCCTATTACTAACCGATGGGCAGTCAGTAAGTCCATGCCGCTGGTTTGGAGATACTTGGAGAGGGGTGACGTGATTTCAAATATTCGGAGAAAGATCTGAGCGGTCAGTATTGTCTCGAACCTTAGGAGAGACTCTGTGTACCCCCTGGCTTTTGCTCTGACATGTGGCTTCATGGAGTCATCTTCTTCAATCCTTGTTAATGTTGACACCAAGTCAATAAACAAGGCACGATTGCCAAAACACCCAAATATCTTGCTCAGAGCCTGATCCTTGGCCCACCACCTTGTCTCCCCGATTGGAGACAGCCGTCTGTGTCGTGTGTCTTCACTCACTTCCTCCCACATGTTCATACGCTTGTATGACTCTCTGATGAATACAGCAACATCATTCAGAAGTGAGAAGAGCGATGCACTGGCTATCACAACACCTGTGGTGTCTCCTAGCACAAGGTTCAGGACGTGTGCGTAGCACCAGATGTGCACTTGGTTGGGAGACTCTGCGGAGAGCAAGGTGGAGAACCCCTTGTATTGGCCCTGCATGTTTGCCGCTCCATCGGTTGAGTTTCCCACACAATTCCGAAGATCAATGTCCACCTTTGCCAGAGTTTTCTTCAGTAGCTCTACAAAATATTGTCCAGTTGATGACTCACAATCAACCACAGCTATGAGCCTCTCGTGGACCACATCTGTCACATACCTGAGGATAACAGCACACTGGTCTGTAGATGTAACATCCTGTGTGGTGTCGATCTGCACAGAAAACATGCCTGCCACCCTTACTTCCCTAGATATGGTTTCTTGGATTAAGTGGCTGATGACATTGATCACTTTGTTCACTGTAGTTTTTGAGAGCAGAGTGACAAAGGACCCTCTGCCTTTAGACCCAGTCTCATGCAGCTTCTTGCTTTTTTCAACACATTGGGTGACATGTTCCTGCAGGCAGACATCGTATTTGCTGAGCAGGATGATTAATTCCAAGAAGTTGCCATGGTCAGCAATTTTCTCCCATGTGTATGCTGCTTCAAATTGTTTGCCTCTAAAGCTTAGACCACGCTTTCCAATGACTCTCACTACTTCTATGACACGTTCCATGACTTGCCGTTTCTTTCTGACATGGTCTCTGTGTAGAGACATTTGTTTGCCACTGAGTAGGCTTGCTACGTCTGCTTTACTAGCCTTCATAAAATATGCCTCTGCACTTTCTCTGTGGACTTGGTTTTTCTCGTGCTCTTCTATTCTTTGATGTACATGCTTCCAAGATGTCATTCCTCCTTTGATGAATGAGCTGTCATTTGCAGATGGCTTTGCATACGCTAAACATACTGTACAGTAGAGTGAGTTGGATTTCTCACAATATGTAAGCCACTTTCTATTGATTCCATCTTTATTGTTGTAGATATTTTTAACTGTTTGTTTTGGGGGTTGTTGAGGGTGGTATGCGAAAAATGTATTTATATCTTTAGCCTGAGGCCGGGCAAAGTAATCAAAGCTCACTTCATCAGTCTGCATCTCCCTGTCTTTTGGTTCTCCTGTGCTGGACCCTGCAGCTGTCTCACTTTCCTCAGGGTCAACTGTACTTGACCCTGCAGCTGTCTCCCTTTCCTCAGGATGAACTGTACTTGACCCTGCAGCTGTCTCACTTTCCTCAGGGTCAACTGCATAAGAAGAACATCAGCAATCAATTAAATTACCAATATTATATCAATATCATGCACAGTAATGTCAATCACTAAAATGAATGCAATAGTGAATTGGCCACAAATCTCTGTGTCCTTATTATTTAATATTAATATTATTAAATATTAATATTATTTAATATAATTATTTAAAATTATAATATTAATATTATATAATTTAACTTGGAATATCATGAGCATATGACTCTATCCTAATGCATCTAACCTTATGCACAATATAATAGTCTGGCCAGCCCTGCAGCCCATTCTAGGTTCTGATAGGCTCTCTAGGTTGGCATTCTAGCTTCTGACTGGCTGTCCAGGTTGTCAATCACAGCCGTGGGCATTTTATATTAGTCGTAACATTGCTAAACTTTTTTCATGACGGTTTTCTCAGTTAACTAATGCTATTGCTAACAGTAACATACATTAACACAGCCCTGCACACTGCACACTGCACCTGCTGTCATTATATGCCGGGTCTGTGGTTCATCATCTTCCTTCTCATTCTCCTCCTCATTACTGCGACAGGGAGCGGGAGCCCTTCTACTAAACAGCTCTGTGATTTTCGAAAATTGTCCAGCTTCTTCCTGTAGCAATTTTCGTTTTTTCATTCTGGCTTTTTCAGCCCCACCCTTTCTTTTTTTACTGTTCTCCATCTTTTCTTTCTCAATTTTGCTAGCTAACTTACTGATCAATCATCAAACGAAGCTAGGGAGCTTGTCTGATGAGTGCGGACCTCTGACGCGGGCCTCGCCCTCTTTCCAATTGGAAGAGACGACTCATCTCTCCCGGCCCAGCCCCTTCAGTTCATTCAGCCTACTTTCAAAAACATAAGATTGACAAGTTTGACAACCTATCAATAGCCCCGTTTACATGGAATGTTTTTCCGGTCGTATCCGATCACTAAATAAAGCGATCCACGTTCACTCGTGGGCCAAGCATTAAGCTGATTACAATTTCACCGGTACCGAAGTGGGCCGATCGGAGTGGGGCAGTGGGCCGCGTCGAGTGGTCCGACCGGCCCACTTCGGTACCGGGCTACCGGCCCATCGGGATTCGTCCCGAACGTCCCGATGGCCAGTCCGCCCCTGCCTGCGTCCCTGAGGAAGCAGGTATCAGATCAGAAATGAATTGACATTTGCGTGAAATGTGAATACATGATAGACTTTATCACAAGCTGTACCTGGGATGAACCGGTTGAGGTGGAGGCGGAAGGACTCCAAAGATGTGGAGCCCCTCGCGCAGCGATAGACCGGCAGGATGACTCCGCCCTTTGTCAGCCTGCCGGTCTGCGTGTACAGCTGCACGCCAGGTGGGTCCTGTATGCAGCTGAGGTGGGGCCTCTGCGTACTCCATATGTCCTGGATGCGGAGAGGGTCAAGCAACGGGATGTCCAGGTTGTTGCGTCCTGCCGTACCGCCGAAGGTTTGGAGGAGGTCCTGGATCAGGAGCGCCGTCTCCTCCGCCCCACGCGTCCGACGACGGCAGTGGAGCCTCCACTCCTCCCTGGTGATCTTCTGGATCACCTCGGCGTCGGTCAGGCCGACCATCCCGTGCTTCCCCTCCAGCTGGGACCGCTTGGCTTCAGTGAGACGGCGGGCATCTCCGGGTTCCACCTCGAAGATGCACAGAGACAGCTGCCTCATGAAGGCGGGGTACAGCTCGTGGCTCCCTGTGGTGACACCTGCTGCGAAACGTCGCATCAGGTGCCAGATGTCCAGTCTCACCACAAGCTGTCCCCACTCCTGTGAAAAGGAAACAAAAGTCTGTCTGATTATTAGAGTACAATTTTTCTCAAATACTGTTTTTATGATGTTGTAATTATCTTGAACAACACCTAGCGTGGCTTTGGTCAATAGTCATTTAGTGTAAGATAAATAATATTGCGATAATTCTACTATGATTATCAGTACTAGTATTGACAGGCCAGACCTGAAACAAGGCAGCTGTCTTTGACATGCCGTCTCTGTTGCAGCAGTCCCGATCCACGTAGATCAGCTGGGGGGTGGTACCCTCGGCGAGTCGGTACCCGCCTCATCAGTCCGGCCGCCATACTGGACAGGCCCTCGGCGCCCTCGGAGCAGGTGAGGACGCTGATGAGGACCTGCCCCGTATTCGTTACCAACGTTGGTAACCCAGGCGGCCGTGTCGAAAGCGATACCGGCGAGCTTCTTCGTCACCTGGACACAAAGAGAGAAAGAGAGAAAGAGAGAAAGAGAGAAAGAGACAGAGAGAGAGAGACAGAGACAGAGAGAGAGAGAGAGAGATTTCAAATGTGAGTGCATAAACACACGGCGGCTGTAAAAAAAAAATGAAATTGTGACCAACTATACTGACCTTCTTGGTGGAATCCATCTTAAGGATGGATCCGAAGGTGGACGTGATCCTGGCCTTGTACTCATCCAGCCGCGTCATTATGTCATAGCCGTAGACTGTCAGCAGCCAGATGGGTGAGGGCAGAGTGGGCATTTGGGGTGGTGGTGGAAACTGCCCCCTCACGCTGCACAAGGCCAGGAACTGCTCGCCACACGCCGAGGGTACTGGATCGCTCTCCGCATCCAGGCGTCCGAGTGCTGCTCCCGCAGGGTGTTGCACAGCTGAGTGCACTGTTGCCCAGAGTGCGGGACTTCAGCTGTGTAACCACCCTATGGTCACAGGACAGCCTGCAGAAACACAAAACAAGCATTATATACAGCTCCGGCATCACATTCATTGCATTTATTTATATATACGGTATGTTGTCAATTCCTCTCACTTGTACGTAAGTACTGCTGGGAACTGGCAGCTGTAGGTGGGGGCCAGCTGCCTGATGATGCCCTGTGACCACCCGCCGACCTTCTTCTTGCATCGACGGCACTCCAGGTACTCAGTGGCCATGAGATACCAGCCGTCGATGTCCAGGACCCTCCGGATGGTCCTGTACAGCCCAGCCTTCACCATGGACCCGGTGCATGAAGGCTGGGGGCATGTCAGCTGCAGACGCCAGATCCGGTGTGGCATCCAGAGAAACAGCCGACATGCAAAGAAGGGGTCGGGGGACGCGGGAGGCTGGTGGTAGATCGGCCGGGATTGGGGGGGGCTCCACCACAGATTCAAGTCTGTGATGAGGCTCGGCCTCCCCCACTGGTCCCTGGTGAACAGCACCCGACCGATCCACTGCTGCTGCTCTGCAGTGAGAGCTGCCCGCCATGACTCGGGCAGCAGCTGGAGAGAGAACCAGAGGAACGTAAAGGGCACTTATATCTGAGGACATCGCTCCAGGGCAGCAGATGAGCAGCGTTTACTTTGACAGACAGTCTTACCTCATGTGGCGGAGGAGGGAGGAAGGCTGGCCCCGGCAGCTCCTCCTGTCCGGGAGTAGCAGCACCGGGGGCTGCCGTGGCTGCGGGCGGCGGTGGCGAGGAGGGAGCTGGTGACTCTGCAGGCTGGACTCCTGCTGGAGGTCGCAGGGGGTGGTGTTGTTTCCTGCGTGGCCTCCAGTAGCTCCTCGTCCGTGGGCTCGACAGAGACACCAGCCCCCTTGTGTGGTGCGGAGGAGGAGGTGGCGGGAGGTGGATGGAATGAGAGAGGGGCCTGTACATCTGAGGCTTAAAGATAAATCAAACTCAACTTTATGTCAATCTCAAAATATGTTTGTACCCACAGAAAGATTGAAATACTGTTTCCCACAGTCCCGAGGTATAAAAAAGACACACAAATGTTTAATTAACATGAAAGAATTAGATGTTAGTTGTGTTGTGTTAATATTGAGCCACAGAAAACTAAAACCTAGTGGAGCACAGAAGGTTGTTTAAAGAGAGAAAGTGACGACGAGACAAAACAACGACACCAGATTTGACTTGTTGAGGGAGCGATGCAGGCAGCGAGCGGTTGGAGGGGTTACACGGGTTTACGAGGGAGAGGATGATGAGCTTACTCTACATCTACAAGCACTCGTTAGTGATGATTTGACAGGCGATTGGTCGGCGTGAAGCTTGGTGATTTGAGACTTGCAAAAGGCGGATAGTTTTTCATTAAAGCAAATTACCTGCCAGGTCATATCCTTCTGAATACGGACATATTTATAGAGCAAAATAAAGGGAGAAGGGTCAAAAATGAAGTCAAACTTTCAGTTATCAACAACATGTTGCATGAATGCTACTTCAGTTTTTACTTACACTCCTCCATGTCAACTACCGCCCTGATCAGCTCTTCATCGGAAGGCTCCTCCGATGGCTTGGAGGGAAGAGCTGATCTGAGGGAGGCTGTAATTGCAACGTGAGTGAGAAGAAAATATACAGTGAACATGAGAAATACAAATAGGGTTAAACTGTGCATTTCATTTAGGCTGGACTTGCCTGGAAATGCAGGCTTAGGGTCAACCAGCTTATTGATCTGTGCCTGCATTTCCACGGCAGGCAGAGAACGCCGCCCGGACACGAAGGCCGCAAACGCTGAAGCAGGCCTATGAGACAGAACAACATCTAGAATGCACAGCATGAAAAACACCAACGTGTCTTCAGAAAGGTCATCCAGGTACGTCAAACTCAGACAGCTTTAAAATAAGACACGTACTTTGATGTAGTCCTCACTCTCTGGCCAGAGACTGTGCTGCTGCTGGTTCTGCTGCTGGTGGTGCTGGTGGATGGAGCAGCAGCAGCAGCAGCAGCAGCAGCAGCAGAACCAGCAGCAGCAGCAGGTCTCTGTCTGTCTCGGCTCTTCGTGTAGCGGACGGCGTTCTCCATCTGCTGGCGGGTGTGGGAATCTTCCTCCGGAGGTAGTTGACAAATCTACAAAAATCAGACAATTTGTCACGTGATTCTTATCAACCGAATTAGAATCCACATGTATGTATATATATATATATATATAAATAGAGAGATAATACGACATACCGGATTTTTTTGGGGTCTACAGAGTTGTACAGGCCGTCCAGGGTCTCAAATTTAAAGTCCCCGAAGCCAACAAGGGCCTGTCCCTCCTGACCAGGCAGGAGGGACTTTGCCCGCGCCTCCTCAAACGCCCGGTGGAACCTGACTGCCTCCACAAAGTCAGGGTACGCTGAGGAGTAGCGGGTGAAGGCGTCCTGTAAATTCACAAATAAGGTTAAAACTGTTGTCACTCTTTTAATGGTATTGTGAATCAGACTGAAGGACTCCACCTTGTTGACCATCAGCGGAGACTGAGACCCTGTCCTCTCTCGCTCCTTCTGGTGGGAGGCGACCAGATTGACGGCGTAGCCCACGTCGTTCTCCAGGAGCCAGTGGAAGATCTTTCCCTGGTACTGGCCGAACTGGACCTTCCACCGGCTCAGGACGAGGGTGGCGTTGTCGGTGGAGCCACCCTCGGAGGAGACGTGGGCCCAGGCCTCCGCGTCCACCTCCTCTTCTTTGCCCTGTATGGGGCTTGGCCGGCTGCTCGCCGGGGGGGCGAGGGCGCTGGCTTCGGCCGTGGCCTTCAAGAAGAGGGTCCCGTTAGGTGCCCTTCTAAATTCTGGGTGTTCCATCTACACAGAGTTGGACTCAGTTAGACCACTACCACAAATACAATGAAGTACTTTACTGTAGGCTACTATGAAGTAATTTTTACTGTGTACTTTTTCAGTTATTCTCTGTCAAACTCCTGTGGCAGAAAATCATTTTATCTCTCTCATCTGAGCTCCGTTACACACACACAGGAGCGGGACATCCTCCTCAACCTGTCCGCCATAAATGCCTCAGAGGACGGATACCTGAACCGTAGCGTCCAGCTAGCTTAGCCGCTAGCTTAGCGATAAATACACACAGCGTTGTATTGTCCTCCCCCTGTCGGCCCTAACAGCTTCAGAGGGTGGATACCTGAGCTCCGTAGCGTCCCGCTAGCTTAGCCGCTAGCTAAAGGTAAACACACACAGCAGTTCATCAGCGGTTCACAAAGTACCGTACAAACACTACGGTTAACTCAGTATGACTAATCTCGGACATAGAAGTGCGTTTGTAACAGTGTTTAAACGCGTATTTGCTAATAATGAATGCACATTTTTACTCACAGTGTCGCTTGGTTGAAGTGTCAGTGTGAAAAAACAATGGCGGACGGAGGAGCGCTTGCTGAGAATTATGGAACAAATCCGCCTCACCGATTGGACGCCAAAAGCCCCAAAAGTTTGATTCTCTCTTATGGAACATATCCGGCCTCCCTATTGGGCGAGATATGGAACTAAGCCTGGACAGCCATTGGTCAGAAATTGGAACATTGGAACAGAGAATAACAGCTCACCGGTAGCGCAAGGATGACACGCAAATTCGTGAAGCGTTCCTTATTGTTTCCTTCCTGTAGCTCTTTTCTATGATTTAATATAATTTTTTAAAGATTTGATATGATTTGGGATGATTTGGGGTGAAACAGCGCCCCCATGGCCGCATGTGGTACTGCGGCTGCAGAGCCTGCTCTGATCTCCTCTGCACTCTGCTCCTCTTCACTCCTCTGCCTTTCTTTATAACACTTAAACATTTAGTTCACTAGTTTCACTTCGAGTAGTGGATTATGCTTTTAACTTGTGGAGGAGAGACACCACCTCTGAGCTCTGTGCCTTCATGACTTCTTCTGTTTGCATCTCACATTTCTGTTATTACAATAAGCAGGATTTCATCTAACAGGAGTCATCTGTGCATGTAAACAGAGCAGCATCTGATCACAGTAAATACAGACCTGAGAGGTTTAGAAATCTGGATGCTGCACAGAGTCTAAAGTGCCACTTTAGCGGGACGTTACTGAGCTCAGGAGACCTCCGCCCTCTGATGCATTTAGGGCTGACAGGTTGAGGAGGATGTCCCGCTCCGCTGTGCATCAGAGGGCGGATACCTGAGCTCCGTAACGTCCCGCTCACATGGCTGTCTGCAGCATCCAGGGAAACACACACAGCGGAGCGGGACATCCTCCTCACCCTGTCAGCACTAAATGCATCAGAGGGCGGACTCCTGAGCACCAGCATGACCCCTTAAACACTTCCACCTCCGTGACCTGCACAGTCCAAGTGTTTCCAAGTGTAGAGCTCGTAAAGCTCCGTTGTACTAACATCGATTACTTCATCAGCGTTTCACAAAGTACGTACACACAGCACGGTTAGCTCAGAAGTAGGCCTATGACTAATGTCGGACATAAAAGTGCGTTTGTAACAGTTTTTACACGCGTATTTGCTAACAATTAATGCACATTTGACTCACAGTAGGATAGGCCTACTGCCCATTCTTCTCTGTGAAAGCAGGGGGGCAAGGAGAGGAAAGTGGGCCCAAAAAGTGAAAATAAAAAATAAAAAAGTGAAAGTGGGTCCGCGGTTCGATCCCCAGCTGTGGCTCCCCTCTCAGCCATGACAGCCAGCACTGACTGACACATAGTGACTCTAAAACAGGGGGTTTAAATTAAAGGGTATAAATTATAAATGTATAATCTGTGAAAAATTCACAAATTTCTCACAAACTGAGCAGCCAAAGGGTTTCTCTCCTGTGTGGATTTAGATCTCTTCTATATCTAAAAGCTTTCTTACAGACTGAGCAGCTGAATGGTTTCTTTTCAGCACTACGTCGTGGATCACTGACAGATTCTTGTCTATTTTTCAGTGAGTTTGAGCCTGAGGCAGGTTCTCTGGTCTCCTTCCAATCAGCACTGTGTTCAGAAGAGTCTCCAGTGTCGTCCTCAGTCTTTGGTTGTAAACTGCTCTCTGGATCTGAGTTCGAGGAGGAGGAGGGGCAGCCATGACAGCCAGCACTGACTGACACATAGTGACTCTGAAACAGGGGGTTTTGGTCAATGAGGATGATTGTAATAAACTACAAAGACTACGGTATACTATCTGTAAAGTGCTGTGAGATAACATCTGAATCAATAAAAAACTGATTTGATTAAAGAAAGGTTTGTACTACAGAGCTGTATTATGATGCACGTTATATATATTTATTACATGGTTTAGTTGAATACTCGATTCTGATTGGTCAATTCAGAACACGTGACACGTTGTTAATCCAGAACAGACAGACCGCTGTCAAGGATTTATGACCGTTGTTAAGGACGCTCAAATCTGCAGAAAGAAGTCCGGTCGATTGAACTGTATACAGTTTGGCTCGAACTGACAAGACAAGAGACGCTCAGAAAGAAGTTCGGTCATTTAACTGTTTTTCAAATTTAACAGTTTGAAAAGCAAGCAAACTGTCTGCTTGTCTTTAGTTTTCCGCTGTCGTGTGATAGCAACATGGAGGATTTTAACATTAATTTTAATATATTTGGAGAGCACAGTAATTTGGAGGAATGGTTAGTGGCTGATGAGTCCCCAGTGAAGAAAAGAAAAAGACAAGAGGGACAAGAAAACAGCGGAGGAGTAAGAGAGGCGAAAAGACACCGAGATTTGAATGACAGAGAAATCGACCAAATTGAAGAGGACAGGCATGAATTGAATACAAAACGGAACACATTATGGGCTATGAAACTATTTAAAGACTGGTTGATTGAAAAAAAGAACCAACAGAGTTTGACAGCTATGGAGCAGAAACCCTGAACACGCAGCTGCGGTCCTTTTATTGCAACGGTCCAGACCTCAAACGGCAAAACCTATTCAGTTGCCAGTTACTTGGGCATTAGGGCAGGGATATCAAGAAACTTTCCAAGGTTTGACATTATGAACTGCGCTACGTTTAAAGCAAGCAACGATGTTTCACATCTGTTGTAAAAAAGCTCCGCAAAAACGGGAAAGACGTCAGCCAGCACCACCCGCCTATCTCAGCTGCGGATTTGCGGCTGCTCAGGGCTTCACAGGCGCTGTCTGTGAACACAGCCGGCGGACTGGTCCGGAAAGTGTGGATGGATGTCCAACTGCATCTTGCCAGAAGAGGCAGAGAGGGATATCGACATTTGAATCAAAACTCTTTTATTTTGAAACTTGATGATCACGGATGCGAATATATATCTCTTGCCCACAACGCCGATACCAAAAATCATAAAGATCCAAAAGACACGAATAAAGAGAATGACAGAGGTTTTATTTTCGCCGAGCCTGAAAACCAAAATTGCCCCGTTGCCAGCTTCAAAAAGTATGTTTCCCTGTGCCCATCTGACGCCAAAGCCTTCTACCTTCACCCACTAAAAAGGACCAACAGCTTCTCAACGGTGAATCAGTGTGGTATTCACGTGAGCCCATGGGACATAATTTCCTTGGGCAAATGCTATCCACAATAAGCCAGGCAGCCCAGCTTTCAAAGCGCTACACACAACCATAGCTTGAGAAGCACGGCTGTACAACTGCTCTCTCAGGCTGGTCTTGGATCAAAAGAGATCATGTCTGTGACTGGGCACAGGTGCGAGAGCAGCCTGAAGAGTTACTGGGCTCCAACAATAACCGAAAGGGAGAAATGGAGCAACATCCTGTCCTCCAACCCAGGAAATAGCACCACATCGGGTCAGTGCCTTTCCATGTTGTCTGTCCTTACACACACATTAGCGGTAGCGATACAACTGTGGCAATATTGTTTCCCGTTTTTTTACATGTTGGGAATTGTGCTTTCAGATGTGTCATCTGCGAAACCCCCGCAAGGAGAGAGGATCGAGGACAGAAACCGTCGATCTCAATATCCCTAAAGATTTCCCATTCACCATGTCACATTGTACTATTAATGGAAACGTTCAGGTTAATGTTAATTACAGCTAAGGCTAACATGCTAACATGCACAGAGTTAGTTGCTATCGAAGCAGTTCCTGCCGTTGCAACAGCCTAGTTCAAACATCAACAACGGACTATTTTTCGTAGCGGATGAATGTCATTTTAAATCAGTTACAACTATGTTTTTAATCATTAAAAACATTTTCTAAAACAATAAAGCATTTAAATTAATA
Organism: Trematomus bernacchii; assembly: GCF_902827165.1. Classification (NCBI taxonomy): domain Eukaryota; kingdom Metazoa; phylum Chordata; class Actinopteri; order Perciformes; family Nototheniidae; genus Trematomus; species Trematomus bernacchii. Next base: position 4,177,758 of record NW_022987708.1, read on the forward strand.
TTGGGAGTCATATCGTTACTTTGTTGAGAATGTGGCCATGTAATAAGTGGGATAATGTGCAGCGACTTGGTCATTATGGTAAAAGAACACCTTCATGCCGATCTAGATCCCTCCGCTTCGCGTCGGGCTCCTGATCAGCCTGTCGGTGTTCTTTTACCCATAATGACCGTGCGTCGCTGCACATTATCCCTTACATATATATATATATATATATATGTATATATATGTGTGTGTGTATCATCCCATCATCTCTACTGTGCTTATTTATGCACCATGTTGTGTTTTATTGACCCGTGTTGCAGTGAAATATCAGACGTTGTGTAATGAATTCTAAATAAAGTTTCCACACAAAGTTCAGTTCAGAGTTTTATTTTAAAAATAGATTCAAATAAATAAAGATAAAAGACAATTAAATAAAAAAGTGCTATCATTCCCAGGACAGGAGGTGTTCTTCCCCTTCGCTGTCTTGAACCGCCCCTTCAGCTGCCTCTCCCGGTGTCTGGGAGGGTAGACGGCTCGGGCAGGCGTTGCCAGAGGGCCATGAGTTCGTCCACCCTCTTGTCAGAAAGCCCCTGAAGGCTCCTGGCTTCCAGCAGGGCCTTGGCCAGCTTCAGGACATGCTGGTATCCTGGCTGGCCATCAGGACCCTGCATCTCCCCTGAGGAGAAAAGGAAGGAGGGAGGAGAGAGAAGGTGCTGCTGTGAGCAAAGAGTCTTGAATACATATTATTATTATCATTATCATTATTGATGCCCTGTGACCACCCGCCGACCTTCTTCTTGCATAGACGGCACTCCAGGTACTCAGTGGCCATGAGTATTTTACTGTGTACTTTTTCAGTTTATTCTCTGTCAAACTCCTGTGGCAGAAAATCATTTTATCTCCTCATCAAATATGGCAGAAAAACATTTATTATTGTACTCAGGAGGGAGTTTGACAGAGGATTACTTTAAAAGTACACAGTAAAAGTACTTCATTGTAGGCTACTTGTGGTAGAAGTCCAACGAGTACTGAGTCCAACAGTACCAATGTCATTAAGAACTTATGGCAGAAAATCATTTTATCTCTCATCAAATATGGCAGAAAACATGCAGTTTGACAGAGGATTAAAACTGTAATCAGAGCCTCTCATCTGAGCTCCGTTCACACACACACAGGAGCGGGACATCCTCCTCAACCTGTCCGCCATAAATGCCTCAGAGGACGGATACCTGAACCGTAGCGTCCAGCTAGCTTAGCCGCTAGCTTAGCGATAAATACACACAGCGTTGTATTCTCCTCCCCCCTGTCGGCCCTAAAAGCTTCAGAGTGCGGATACCTGAGCTCCGTAGCGTTCCGCTAATGTGAAACACACACACACAGCGGTTAGCGGGACATTGTCCTCCCCCTGTCGGCCCTATAAAGCTTCAGAGGGCGGATAGCTGGGCTCCGTAGCGTCCCGCTAGCTTAGCCGCTAGCTAAAGGTAAACACCCACAGCAGTTCATCAGCGGTTCACAAAGTACCGTACAAACACCACGGTTAACTCAGTATGATAATCTCGGACATAGAAGTGCGTTTGTAACAGTGTTTAAAGCGTATTTGCTATATATTAATGCACATTTGTACTCACAGTGTCGCCTTGGTTGAAGTCAGTCAGTGTGAAAAAACAATGGGACGGACGGAGAGGAGGAGAGATTGCTTGAGAATTATGGAAACAAATCCGCCTCACCCGATTGGACGCCCAAAAGCCCCAAAAGTTTGATTTCTCTTAGGAACATATCCGGCCCTCCCTATTGGGCGAGATATGGAACCAAGCCTGGACAGCCATTGGCAGAAATTGGAAACATTGGAACAGAGAAGAACAGAGGATACTGCCCCCATTCTTCTCTATGAAAGCCAGGGGGGCAAGGGAGGAAAGGGGGCCTAAAAATTGAAAAAAATAAAATAAAAAGTGAAAAGTGGGTCTGCGGTTCGATCCCCAGCTGTGGCAGAGATGAGGAAGGCTCCCCTCTCAGCCATTGACAGCCAGCACTGACTGACACATAGTGACTCTAAAACAGGGTTTTTTTTGGTAAATGATATATTGTAATAAACTACAAAGAGTACGGTATAGTATATGTAAAGTGCTGTGAGATAACATCTGAATAAATAAAACTGATTTGATTAAAGAAAGATTTGTACTCAGTGGCGAGCCGTCAGGGCCCCTCTAGGCCCTCTATGAGGGCCCTAAGATATTCCAAAAAATAATATTTAAAAACATTAAAAAAATATATATATATTTAAATATATATTTTTTAATATTATTTTTGTTATATTTTCATTAGTTTTACCGAAAAAAAACTTGATTTAATTGTATTTAAAATAACATTTCCAAAGAAATAAATCCTTCGAATCTGCCTGTTCATTCTCTGTTTGAATGTAGGGGTTACATGAAAGAAGTTCGTCTGGCCCTCTCTGCGATTCACAGAGGGCCCGCTATGGAGCTAATTTCCTGCCATAACTCCACAAACAAACTAAACAGGTTTTACAAATGCCTTATGATTCACTAACAAACACAATGTGGTTTGCAAATACAAAACACCATCTACAAACTAATGAATTTAGTTTTGCAAAGAAAAAACATATCTATCAAACAAACACATAACATTTTTCTAATAAATCATGTTTCAGAGACAAATTCAGCTTAGGTTTTACAAGTACACAACTTTTTTTTACAAGTGCACAAATTTGTTTTACAACTACAACACACTTTGGTTTTACAACTACAAAACTTTTTTTACAAGTGCACAAATTTGTTTTACAACTACAACACTTTGTTTTACAACTACAAACTTTTTTTTACAAGTACAAAACTTTTTCTTCTCACGGCGGAATATTACTGCCAAAAGTCACGTGACCTGAGTCACGTGACTTTTGGCAGTAATTATTCCGACGTGGTTGTGCTCATACACACTCACACATGCTCACTCAACATGCTCCACGGCAGCAGGGGGCACTATGAGTCCATTGGGAAGGCGGGAGGTTGAGCAGAGCATGGAACAGCTCTTGCCAGCCTGATCATGACAGCGGTGTGTTTCTAGCGATCCAGCATCTGAATTTAGCGATCACAACGAAAACAGCCAAGACACATATTGAGCCAGAAAATGAATGTTCTTAGGGCTGTAAATATAATAAGCCTTTGTCTAAAATAGACAACTTGTAACTAAGGAGATTTAAACTATACAGCGATTCTGCACTCGGTCCATCAGCTGCTCTTCATTTTCTTTCCTGCTATATTCAATGAGTGATACAAATATTTTTTACCATACGTTCCTGAATAAAACTGATACTGTTGGACTCGGTACTAGTTGACTGCTACCAGAAATAAAAGGAAGTACTTTACTGTGTACTTTGTGAGTAATCCTCTGTCAGAGTCCCCTCCATAGTACATAATGCATGTTTTTTGCTATCTTTGATGAATGATAAAAGGGTCATTCCAGAATTGGAGGACAATTTAGACACCAACATTTTTGAAACAATGAACCTTTCATTTGATTATTTTTGTTATGTATTTAGGAAAAACAGATAATAAACCATAAAAAAAAAGTGATTTGCCCAGCTAAGGCATCAAATGTATATTTTCCAATGAAGAATTAACCCTGTTACTCTAATTATAGTAACAGGGTTTGAAGTGAAGAAGATATGATTCTACACTGTATTGAAGTAAACATGTATTGTTTGAACTGTTTTATGTAATCACAACGGTTTGGGTAATTATATATTAGAATAGGAATGTTATTCTCAACTTTTAAATTCACTGGCTCAGAGATTCTGTGTTTCAATACACCAACATCCTTCTTATCATCCCTAAAAGCCAGATGCGGCTGTTAAGTCGTTAAAGACACATCGTTAAATAGGTGAGGAAGAGTTTAAATGTCTGAAGGAGGATAGTTTAGGTGAAATATCCCCTGGGGAAAGGAATGTAGAGTAAGATAAGGTAAAGATAAACATTGACTTTTGACCTTATGGAACTTTATGGTCCGAACTCTGATTGAACCAGACCAGAAGCGAATCCAGCCAGTCAGGGCACTTGGGGGAGGTGGTCAGTTTAAACAGCTCCTCCCCAGGGGCCTCTCTAATTCGCTTGGGAGAAAAGTGGGAAGGAAGAATCGACAAATCTCCGCCCCAAAGACAGATAGAAATACTGATGTTTGTGTGTGTAAAAATGCTTTTTTGGTTTGGTGAGTGGCAGGTCCTGATAACTGTGTCCGTATCGCATCACAAACCTGAAGTCCAATTTCTTTTTGGTTTGATGAGTTGGCGGGTCCCCGACGCATTTATCCGCATCGCATCACAAATCTGAAAGTCCGGAGTACTCGAGTACTCTGTATAACTTGTATATGTGTTTGGTTTCCTACTAGAAGTAAACTCAGATAATTTGTTATAACTTTGATTCCGGTGTTTTCAATTCCTTTCTTAATTTAATAGAGATCCAGCCTCATCCAACGAACGGCGCGTAGCAGAAGTGTTCTACTCCAACAGGTTGCAAGTAACAGGGTTGAAAATCAATGCTAATTTTAGCTTTTACCTCAGGAATTAATGCTAGCTGCACAATGTAATGCTATTGTCAAGGAATGGACACACTTTATATTATATTATATTTATATATATTTAACAAAAGAAAGATACATTTGAAATTAATTTGTTTTTGTTTCATAATTTGAGTAACAGGGTTGCGTTTTGTATGAGTGCCACACTCCTTCCAGAGTGACAAGATTGGAAATATATTACAAATAAAAGAGAGGACTTAGTTTTGGTCTACCCATGGTAGTAGCACATGGCTTTGCTGATGTCCTTTCCACTGTGTCATGCGACAAACAGTTTTTTTTCACTCCTCTGCCAAGCTACTAAAAAGGTTTCGGTAACAGGGTTGCGCGCCATGTTGAGGGACACACCCTTCTGTGCAAAATTACTGTTATTTAAAATGTGTTTATGATTTAACAAATTGATTTTACCATTACAAGACACATATATCAATAGAATAATACCCAAAAAAGTAAATAAAAAACCCCTATTTTAAATGTTATAGTTGACATGCAAGTTGGTCACCAAGAAGCTGGGACAGAGGAAAAAGGGCAATTTTAGGGGGTGTTCGAGAGCTATTTGATATTTTAAATAATATTTTGAAACCACTTTTTCTACAACTTTATATGCATCTTGTCTCAAGACAAGTATATTTAACAACAAGTGCATGTCTTAGCTTTTTGGGCATGGATTATTAGATTTTTTATATGGGGGACATGAAATGTCCTCCAATTCTGGAATGACCCAAAAATAAAATGTTACCATTAGTTCTTAATGAAATTGATACGGTTTGACTTTGTATTAGTAAGCCTACTACTAACAATACATTGAAGTACTTTTACTGTGTATTTTTTTGAGAATACTCTGTCAAAGTCCCCTCTTGAGAACAAAATCAAGCCACTTCTTCTAAGTTTGATGAGGGAAAAAATATTTTTTGGGTGATTTAATGGGTGATGTAACATTAATGACAGACATAATATGAGGTCCTTGGCACTCTAGAGGGGTCATTTTGTGATCATGGGGCATCACCCTTACAGCATCAGGACAATATCATATGGAGTCAGATACTGGAAGTGGGCTGGAGGCGTTAACTGGGACTGATGGAAGGATGAGGCTGATGAGACTGAAGAATCTGCGAGGAACGAACTAGCGGCAGAGGAATAATTATATATTAAAAGACAGCAGCATCATAAGAGGGCAACCATGTGACAGAGTGTGTTACTTTACTGAAGGATATTTGTGACAGCTATCCATTCCAGGCCAGACTCTAAAGACTTTCCAAGGTGTGAAAATGCTGCTGCCGGAGTACTGACTGGAAGTATTGCTGATATCATGTCTACCATCCTCTTAAAATACTCTGTCCAACAATATCAGTCTCAGGAAGAAATGTTTTTTAACGCTTATTAAAAGAAAAACATGCATTCTTGTACTCAGGAGGGGACATGACAGAGGATTACTGGAAAAGTACACAATAAGTACTTCATAGTACTTGTGGGGGTAGTATCAGTAGTACTGAGTCCAACAGGATCAATCTCACGAAGAACTAATGGCAACAAACAAGAATTCCCTCATCAAACTTAGCAGAAGTGGCTTGATTTTGTTCACAGGAGGGGACTTTGACAGAGTATTCTCAAAAAATACACAGTAAAAGTACTTCAATGTATTGTTAGTAGTAGGCTTACTAATATAAAGTCAAACCGTATCAATTTCATTAAGAACTAATGGTAACATTTTATTTTTATCATTCATCAAAGATAGAAAAAACATGCATTATGTACTATGGAGGGGACTCTGACAGAGGATTACTCACAAAGTACACAGTAAAGTACTTCATTTATTTCTGGTTGCAGTCAACTAGTACCAAGTCCAACAGTGTCAGTTTTATTAAGAACTTGTGGTAAAAAATATTTGTATCACTCATTGAATATAGCAGGAATAAAATGAAAAGCAGCTGATTGACCGAGTGCAGAATCGCTGTATCCAGGGGCGGACTGGGACAACAAATCAGCCCGGGACTCTCGACCGGCCCACTTCGGTACCGCCGCCCACCTCGGTACCGCAAGTAAGCGGCCCACCTCGGTGGTGCCGCAAGTAAATACCGCGAGGAAATTGTCGACGGGGGGAAAGGGGGGGTGAGCAGTGACTTATCCGACCGGCCCACTTCAGTACCGGCCCATCGGGATTCGTCCCGAACGTCCCCTGGCTGTATATATAGTTTAAATCTCTTTAGTTACAATGTTGTCCATTTTAGACAAAGGCTTATTATATTTACAGCCCCTAATAACATTTATTTTCTGGGCTCAATATGTGTCTTGGCTGTTTTCGTTGTGATCGCTAAATTCACCTTGTTTATAATATTATCACTATAACACCTGTCATCAGACTGGCAAGAGCTGTTCCATGCTCTGCTCAACCTCCCGTCTTCCCAATGGACTCAGTAGCGCCCCCTGCTGCCGGTGTAGCATGTGTGAGTGAGCATGTGTGACTGTGTATGAGCCAGCCACGGCGGAATATTACTGCCAAAAGTCACGTGACTCACTCACGTGACTTTTGGCAGTAATATTCCGCCGTGAGAAGAAAAAGTTTTGTACTTGTAAAAAAAAGTTTTGTAGTTGTAAAACAAAGTGTTGTAGTTGTAAAACAAATTTGTGCACTTGTAAAAAAAAGTTTTGTAGTTGTAAAACAAAGTGTTGTAGTTGTAAAACAAATTTGTGCACTTGTAAAAAAAAGTTGTGTACTTGTAAAACCTAAGCTGAATTTGTCTTTGAAACATGATTTATTAGAAAAATGTTATGTGTTTGTTTGATAGATACGTTTTTTCTTTGCAAAACTAAATTCATTAGTTTGTAGATGGTGTTTTGTATTTGCAAACCACATTGTGTTTGTTAGTGAATCATAAGGCATTTGTAAAACCTGTTTAGTTTGTTTGTGGAGTTATGGCAGGAAATTAGCTCCATAGCCCGCTATAGTAACTGAACGAGAGAGTAATGTCAAATGACAGTACAATTGACCAATCATATCTTCCCTCTAAATGGGTGGGTTTTATTATCGCGGACATTATGACAAGTTCCGCCCGCTGTGAAACTTTTCTTGTTTCCATAGCAACAACAACTTCCTGTCAACAGCGTGAACTCGCCTTCAAAATAAAAGCATGCCAAATTACACTTAAGACATACAACGGCAACGAAAGTAACAAACACAATGCAATATCATTTTCAATGTCAAAGAACACAAATTGGGTTCACAGGTGTTGTTTTGTGTGGTAGAGGGTCGCTGTCATTGATGCGTTTTGCACCCTGGGCCGATGTTTTGATATTCCGCTGAAGTATACGCTGTGACGTAATAACTCTTTTTTTTTCTTTTTTCGAGGGAAGGGGTGGGGGTCAGAGGGCCTAGGTATAAAGCTCACGGCTCGCCACTGTTTGTACTACAGAGCTGTATTATGATGCATGTTATATTTTATATATATATGTCTGTATCATTTCATCATCTCTACTGTGCTTATTTATGCACCATGTTGTGTTTTATTGACCCGTGTTGCAGTGAAATATCAGACGTTGTGTAATGAATTATAAATAAAGTTTCCACACAAAGTTCAGTCCAGAGTTTTTATTTTAACAACAAAAATAATAACCATAATAATACAATATTTTGAAAAGAAATGTGCATAACGAGTACTTTTACTTATTGTACATTTAGCTGATAATACTTCTGTAGTTTGTTATTCTGAAATGGGTCATATTGCAGAGTACTTTCTACATTATGTACTTTAATTTATCCTGACACATTTTTACTTTTACTTAAAGGTAGGGTAGGTAAGTTTGGGAAACCGGCTCGAGATACACTTTTTGTTATATTCCATGGAATGCTCTTAACATCCCGATAGCAATGAATATCTTAAGTGCTTTGACAAAAAATCCATTAAAAAATGTCATCTGTGGAAGCCGTAGTACTGTAAAAAGTACGACCAATCATTTTAGCCGGCCCGGCTAAAATAACTGGATGGCCTACCTGCCTGTCAGCCTTCCATCTGTGCACAAACTTATCTCGTGCCCTCATTGGTCATGTGCGCATTCGCGTGTGTTGGAGGAGGGGCTCTGTAAGGAAGTGGCAGATTTTCTCCGGTGTGTATTTTCAAATTCTAGCGATCTCGAGCCGGTTTCTCAAACTTACCTACCCTACCTTTAAGTAATATTTTAAAAACAGGGCGGTAACCCATTAAATAATATACATACAAGCACATGACATACAACACATTGGGCAAATAGTAAAAAACAATATCATAACTCCGTTCACAGTGTTGATGGAACATTTTAATCTGAATAAATCCCTCTTCCTCTCCTATATGCAATTACAATCAAATATTAAAAACTTAACATCAAAAGGTATAAAGATAGGTTGTCATGAACACCTTGATATGAACCTAAAAAGACTTGCAAACAAGAAAGGAATGATTTCAGGTATATATAAACTTCTCCTCACCTCAACCGCCAATACTAATCTGCAGTCACAGAAAAGATGGGAGCAGGATTTAGGCATCACCCTTACACCAGTTGAGTGGGACAGAATCTGGTCGAACTCAACATCAATCTCCAAGTGTGTCCGGTTTAGAGTAATACAGTTAAAAATCCTTCACAGAGCATACATCACACCCTGTAGACTCAAAAAGATGGATCAAACACTCGCGGGCCTATGCTGGCATGGTTGTGCGGAAGTGGGTACCCTTTTACATTGTCTTTGGTCCTGTCCGGCTGTAAAATCTCTATGGGACGTAGTTGGAGATACTCTCGCTGAGATTCTGAACATAGAGATACTCTTAACTCCAGCTATGCTTGCTGGGATCCCCGCTCAATGGCATAACATCAACATTTGCAAGTAAACTTATGACGCGTTTCCACTACAGCGCGGAGCACGGTTTAAGAGGGCTGTGACGTCAGCGGCCCGTTTTTAGTTGCGTTTCCACTTGGCCTAGTACCGGCCGGCGGGTCCTAATTCACAGTTTTTCTGGCCTCATAAAATCGTGGTTCTAGGGCCAGAGACAACGAGGCTGAGTCGGGCTGAGTATGCTAAACTAGAGAGAGAATCGCTGGCAAGGGGGCTACAACTACAACAAGATGGACATATTTGACCGTGATTTAATTGTAATACACGTTTCAAAATGATGCCGAAGTAACAACATACTGATACCGGTTAGTAAAAACCATGAATTAATGCTTTGTCAAGTCTGCAGACAGACGGCAGGCGAAAAACCTTTTAAAATGCGTGTTGTCTAAATGGAGATTGGCTAAGCTAACGCAGTATATGCTCCGACCGTCCACACTCACAACAACGGCCTATACAGACATAAATAAAGCAGCGACTGTATTCATGACACAGGCAGTCTGTGGTTTGTACTTGTTTAACTTTTGTCTAGTTTCTGAACATATATGAGGAGCTGTGAGCTCTGAGTGCTAACAGCTAACGGCTGTGTTGTTTTTCTGGGGTTCTCATTGAAGATGACGTCACGGCTCCGCCTACACTGCGTTACTATAGATACTACCCCAGTTCCTAAACTGTAATGGAAATGCGCCATAAAGTGAGCCAGTCCTAACGAGGCCTAGCCATACCGAGCGAGGCCGAGCGAGGCCGTGTAGTGGAAATGCGCCATTATAGCCCTAGCATGCCTTTCAACTAAACGCCTCGTTCTTATGAACTGGAAAGTCAGAAAGCCCAACTGCTTCAATTTCAATAGATGGCTGGAGGACTTCCTAAACATCTGAAGTATGGAAGAAGCTGCTTTCTCCCTGTTATATTTGGTTAAGCCAGACAACAGGCTTTGGGATAAGATAAGGGCTTTCCTGGACTCAAACCATCTCGGCTGCCAACAATAAATATAATAATTAATTAATAATATTAATAAATAAATATAAATAAAGAGAAATAAGCTATGAATAAACAGTAACGGTAATAATAATGAAAGAAGCGAAATTAAATGGGAAATGGATGAATAGGTGAATTAATCATAAAAGGAAGAGGTGTGTGTATATGTACATATGTGTGCATATATATATATATATATATATGTATTTATTTATTTGACTATTTATCTATTTATTTACCTATTAAACAATGAAGTATACCTATATTATGAAGCAAATCATGTATAAATACAACGCCATATGCATACATCAAATGTAACTGACACTGTAATCCCCCTACCCCCCACCCTTCATGTTATGTCCTGTCCAACTTGTAATGTGTGTGAGCCATGTCCTTGTCCGTGTGCTTTTGTCTTTTGAAAATGTTTAATAAAATATAAATGTTGACAAATATGACATGTTTGTATTATAATTATTATTGCATTATTGTCAATGTTGTACTTGGTAAATTAAATGTCTTGATAATCAGAGCAGTGATTTGGGGTTTGGTTGTGTTGGGGATTTGTTTGAAAAATTATTTAAGCTGTTTTCAGGCATGGAAGATTAATATGTTTTTCTCTCAAGTTTTCTATTGTCAGATTGGACACATCCCAAATCGCTTGATGGTTTCAGACCTGCACTGCACACTGTAATAGTACTGGTAGAATATTTAAGCTTGGGTAAATTCATTTTTGAAAAAAACAATTGAAAGGGCAAAGTATTATATTTATTACAGGTTTCCAATTTACCCATTGAAAAAGGGTGAAAAACAAGTACATGCTCCTTTAACTGTACGCTGCAGAGATCACCTCACATAACAGAGAAGATTAACATTATGTCCATATTAGTTTTTTCAATGCTAAAACACATTTTTTAAAAGCAGGGCTTATTTTCTCAAAACACTAAACACAATTCACAAAACCATACACACAAAGTGCAAAACACCCAAAACTACATAAACACTTACCAAAACCAAACTTTTGCACCAAATGGCACACACTTCATTCATAGTACAAGACATTTTGTAAAACCAACTACACACCATCGTGCTCAAGCACACTGATCTTTTATGGCGTTTGATATAGAGAATTCAGCAAGTAAAGATTGTTCAAGTCGACAAAAAATATGTGCAGAAACTTTTCAAAAGGTGGAAAGTAGAATTGCAAATTGGGTGCAGAGCTGAAATGTGTTAAGAGTTTTGGAGATTTGAGCTGAGGTTTTGCTCTTTGAGTGTCAGTTTAAATAATGATGCTTTTTGTGTCATTTTAGTGTGCACAACTTTTTTTGATTGTTACACTTACATGTTCTTTATATAGATTTGATGTAAAAGAAACATGTTGAATCAAATAAATAAACACACTGTCATTCAGATCGATTAGTAGCCTACTTCTGTTTCTTTTGAGAGGGGGCATACTGATGACATTTGTCACAATACCAGCTTCCTTTGGGGGCAACTGTTATACCAACACGTTCAAAATGAAACCAGGTAGTTTCACAATTTGTGTTATCACATTCTATCATGGGAAGCTTTTCCTCTCCACGACAAAGGCACCATTTGGGTATCAGTGGTTGGGTATCGGTTGGCTGAGTCAGACTGGAGCGGGGTCTGGTATCAGGCACAGAGGCCTTTTTGGTGCAGTAATGGAGACTGGTGTAGTTGCACTGGAAATTCTGGTGAAGAATTGCCCACTCAACTCGAGGAGAATGACCTTCTGAAAAAATTCATGAGCTTTGGGGTATACCTTCTCCCAAAAGTCAATATCTGGGGTTATGCGTTCAAGATGAATCTTTCCATTCACCCACAGAACAAAGTCAGCATATTCAACATCACATAGAAATAACTGGGTCTGCACTTGACAAAAATAGGCATGGGTCTTCTTCAGCCTGTCCTGTCCATCACGTGATTCCAGGCATGTATGGTCTAACGGTGCAGCAACACAGTAGGGGCATTTAATTTCCAAAACACCTACACCACAGCACTTGCAGGACACAACACCATCTGGAGTAGCACCTAAATATGGAAATGTTGGCGATAACACGAGCCCAGAGTCCTGGCAAATGAAACCGCCATGTCGGTTCATAATTGCAATGTAATCTTCACGTGCTGATTTCTCGTGATTATATCCCCATTCAGTAGCTGCAGTTTTAAATGTTGTGGCTTCCGGGTAACAAATAGCTTTAATCAAGCTAAGCGATGGTTTAGTTGCACTTGTTGAACATGCTGCCTTCATACGAGATGCTGTAATCCGCCCAGCTCTGTATCGATACCAGAGTTTGGATTTGGCCTGTGTTTTAGTGGCCTTCTCAATGACATCCGCCTCCGGCTTGGTGATAGCTGCATTGATCCCTTGGCAATGTTCTGTAAGGGCTTTATGGTCCATTTCTAGGCAGTGAACGGCACTCGCTGGGAGAGTACTTCGGCCAGGGGCCGGGGGGGTGGTGCCACAGCTGGAACTCCGGGGACAGGACGGGCCTCCCTTCTTTGTCAGCCACAAACAGAGCCCTGCTGACCCACTCGTGCTGCTCTGCAGGGAGGGCTGCTCATCCAGGCTGCCGGCAGGAGCAGCTGCAACACACACACAGGTCACTGAGCTGCAGCTTTAAACTACACACTGATACTAGATGTTTATAACAACATTATTACAGGGGGGTAGCCCTGAGGGGTAGGAGCGACTTGTCGTAGTGGAAGTGGTGGAGTTGGCAGAGCTCTCTGCTGGTGGGCAGGACGAGGAGGAGGAGGAGGAGGAGGAGGAGGAGATGCTGTGCACAGCAGAAAAACACACTTGACATACCAAATAGATTTGATTATACAAAGCTTAATAATGACTCGAAGCACAGACTTACCTAAATCAGCCTCCACCTGAGCCGCTGCCCCCACCATCAGATGGTCGTCTTCGTCCTCTGAGGAAGCTGCAGACACAATTTAAAAAATGTTCACTCATCACACATCACCTGACTGACAGTAACACTCCACTGACATGATACACACACAGGACCACTGCCTTCTCTTCTCGCTGAGAGCGGTTGGGGGAGATGTAGTGGAGGGGGAGACAGCTGAGGAGGTGGCGACTGCTGATGCAGCTGAGGAGGCGACAGACTGCTTCTCCTGGTCCCTTCTCTCTATGTATTCTTTAAGCTGCGCCAGTTGGGACCCGGGGCTCCAGACGGACTGCCTCCTGATCCAGTTCCTGTAACTGACATTGAGATTGAGAGGCAACAGTTAGATTAATATCACATCAAGTGTTTCTACAGTTAGTCACACATGGCCTTACGTGAATATGAAATAAGAATAAACATGTAGTAACAGTCTGAATAGAAATAAGAAAAATAATATGAGTAAAAGCTGGTTCTGATTTAAAAGATAATGCTAGCCAACACTTTTCCATCAGCTCAACATTAACCTCAGAGGTCTGACTTTAAAAAATGAATGATACTTATTATATTATAATAATAATATTCGCCCTATGGTAGCCTTCATATACATGTTAACTTTAGTACACTACCACATAGTAAATACGAATTACATTTAAAGTTATTACAGTACTTCATTAAATAGCCAAGTGTCTATGACCGTTAACCCTCCGTCCACATCTGTGAACGGATGTGAGCATTAACTTCATGAACATTTACGTTAGTGCAAAGTAAAACAGCATAACGTGTTTGCATCTAGTAAAGTACGGGAGAAATGCATGTTGACGTAGCCTATCAATCAATCAATCAATCAATCAATAAATATCCCCGTGTCCTTGTTAAAGAAATCAGATCTGGCCCCGGTAATGGTACAAATCTCAACCTGTCGTACAATGGACAGCTTCCCCCCCCCCCCCCCATCTATGTATATACTCGCATTTTAGACTCTGTTACTAACTGTATATCTGTAGACTTGGTATGTCAAATGTCCGGTTAGGATGTATTAGAACGAAATCTAAAATGAAAATTGTAAATAAGCCATCTGTATGTAAAAAACCAACTGTATGTAAATTGTAAATAAGCCATCTGTATGTCAAATATGTCTTATATGTCTTAAATGATATGATGAATTGGAAATGGGGGACCCTGATGTAAACAAGACGAAAGTCTTTCTCTGGTCTGCATCCCCTTAACAATTGTATGTTTTGAGCTGTACTGTACTGTACCCAATATACAAGCTGTTAATAAACTTTTCAATCAATCAATCAATCAAGCCTGCAAGACTGTACATGGCGGAGTGGCAACTTTTAATCACGAATGGTCAGTGGCGACTGGTCATTAGGGGCAGGTGGGGCACAGCCCCACCTAGTGTCAGCAGAAAGTATTACAAATAATGATTACAAAAATGCAAAAAAAAAAAATAAAAAATATATAAAATATATTTTAAGATCATGTTTAATCATCTGATTCGTCTGCACATTTCTGTTTTAGTCTGTGTTCTTCTAATTAGTGTGTCTACAGTCACAGTGTGTGCCTATTGAGCTGTTTAGAGCCATGTGGGACAAAACCTGATTATGCCCCTTCCTCTCGCTGTGAAGTCAACGGTGACAGTAAAAACTTCACTGCGCATGCTCAGAGTATTTTGTAATGTAATGTGTGTGTCAAAAAAATAATGACCAGAGGGGCACGGAGCTACCATCCCCACCATACGTCATCTCAAATCATTCAGAGCTGATTGGCTGTAAGTACGTGTGCCGCGAAAAGTGTGCTGTGTGAAGAGGAGACGAGAGAGCTGCAGTGACGCGTCCTAAAACCAGGAAGTAAGCACAAAAAAGCAATGAATTTCTCCAGAGGATTTTAGAAAATAGCTCGAAATAAGATCTGTGGGAAACGTACCTGTTAGATAAATGCACGTTTTGATTAGCCGGATAACATCCACATGTCTACCCTACTTTTATAATTTTTTTATCATAAATCTATGGATTAGATTTATGATAGACTTTTGAAACTACAAGAAGATAAGGAGGACTTTTACAAAAAAGTAATAGAAATGTTTGTCCAGAAGGATAGGAAAATGGACTTCATCTTCAAGTCAAGGTAAGACCGCCATTTTATTGAAAATGGGATCTTACTAAGAGAGAACAATTCAATATTTAAATGATAAAATTACATTTTTTGGGTATCCTTTTGTTGAACTGTCTGTTTAAAATTAATCGAAGCATCAGACAAAAAAAGCTTTTGAAAATAATATTATATTTTGGTTTAGGTCAAAATATAATTTGTAAACCTGAAGAGTCAGTGCCAGTGCCTCACCAGCCATGAACCTCACTGCACGTCACTGCAGAAGCTTATATATAGACATCTAAGTTTTTGTGCCCCACCACTTTTGTACATATAAAAACGCCACTGCGAATGGTGCATATAAATGTTAACGTCATAAACGTTAGCGCACAGTAATAAGCATTACATGACAAGTATTTACGGATTCAAACGGCCGGAAAACTCCCGTGTGTTTCTGGCTTAGCGGCAACTTTTTACCAATGCAAATATGCGCGAACGTTAAAAGACAACACATTGGCATTCATCTACTTTTATACTACATTATAAGGGACTGTCTTGTTAAGAGTAATAGCAGAGTTTTCTTACCTTTTCAAAAGCCGGTCTGAGTACTAGAACTAAGTCGGACAACCAATGGGTGGACCACAAGATGAAAACCAAAATGCCATAGAAATGAACGGGAGGGGCGGGACTCTAAGTAAGACTAAGTGAGAGTGATCAGGCCTGCCGCATTCATCATACAGTGATCCCCAGTGGATCTTCTGGGTTGAGAAGGTCTCAGTTGGGGGGCCGGAGCCTGTCATCCAATCAGATCAGAGCCCCTTAGATCGATTAAAGCCAGTGTACCAACCACCCAGATCCCCCCACCCCAAATACTCTTTGACACCCCCTGCATGCTTGATATGAAGGTAAAGAGATGTTATGAACTTGTCAAAGCAAGGAATAAGCAGTCAGAGATATTCAAGTTTAAAAATACCTGTTCATTTATTTATTTACAAGTTTTACAAATTAAAATTAGGACATCTCAGTCATTGAGCACCTCTCCCTCCAAGGACATTATGACTAATTACTCGTTTATGTATTATGTGTATTTTCAATGCAGTGTTTTTATATGTATTGTTCAAACTATTTAAATAAAGTTTTCTAAAAAAGCAAAAGGACATCTCCTTCCTTTTTGAAACCTGCTGAACTTCAATTGAAGTGCAACAACAGCAGAGGAAGACAGCACGAGTGTTGGAAACTACAGGAAGTAAATCCAAACAGATATTTAAGTTTGAACTCTTTATTTGAAAAATATATTTACATTATATACAGCATCTTATCGCATCTCTTGGTAGAGGGCGCTTGCCAGGGCCAGGCAGGGGCTCCTCTGCTCGGGCTCCTCTCCTTCGGCTCGGCAATTTCCTTCTCTGGAAGAAGGGCCTCCTCTGCCGCCCGGGGGGGCCTGCAGCACATGGATCCCAGCGGTGAGGATGATGTTCTCCTGGGCCGATGTCCACCTCTTGTGCCTGCAGAGTGAACACAGAGGATTAATAAGAGATGTTGTCGGGGCCTCAGAAGATTGTCCTGTGCGAATGAACAGACTCACCACTGAGAGAGGGTCTGCTGGTTCACCCCAAACAGCTGGAGGGTCGTACCTGGCTACGAGCGCTGGACTTCTGGAGACCACACATCTGATCCGGTCGTACTCCAGAATCACCAGAGCCCAGCGGCTCAGGTGGTGCCCCCACTTCATTCTGCTGCTGGGGTTCAGCTGGCAGAGGAGGATGAAGATGGCCTCCACCAACCGGCTGGTGTCGGGCCACGTGGCGGCGGCCTGTTCCCACCATGCAGCTGGAACCAGAGGAGAGAGGTGAGTGGATATAAAACCTGTAAGAGAGCATACACTGCAGGGGGCGCTTCACCTACCGTTTCATGCTCTCCAACTCGGGGACGGCCTCTTTGTTGGCTGTGGAGGTCTTTGACTTCTTGAACCCCCCCCTTGTCAGCTGGGCCCTGTAGCGTGACGGATATCACTACACGGCTCTTATCCACATCCAGGAGGTTCTCCCAAGACCCACGAGCACCTCCAACTCCTCCTGGGTGATGGCTTCCCTTTCCGCAGAGCTCCACCAGACCCTGGGCCAGCTGATCAACCTGCTGGTTGCCGGGGGCTCCAACAGTACCAACAGTGGCCTGATGTGAAGGCCCAGGAAGAGGTGGAGGATGCTGCAGCAGCTGACGAGCGGACCGCGGAGCAGGAGGAGGAGGAGTTGCTGTGCACAGCAGTAAAACACCACTTGACATACCAAATAGATGTTATTATATAAATCTTAATAACTACACGAAAGCAAAGACTTACCTAAAGCAGCCTCCCCCAACAGATGGTCCAATCAGAGTACTAGAACTAAGTGGGACAACCAATGGGTGGACAACAAGAGGAAACCAGAATGCCATAGAAATGAACGGGAGGGGCGGGACTCTAAGTGAGATTTAAAGTGGACCTATCATGCTATATTTAAATGATATATTGTAGGGCCACACCTATATAAGGTATATTTATACGTTTCTTTTTTCAAAATACCAAACAGATCATGCATTTTAGCCATGCTTCATTTCGCTCTATTTGCTGTTCTCCAGGCCTGTTTTTGCAAGGGGCTGATTCTGTGACTTAGCTTGAGCTGCAGCTGACCACGCCCCCCTGCAGAAGAGGGGGGCGACGGCCCCAGCACGAGCGTCATGTTCCCATGATTGTTTTGAAAACTAGACGAGAAGAAACATGTCCTCCCTGAGAAATGCATGCGTTCAAGCGTATTTTGATGAGTATGATCCAGAATCGGTCATTGAAGGAGACGAGGTTTCGGTGGAAGTGCAAATATCTCGGTTGCAGCAGGACCTTTCTGAATGGTTAGTTGACACACTTTTGTCCCTATTTATTTTACGTTAACTCTGTTTGTTGTTACGATGCTTGCTACTTATTCCGTTCATATTTTGGCTAATTAGCAAGAATGAAATGTGTAGTTTGTAACGCAAAAACAGCGGTAGACTACATATATCATACAATAAACATTTATTCATTTATTGACTTCTTTATACAGGTGTACATGTGGAAATTGCGCCACAATGCCTTCGGAACCTGAGAATGTGTGCTGCATTGAGATACCACAGGTAACATTTGTGATAGCTTCACTAAGTTCTCTGTTTAGAGAATACATTTTTCACATGTCATTCAATATATGTTTATCTCACTAGGTGTCAAGACGGATGCAGGAACTTGAGGACTCGGTGCGTTGTATGGTGGACCATCCTGGATTAGAGCCTGTATGCCTAAATGTGTTCTCCCTGCAGAATGCATTGAATATATACAGAGCTGAATATGGGAGACTACAGATGAGGCAAATACAGCAGTGAGTGGTTTGTTTCTTTTGACTGAATTTGTAAAACGTATGCTAATATTGTTCATGAAAATAAATACTGGTGTATATGGTTTTATGCAATCTTTCATTTCATTCTGTCATTGTACATGGCGTTACTATTATGATATACTACACAGCAATGGCATAACATACCCATTTGTTGATGACAAAAAAAGTCCACACACAACCTTATGCTTTTGAAATCAGCATATACTTTACCCATCCAACATGAATAATCATGACACATTTGATATAAACTGTCGGAACTTTATTGTTAAAAGCAAAGGTTCTTTGAACCCATAAAAATAAAGTAAATGTACTTGTATTTTACATAAATGACATAGGCTTTTCACTAAATATTATTTGAAATGATTTCAGGCGTCACATGTATCTAGCCTACAGAACTTTTGTGAGCTGGTGTTGGGGCTTCCTTGGACGCAGGATCAGAGTGGTGATTCCGGCCTGCGTTGTCCTCAGGATTCGCAGGGAGTTTCCTGATCCGCAAAATGTCTATGTTGGGTTCAGACAGTCAAATTGAACCGTGTAGCATAACCTGCGATGACCTCCTCCCTGTCAGGTCGCTCATATTGGGAACACAGGTCCTCTGGGATGGGTATCTTCAAAAGCTCCTGTATGAATGGTGCAGGGTCCACAAAGACTTGGTCGAAGATGAGGTCCATCAAGTTGGCAACGTAGCCTGTGCAATATTAAAAAAAGCAAAACAAATATTTGGTTTAGATTTGTGTATGCATGTGAAAAAACTGAGTGTACTCTTTTACTTCTGCCATTGTTGTTGTAACGCTACAGTTTTTTTGAAAGAGATTTGAAATGTGAAATATCCAATGTAAGGTGTACATTTTGTTGTGTAAATAGTTGTATAATAAATATTTTAAACACTTACGGAATGTGGGGTCAGTCTTTATGGGTTTTGCTCTGCATTCTCCCTTCCTGGCCTTGGGAACTGCAGTTTATACAGAGGGTTTCCAGTGGATGTAGTGGCTTGTGCACGATCAGCGTTTTCATTGTAGCGCAGGGCTGCCAGGTAGTCTTTAATTTCCGTAATGAGAAAAAAAAATGTAAATAATAGCAAAGGATGTACAAATTGTCACTAATTATAAGTAACTATGGTTTATTTTACCTGCACAACATTCCAAGAAATGGAAACACAACATTCTTTGGAGCAACCCCCGAGGATACTGCCCATTCTTCTCTGCGAAAGCAGGGGGGCAAGGAGAGGAAAGGGGGCCCCGCTCCGCGGTTCGATCCCCAGCTGTGGCGGAGATGAGGAAGAGCTCCCCTCTCAGCCATGAGAGCCAGCACTGACTGACACATAGTGACTCTGAAACAGGGGTTTTTGGTAAATGATGATCATTGTAATAAACTACAAAGACTACGGTATACTATCTGTAAAGTGCTGTGAGATAACATCTGAATCAATAAAACTGATTTGATTAAAGAAAGGTTTGTACTACAGAGCTGTATTATGATGCACGTTATATTTATATTTATATATATATATATATATATATATATATATATATATATATGTGTGTGTGTATCATCCCATCATCTCTACTGTGCTTATTTATGTACCATGTTGTGTTTTATTGACCCGTGTTGCAGTGAAATATCAGACGTTGTGTAATGAATTCTAAATAAAGTTTCCACACAAAGTTCAGTTCAGAGTTTTATTTTAAAATAGATTGAAATAAATAAAGACAAAAGACAATTAAAGAAAAAAGTGGCATCATTCCCCCCCTCGGTCCCTTTTGAGTCTTTTCATCTCCACCCGCCATTACTCCACAGTTCTCCCACCGGCAGCCGCGCAGTGAGACACACCTGCAATGCGAGTGTGGCCAGTGTCGATCCTCTTGGCCTGGCCACACTTGCTGCAGGTGTATTGACCTGTCTGCTGGCGGGCTTTGCTCCAGGGCGACGGCCCACCCCTTGCAGCATCAGCCTCCGCCGCCTTCCTCTTCCTGTAGGCCGTTGTCCTGGGCACACGAAGAGGAGGAGGCTGAGCAGCAGGGGCAGCCGTGAGAGGGCCAGCCGGGAGCAGTAATCGAAGAGGAGGAGGAGGAGGGGGGGGAGGAGGAGGGGCAGCCATGAGAGGGACACACCTGGGTGAGTCAGACGGATCACTCGACCGGGCTGCTGTGCCGGTGGAGGGGGTATCTGGCTGGAAGACGGTCGGGGTATCTGGCTGGAAGACGGTCGGGTCCTCCACGTCTTCCTCGATACCCTCGTCCACCTCCTCCAGCGACTGGATGGCAGCAGCCTCGTCCGGAATGTCGGGGTCCAAGCTGACGTCCTCAAGCACTTTGCCTGTCTGCCTGTACAGGAACTCCACCCCGATGAGCTCCCCTGTCACGCGGCAAAAGACAGGAAGCAAAGGATTTGCAAAATGCTCCTTTTCCTCACAGTTCTGATGTCTGAATAAAGTGAATAGGGTTTTCACATCACCCACCTGTGTACTCGACAGGCTTGGTGAAGTCCTTAACCAGCTGACGGCCAAGCACCCTTTGGCTCTTCTGGTTAAGGACGTGCTTGAGGTGGCCACTGTAGGAGTGCAGAGGCTCCACCTCTCCCGCAGCTGCCGCTGCACGGTCCTCATTCCACCTCACCAGTCCATCGACCAGTCCATCGACCAGGAACGCCTGGAAGTGCTTGGCACTCGCCTGCGTCCAGGGGCGGACTGGGACACAAATTCAGCCCGGGATGTTCAGACGCACCGGCCCACGCACCGGCCCACGCACCGGCCCACACACCGGCCCGCCGCCCACGCATGCGGGCCACCCTTGTAGCCTACAGATAAATTATACATCTACTATGCTCATATATACTGTTATGGCTAGATTCCCCAGAGTCAAGCCATAACATAAAAGAGATGGACAACAAGAGTAAGGTGCAAAATGAAACCTTCCTTTATTTAAGGTTTCTTAAAAATGTCCGTGTCATGTGTGAAGTGTGTCAAAGTGGATATGTAGGAGTCAGTAACGTGTGAATGTACGGGATTAAGGACAAGTACAGCAAATGGGTATAGTCAAAAATGGTTGCCTGTGCCTGGCTGTAAACAAAAAGAAGTGCCAATGCACAAGCAGCTCAGATATTCAATCAATGCCATGTGGTCTAACCAACAAATGATTCTAATAGTCATTATGAGAGCACTTGTCCAGTATTAAATAACCAACTTCAAGGAATACAACAGGCACATACCCTCTCAGAAACCCCAAAACAAAGAGACTGTTCTACCTTACATCACCAGCAGGTGTCGCAGCAGCTCACTTGTCTCTGCGACCCTGTCAATCACTCCATCAGTGTCCAGAGCCATCAGAATCTCCTTCTCTGTGCACATGAGCATGAATGCCTCCATATGCTCCTGGGTCAGGGTGGTCCTCAGTCGATTCTTCACATATTTCAGTGTGGAGAAGGTCCTCTCACAGGCAACTTGACTGAATGACAGTGTTAGGAGGAACTTGTAGCCCAATCCAATGACATGATAGGCATCAGTCAGCAAGTTGTACTGTGACAAGACATGATGCACACAAATAGCACAGTTTTTGCAGTAGTTGCAACTGTTCTCTAGCTCCAGGTCTTCTTCTCTTCCATCCTCCCCTTCGGTTGTCCTGACATTGTATGCATCCAAATGGGGCATCTTAAGTCTTTCCCAACAGTTGGCTAGGCTTGACAGCTCAGCCTGCAGTATTCCAGCAGTGGCTCTTTCATCATACTTCTGCAAGCATTCGCTCAGCTTTTGCAATGCTTCTGTTGGAAGGCCCATTTCCTTTATTTTAGGGAAATTCCGAGGATCAAGACATGCAAAGTCTGCGCAGAGTGGTCCATTTGCAGCATAGCGACTCTGAATGCTCTCTGTGACTGTGTCCAGAATTACATTGTGGACCTTGATCCTGTAGTCTGCCTCAGCGTCTGACACAGGCTCATCTTCAGCCAACTCACCTGGCATGGCCTTCTTTCTCCTGACCCGTTTCTCTGGGAGCACAGCTTGGACCACAACTTCAGTCCTCCTTCTCCTGCAGCTTGGCATTGGCCCACTCCACAAATGCATCTGCTGCTCTTTTCACCTCATCAAAACCCCTGACACACTTGTTGAGGCTCTCTTGGGTCCCTATTACTAACCGATGGGCAGTCAGTAAGTCCATGCCGCTGGTTTGGAGATACTTGGAGAGGGGTGACGTGATTTCAAATATTCGGAGAAAGATCTGAGCGGTCAGTATTGTCTCGAACCTTAGGAGAGACTCTGTGTACCCCCTGGCTTTTGCTCTGACATGTGGCTTCATGGAGTCATCTTCTTCAATCCTTGTTAATGTTGACACCAAGTCAATAAACAAGGCACGATTGCCAAAACACCCAAATATCTTGCTCAGAGCCTGATCCTTGGCCCACCACCTTGTCTCCCCGATTGGAGACAGCCGTCTGTGTCGTGTGTCTTCACTCACTTCCTCCCACATGTTCATACGCTTGTATGACTCTCTGATGAATACAGCAACATCATTCAGAAGTGAGAAGAGCGATGCACTGGCTATCACAACACCTGTGGTGTCTCCTAGCACAAGGTTCAGGACGTGTGCGTAGCACCAGATGTGCACTTGGTTGGGAGACTCTGCGGAGAGCAAGGTGGAGAACCCCTTGTATTGGCCCTGCATGTTTGCCGCTCCATCGGTTGAGTTTCCCACACAATTCCGAAGATCAATGTCCACCTTTGCCAGAGTTTTCTTCAGTAGCTCTACAAAATATTGTCCAGTTGATGACTCACAGTCAACCACAGCTATGAGCCTCTCGTGGACCACATCTGTCACATACCTGAGGATAACAGCACACTGGTCTGTAGATGTAACATCCTGTGTGGTGTCGATCTGCACAGAAAACATGCCTGCCACCCTTACTTCCCTAGATATGGTTTCTTGGATTAAGTGGCTGATGACATTGATCACTTTGTTCACTGTAGTTTTTGAGAGCAGAGTGACAAAGGACCCTCTGCCTTTAGACCCAGTCTCATGCAGCTTCTTGCTTTTTTCAACACATTGGGTGACATGTTCCTGCAGGCAGACATCGTATTTGGTTTTTCTCGTGCTCTTCTATTCTTTGATGTACATGCTTCCAAGATGTCATTCCTCCTTTGATGAATGAGCTGTCATTTGCAGATGGCTTTGCATACGCTAAACATACTGTACAGTAGAGTGAGTTGGATTTCTCACAATATGTAAGCCACTTTCTATTGATTCCATCTTTATTGTTGTAGATATTTTTAACTGTTTGTTTTGGGGGTTGTTGAGGGTGGTATGCGAAAAATGTATTTATATCTTTAGCCTGAGGCCGGGCAAAGTAATCAAAGCTCACTTCATCAGTCTGCATCTCCCTGTCTTTTGGTTCTCCTGTGCTGGACCCTGCAGCTGTCTCACTTTCCTCAGGGTCAACTGTACTTGACCCTGCAGCTGTCTCCCTTTCCTCAGGATGAACTGTACTTGACCCTGCAGCTGTCTCACTTTCCTCAGGGTCAACTGCATAAGAAGAACATCAGCAATCAATTAAATTACCAATATTATATCAATATCATGCACAGTAATGTCAATCACTAAAATGAATGCAATAGTGAATTGGCCACAAATCTCTGTGTCCTTATTATTTAATATTAATATTATTAAATATTAATATTATTTAATATAATTATTTAAAATTATAATATTAATATTATATAATTTAACTTGGAATATCATGAGCATATGACTCTATCCTAATGCATCTAACCTTATGCACAATATAATAGTCTGGCCAGCCCTGCAGCCCATTCTAGGTTCTGATAGGCTCTCTAGGTTGGCATTCTAGCTTCTGACTGGCTGTCCAGGTTGTCAATCACAGCCGTGGGCATTTTATACTAGTCGTAACATTGCTAAACTTTTTTCATGACGGTTTTCTCAGTTAACTAATGCTATTGCTAACAGTAACATACATTAACACAGCCCTGCACACTGCACACTGCACCTGCTGTCATTATATGCCGGGTCTGTGGTTCATCATCTTCCTTCTCATTCTCCTCCTCATTACTGCGACAGGGAGCGGGAGCCCTTCTACTAAACAGCTCTGTGATTTTCGAAAATTGTCCAGCTTCTTCCTGTAGCAATTTTCGTTTTTTCATTCTGGCTTTTTCAGCCCCACCCTTTCTTTTTTTACTGTTCTCCATCTTTTCTTTCTCAATTTTGCTAGCTAACTTACTGATCAATCATCAAACGAAGCTAGGGAGCTTGTCTGATGAGTGCGGACCTCTGACGCGGGCCTCGCCCTCTTTCCAATTGGAAGAGACGACTCATCTCTCCCGGCCCAGCCCCTTCAGTTCATTCAGCCTACTTTCAAAAACATAAGATTGACAAGTTTGACAACCTATCAATAGCCCCGTTTACATGGAATGTTTTTCCGGTCGTATCCGATCACTAAATAAAGCGATCCACGTTCACTCGTGGGCCAAGCATTAAGCTGATTACAATTTCACCGGTACCGAAGTGGGCCGATCGGAGTGGGGCAGTGGGCCGCGTCGAGTGGTCCGACCGGCCCACTTCGGTACCGGGCTACCGGCCCATCGGGATTCGTCCCGAACGTCCCGATGGCCAGTCCGCCCCTGCCTGCGTCCCTGAGGAAGCAGGTATCAGATCAGAAATGAATTGACATTTGCGTGAAATGTGAATACATGATAGACTTTATCACAAGCTGTACCTGGGATGAACCGGTTGAGGTGGAGGCGGAAGGACTCCAAAGATGTGGAGCCCCTCGCGCAGCGATAGACCGGCAGGATGACTCCGCCCTTTGTCAGCCTGCCGGTCTGCGTGTACAGCTGCACGCCAGGTGGGTCCTGTATGCAGCTGAGGTGGGGCCTCTGCGTACTCCATATGTCCTGGATGCGGAGAGGGTCAAGCAACGGGATGTCCAGGTTGTTGCGTCCTGCCGTACCGCCGAAGGTTTGGAGGAGGTCCTGGATCAGGAGCGCCGTCTCCTCCGCCCCACGCGTCCGACGACGGCAGTGGAGCCTCCACTCCTCCCTGGTGATCTTCTGGATCACCTCGGCGTCGGTCAGGCCGACCATCCCGTGCTTCCCCTCCAGCTGGGACCGCTTGGCTTCAGTGAGACGGCGGGCATCTCCGGGTTCCACCTCGAAGATGCACAGAGACAGCTGCCTCATGAAGGCGGGGTACAGCTCGTGGCTCCCTGTGGTGACACCTGCTGCGAAACGTCGCATCAGGTGCCAGATGTCCAGTCTCACCACAAGCTGTCCCCACTCCTGTGAAAAGGAAACAAAAGTCTGTCTGATTATTAGAGTACAATTTTTCTCAAATACTGTTTTTATGATGTTGTAATTATCTTGAACAACACCTAGCGTGGCTTTGGTCAATAGTCATTTAGTGTAAGATAAATAATATTGCGATAATTCTACTATGATTATCAGTACTAGTATTGACAGGCCAGACCTGAAACAAGGCAGCTGTCTTTGACATGCCGTCTCTGTTGCAGCAGTCCCGATCCACGTAGATCAGCTGGGGGGGTGGTACCTCGGCGAGTCGGTACCGCCTCATCAGTCCGGCCGCCATACTGGACAGGCCCTCGGCGCCCTCGGAGCAGGTGAGGACGCTGATGAGGACCTGCCCGTATTCGTTACCAACGTTGGTAACCCAGGCGGCCGTGTCGAAAGCGATACCGGCGAGCTTCTTCGTCACCTGGACACAAAGAGAGAAAGAGAGAAAGAGAGAGGAGAAAGAGAGAAAGAGACAGAGAGAGAGAGACAGAGACAGAGAGAGAGAGAGAGAGATTTCAAATGTGAGTGCATAAACACACGGCGGCTGTAAAAAAAAAATGAAATTGTGACCAACTATACTGACCTTCTTGGTGGAATCCATCTTAAGGATGGATCCGAAGGTGGACGTGATCCTGGCCTTGTACTCATCCAGCCGCGTCATTATGTCATAGCCGTAGACTGTCAGCAGCCAGATGGGTGAGGGCAGAGTGGGCATTTGGGGTGGTGGTGGAAACTGCCCCCTCACGCTGCACAAGGCCAGGAACTGCTCGCACACGCCGAGGTACTGGATCGCTCTCCGCATCCAGGCGTCCGAGTGCTGCTCCCGCAGGGTGTTGCACAGCTGAGTGGCACTGTTGCCCAGAGTGCGGGACTTCAGCTGTGTAACCACCCTATGGTCACAGGACAGCCTGCAGAAACACAAAACAAGCATTATATACAGCTCCGGCATCACATTCATTGCATTTATTTATATATACGGTATGTTGTCAATTCCTCTCACTTGTACGTAAGTACTGCTGGGAACTGGCAGCTGTAGGTGGGGGCCAGCTGCCTGATGATGCCCTGTGACCACCCGCCGACCTTCTTCTTGCATCGACGGCACTCCAGGTACTCAGTGGCCATGAGATACCAGCCGTCGATGTCCAGGACCCTCCGGATGGTCCTGTACAGCCCAGCCTTCACCATGGACCCGGTGCATGAAGGCTGGGGGCATGTCAGCTGCAGACGCCAGATCCGGTGTGGCATCCAGAGAAACAGCCGACATGCAAAGAAGGGGTCGGGGGACGCGGGAGGCTGGTGGTAGATCGGCCGGGATTGGGGGGGGCTCCACCACAGATTCAAGTCTGTGATGAGGCTCGGCCTCCCCCACTGGTCCCTGGTGAACAGCACCCGACCGATCCACTGCTGCTGCTCTGCAGTGAGAGCTGCCCGCCATGACTCGGGCAGCAGCTGGAGAGAGAACCAGAGGAACGTAAAGGGCACTTATATCTGAGGACATCGCTCCAGGGCAGCAGATGAGCAGCGTTTACTTTGACAGACAGTCTTACCTCATGTGGCGGAGGAGGGAGGAAGGCTGGCCCCGGCAGCTCCTCCTGTCCGGGAGTAGCAGCACCGGGGGCTGCCGTGGCTGCGGGCGGCGGTGGCGAGGAGGGAGCTGGTGACTCTGCAGGCTGGACTCCTGCTGGAGGTCGCAGGGGGTGGTGTTGTTCCTGCGTGGCCTCCAGTAGCTCCTCGTCCGTGGGCTCGACAGAGACACCAGCCCCCTTGTGTGGTGCGGAGGAGGAGGTGGCGGGAGGTGGATGGAATGAGAGAGGGGCCTGTACATCTGAGGCTTAAAGATAAATCAAACTCAACTTTATGTCAATCTCAAAATATGTTTGTACCCACAGAAAGATTGAAATACTGTTTCCCACAGTCCCGAGGTATAAAAAAGACACACAAATGTTTAATTAACATGAAAGAATTAGATGTTAGTTGTGTTGTGTTAATATTGAGCCACAGAAAACTAAAACCTAGTGGAGCACAGAAGGTTGTTTAAAGAGAGAAAGTGACGACGAGACAAAACAACGACACCAGATTTGACTTGTTGAGGGAGCGATGCAGGCAGCGAGCGGTTGGAGGGGTTACACGGGTTTACGAGGGAGAGGATGATGAGCTTACTCTACATCTACAAGCACTCGTTAGTGATGATTTGACAGGCGATTGGTCGGCGTGAAGCTTGGTGATTTGAGACTTGCAAAAGGCGGATAGTTTTTCATTAAAGCAAAATTACCTGCCAGGTCATATCCTTCTGAATACGGACATATTTATAGAGCAAAATAAAGGGAGAAGGGTCAAAAATGAAGTCAAACTTTCAGTTATCAACAACATGTTGCATGAATGCTACTTCAGTTTTTACTTACACTCCTCCATGTCAACTACCGCCCTGATCAGCTCTTCATCGGAAGGCTCCTCCGATGGCTTGGAGGGAAGAGCTGATCTGAGGGAGGCTGTAATTGCAACGTGAGTGAGAAGAAAATATACAGTGAACATGAGAAATACAAATAGGGTTAAACTGTGCATTTCATTTAGGCTGGACTTGCCTGGAAATGCAGGCTTAGGGTCAACCAGCTTATTGATCTGTGCCTGCATTTCCACGGCAGGCAGAGAACGCCGCCCGGACACGAAGGCCGCAAACGCTGAAGCAGGCCTATGAGACAGAACAACATCTAGAATGCACAGCATGAAAAACACCAACGTGTCTTCAGAAAGGTCATCCAGGTACGTCAAACTCAGACAGCTTTAAAATAAGACACGTACTTTGATGTAGTCCTCACTCTCTGGCCAGAGACTGTGCTGCTGCTGGTTCTGCTGCTGGTGGTGCTGGTGGATGGAGCAGCAGCAGCAGCAGCAGCAGCAGCAGCAGCAGCAGAACCAGCAGCAGCAGCAGGTCTCTGTCTGTCTCGGCTCTTCGTGTAGCGGACGGCGTTCTCCATCTGCTGGCGGGTGTGGGAATCTTCCTCCGGAGGTAGTTGACAAATCTACAAAAATCAGACAATTTGTCACGTGATTCTTATCAACCGAATTAGAATCCACATGTATGTATATATATATATATATATATAAATAGAGAGATAATACGACATACCGGATTTTTTTTGGGGTCTACAGAGTTGTACAGGCCGTCCAGGGTCTCAAATTTAAAGTCCCCGAAGCCAACAAGGGCCTGTCCCTCCTGACCAGGCAGGAGGGACTTTGCCCGCGCCTCCTCAAACGCCCGGTGGAACCTGACTGCCTCCACAAAGTCAGGGTACGCTGAGGAGTAGCGGGTGAAGGCGTCCTGTAAATTCACAAATAAGGTTAAAACTGTTGTCACTCTTTTAATGGTATTGTGAATCAGACTGAAGGACTCCACCTTGTTGACCATCAGCGGAGACTGAGACCCTGTCCTCTCTCGCTCCTTCTGGTGGGAGGCGACCAGATTGACGGCGTAGCCCACGTCGTTCTCCAGGAGCCAGTGGAAGATCTTTCCCTGGTACTGGCCGAACTGGACCTTCCACCGGCTCAGGACGAGGGTGGCGTTGTCGGTGGAGCCACCCTCGGAGGAGACGTGGGCCCAGGCCTCCGCGTCCACCTCCTCTTCTTTGCCCTGTATGGGGCTTGGCCGGCTGCTCGCCGGGGGGCGAGGGCGCTGGCTTCGGCCGTGGCCTTCAAGAAGAGGGTCCCGTTAGGTGCCCTTCTAAATTCTGGGTGTTCCATCTACACAGAGTTGGACTCAGTTAGACCACTACCACAAATACAATGAAGTACTTTACTGTAGGCTACTATGAAGTAATTTTACTGTGTACTTTTTCAGTTATTCTCTGTCAAACTCCTGTGGCAGAAAATCATTTTATCTCTCTCATCTGAGCTCCGTTACACACACACAGGAGCGGGACATCCTCCTCAACCTGTCCGCCATAAATGCCTCAGAGGACAGATACCTGAACCGTAGCGTCCAGCTAGCTTAGCCGCTAGCTTAGCGATAAATACACACAGCGTTGTATTGTCCTCCCCCTGTCGGCCCTAACAGCTTCAGAGGGTGGATACCTGAGCTCCGTAGCGTCCCGCTAGCTTAGCCGCTAGCTAAAGGTAAACACACACAGCAGTTCATCAGCGGTTCACAAAGTACCGTACAAACACTACGGTTAACTCAGTATGACTAATCTCGGACATAGAAGTGCGTTTGTAACAGTGTTTAAACGCGTATTTGCTAATAATGAATGCACATTTTACTCACAGTGTCGCTTGGTTGAAGTGTCAGTGTGAAAAAACAATGGCGGACGGAGGAGCGCTTGCTGAGAATTATGGAACAAATCCGCCTCACCGATTGGACGCCAAAAGCCCCAAAAGTTTGATTCTCTCTTATGGAACATATCCGGCCTCCCTATTGGGCGAGATATGGAACTAAGCCTGGACAGCCATTGGTCAGAAATTGGAACATTGGAACAGAGAATAACAGCTCACCGGTAGCGCAAGGATGACACGCAAATTCGTGAAGCGTTCCTTATTGTTTCCTTCCTGTAGCTCTTTTCTATGATTTAATATAATTTTTTAAAGATTTGATATGATTTGGGATGATTTGGGGTGAAACAGCGCCCCCATGGCCGCATGTGGTACTGCGGCTGCAGAGCCTGCTCTGATCTCCTCTGCACTCTGCTCCTCTTCACTCCTCTGCCTTTCTTTATAACACTTAAACATTTAGTTCACTAGTTTCACTTCGAGTAGTGGATTATGCTTTTAACTTGTGGAGGAGAGACACCACCTCTGAGCTCTGTGCCTTCATGACTTCTTCTGTTTGCATCTCACATTTCTGTTATTACAATAAGCAGGATTTCATCTAACAGGAGTCATCTGTGCATGTAAACAGAGCAGCATCTGATCACAGTAAATACAGACCTGAGAGGTTTAGAAATCTGGATGCTGCACAGAGTCTAAAGTGCCACTTTAGCGGGACGTTACGGAGCTCAGGAGACCTCCGCCCTCTGATGCATTTAGGGCTGACAGGTTGAGGAGGATGTCCCGCTCCGCTGTGCATCAGAGGGCGGATACCTGAGCTCCGTAACGTCCCGCTCACATGGCTGTCTGCAGCATCCAGGGAAACACACACAGCGGAGCGGGACATCCTCCTCACCCTGTCAGCACTAAATGCATCAGAGGGCGGACTCCTGAGCACCAGCATGACCCCTTAAACACTTCCACCTCCGTGACCTGGCACAGTCCAAGTGTTTCCAAGTGTAGAGCTCGTAAAGCTCCGTTGTACTAACATCGATTACTTCATCAGCGTTTCACAAAGTACCGTACACACAGCACGGTTAGCTCAGAAGTAGGCCTATGACTAATGTCGGACATAAAAGTGCGTTTGTAACAGTTTTTACACGCGTATTTGCTAACAATTAATGCACATTTGACTCACAGTAGGATAGGCCTACTGCCCATTCTTCTCTGTGAAAGCAGGGGGGCAAGGAGAGGAAAGTGGGCCCAAAAAGTGAAAATAAAAAATAAAAAAGTGAAAGTGGGTCCGCGGTTCGATCCCCAGCTGTGGCTCCCCTCTCAGCCATGACAGCCAGCACTGACTGACACATAGTGACTCTAAAACAGGGGGTTTAAATTAAAGGGTATAAATTATAAATGTATAATCTGTGAAAAATTCACAAATTTCTCACAAACTGAGCAGCCAAAGGGTTTCTCTCCTGTGTGGATTTAGATCTCTTCTATATCTAAAAGCTTTCTTACAGACTGAGCAGCTGAATGGTTTCTTTTCAGCACTACGTCGTGGATCACTGACAGATTCTTGTCTATTTTTCAGTGAGTTTGAGCCTGAGGCAGGTTCTCTGGTCTCCTTCCAATCAGCACTGTGTTCAGAAGAGTCTCCAGTGTCGTCCTCAGTCTTTGGTTGTAAACTGCTCTCTGGATCTGAGTTCGAGGAGGAGGAGGGGCAGCCATGACAGCCAGCACTGACTGACACATAGTGACTCTGAAACAGGGGGTTTTGGTAAATGAGGATGATTGTAATAAACTACAAAGACTACGGTATACTATCTGTAAAGTGCTGTGAGATAACATCTGAATCAATAAAAAACTGATTTGATTAAAGAAAGGTTTGTACTACAGAGCTGTATTATGATGCACGTTATATATATTTATTACATGGTTTAGTTGAATACTCGATTCTGATTGGTCAATTCAGAACACGTGACACGTTGTTAATCCAGAACAGACAGACCGCTGTCAAGGATTTATGACCGTTGTTAAGGACGCTCAAATCTGCAGAAAGAAGTCCGGTCGATTGAACTGTATACAGTTTGGCTCGAACTGACAAGACAAGAGACGCTCAGAAAGAAGTTCGGTCATTTAACTGTTTTTCAAATTTAACAGTTTGAAAAGCAAGCAAACTGTCTGCTTGTCTTTAGTTTTCCGCTGTCGTGTGATAGCAACATGGAGGATTTTAACATTAATTTTAATATATTTGGAGAGCACAGTAATTTGGAGGAATGGTTAGTGGCTGATGAGTCCCCAGTGAAGAAAAGAAAAAGACAAGAGGGACAAGAAAACAGCGGAGGAGTAAGAGAGGCGAAAAGACACCGAGATTTGAATGACAGAGAAATCGACCAAATTGAAGAGGACAGGCATGAATTGAATACAAAACGGAACACATTATGGGCTATGAAACTATTTAAAGACTGGTTGATTGAAAAAAAAGAACCAACAGAGTTTGACAGCTATGGAGCAGAAACCCTGAACACGCAGCTGCGGTCCTTTTATGCAACGGTCCAGACCTCAAACGGCAAAACCTATTCAGTTGCCAGTTACTTGGGCATTAGGGCAGGGATATCAAGAAACTTTCCAAGGTTTGACATTATGAACTGCGCTACGTTTAAAGCAAGCAACGATGTTTTCACATCTGTTGTAAAAAAGCTCCGCAAAAACGGGAAAGACGTCAGCCAGCACCACCCGCCTATCTCAGCTGCGGATTTGCGGCTGCTCAGGGCTTCACAGGCGCTGTCTGTGAACACAGCCGGCGGACTGGTCCGGAAAGTGTGGATGGATGTCCAACTGCATCTTGCCAGAAGAGGCAGAGAGGGATATCGACATTTGAATCAAAACTCTTTTATTTTGAAACTTGATGATCACGGATGCGAATATATATCTCTTGCCCACAACGCCGATACCAAAAAATCATAAAGATCCAAAAGACACGAATAAAGAGAATGACAGAGGTTTTATTTTCGCCGAGCCTGAAAACCAAAATTGCCCCGTTGCCAGCTTCAAAAAGTATGTTTCCCTGTGCCCATCTGACGCCAAAGCCTTCTACCTTCACCCACTAAAAAAGGACCAACAGCTTCTCAACGGTGAATCAGTGTGGTATTCACGTGAGCCCATGGGACATAATTTCCTTGGGCAAATGCTATCCACAATAAGCCAGGCAGCCCAGCTTTCAAAGCGCTACACAAACCATAGCTTGAGAAGCACGGCTGTACAACTGCTCTCTCAGGCTGGTCTTGGATCAAAAGAGATCATGTCTGTGACTGGGCACAGGTGCGAGAGCAGCCTGAAGAGTTACTGGGCTCCAACAATAACCGAAAGGGAGAAATGGAGCAACATCCTGTCCTCCAACCCAGGAAATAGCACCACATCGGGTCAGTGCCTTTCCATGTTGTCTGTCCTTACACACACATTAGCGGTAGCGATACAACTGTGGCAATATTGTTTCCCGTTTTTTTACATGTTGGGAATTGTGCTTTCAGATGTGTCATCTGCGAAACCCCCGCAAGGAGAGAGGATCGAGGACAGAAACGTCGATCTCAATATCCCTAAAGATTTCCCATTCACCATGTCACATTGTACTATTAATGGAAACGTTCAGGTTAATGTTAATTACAGCTAAGGCTAACATGCTAACATGCACAGAGTTAGTTGCTATCGAAGCAGTTCCTGCCGTTGCAACAGCCTAGTTCAAACATCAACAACGGACTATTTTTCGTAGCGGATGAATGTCATTTTAAATCAGTTACAACTATGTTTTTAATCATTAAAAACATTTTCTAAAACAATAAAAGCATTTAAATTAATATTGGGAGTCATATCGTTACTTTGTTGAGAATGTGGCCATGTAATAAGTGGGATAATGTGCAGCGACTTGGTCATTATGGGTAAAAGAACACCTTCATGCCGATCTAGATCCCTCCGCTTCGCGTCGGGCTCCTGATCAGCCTGTCGGTGTTCTTTTACCCATAATGACCGCGTCGCTGCACATTATCCCTTACATATATATATATATATATATATATATGTATATATATGTGTGTGTGTATCATCCCATCATCTCTACTGTGCTTATTTATGCACCATGTTGTGTTTTATTGACCCGTGTTGCAGTGAAATATCAGACGTTGTGTAATGAATTCTAAATAAAGTTTCCACACAAAGTTCAGTTCAGAGTTTTATTTTAAAAATAGATTCAAATAAATAAAGATAAAAGACAATTAAATAAAAAAGTGCTATCATTCCCAGGACAGGAGGTGTTCTTCCCCTTCGCTGTCTTGAACCGCCCCTTCAGCTGCCTCTCCCGGTGTCTGGGAGGGTAGACGGCTCGGGCAGGCGTTGCCAGAGGGCCATGAGTTCGTCCACCCTCTTGTCAGAAAGCCCCTGAAGGCTCCTGGCTTCCAGCAGGGCCTTGGCCAGCTTCAGGACATGCTGGTATCCTGGCTGGCCATCAGGACCCTGCATCTCCTCCTGAGGAGAAAAGGAAGGAGGGAGGAAGAGAGAAGTGCTGCTGTGAGCAAAGAGTCTTGAATACATATTATTATTATCATTATCATTATTGATGCCCTGTGACCACCCGCCGACCTTCTTCTTGCATAGACGGCACTCCAGGTACTCAGTGGCCATGAGTTATTTTACTGTGTACTTTTTCAGTTATTCTCTGTCAAACTCCTGTGGCAGAAAATCATTTTATCTCTCATCAAATATGGCAGAAAACATTTATTATTGTACTCAGGAGGGGAGTTTGACAGAGGATTACTTTAAAAGTACACAGTAAAAGTACTTCATTGTAGGCTACTTGTGGTAGAAGTCCAACGAGTACTGAGTCCAACAGTACCAATGTCATTAAGAACTTATGGCAGAAAATCATTTTATCTCTCATCAAATATGGCAGAAAACATGCAGTTTGACAGAGGATTAAAACTGTAATCAGAGCCCTCTCATCTGAGCTCCGTTACACACACACAGGAGCGGGACATCCTCCTCAACCTGTCCGCCATAAATGCCTCAGAGGACGGATACCTGAACCGTAGCGTCCAGCTAGCTTAGCCGCTAGCTTAGCGATAAATACACACAGCGTTGTATTCTCCTCCCCCTGTCGGCCCTAAAAGCTTCAGAGTGCGGATACCTGAGCTCCGTAGCGTTCCGCTAATGTGAAACACACACACACAGCGTTAGCGGGACATTGTCCTCCCCCTGTCGGCCCTAAAAGCTTCAGAGGGCGGATAGCTGGGCTCCGTAGCGTCCCGCTAGCTTAGCCGCTAGCTAAAGGTAAACACACACAGCAGTTCATCAGCGGTTCACAAAGTACCGTACAAACACCACGGTTAACTCAGTATGACTAATCTCGGACATAGAAGTGCGTTTGTAACAGTGTTTACACGCGTATTTGCTAATAATTAATGCACATTGTACTCACAGTGTCGCTTGGTTGAAGTCAGTCAGTGTGAAAAAACAATGGCGGACGGAGGAGAGATTGCTGAGAATTATGGAACAAATCCGCCTCACCGATTGGACGCCAAAAGCCCCAAAAGTTTGATTCTCTCTTATGGAACATATCCGGCCTCCCTATTGGGCGAGATATGGAACCAAGCCTGGACAGCCATTGGTCAGAAATTGGAACATTGGAACAGAGAAGAACAGAGGATACTGCCCATTCTTCTCTATGAAAGCAGGGGGGCAAGGAGAGGAAAGGGGGCCTAAAAATTGAAAAAATAAAATAAAAAAGTGAAAGTGGGTCTGCGGTTCGATCCCCAGCTGTGGCAGAGATGAGGAAGAGCTCCCCTCTCAGCCATGACAGCCAGCACTGACTGACACATAGTGACTCTAAAACAGGGGTTTTTGGTAAATGATGATCATTGTAATAAACTACAAAGAGTACGGTATAGTATATGTAAAGTGCTGTGAGATAACATCTGAATAAATAAAACTGATTTGATTAAAGAAAGATTTGTACTCAGTGGCGAGCCGTCAGGGCCCTCTAGGCCCTCTATGAGGGCCTAAGATATTCCAAAAAATAATATTTAAAAACATTAAAAAAATATATATATATTTTAAATATATATTTTTTTAATATTATTTTTGTTATATTTTTCATTAGTTTTACCGAAAAAAAACTTGATTTAATTGTATTTAAAATAACATTTCCAAAGAAATAAATCCTTCGAATCTGCCTGTTCATTCTCTGTTTGAATGTAGGGGTTACATGAAAGAAGTTCGTCTGGCCCTCTCTGCGATTCACAGAGGGCCCGCTATGGAGCTAATTTCCTGCCATAACTCCACAAACAAACTAAACAGGTTTTACAAATGCCTTATGATTCACTAACAAACACAATGTGGTTTGCAAATACAAAACACCATCTACAAACTAATGAATTTAGTTTTGCAAAGAAAAAACATATCTATCAAACAAACACATAACATTTTTCTAATAAATCATGTTTCAGAGACAAATTCAGCTTAGGTTTTACAAGTACACAACTTTTTTTTACAAGTGCACAAATTTGTTTTACAACTACAACACTTTGTTTTACAACTACAAAACTTTTTTTTACAAGTGCACAAATTTGTTTTACAACTACAACACTTTGTTTTACAACTACAAAACTTTTTTTTACAAGTACAAAACTTTTTCTTCTCACGGCGGAATATTACTGCCAAAAGTCACGTGACTGAGTCACGTGACTTTTGGCAGTAATATTCCGCCGTGGTTGTGCTCATACACACTCACACATGCTCACTCACACATGCTCCACGGCAGCAGGGGGCACTACTGAGTCCATTGGGAAGGCGGGAGGTTGAGCAGAGCATGGAACAGCTCTTGCCAGCCTGATCATGACAGCGGTGTTTCTAGCGATCCAGCATCTGAATTTAGCGATCACAACGAAAACAGCCAAGACACATATTGAGCCCAGAAAATGAATGTTCTTAGGGCTGTAAATATAATAAGCCTT
Organism: Trematomus bernacchii; assembly: GCF_902827165.1. Classification (NCBI taxonomy): domain Eukaryota; kingdom Metazoa; phylum Chordata; class Actinopteri; order Perciformes; family Nototheniidae; genus Trematomus; species Trematomus bernacchii. Next base: position 4,215,098 of record NW_022987708.1, read on the forward strand.
TGTCTAAAATAGACAACATTGTAACTAAGGAGATTTAAACTATACAGCGATTCTGCACTCGGTCAATCAGCTGCTCTTCATTTTCTTTCCTGCTATATTCAATGAGTGATACAAATATTTTTTACCATACGTTCTGAATAAAACTGATACTGTTGGACTCGGTACTAGTTGACTGCTACCAGAAATAAAAGGAAGTACTTTACTGTGTACTTTGTGAGTAATCCTCTGTCAGAGTCCCCTCCATAGTACATAATGCATGTTTTTTGCTATCTTTGATGAATGATAAAAGGGTCATTCCAGAATTGGAGGACAATTTAGACACCAACATTTTTGAAAAATGAACCTTTCATTTGATTATTTTTTGTTATGTATTTAGGAAAAACAGATAATAAACCATAAAAAAAAGTGATTTGCCCAGCTAAGGCATCAAATGTATATTTTCCAATGAAGAATTAACCCTGTTACTCTAATTATAGTAACAGGGTTTGAAGTAAGAAGATATGATTCTACACTGTATTGAAGTAAACATGTATTGTTTGAACTGTTTTATGTAATCACAACGGTTTGGGTAATTATATATAGAATAGGAATGTTATTCTCACTTTTAAATTCACTGGCTCAGAGATTCTGTGTTTCAATACACCAACATCCTTCTTATCATCCCTAAAAGCCAGATGCGGCTGTTAAGTCGTTAAAGACACATCGTTAAATAGGTGAGGAAGAGTTTAAATGTCTGAAGGAGGATAGTTTAGGTGAAAATATCCCCTGGGAAAGGAATGTAGAGTAAGATAAGGTAAAGATAAACATTGACTTTTGACCTTATGGAACTTTATGGTCCGAACTCTGATTGAACCAGACCAGAAGCGAATCCAGCCAGTCAGGGCACTTGGGGGAGGTGGTCAGTTTAAACAGCTCCTCCCCAGGGGCTCTCTAATTCGCTTGGGAGAAAAGTGGGAAGGAAGAATCGACAAATCTCCGCCCCAAAGACAGATAGAAATACTGATGTTTGTGTGTGTAAAAATGCTTTTTTGGTTTGGTGAGTGGCAGGTCCTGATAACTGTGTCCGTATCGCATCACAAACCTGAAGTCCAATTTCTTTTTGGTTTGATGAGTTGGCGGGTCCCGACGCATTTATCCGCATCGCATCACAAATCTGAAAGTCCGGAGTACTCGAGTACTCTGTATAACTTGTATATGTGTTTGGTTTCCTACTAGAAGTAAACTCAGATAATTTGTTATAACTTTGATTCCGGTGTTTTCAATTCCTTTCTTAATTTAATAGAGATCCAGCCTCATCCAACGAACGGCGCGTAGCAGAAGTGTTCTACTCCAACAGGTTGCAAGTAACAGGGTTGAAAATCAATGCTAATTTTAGCTTTTACCTCAGGAATTAATGCTAGCTGCACAATGTAATGCTATTGTCAAGGAATGGACACACTTTATATTATATTTATATTTATATATATTTAACAAAAGAAAGATACATTTGAAATTAATTTGTTTTTGTTTCATAATTTGAGTAACAGGGTTGCGTTTGTATGAGTGCCACACTCCTTCAAGAGTGACAAGATTGGAAATATATTACAAATAAAAGAGAGGACTTAGTTTTGGTCTACCCATGGTAGTAGCACATGGCTTGCTGATGTCCTTTCCACTGTGTCATGCGACAAACAGTTTTTTCACTTCCTCTGCCAAGCTAAAAAGGTTTCGGTAACAGGGTTGCGCGCATGTTGAGGGACACACCTTCTGTGCAAAATTACTGTTATTTAAAATGTGTTTATGATTTAACAAATTGATTTTACCATTACAAGACACATATATCAATAGAATAATACCAAAAAAGTAAATAAAAACCCTATTTTAAATGTTATAGTTGACATGCAAGTTGGTCACCAAGAAGCTGGGACAAGAGAAAAGGGCAATTTTAGGGGGTGTTCGAGAGCTATTTGATATTTTAAATAATATTTTGAAACCACTTTTTCTACAACTTTATATGCATCTTGTCTCAAGACAAGTATATTTAACACAACAAGTGCATGTCTTAGCTTTTTGGGCATGGATTATTAGATTTTTTATATGGGGGACATGAAATGTCCTCCAATTCTGGAATGACCCAAAAATAAAATGTTACCATTAGTTCTTAATGAAATTGATACGGTTTGACTTTGTATTAGTAAGCCTACTACTAACAATACATTGAAGTACTTTTACTGTGTATTTTTTTGAGAAATACTCTGTCAAAGTCCCCTCTTGAGAACAAAATCAAGCCACTTCTTCTAAGTTTGATGAGGGAAAAAAATATTTTTTGGGTGATTTAATGGGTGATGTAACATTAATGACAGACATAATATGAGGTCCTTGGCACTCTAGAGGGGTCATTTTGTGATCATGGGGCATCACCCTTACAGCATCAGGACAATATCATATGGAGTCAGATACTGGAAGTGGGCTGGAGGCGTTAACTGGGACTGATGGAAGGATGAGGCTGATGAGACTGAAGAATCTGCGAGGAACGAACTAGCGGCAGAGGAATAATTATATATTAAAAGACAGCAGCATCATAAGAGGGCAACCATGTGACAGAGTGTGTTACTTTACTGAAGGATATTTGTGAACAGCTATCCATTCCAGGCCAGACTCTAAAGACTTTCCAAGGTGTGAAAATGCTGCTGCCGGAGTACTGACTGGAAGTATTGCTGATATCATGTCTACCATCCTCTTAAAATACTCTGTCCAACAATATCAGTCTCAGGAAGAAATGTTTTTTAACGCTTATTAAAAGAAAAACATGCATTCTTGTACTCAGGAGGGGACATTGACAGAGGATTACTGGAAAAGTACACAATAAGTACTTCATAGTACTTGTGGGGGTAGTATCAGTAGTACTGAGTCCAACAGGATCAATCTCACGAAGAACTAATGGCAACAAAAAAGAATTCCCTCATCAAACTTAGCAGAAGTGGCTTGATTTTGTTCACAGGAGGGGACTTTGACAGAGTATTTCTCAAAAAATACACAGTAAAAGTACTTCAATGTATTGTTAGTAGTAGGCTTACTAATATAAAGTCAAACCGTATCAATTTCATTAAGAACTAATGGTAACATTTTATTTTTATCATTCATCAAAGATAGCAAAAAACATGCATTATGTACTATGGAGGGGACTCTGACAGAGGATTACTCACAAAGTACACAGTAAAGTACTTCATTTTATTTCTGGTTGCAGTCAACTAGTACCAAGTCCAACAGTGTCAGTTTTATTAAGAACTTGTGGTAAAAAATATTTGTATCACTCATTGAATATAGCAGGAATAAAAATGAAAAGCAGCTGATTGACCGAGTGCAGAATCGCTGTATCCAGGGGCGGACTGGGACAACAAATCAGCCCGGGACTCTCGACCGGCCCACTTCGGTACCGCCGGCCCACCTCGGTACCGCAAGTAAGCGGCCCACCTCGGTGGTGCCGCAAGTAAATACCGCGAGGAAATTGTCGACGGGGGGAAAGGGGGGGTGAGCAGTGACTTATCCGACCGGCCCACTTCAGTACCGGCCCATCGGGATTCGTCCCGAACGTCCCCTGGCTGTATATATAGTTTAAATCTCTTTAGTTACAATGTTGTCCATTTTAGACAAAGGCTTATTATATTTACAGCCCCTAATAACATTTATTTTCTGGGCTCAATATGTGTCTTGGCTGTTTTCGTTGTGATCGCTAAATTCACCTTGTTTATAATATTATCACTATAACACCTGTCATCAGACTGGCAAGAGCTGTTCCATGCTCTGCTCAACCTCCCGTCTTCCCAATGGACTCAGTAGCGCCCCCTGCTGCCGTGTAGCATGTGTGAGTGAGCATGTGTGACTGTGTATGAGCCAGCCACGGCGGAATATTACTGCCAAAAGTCACGTGACTCACTCACGTGACTTTTGGCAGTAATATTCCGCCGTGAGAAGAAAAAGTTTTGTACTTGTAAAAAAAAGTTTTGTACTTGTAAAACAAAGTGTTGTAGTTGTAAAACAAATTTGTGCACTTGTAAAAAAAAGTTTTGTAGTTGTAAAACAAAGTGTTGTAGTTGTAAAACAAATTTGTGCACTTGTAAAAAAAAGTTGTGTACTTGTAAAACCTAAGCTGAATTTGTCTTTGAAACATGATTTATTAGAAAAATGTTATGTGTTTGTTTGATAGATACGTTTTTTCTTTGCAAAACTAAATTCATTAGTTTGTAGATGGTGTTTTGTATTTGCAAACCACATTGTGTTTGTTAGTGAATCATAAGGCATTTGTAAAACCTGTTTAGTTTGTTTGTGGAGTTATGGCAGGAAATTAGCTCCATAGCCCGCTATAGTAACTGAACGAGAGAGTAATGTCAAATGACAGTACAATTGACCAATCATATCTTCCCTCTAAATGGGTGGGTTTTATTATCGCGGACATTATGACAAGTTCCGCCCGCTGTGAAACTTTTCTTGTTTCCATAGCAACAACAACTTCCTGTCAACAGCGTGAACTCGCCTTCAAAATAAAAGCATGCCAAATTACACTTAAGACATACAACGGCAACGAAAGTAACAAACACAATGCAATATCATTTTCAATGTCAAAGAACACAAATTGGGTTCACAGGTGTTGTTTTGTGTGGTAGAGGGTCGCTGTCATTGATGCGTTTTGCACCCTGGGCCGATGTTTTGATATTCCGCTGAAGTATACGCTGTGACGTAATAACTCTTTTTTTTTCTTTTTTCGAGGGAAGGGGTGGGGGTCAGAGGGCCTAGGTATAAAGCTCACGGCTCGCCACTGTTTGTACTACAGAGCTGTATTATGATGCATGTTATATTTTATATATATATGTCTGTATCATTTCATCATCTCTACTGTGCTTATTTATGCACCATGTTGTGTTTTATTGACCCGTGTTGCAGTGAAATATCAGACGTTGTGTAATGAATTATAAATAAAGTTTCCACACAAAGTTCAGTCCAGAGTTTTTATTTTAACAACAAAAATAATAACCATAATAATACAATATTTTGAAAAGAAATGTGCATAACGAGTACTTTTACTTATTGTACATTTAGCTGATAATACTTCTGTAGTTTGTTATTCTGAAATGGGTCATATTGCAGAGTACTTTCTACATTATGTACTTTAATTTATCCTGACACATTTTTACTTTTACTTAAAGGTAGGGTAGGTAAGTTTGGGAAACCGGCTCGAGATACACTTTTTGTTATATTCCATGGAATGCTCTTAACATCCCGATAGCAATGAATATCTTAAGTGCTTTGACAAAAAATCCATTAAAAAATGTCATCTGTGGAAGCCGTAGTACTGTAAAAAGTACGACCAATCATTTTAGCCGGCCCGGCTAAAATAACTGGATGGCCTACCTGCCTGTCAGCCTTCCATCTGTGCACAAACTTATCTCGTGCCCTCATTGGTCATGTGCGCATTCGCGTGTGTTGGAGGAGGGGCTCTGTAAGGAAGTGGCAGATTTTCTCCGGTTGTGTATTTTCAAATTCTAGCGATCTCGAGCCGGTTTCTCAAACTTACCTACCCTACCTTTAAGTAATATTTTAAAAACAGGGCGGTAACCCATTAAATAATATACATATACAAGCACATGACATACAACACATTGGGCAAATAGTAAAAAACAATATCATAACTCCGTTCACAGTGTTGATGGAACATTTTAATCTGAATAAATCCCTCTTCCTCTCCTATATGCAATTACAATCAAATATTAAAAACTTAACATCAAAAGGTATAAAGATAGGTTGTCATGAACACCTTGATATGAACCTAAAAAGACTTGCAAACAAGAAAGGAATGATTTCAGGTATATATAAACTTCTCCTCACCTCAACCGCCAATACTAATCTGCAGTCACAGAAAAGATGGGAGCAGGATTTAGGCATCACCCTTACACCAGTTGAGTGGGACAGAATCTGGTCGAACTCAACATCAATCTCCAAGTGTGTCCGGTTTAGAGTAATACAGTTAAAAATCCTTCACAGAGCATACATCACACCCTGTAGACTCAAAAAGATGGATCAAACACTCGCGGGCCTATGCTGGCATGGTTGTGCGGAAGTGGGTACCCTTTTACATTGTCTTTGGTCCTGTCCGGCTGTAAAATCTCTATGGGACGTAGTTGGAGATACTCTCGCTGAGATTCTGAACATAGAGATACTCTTAACTCCAGCTATGCTTGCTGGGATCCCCGCTCAATGGCATAACATCAACATTTGCAAGTAAACTTATGACGCGTTTCCACTACAGCGCGGAGCACGGTTTAAGAGGGCTGTGACGTCAGCGGCCCGTTTTTAGTTGCGTTTCCACTTGGCCTAGTACCGGCCGGCGGGTCCTAATTCACAGTTTTTCTGGCCTCATAAAATCGTGGTTCTAGGGCCAGAGACAACGAGGCTGAGTCGGGCTGAGTATGCTAAACTAGAGAGAGAATCGCTGGCAAGGGGGCTACAACTACAACAAGATGGACATATTTGACCGTGATTTAATTGTAATACACGTTTCAAAATGATGCCGAAGTAACAACATACTGATACCGGTTAGTAAAAACCATGAATTAATGCTTTGTCAAGTCTGCAGACAGACGGCAGGCGAAAAACCTTTTAAAATGCGTGTTGTCTAAATGGAGATTGGCTAAGCTAACGCAGTATATGCTCCGACCGTCCACACTCACAACAACGGCCTATACAGACATAAATAAAGCAGCGACTGTATTCACCATGACACAGGCAGTCTGTGGTTTGTACTTGTTTAACTTTTGTCTAGTTTCTGAACATATATGAGGAGCTGTGAGCTCTGAGTGCTAACAGCTAACGGCTGTGTTGTTTTTCTGGGGTTCTCATTGAAGATGACGTCACGGCTCCGCCTACACTGCGTTACTATAGATACTACCCCAGTTCCTAAACTGTAATGGAAATGCGCCATAAAGTGAGCCAGTCCTAACGAGGCCTAGCCATACCGAGCGAGGCCGAGCGAGGCCGTGTAGTGGAAATGCGCCATTATAGCCCTAGCATGCCTTTCAACTAAACGCCTCGTTCTTATGAACTGGAAAGTCAGAAAGCCCAACTGCTTCAATTTCAATAGATGGCTGGAGGACTTCCTAAACATCTGAAGTATGGAAGAAGCTGCTTTCTCCCTGTTATATTTGGTTAAGCCAGACAACAGGCTTTGGGATAAGATAAGGGCTTTCCTGGACTCAAACCATCTCGGCTGCCAACAATAAATATAATAATATTAATTAATAATATTAATAAATAAATATAAATAAAGAGAAATAAGCTATGAATAAACAGTAACGGTAATAATAATGAAAGAAGCGAAATTAAATGGGAAATGGATGAATAGGTGAATTAATCATAAAAGGAAGAGGTGTGTGTATATGTACATATGTGTGCATATATATATATATATATATGTATTTATTTATTTGACTATTTATCTATTTATTTACCTATTAAACAATGAAGTATACCTATATTATGAAGCAAATCATGTATAAATACAACGCCATATGCATACATCAAATGTAACTGACACTGTAATCCCCCTACCCCCCACCCTTCATGTTATGTCCTGTCCAACTTGTAATGTGTGTGAGCCATGTCCTTGTCCGTGTGCTTTTGTCTTTTGAAAATGTTTAATAAAATATAAATGTTGACAAATATGACATGTTTGTATTATAATTATTATTGCATTATTGTCAATGTTGTACTTGGTAAATTAAATGTCTTGATAATCAGAGCAGTGATTTGGGGTTTGGTTGTGTTGGGGATTTGTTTGAAAAATTATTTAAGCTGTTTTCAGGCATGGAAGATTAATATGTTTTTCTCTCAAGTTTTCTATTGTCAGATTGGACACATCCCAAATCGCTTGATGGTTTCAGACCTGCACTGCACACTGTAATAGTACTGGTAGAATATTTAAGCTTGGGTAAATTCATTTTTGAAAAAAACAATTGAAAGGGCAAAGTATTATATTTATTACAGGTTTCCAATTTACCCATTGAAAAAGGGTGAAAAACAAGTACATGCTCCTTTAACTGTACGCTGCAGAGATCACCTCACATAACAGAGAAAGATTAACATTATGTCCATATTAGTGTTTTTCAATGCTAAAACACATTTTTTAAAAGCAGGGCTTATTTTCTCAAAACACTAAACACAATTCACAAAACCATACACACAAAGTGCAAAACACCCAAAACTACATAAACACTTACCAAAACCAAACTTTTGCACCAAATGGCACACACTTCATTCATAGTACAAGACATTTTGTAAAACCAACTACACACCATCGTGCTCAAGCACACTGATCTTTTATGGCGTTTGATATAGAGAATTCAGCAAGTAAAGATTGTTCAAGTCGACAAAAAAATATGTGCAGAAACTTTTCAAAAGGTGGAAAGTAGAATTGCAAATTGGGTGCAGAGCTGAAAATGTGTTAAGAGTTTTGGAGATTTGAGCTGAGGTTTTGCTCTTTGAGTGTCAGTTTAAATAATGATGCTTTTTGTGTCATTTTAGTGTGCACAACTTTTTTTGATTGTTACACTTACATGTTCTTTATATAGATTTGATGTAAAAGAAACATGTTGAATCAAATAAATAAACACACTGTCATTCAGATCGATTAGTAGCCTACTTCTGTTTCTTTTGAGAGGGGGCATACTGATGACATTTGTCACAATACCAGCTTCCTTTGGGGGCAACTGTTATACCAACACGTTCAAAATGAAACCAGGTAGTTTCACAATTTGTGTTATCACATTCTATCATGGGAAGCTTTTCCTCTCCACGACAAAGGCACCATTTGGGTATCAGTGGTTGGGTATCGGTTGGCTGAGTCAGACTGGAGCGGGGTCTGGTATCAGGCACAGAGGCCTTTTTGGTGCAGTAATGGAGACTGGTGTAGTTGCACTGGAAATTCTGGTGAAGAATTGCCCACTCAACTCGAGGAGAATGACCTTCTGAAAAAATTCATGAGCTTTGGGGTATACCTTCTCCCAAAAGTCAATATCTGGGGTTATGCGTTCAAGATGAATCTTTCCATTCACCCACAGAACAAAGTCAGCATATTCAACATCACATAGAAATAACTGGGTCTGCACTTGACAAAAATAGGCATGGGTCTTCTTCAGCCTGTCCTGTCCATCACGTGATTCCAGGCATGTATGGTCTAACGGTGCAGCAACACAGTAGGGGCATTTAATTTCCAAAACACCTACACCACAGCACTTGCAGGACACAACACCATCTGGAGTAGCACCTAAATATGGAAATGTTGGCGATAACACGAGCCCAGAGTCCTGGCAAATGAAACCGCCATGTCGGTTCATAATTGCAATGTAATCTTCACGTGCTGATTTCTCGTGATTATATCCCCATTCAGTAGCTGCAGTTTTAAATGTTGTGGCTTCCGGGTAACAAATAGCTTTAATCAAGCTAAGCGATGGTTTAGTTGCACTTGTTGAACATGCTGCCTTCATACGAGATGCTGTAATCCGCCCAGCTCTGTATCGATACCAGAGTTTGGATTTGGCCTGTGTTTTAGTGGCCTTCTCAATGACATCCGCCTCCGGCTTGGTGATAGCTGCATTGATCCCTTGGCAATGTTCTGTAAGGGCTTTATGGTCCATTTCTAGGCAGTGAACGGCACTCGCTGGGAGTACTTCGGCCAGGGGCCGGGGGGGTGGTGCCACAGCTGGAACTCCGGGGACAGGACGGGCCTCCCTTCTTTGTCAGCCACAAACAGAGCCCTGCTGACCCACTCGTGCTGCTCTGCAGGGAGGGCTGCTCATCCAGGCTGCCGGCAGGAGCAGCTGCAACACACACACAGGTCACTGAGCTGCAGCTTTAAACTACACACTGATACTAGATGTTTATAACAACATTATTACAGGGGGGTAGCCCTGAGGGGTAGGAGCGACTTGTCGTAGTGGAAGTGGTGGAGTTGGCAGAGCTCTCTGCTGGTGGGCAGGACGAGGAGGAGGAGGAGGAGGAGGAGGAGGAGATGCTGTGCACAGCAGAAAAACACACTTGACATACCAAATAGATTTGATTATACAAAGCTTAATAATGACTCGAAGCACAGACTTACCTAAATCAGCCTCCACCTGAGCCGCTGCCCCCACCATCAGATGGTCGTCTTCGTCCTCTGAGGAAGCTGCAGACACAATTTAAAAAATGTTCACTCATCACACATCACCTGACTGACAGTAACACTCCACTGACATGATACACACACAGGACCACTGCCTTTCTCTTCCTCCGCTCTTTGGGGGAGATGTAGTGGAGGGGGAGACAGCTGAGGAGGTGGCAACTGCTGATGCAGCTGAGGAGGCGACAGACTGCTTCTCCTGGTCCCTTCTCTCTATGTATTCTTTAAGCTGCGCCAGTTGGGACCCGGGGCTCCAGACGGACTGCCTCCTGATCCAGTTCCTGTAACTGACATTGAGATTGAGAGGCAACAGTTAGATTAATATCACATCAAGTGTTTCTACAGTTAGTCACACATGGCCTTACGTGAATATGAAATAAGAATAAACATGTAGTAACAGTCTGAATAGAAATAAGAAAAATAACATGAGTAAAAGTTGGTTCTGATTTAAAAGATAATGCTAGCCAACACTTTTCCAACAGCTCAACATTAACCTTAACCTCAGAGGTCTGACTTTAAAAAATGAATGATACTTATTATATTATAATAATAATATTCGCCCTATGGTAGCCTTCATATACATGTTAACTTTAGTACACTACCACATAGTAAATACGAATTACATTTAAAGTTATTACAGTACTTCATTAAATAGCCAAGTGTCTATGACCGTTAACCCTCCGTCCACATCTGTGAACGGATGTGAGCATTAACTTCATGAACATTTACGTTAGTGCAAAGTAAAACAGCATAACGTGTTTGCGTCTAGTAAAGTACGGGAGAAATGCATGTTGACGTAGCCTATCAATCAATCAATCAATCAATCAATCAATAAATATCCCCGTGTCCTTGTTAAAGAAATCAGATCTGGCCCCGGTAATGGTACAAATCTCAACCTGTCGTACAATGGACAGCTTCCCCCCCCCCCCCCCCCCATCTATGTATATACTCGCATTTTAGACTCTGTTACTAACTGTATATCTGTAGACTTGGTATGTCTTAAATGTCCGGTTAGGATGTATTAGAACGAAATCTAAAATGAAAATTGTAAATAAGCCATCTGTATGTAAAAAACCAACTGTATGTAAATTGTAAATAAGCCATCTGTATCTCAAATATGTCTTATATGTCTTAAATGATATGATGAATTGGAAATGGGGGACCCTGATGTAAACAAGACGAAAGTCTTTCTCTGGTCTGCATCCCCTTAACAATTGTATGTTTTGAGCTGTACTGTACTGTACCCAATATACAAGCTGTTAATAAACTTTTCAATCAATCAATCAATCAAGCCTACTGCAAGACTGTACATGGCGGAGTGGCAACTTTTAATCACGAATGGTGCATATAAATGTTAACGTCATAAACGTTAGCGCACAGTAATAAGCATTACATGACAAGTATTTACGGATTCAAACGGCCGGAAAACTCCCGTGTGTTTCTGGCTTAGCGGCAACTTTTTACCAATGCAAATATGCGCGAACGTTAAAAGACAACACATTGGCATTCATCTACTGTTATACTACATTATAAGGGACTGTCTTGTTAAGAGTAATAGCAGAGTTTATCTTACCTTTTCAAAAGCCGGTCTGAGTACTAGAACTAAGTCGGACAACCAATGGGTGGACCACAAGATGAAAACCAAAATGCCATAGAAATGAACGGGAGGGGCGGGACTCTAAGTAAGACTAAGTGAGAGTGATCAGGCCTGCCGCATTCATCATACAGTGACCCCCAGTGGATCTTCTGGGTTGAGAAGGTCTCAGTTGGGGGCCGGAGCCTGTCATCCAATCAGATCAGAGCCCCTTAGATCGATTAAAGCCAGTGTACCAACCACCCAGATCCCCCCACCCCAAATACTCTTTGACACCCCCTGCATGCTTGATATGAAGGTAAAGAGATGTTATGAACTTGTCAAAAGCAAGGAATAAGCAGTCCAGTGGCGTCGCCTGGGGTAGGCATCCGGGGCTTTAGCCCCGGATGTTTTTTCTTTAGCCCCGGACAAATTCTCCCTCAATATAATACATTAACCGTACTTCTTTACCTATAGGACGGCAGATTTGTAATTTCCCGTGTTCAGTGAATGCAACATAGGCAAGCCAAGACACCACCAGACCAATCAGAGAGTTGCATGGAAATAAACGTGTTTTATTGGCTGACAGGTACGTACCTCTCCTCTGTGACAATGTTTAAACTTTAAACTGTCAGCCCCGGACGCGGAGATTCTGAAGATGGACATTAGACATGTTTTCAATAAAAAAGACGGCAATACTCAAGTGGTGGCTCACACAACAACCCCAGAGCCACCACCTGAGCCAGGTGAATGTATGTACATGTCAGTAAACTTACAAGTTATGCGAACATGTAAGCAAAGCATAAATTACAGCTACGTTGACGTTACTTTGAATCGCACGGGTAATCTAAACCGTTAGCAAGTAGCTATAGCGAGCCAGATATATTAAATAAACACTTTGTCATACAATATAAATGTTGTGTTTTTTAGTGTTACCTGGTGATTTCAAAGAAAGCTCTCTGGGAAATGTTGACTTACTGTTCGACAGGAAGCTAGAAGCTACCTTACAGTACACAGTTGATCCTGAGTCCTGTCAGTTAAAGTGTTTCATAGTTAGCTTAGCTAAGCATCAAACTAGCACTGAAATATATGGATGTTATGTGACAGTATTTCTGAGAAAAGTCAGTTTAAATGGTGGCCTAGTTGCCACTGCTTTACTGTCGACAGCACGTTTGAACGTATTTGCAGCAGTAAATGTGGCTGTTTGGCCACTGACGTTGCCATAACACCTGAATTTAAATGTGCAACCTCTTTTTGTGACAGATTTTTGCATGAAATTATAATTCTGATTGATATTTCCTATTGATAGCTAGTTTCTATGTGAACATTATGAGATGGACAGCCAGCTAACAAGCTTTTTATATACAAAGATTTCAGATCAAAGCTAATCCAGTAGGGCTCCTGAAAGGGGACAAGGGACACTATGCTCCCAAATATTAAGCCTCAACCCCCATCTTAAAATTGATATGATCAAAAAATCTGCATTGTCGGAGGCCTTTTTTCCTCATTATCATGTCAAATTGTACAGCTTTCCTTAGTTTTGAATGCAGAAAGATGACTATTCGAGTATTACGTGAAAATGACTATATTTAAGTGTTAAGTAAATATATTAAGTGAATTACTCAAACTGCATTTGTATAGGAATGATTCTCTCCTATTGGCAGATAACTACTAACAGTGATATCTACTGTACAAGAGGTTTCCAATGTCAATTTAACTATTTTCAATTGGTTAGTATTATATTTTGTGACAGTGTGGTGACACACATTTTAATGAAGACAAATTTGTGTATCTTGAAATTCATTTATTTGACAGAGCTGGAAACTGATTTTAAATACTTGTTTGTGTTTACCTACACAGTCATCACAGATGAGCCAAAAATAGTAGAGGATGAAGAAAGGAGAACAGGAGAAAGGGACACACAAGAAGGAGATACAACAGATAAGAACAACAATGAACAGGAACATCAGAACAGACAAGAGTCAATGGGTAACTGGGTAACTGATTTAGGGACTGCAGATACAGGGCCAAGGCAAGTGAGACATCACTGTTTTCCATCCGGCATGTTTGGCCAGCAAAAGAGATCATTTCAACCAAGTTGGTTTGATACTTTTAAATGGGTTGAATATTCTACCACTGCCAATGCAGCATTCTGCTTTAGTTGTAGACTATATGGCAAAGCAATCAAGGGATCAAAGGGACACCCTCACCACCTCAGGATACACAAACTGGAAGCGTGCATTGGATTCTTTTCGAGAACATGAAAATTCAAACATACACAAGGCTCTTCTTTCCAGTTCTCGACAGAATGCTGGAGGAGCTTCAAAACAGGTTTTCTGGAGTTGGGGAAAAAATATTAATTGGCATACAGGCATGTCACCCTCCATGGGGAGGTCGTCGACCGATTTGCGAAGGTCAAACCAAGGCGATTTAGCCTAACACTTCCACCTACAAAACAATAAAGAGTGTGAAGACAGCGAGTGATGATGGGGAGAAAAAACGAAGCAAATGAAAGGTAATGTGATGAAGGAAGCAGCAAGTGAGGAAGGAAGCAAGTGATGAGGGATTATTATTTCCTCCTTCCATCCCTTTTTTCAGTTTAATCTCATTACTAACAACTTCTAATAATTTGACATAGTTTATGATTTAATTGGAAAATCAAGTGTTTTTAAATAATAAACCTGTTTCTGATTCTGAGATTTTTTTTGACATATGGGTGTTGAGAGATGTATAGATCTCTTAATGTTGCTCTCAAAGTGCACCAGATTGATGCTTTTAACTTCAATATTTAAAAAAAATCTTCCTGGGGGAGTTCCCCCCAAAAATAGTACTTTACCTCTGCTTATGTAACTCCGGTGTAGTGTTCCCTCGGCAACAGATCACTCACAGTTGGTGATTACTTTCCTGCATTTCAATGGACAGCATATAAAAAGGACACGTGAGCTTCATTGCTTAAGAGATCCTCACATGCCATCTCCTTAAAAAAACAAGTGTCCAGTCAACAACAAAACATCAGTGATCGTATAGTGGTAGTATATTTTTCATAAGCAATGTGAAACATTAAACTTAAAAAAAACTGGTGTACAAAACTCGCATACCTGCGTTGATCTCCTGGAGTGTCTCTACTCTTTCTTCTCCACCATTAGAGATTGCAAACATTTCAGAAACAGCTAGAGGTAGGGGACAAATAACTTGTTCGCTGGGCATGTCAAAAACCTCCCTGCTTTGATCAAGACTTTAGGGAGCCTTTCAGCCCCTCTGGCAAAGGGGCTGGAAAGCAAGTTTTGCAAATGCAGTACCATCTACATCAGGGGTGGGCAATTATTTTTTACAAGGGGCCACTTCAGAAACTCGAGCTGTGTTGGGGGGCCGAATCAAAAATAAGTTGAACTTAATTCTGCTCAATATACCAATACTGAAAAGGTGTTTTACAGTATGTTAAAGATAAGAAATGAATCAGCTTTATACAAAAAGAAATTAGTGCTTTTGATTTTTGTTTTTCAGTTAATTTGACTTGTTCAGTGAGAAAAATCCAGTCTGTCTTGGGCTTGAACAAGTGCACGGAAATCTGGTTCAATGTCTGAGGTGGATATGCGAAGGACAGCTGAGAGGTGATCATCAGTGATAGAGGATCTGTATCTGGATTTGTTGAACTTCATCACTGAGAATGTCTGTTCACATATGTAGGTAGATCCAAAGAGGACCATCATCTTCTGAGCACGTCTCCTGATGTGTGGAAAGTTCTCCTCTTTCAGGGAAGCGTAAAACTCAGGCAGTGAGACTGACCTAAAGTGCTCTGACAGAAGTGTGTCAGACTGCAGGTCAATGAGTTCAAGATGAACATCACTGGGAGCATCATCCGCATGGCATGTAAATGAGGAAAAGATCATGTTCATTTCATTCTCAACTGTTTTGAAGTCTTTAAATCGCCTTGAAAACTCACCATGCAGTGCTTCTAACATGGATGAGTACCTCTGGAGGTGATCAGCTGATGGTGTGGCTTCCTTCAGTGTTGGCAAGTGCGTGAGAATGTTGTCCTCCATTTGGCTTGAGAGAAGCTGCAGCTTTCTTATGAAAGCCTTCACTGCACTGTACATGTCATGCACAAAAAGGCCCTTGCCTTGCAGTTTGACATTTAGTTCACTCATTAGTGCAGTCACATCTACAGCAAAACCAAGGTCTGGCATCCAGTCTGCATCTGAAAGCTGTGGGATGTCGTTTCCTTTCTTCACACAGAAGTCTTGAATCTCTTCTCTCAGGTCCCATACTCTTTTCAGCACTTTGCCCAGGCTGAGCCACCTGACAGCTGCATGGTAGGGTATGTCACGATGTTCAGTCTCACTTTCCTCCAAAAGTGCAACAAACTGTCTGTGATTCAATGCTCTTGCCCTGATGAAGTTAACTATTTTAGTTACAACATCAACAACATGGTTAATTTTTAACACTGACTTACACAACACTTCCTGATGTATAATACAATGCAAAAATACCTATTTCTGCTCAGGGTTAATTTCTGTCACTTTATCCTGCATTCTCTTCAATAGTCCAACATCTTTCCCTGTCAGATTTGGACAACCATCCGTTGTCACGCCTGCCAGCTTGTCCCATTTCAGTCCCAACTTTTCCACACATGCATTTACCTCCGTGAACAAATCACTCCCTGTTGTTGTACCTTTCATTGACTGCATGGCTGCCAGCTCCTCCGTGATTTTGAAGTCTGTAGTTATCCCACGTAGGAAGATGAGTAGCTGGGCAGTGTCACGTACATCGCAGCTCTCATCCAAAGCCAAGGAAAAAAAGTCAAAGTTGACCGCTCTGTTCTGCAGCTGAAGCTCCAGATTTCCCGCGATGTCCTCAATTCTCCTCGTAACAGTGCGTCGGGAGAGCGGCACTTTCTCAAATGCCTCCTTTTTCTCCGGGCATATTAGTGTCCAACAAACACTCCTTAATGAACTCTTCGTCCGAAAACGGTTAACTTTTAAGACATAACTCGTCTTGACAGCTGCATCTCTGGATGTGGAATGTTTTGTGGAAATGTGTTGTTGGCTTTGCAGCTTAGCAAGCAAAGCATCCCCGACTTTGCCCGCTCTTCCTCAGACAGGTTCTTGTATTTATCTGCGTGTTTGGTAGCATAGTGGCGACTCAAATTGTACTCCTTGAACACAGCGACCTGCGCACCACAAACTAAACACACAGCTTTACCTTTCACTTCTGTAAATAAATACTTAGCGGTCCATGTCTTGTTGAAAACGCGGCATTCAGTATCGATCTTTCTTTTTTTGCCCTTAGCGGACATTGAGGACTAGCCGGCCAGCATCACTCGTAGCTGTTACGGCATGCGCGTTTACGTAAATAAATAAAAAAAACAGCAGCTTCCTTTTCAAAATAAAAGCAACACAGTTAGAAAAGTATTTACGCCATGCAAGCAATACAGCTGTGTTGCTTTTATTTTGAAAAGGTTGCTGTTTTTTTTCATTATGTTATAATTTATGATCAACCTCACACGGGCCGGCCAAGGCCGGCCAACGGGCCGGATGTGGCCCGCGGGCCGTAAAATGCCCACCCCTGATCTACATGCTTGTCCTGTTCCAGACACTGCTCTCAACCACTCAGGGCCTGCACAAATACCTGCAGAAAGAAACAATTGACTTGGTGCAGGCAGTAAATTACAAAACAGCAGTTGAGAACACACTGAAAAGTTACAGAAGTGACGAGAAAGCAAGACCAAGGCCCTGTGCAATGATCTTGATATTCCCGAAACTGTGACACAGAGGAAGAAGCGTAGAAACATGGAAGACTTTGTAGTCGAGGCATCGTGTGGAGCAGCTCTCCCATTAGCTTATTAGCTCAGATTAGCTATTGATGATCACGTTGATAAATCATATAAAACCAATAGCCAAACACACAAAAAACATGCTGCTGTGTGAGCATTAAACGATTAACATTAAACTAAACAAACACAACAAAACGTTATAGTCATTATAAAATAAAAACATACATTTTGTCCACCAAAATAATACAGGCACCTTACCCTCGAGAGATCCTCACATGTTATGAGAATCTCCCACAATCCATTGCCGTAACAAAGCTAATGCAGGCACACGTTTGTTTGTGACACCAGATGGCGTAATTCTTCTTCTTCTTCTTTTATTTAATGGCGAATCTTCTTCTTCTTCTCTTCGTTTTTTGGCGGATTGCAAACAACTTAAAAGGTGCACACCGCCACCTACTGTACATGAGTATGAATCATCATATCATACCAACTCTTTAACCTATGATCTAATCAAAATAAATAAATAAATCAACAAAAAACAAAAAACAAAACATGAAATAAATAAAACAAAAATAAAAATCTATGTTCTTTCTTGACCTAATGTTAAATTCTTTTTCCTACCCCAGTTTCACTCAAGAATGTAAACAGTGCCTTTCTGGTAGCTCTTACTCCCTCTCCTTTTGTTCCCAAAACACCAACCACACTCCATTCCCTCTCTGCCTCTAAAACTTTAGCCTTTAGTTTTTCTCTTTCCGCTTTATATATGTCACAATGTATCAAGATATGTTCTACATCTTCTTTTACTCCACAGTTCCCACACTTGTCACTGTCACTTTTCCCCATGACATACAGCGTACCATTCAATGCTGTGTGATTTATTCTGAGTCTAGCGATCGTGATTTCCTCCCTTCTGTTTCTTTCTTTATAAATATGAATTGTAATTGTCTTTTGTACTTTGTGATATTCTTTGCCTTTCTGGTCTTTCTCCCACCTTTTCTGCCAAATCTCCATCCCTTTCTTCTTAATTACTGCTTTTCCTTCTCCTTTTCCAAGTTGAACTGGTAATGTTATTTCCTTTTGTAGTGCACTTTTTGCTAATTTATCAGCACACTCGTTCCCTTTCACCCCCTCATGTGCAGGCACCCAGCAGAACTGCAGATCTATGCCGCCTCTGTGCAGTCTTAACAGGCTATGATTCAGTTCTATGAGAATGTCTTCTCTGGCAGTTGTTGTTGATTGTATGCTTTGTAATATGGACAATGAATCTGTGCACATCACCACCCTATCTGGTCTGACCTCTTCAACCCACTGTAATCCTATTATTACTGCCAGCATTTCTGCTGTGTACACTGATAATTGATCAGACGCTCTTTTTGCAATAGATATTTTAAATTCTGGGATGTATATACCAATTCCAACACACTCTTCCTTGTTCTTAGAACCATCTGTGTAAATTTGTAGGCAATTGTAATACTTTTCATTCAGATACATACTTGTTTTAATTCCCACTTCATTTACTTGCCACTCTTTTTTCCTTTCTACAATACTCATATCTATTTTAGCTTCTGGGAAAAGCCATGGGGGAACACTGCTAAATGGGGTTGCTTTAGCAAACGTGATATTGTCCACTCCATATGCCCTCGTTCTCTCTTTACTCGTCCAGCCAAACCCACGTCCCTGGAATTTTGCATATTCCCAGCAATCCTGTAATATTCTGTTTGAAATATTTTCTTCTCCACTTCCTTGTAGCCTGACCCAGTATGACAGAGCAAGTTTCTCTCTTCTGATCTCCAGAGGTGTCTCTCCTGCTTCTATCAGAACTGCATTGATAGGGGATGACTTTATCGCTCCAATACACAACCGCAATGCTTTATATTGTATTCTATTAATTTTTAAAAGCGATGTTTTTGCTGCTGCTCCATACACTATACAACCATAGTCTATTGTGGACCTCATAATTGATCTGTAAATGTCTATTAATGCTTGTTTGTCTGCGCCCCAGTTGCATCCAGTTACAGCTCGCAATAAATTTAATACTTTTTTGCATTTTGTTTCCACTTGTTTAATATGCATTTTCCATGTATATTTGCTATCAAACCACAGTCCTAGGTATTTGAACTCATTCACCTTTGTCATTGGACGATCATATAGTGTTAGCTGTTGGCCATCAATCTTGCGTTTGTTTGTGAATACCATGTAGCATGACTTGCTTTCTGACATTTTGAATCCCCAGTTATATGACCACCTATCCACTTGTTTAATCGCTCTAGCTATATTCTCCATTACGTATGGGGCATTTCTTCCCCTCATCCAAATAGCCCCATCATCTGCGTATAGAGCCGATTGAATGCATGTGTCTAAACATGTAAATATATCATTGATCATGATGTTAAATAATATTGGACTGACTGCACTCCCTTGGGGGATACCATTTTCTATTTCAAAATAGTTGGAAATATCTGCTCCAACCTTTACTCTAAATGTCCTGTCTGTTAAAAAGGCCCTTACCCAATTGTACATTCTCCCTCCAATACCCATTCTACTCAATTTGATCAGTAACCCATCCCTCCACATACAGTCATACGCCTTTTCAATGTCAAAGTACACTATTGCCATTATCTCTTTCATTTTCAATGTTTTTTCCACATCATTACTCACTCTTACTAAAGCATCCATTGTGGACCGCCCTTTACGAAATCCGCTCTGAAAACTACTCAGCAGCCCTTTCTGCTCCAGTACATGTGAGAGCCTACGGACAATGATCTTTTCCATCCATTTACATAGGTGTGATGTAAGAGCTATTGGTCTGTAGTTACTAGGGTTAGCTGTATCTTTCCCTGGCTTATTGAATGGTAGCACGACTGCTGTTTTCCACAAACTTGGCATATCTCCTTCTCTCCAGATTTTATTGAAAAGACTCAGCACCATTGTCATAGTTTCCATAGGCAACTGTCTAAACATAGCATAACATAGCTGGTCTTGTCCTGGGGCTGTATAACCTGTACCTTGTAAGGCTATTTTGAGTTCTGACATTGTAAATTCCACATCAAGAGCTGACCTATTATCCTGTCTCTTCTCCTTCACGTTTTCATTCTCTGCTAGTAACTGCTGTTTTTGCTGCCTATGAATATCACTGAGATGTTCCCCGCTATGTACTGCTGCAAGTGTCCTTCCTAACATGTCTGCCTTCTCTTTATCTGTCACTGCCAGCCTCTCCCCATCAACCAAAGCTGGAATTTTAATGGATTTCCTTTTCCCACTCATCCGCTTAAACATGGACCAGACATCACCTAATTTTACTCCTCTGCCAATGGTAGAACAAAATTCTCTCCATGTTCTTTTTTTTGTGTATTTGATTGTCCTTCGAGCAGCTGCCCTTTTCCTTTGAAACTCTATAACATTATTTTGTGTCATGTTTTTCTTTAATTCTCTAAATGCATTATTTCGCTCTTTAATAGCCCTGCTGCATTCCTCATTCCACCATGGCACCACTTTCTTCCTACCCTTGGTTGTTGTTTTGGGTATACTGTTCTCTGCTGCATTTAGAATATGTTGCGTTATTTGGCTTGTAATGACCTCTATGCTTCCCTCTGATGTTAGCAGGTGTACCGACTCCTCACACCATATCCTAAATTTCCCCCAATCAGCTTTAGCAAAGCACCACCTGGTTATTGCACCTCCTTCCTGTATATATACATTAGTATTCATTTTAGTAAGCACTGGATAATGGTCACTTCCTACTGTGGATTTATTCAAAACAAACCATTCGCATGTATGAACCAAACAGTTTGACACTAATGTCAGATCCAGGCATGAGACTTTCCCCCTGTGTACATCTACTCTTGTGCCATGTCCATCATTAAGGCATACTAGTGTTCTTTCCTCCAGCATTTCTTCCACTATATTTCCGTTACTGTCTGTATGGTTGCTGCCCCATAGACTGTTGTGTGCATTGAAATCACCACACCAAACTTCCTTCCTATGTTTATTGCCTGCTATTTCTTTAAATATATCAGTGGTTAGATTTTTACATGGGTTGTATAAATTGATTATCCTAATGTTATCTTGTTTCCTAGGGTTGCAGATTTCCACTATAATACACTCTATATCATCAGGAGATTGCACCTCCCTATGCCACACCATCTTTGAGAAACGTGGCACACCCTCCACCATTTTGATTATTATCTCTATCATGCCTTATACAGCTAAATCCTGGAATGACAAAGTCTAATTGAGGTCGTAACCAGGTTTCTTGCACACATATTACCTCAGGGACTACCTCTAGATCATATATATATTTCTTGAATTCTTGACCATTAGCTATGAGGCTTCTTGCGTTCCACTGTAGTATGTGCAGCACCATGATTAAGGATCTAACCCTCATCCTGATTTTCATTTTCCCCAGCTCCATTTATAGTTAGCATTGCATGTATCTGATCTGCTTTAATATCTTTCATGTCAAGGAATTTTCCAGCTGCCTCCACAATGGCTTTGATTCTATCACTTTTCTTTTTTAACTGCAATGCAACATTTACAGTATGGCATATAAATACCACAAAATTCACCTTTTTCACTCCTAAAACATCATCATCCTCTTTACTCTTGGTGGCGCTGTGGGGTTGGATTTGAAGATTACTTTTTGGTGTGTTCCTGACATTTTGTATTGTAATGCTCTGCTCCATTCCACTAGGGTTCTTATTGATTGTTACTGTTCCCCTTACTTTCTTTATTGCTTCTGCGTATGAAACTTTGTTTGTAATCTTAACTCTCTGCACCTCTCTGGCCTCTCTCTGCACTTCACAACCTCCAAACGCAGCACTGTGATCTCCTCCGCAGTTACAACATTTAACCTTTGCATCCTTTTCACATTTTCCATACTCATGTTTTCCTCCGCATCTCGCACACCTTAGCTGTCCTTTACACTGCTGCGCTGTGTGCCCCATTCGTTGACATGCGTAGCACCTGAGAGGTTTGGGGATGTACTCCCTAACCATGAAGTTCAAATATCCCATTTGTACTGCCTTAGGTAAGATTCTCTCAAACTGAATGAGAACTGATAATGTTTCTTTGAGTGTACCATCCCGTTTGCTTTTAAGCCTTGTGACTTCCACTATTTTACCTCCTTTTAATTCACTTTTCACATCTTCCATTGACATGTCCAATGGTACTCCTGAGATTACTCCTCTCAGTTTCGCCATTGCTCCTGGAACATGCGCCTTCATTTTCTCCCCATTCAGTGAGTTCATTCCCAGAATCTTTTCCTGCTGCTGTTTGTTATTGGCATGTATCAATACCCGCTTATTGTTCATGAATTTAGCAAATTTAATTTTTCCAATCTCTTTTTCAATTGCTTTGGTAAGTTTAATCGGGTGGTAGTGCCCACCATCCTGATTGAATTCTATTACCACTTTCCACTCGTGTTCTATTTCTTTATTCAACATTGCTTGACTGTCATTTTGACTGACTCTTGATTTTTTGTTTTGCTTAGCCTCGTCTGCTTCACCCGACCAATCCGACCAACTTCGAGCTCTTACTGAACTATCTCTGTCTCTCAAAGATCTTTTCTTCTTCGCAGCTTTGGCTATCATCCATTCCATATTGTGTCTTTGGCTACCATCTGAGCTGGTTGACATGATGAAACACTCAATGTACAGTTTATGCAAATCCGCCAAAATAACAGTCCAATGCTACCGTTTCTGTATGTATCCGAATTTCCGATTCTCTGTGAACTTTCTGCCACGCGTCTCCAACTTCACTTCCTTCTTCCGGCCGATCCCGGAACAGTCCACCCCACACCAATTGTCTTAATGGCGAATCGCTTCCACTTGGAGCATATATCGCCACCTCTGGCGTAACCCGAATTAATTCTCCGATTTAACAAGGATTTTATACCAACCTTTATAACTCTGTACACACACGACACACCTATATGTCGTGAGCTGATTATCGAGCCTTCATTGTAACAGATCTGGTAGGCCACCACGTTATTCTTTACTTTCTACGTCTTTATATGGAGAAGATATTACTTTTTTCTCCGTCATGTTGTTTCCATAGCAACAACAACTTCCTGTCAACAGCCAACGAAAAGTAACAAAAAACACTGTAATATCCTTTTCAGTTTCACAGAACACAAATTGGGTTATTTACATAATGTTTACAGTACTGTTTATTGTTATTTTGTAATATTCTTTGCGGAATTTGGCCATGTAAAATGTCCTATTGGGTTGCTGTACAGCCAATGCGTGACGTCATTGGTAAGCGGCGTAACGAACCCCGAACAGATTCTGGTACCTACACCGCCACTGTGGGCTCAGCCCCGAATGTTTCCAGGTCCAGGCGACGCCCCTGAAGCAGTCAGAGATATTCAAGTTTAAAAATACCTGTTCATTTATTTATTTACAAGTTTTACAAATTAAAATTAGGACATCTCAGTCATTGAGCACCTCTCCCTCCAAGGACATTATGACTAATTACTCATTTATGTATTATGTGTATTTTCAATGCAGTGTTTTTATATGTATTGTTCAAACTATTTAAAATAAAGTTTTCTAAAAAAGCAAAAGGACATCTCCTTCCTTTTTGAAACCTGCTGAACTTCAATTGAAGTGAGGGGAGTTTGACAGGAGATTACTCAAACACTTGATTGTACTTGTGGGAGTAGCCCAAGTAGTACTGACTCCAACAGTATCAATTTCATTTAGAACTTGTTGCAAAAAATCATTTTATCCCTCATCAAATATAGCAGAATACATGAATTATTGTACTCAGGAGGGGAGTTTGACAAAGGATTACTCAAGAAATACACAGTAAAAATAGGCTACTTCATTGTATTTGTGGTAGTAGTCTAACAAGTACTGAGTCCAACACTACCAATTTTATTAAGAACTTATGGATACAAATCATTTTATCTCATCAAATATAGCAGAAGTGGCATGAGTTTGTTCTCAGGGACTTTGAGAGAGTATTACCCAAAAAGTACACAGTAAAAGTAGCCTACTTCATTTTATTGTAGCAGTCAAACTAGGACTGAGTCAAACAGTGCCAGTTTTATTAAGAACTTATGGTACAAATGACTTGTATTGCAAATAAAGCAGAAAAAAACATGCATTATTTTACTCTTGTACAGCGATTACCGTAAAGGCGATATTAATTGCGCACTCAAAAATGAATAGCTATTATCTATTTATTTAATTTTGGCTTAAATGGCATTCCATATCTGTGAGTCTGCCTTCTAATGTCAACAAAGCAGCTTTAGGAAAGCAATCTGTGAATAATGTTCCTGTTTCAAAATCATAACATCTATTATAAAGATGTCTGCAGTTCAGGTCCAAATTGTTCCAGATCCCATACAGTCGTGATATTATCTGTGGTCGGCTCTGTGACAGACGTCATGTGTTACCTTGGCTACTTATTGGCTTGTGATGAATTTAATGGAGCAACAAGCTAAAGAGCAGAGGCCTGTACTACGAAGCTGGTTCAACCTAACCTGGATATGTTTGAGTTAGCCGGTTGGCCCAATCCAAAACATACGCGCTCTCGCTAAGCTGTACTACGACGCAGGTTATCAAGTGGATCGCTCAAGCCAGCCGTGTCCTATCTAGTTAGGTGCGCGTTCACATGAAAGGGGTGGTATTTGGAGCATTCGACCAATCACAAACATGGACAAGCGTACTGACAGCGCAGCGTCATACTTCCTGAATGAAAAGTGAACTTTAATATTATTCAAATATGAAGAAGTTAAACTTTAAACATCCATGACTTAAACACTTTATCCAGGATAAAAGCCACATAGCTGCACCTGCAAGGTGAATACAGCTGGTAAAAGAAAAAGCGTTTGAATGCGTTCATTAAAGCTCCCATGTCATGCTTTTCCGGTTATTACCCGTCCCCTTGTGTGTTATGAAGGTTTTTATGCATGTAAACGGTGTGCAGAGTCAAAACCCTCAAAGTACACCCTGTAGCAAGTAAAACTCTAACACAGAAAATACCTCCCCAAAATGCCTCGTTGGAGATACGTCACTGCCCATTTGAGTCTTCCATTTAGTTCCGGGTACGGCATGATGTCATGCGGTACCCGGAACGAAATGGACCAATCCCGAAGAGCTATGGCCACACCCAGCGGCGCTGGCCGCACCCTCTGCCAGCCTAACATTTACTGTTGGAAGCTCTGGTTCAGTTCACAATCGATCCAGTCATGCCAATGCCAAGGACCTGTTTCCTGAAATGTGAGGAGAAATCTGAGCTGTTTGTCCTACCGACGGAAGAACCACAACGAAGTCAGTGGTTGAAATTTCTTTTTAACACTGTTCCTTCAGAGGTTCGAAGAACCGGCATTTCACAGACGAAAGCTTCCAAAACATTGCCCAGTTTGAGGCCGGATATGCACAGCATTTGAAACTGAAGGACGATGCTATTCCTAGTTTGTTTGGACCGTTTGGAGCAGGGGAAGATTCGGGTACACAACCTGTAAGTTTGCATTGTTATTTGTGTATTTATCAAACAAGACTGTTTAAATGTATAAACTGTGTCGGACTGCTAAGCCAATGACACAGTGCTAACTGTGCTAACTAAGTTGCTAGCATTTCCATATATCAACTCTAATATCAGCAGACGGCCTTGCATACAGTACATGTATCTCATAGCAGGAGAATGTCTGCATTCACACACGAAATACTCATAGACAGTATACTCCGGGTGATTTGCCGTACGGTCAGTCGCGAAACCTAATTACATTATAGCTGGCGCAGCGTGTATGCTACCGAGCTAACCAACGGAGCTAGACATGGGTTTGCTCGGGAAAACACGTTCTTGCTAGCCTAATATGAATCGCTAGCTTTTGTTCATAGTGGTTTTATTACACTAAACAAGCCCAGCTCATACAGTATACTCCGGGTGATTTACCGTACATTGTGACAGTACATGTACATACTGCATGTATAGCTAACGAGGCTAGCTATACATGCTAGCGCAAAAACAATGTATTCATGACCGTTACAATGAATGACCGAACGTAGCAGTTATTGCTAGCCTAATATGAACCACTAGCTTTTGTTCATAGTAGTTTTATTACTCTACATTATAGTTGCCGTTCCTCCGAGCTAGCGTTCATATCATGTTAGCTACCAAGGTAAACAAAGCTAGGTTAGCATATTAGCTGGCAAGCTGTTCATTAGATGGATTAGATAGATCCACACTCCTAATGTGTCGGTCGCGAACAAGCCGGCTCCAAGAGCCGGCTCTTTTAAGTGAACGACGGGAGCCGGCTCGCGTCCGCGAACGAGCCGTTTTTTTTTGTTAAGTAATACATGACATCATTATATGATGATCTCCGCGCTACAGCTGCTCCGTGCATGCATGCAGTGACATGTAATATCCAAGGATTAGAGACTGTTGGATGCTGCTGTACTGAGCATTGCAATATATTTATTTTCACTATGTTATTTATTTATGATTATCCTTAGGCTCAGCAAAGATTTGATGTCAGCTGTTGCTGTCTTTTTTTCTATAGTTAATACTGAAATAGAGCCCTGCTGTTTTGTCAGGGCCTTTTCTTTAAATATAATTTTAAAATGTCGATACAGTAGCCCCTTTTTTTAAATGTCTATGCTTAAGTTTTTATAGGTGTTGCTATCTGCTTTGTGTAGCGTGGTTCTACAAGCAAGTCAGTGCATTCATTGGGTGGTATCAGAGAGATACAAGCGTCTGTAAATGCAATGAAAACAATTGGCCACAGCAAATAATTGATATTAAACATGTAATTTTTACTTTTGAATACTTCAGTACAAAGGATGTATTGAATAATTTAAGTGATATGTGTACACATATAAATCATTAGTCAAAACAGGGCTATTTGATTGAATTATAAAAGGTATAATATGTGGTAAACTGAAGAGCCGTTTGGGAGCCGAAAGAGCCGGCTCTTCTTGGTGAGCCGAGCCAAATGATCCGGCTCACCAAGAAGAGCCGGAATTCCCATCACTAACTCCTACCACAACTACTACTAACGAATCTAAAACAACTAAGTTTCTCTAATATTTTGTGATTTGCATTTGATTTCGTCCAGCCAGATCCTGCCGGACAATACATGACGGGACTACCACACTGATGCATCGTCCTAAAAAGCCCCGGCTGCTATAGGCAAGATGCCGACAACGGGGAGTAATTGATGATATACCGTGTATATATGTATATTTACGTTCATTTTGTACATTTCTAAAAATAAAGTTTAATGGAAATACTTAGTAGGCCTATCCTTTCTTCCCTGAATTATTTGCTCCTATAACATATCATTCATATATAGCAAACCAAGAGCTCCAACGAGTCGTTTAGTGGAGAGAGTGAATACTGCTGAATACACATACTTGACAGAGATGCTGTATGCGAAACCAATGTGAGTTTGGAAAATTGCACAGTATAAATCTATTTTAGTATACCTCAACAATGTAATTATGATCAGTGGAAATGGCCATGACATGGGCCCTTTAACAGTTTTATGATATCACTGCTGCCCCGTCTAAGACACGAGTGGATCTGACTTTAATTACATTTGACTCGAGTGTTTCGTCAACTTAATGTGTTGCTTAAAATAATACTTCTGCATACCTGCCAACCCTACCGATTTGGGCGGTAGTCTACCGCTTTTGACATGTTTCTACCGCCTACCGATTTAGCTGGCTTTCCCTACCGATTTCAATCTTCCCAAATTATAAAAAAAAAAAATGCCCCTTGGCGCACTGACAAGCTGCTCGACTTTGGCTCCTATCCAATGAAATTGGATTTGCTCGTCACGTGATTAGTGTTTGGTTTTGGCGCCCCAGTGTTGTTTATTCACATGACACACTGACAGCGACACACTGACAGCGACAGCGACACACTGACAGCGACACACAGCGACAGGTTTTGATGGTTGTGATATGGAAATTCCCGCGAAGAAGAAGCCCACCAAGCGGTGGGACAATGTATTTAAAGCCAAGTGGACAGCAGGTCACCCGTTCATCAAGGTATCGCGGAGAGGAGAGAAGCACGCATTCTGCGAATTGTGTAGGTCCGACTTCTCGATTTGCCATGGCGGACATAACGATGTAGATAAACCAAGCGGCAAACTCTGGGGAAGAGCCGGGACGCCAATACGGAAGTGCCACAAACTGCAGTTCATATATTGGCCGATAGGCGATGACTGCAGAAAGGAGCAATTTCCATAGACCCCAATGTTAAAATGCCCAATTTTACAGCAGAAAAAAACATGTTTCTAGCCCTGGATGCAATAAATATTATTATTGATATAGTTAGATTCCACCTTCATGATTATGAATCTGTGAGTGAATTGTTTTCTAACATGACCCTTTTATTTATATTAGGTCTTAAGGTTTTTGCATAAATTAGGGCGTGGTCACATTGAGTGACAGCTCTGTCAAGTGACTGCTGCTGTTAGCTTCTTGTCTCTCTGCTAGCTGCTCCGTCTCCGTGAAGCTACAGGGACTCTGCCTGCTCAGTTCATCCAGGGAACACAACTTGACCCCGGCCGTGTTTGTTTGTTCTTCATGCTTATATATCGGACTATTGTGACTCGCTCTGCGGTTAAAACAGACGGTGCATGAATGCCGTTTTGCGGTAAGTGAAATTCGAGTACTTTATTTATGTGTTTATGATTTCAATCAGCTACATAATGAATGTTAAGGCTTGGGTTAGCGTGTAAGCGAGTGGTAGCTACATCGGTGCTAACGATGCTAATCGTAGCCTGCAAGTTAAAACCATAGACTGTATATATAAAGGTTAAAACGAAATAGACAAGTGTTAAGCGTTAAGTGAGATAGTACTGTAGAACAAACGGCTTCTGTTTGAGGTTGGTAAAATAAGGTCATCCTTGTAACTTAGAGAGATATTTTATTATGTAGGTAGGAACTGTATGCATCGCTAAGGTTAATTTAAATTGGCTATGCTCAAGTATGTAGACAAGCTAACGTCGAAGTAGTGTATGTGAAATCAACCTCACAATAAGATGTGTGTATATTACAATTATTAATGTCATATTTCAAGATGATTACTTAGATATTAAAATATGGATGGTTGAGCTGGAGTTCATTATTGAGCTTACACGTTAACGTCACAGTCATCTGAAGAACGAACCCAAACCTTGTTGTTTTTATTAATTGCATTACCAAATTGGTATCAAATAAACAGTAAGCATTGGTGACACAACTTCCAAAGTTACAGTAAAATAAAAAGGACCCTGACTCGGAAAATACACAATCCAACATGTTCAACAGAAGAAAATAAGTTATATTGTTTGTACACATGGTACTTTACATATATATCTGTTTGTTTAAAGTGTGCAGGTGATGCAGACAGGCTGGACCAGAGAGTGAGAGACAGAACTGGACTCCTCACAGCAGTGAACTTCAGCACAGGTACAAATACTCTTTTTTCATACTGTACAAAGAATCAAGAAAGATATTGGTTTAAATAAATGAAGTATTGACTTTAATAGACTGATATACATTCCATTAAACAATACTAAATACTAGATCACCTACACATCAGTGAAGTTGAGGGGTTTTTCCATGCAAAGGGTTACATTTAGATGTTAACAAGCAATATGACTGTCAGCTTTCTAATTTAATGTATTGAAGGCAAAGATATTTAACGCATAGTGACATCTGCTATTTATCTCTCAATATTGTCTGTAAAAACGTGGTAAAAGTTATTCTTTCAGTGAGACAACAGAGCAAGCTTGTTTTAATAACAGTTCAATATTATTTTGATAATAAAATACATTTCAATGTTGATGAATTTCATACTGTTCATTCATAATCTGATTGTCTTTGTAGCTCACTGTTGAAATAAAAAAAAACATTACAATTACAAAATAATTATATCTACAGCCCCTAAAAACACAAACACACATCTTTCATAAATAACACACTTGTTCTGCAATAATATGTTTTATGTTTCCTGTCATTTTTGTTAGGAAAGGACATGCCTGAAAGACACGACTCAGCATCTCCTCTTTCTCCGAGGGTCAAGAAAAACATCCAATAGGAAAATTAAAAGCTGATGTTATGAGATGTTAAGAGCAGTACAGGACATTCACTAAGAAACTATTTTTATTGTGAAAACACAGTCAGCTGATCGAATGCACCTATTTCCACATCTACACTCCATCAGCTGATTATTTCTATTTGCCTCACTTCATGAGCTTCACATCACTTGTGCCTTGTACCGCAGAGTTTGCAACGCAAATAAATTGGGCCAATCTTCAGTCAGATGTGAATGTGTAATCTAACATTTTCAGTAAGAATAATGGACAAAAGGAGTGCAAATACAAATTCAATTTATTGAAATGTGAACCAAAAGTTAATCAAACATGTTTTAAATAAAAAGCACATATGGACAGAAGGTGTAAACCTATTAAATGTATAAGTAAACACATTTAGTCAAATAAAGTGACAGACTAGGCCTGATCAGGTGGTATCAGCTATGCATGGGCTCCTCCATCAGGCCTGGTCCTCCTCACAGAGGAAAGACCCTCAGTCCTCTCCAAACCAACAGACAGGACGTCCATCACACGGAGGTTTCTCCCTGAAGTCTCTGCAGCTCTCTGGACACCATGCTGTCTCAATCCATCCACACTGAATATGAGGGGAGAAAAATGAAAATAATAAATGCTTAGTTTAGACAATAAGAAATATAAAGTTGACTGTTGAGTTGCTCAGTTTTTTTAGATTGTCAATACTATTACTGTATAACTAATATCTCAGGTTAAGAGGCACCTTCAAATAAAGATTGGTCTTTAAATACATTTTGTCTTTTGAATTGTTTGTCTAAAGTCAAGGATCTAGAACTGGTACTTATAGTTTGAATGATACAGTCTGGTTATAATGCTGTTTGGAGGAAGCCTCACAGGTAAGAGCACTAACTAGCTACCATCACATGTACCTTAGCTTAACTTAAATGTATTAAACGTATAATTAAGTGATGGCAAAATATAAATAACTAATGTCATGCAAACATATTAATATTTGCTTGATTCCAGTGTTGAATTTAGCACAATTGCACACAAACGTTAAGGGATTTTAAGATTCTGAAGTATTATGCTAAAAACTCAATAACTTAGATTATTATTTATAGTTTTGCTGAATAGTCTCATGTCCGCTTACTTTAGAAACGTAAAATGCGACGGCAGTGTGCAGATGGGGAGCATGTTAGCTTAGCTTGGTAGCTTCAGCTAGCTCTGGAACTTCCAGCCCAGTGGCAGCAGGTCCCGCCTCGGCTCCGCCTCTTTGACCTTATAGAGTGGCGAAGTCCCTCCCCTTCCGGTGGACCTCCATGGGACCTTATTTCGGAAAAATTATGTATTGAAGTCAATGGAGAGAGAAAGATTATCTTTCGATCCCGTTTGAATTGTGCCACGAATTACACATATGATGTTTGTCAATTTAAAAGATAATTTTGCAAGTAAAAAAAAAAAAAAATGTGTCGTAAAACTGTGAAGTAACACATTTGTTTGTGTGAAACGCTCAATGAACTACATCTCTGGTCTCACAGAACAACACACGTCACCAAGATGGCCGTCACTACTGTCAACAAAACAATTGACTACCCTCACTATCACCACAATGAAACACGTCCTGAAGAATGTCATGCAAAGCTGCCTGCCTGCCTTCCTTTGATTCTCTCTGAACTGCCTGGTCGTTTTAATGTTTAATGTCAACCATTTGTGCAGATAGCATGAAGTAGAGAAGATCGCTAGCGTTAGCGTTAGCATTTCTCCCCCGGGGCTTAAATTGTGAATTATAGAATGATCACACCGGTGACAGTACTATTCAAAGGGTTCACGAAATATGACTACTACTCTTACGGGCCGTCTCCACGGCAGCGTTAAAAAATCTTGAAACGCTTCTGCCCATTCACTTTGAATGGGGTGACATCACTTTTTTTCGCTTTCGCCGAAATGCATTGTGGGCAGGCGAGCGGAGATTCTCAGGATTTTCAAGATCCAAAGTTGAACAATGTTCAACTTTTGAAGCTGAGGAGGAAGCGTCAGCCAATCAAATCCCGTGTACGCAAATCTGACAGTTCAAGCTCTAGCCAATCAAACGGCGTGTATGCTGGGAGAGCCAGACCGCAGGTCATTTCCTCATATTCCAAAAAATGGAGGAGAAATTAGCGGTAGCGAATCAATCACCCGGTGCTTTATGACCAGACCTACCGGGATATAAACCGGAGGAGCCAGGCATGGAGGGAGGTGGCAGAGACAGTGGTATGTTTTCGCCTGTTTTGGGGAGTTTATATCCAGTTTACTTCGGGCTTTTTGGCTTCGTATGTCGCGGGCGGGAGATTCATGTGATTGGTTGATCGCAAAAAAATCCCCAAGCCTCAGATACGCCCACCTCCAAGATTTTTTTAACGCTGCTGTGGAGACGGTCCGTTACTGTTTAACATGTTGGGTTACTTCATGTTACTTCATGTTAAGGCTAATAAAAATGACACGGCTGTAATGCTAACTAACGTGCTAGCTACTAGCTAGCTTGATCCAGACACTCCTAGTCCTTTCATCAGACGGGAAGCGAAAGAATGAGCAAGACCCATTGCTGGTATGATAACAACCTGGTACTAAGCACACAGGCATCTTGTTAAAGTTATCTTATCTTAGCCGCGCCATATAGATATATGATATCTATATGGCGCTGATCTTAGCTAGTGGAGGAAAACAATTGTGACATCACTTACGCGACTCTGGGATTTGTAGTCTTTCTAGTTGCGTATTTTTCATAGTCTTATATTTCAACAGTTTTACGACAAACTGTGACTTTTTTGACATGGAAATTATTTTTTAAGATTGACAAACATCATATGTGTAATTCATAGCACAATTCAAACGGGATCGAAAGATAAGTTTTCTCTCTCCATTGACTTCAATACATTATTTTTCCGAAATAAGGTCCCATGGGGCGGAAGTAGATGGGCGTGACTTCGCCACTCTATTTGGAGCAGGCTGGAGCAGGCGGGAGTGGAACTCTGACGCCACTGTCGAGCCGTTAGTGGCCGACTCCGCCTACTAAGGGCTTCTCGGCAACTCTGCAG
The DNA here is from genome assembly GCF_902827165.1 of Trematomus bernacchii. NCBI lineage: Eukaryota > Metazoa > Chordata > Actinopteri > Perciformes > Nototheniidae > Trematomus > Trematomus bernacchii. Next base: position 4,248,713 of record NW_022987708.1, read on the forward strand.
AATCCTATGGGTGACGTCACGGACCCTACGTCCATTTATATATACAGTCTATGAGATAAACACATAGCCACCGAAAAACACAAAAGTAATGCGATGGCAGTCAAAGGTACTACTTTATCTGTCATGAATATGTTTGTTAAGAAGAACCAGTCAACTGCTGTGATTAATGCCGAACTGTTATTCCAAGGAATGGTGATCGAGCACAATTTACCACTCGCCCTGAATGATCACTACTCAAAGCTGGTGTCTCGGATGTTTCCGGATAGTGAAATTGCCCGGCAATATGCATGTGGACGTACCAAAGCAACACATATAGCGTACAGTGTGGCAAGCCACTCGGTTGACGGACTGAAAAAGGCTGTGGGTTTGAAGAAGGCGCCGTACAGTTTGGCAACTGATGGGAGTAGCGATGAAGAAGATAAGTTCTTCCCAGTACTTATCACTCATGTGGATGAAGAAACTGGCCTGATCACAACTTTATTCCTTGACATGCCAGTCGTAAATGAAGCGACTGGTGAGAACATCGCATCGGCCCTCAAGGCGTCCCTTAAACAAGGTGGATTAGATGTTGAACAGTGTGTGGCTTTCTCGTCAGACAACGCGTCTGTATTGACTGGACAGCATCGTGGTGTGATGAGCTACCTCCGCAAGGGCAACAAAGACATCCATTTAGTGGGATGCCCATGCCACCTTAGTGCACTGGCAGCCAAGACTGGTGGGAAAGCGCTGCGAAGTTTCGATGTGGAGGATTTCATCATAGACCTCTACTATCATTTTGATAAAAGGTGGGCAAAGTTATTACTGAACACTTCATATAAAATTCAGGGAATATATTTGCATGCTTTACAATTTAAATGAGTGTTTTATCCTTTTAACCTTAATTTGTTATATTTCATTACTAGACAAATGGCCAGTGGCGACTGGTCATTAGGGGCACAGCCCCACCTAGTGTCAGCAGAAAGTATTACAAATAATGATTACAAAAAAATACAAAAAAATATATATATATATATAAAATATATTTTAAGATCATGTTTAATCATCTGATTCGTCTGTACATTGCTGTTTTAGTCTGTGTTCTTCTAATTTCTTCCATTTGAAATGGCACATAAATTATGATATTAAACTTATATTCAAGTTCATTATATTAAACTATTTTACATTTCTGTTTCTTAGTGCCAAGAGGAAGCATTAACTGAGGGAGTTTCTCGTCTTCAACGATGTGGTCGTGAGGAAGATCCTGAAGCACGTTTCCACAAGATGGCTCAGCCTACACAAGTGCATCGAGAGGACGCTCAATCTCTGGGAAGACTTGAGGTCCTACATCTTGTCAACCTTCGATGCTGATGAAGATGACATGGAGCCTCCGTCGAAGAGACAGAGGTAAGCTCAGCATTGGTATTTATTTTGAGAACCATATACAAATATTTAGTAAAAATGTTTAGGCATAGCGTTAATGCTATCATAAATAAATAGGCTACATTCTGAAAAGAATAATAAGTAATCTTGAATAAAACACCATGATTTAGGTAGCTAATTTATTAATTTAATTAAGTACTATAGAGTAATTATTTACTTATACTCTACATTTTGTGAAAAGTGAAATATATCTCATTAAGAAATATAGACAATGCATGTTTACTTTAAATGTTGTGAAAATAAAATGTTTTGAATGTTCTTCATCAACCAGCATATACCTTATTTTTGTATTAATATTTTAACCACCTATTACCTTTCATTTAGGTTGAAGAAGGGTGGTGCTCGTGAACAGAGGCTTCTGAAAGTATTCAAGAGTCCAACAGCAAAGCTGTACATGTACTTTCTACATGCCATCCTGCCAAACTTCGACAGCTTCAACGTACTCCTGCAGTCTGACGCCCCAATGATTCATCGGCTGTATCCATCAATGCTGAAGATCTATCAGGTATTCTAACTATTGTAGATAGCATAAGATTTCAGTCTTATATGTAAAAAATTACGTTTTATACAATAGAACAATTACACTTGATTATAAATGTAGTACAGGTTTAATGATTCTGGGAACTATTATAAATTGTACATTCTGTGATGAAGCCATATCTTGTTTTGTTAATCCACACAATTACTTTTTTCTCAGAGCTTCCTGTCCTGTTTGGTGAAGCAGGAGGAGAGTGATGTCCTTCAGGTGGACTTCAGAAATCCCTCCAATCAGAAAGACAGCCAGGAGTTGTTCGTGGGGTTTGCAGCAATGCAAATGATCATCAAAGAAGACATGGAGGGCATGCATGAGGTGAAGAAATTCAGGTTGGAGGTCAGGGACTTCTATGTGAATGTGCTGGCCTATATGGCAAAGAAGTTCCCCTTCAATGACAATCTCATCTGCAATGCTGTTGTGGTGGACCCTGCTGTTCGACAGAATCTGTCTATGAGGTCCTTTCTGAAGCTGCTGGATGAACTGCCCGCCTCTGCTGTCCCAACAGATAAACAGGATGCTGTGTGTGTGGAATTCATGCAGTACCAGTCTGCCAAAGACACAGACCTACCCCCTTACACAGATGGAGAGCGGGTTGATGCTTTCTGGGCTGCCATGGCAAAGCTGAGGGATCCTGCAACAAGCCAGCCTTGTTATGAGAATCTCTGCACAGTTGCCCAGCATGTGTTGCTTGTGCCTCACAGCAATGCCTACTGCGAGGCCTTGTTCAGCATGGTGCGCAAGATCACTACTGATCAGCAGAGCCAGCTTGGGCGTGGCAAAGAAGGCCATTCTAAGTCAAGTGTTTACAGTGAAACTTATGGCATCCGAAACACTCTGTGTGGTCTGTTGGCAGGGAAGATAAATATCTTAAAAAAATGCACCTGCTGCAACTGGAAACCAGACCCTGAACTTCTGAAGAAAGCCAAATCCGCCACGTACCAAGCACTAAAATGACTGAACATTCTGTGTAATGATATATTGATGATGTGATGCATGCAATATATTAAATGCATGGTTTATACCAGTAATTCCAACCCGGTATCACGGCAAGACGTGAACATGTGACGATCTACCATGCTGGTTTCGTCCCTTCAAACGTGACAGTTACACGGTATTGTTAACATGGCCCAACCAGTGGAGAAATACCCGGAAGTGCCTAGCAAATGGTCTACCGCGCCTATTGGTCGGTTTTTATTGTCAAAATGAGATGTTTTTAATTTATTTTTTAATCGTCACACTCGATTTTGCCGATTTTCTTGTTGCCCTAGCTGGTCGACACCTCTTTTAGCAGAAACAAAGGCTACATTAATGTATTAAATCGATGTTAATCCATGTGTGTGGAGGTGAGGATGTGGAATTAACGGACGTGACGTTGTGCGATTGCGTTGCCAGGCAACGCAATCTACAACCCTAATTATATTTAAAAACATTTTAGACGGCCTCACGAAATACTTTAATGTAAATTAAAATGTAAATGTGAAGGAATGTGTGTAATGTGGTGATTGACATTATTCACCCACGGATCTATGGGTTGGGGGTATTGTTCCGCACGGACATTGTAGTTAACCGGACTCCTGTTGATGTGAAATCCGAAAACATTAAAAAAATAAATAAAAATACTTTATTCCGAGTTTGCTTGCTTTTCTCTTTGGAGGTCATCACATAACGGCATTGTAATACACGGTTCGGCTGCATTAAATATTACATATCTGCCGTAGTTCTGTATTTATAGAGCCCTGACGAGAAGACTTCTGGACAAACAGGAAGCACTGCCGCCAAAACTGAAAACGTGACGTGGATCATAAATATATCAGCAATTAAACAACATCTTACATTTCTTTACACACAATACGTCTCCTTGCAGTATCAATACTAATTCGGCTGACTTTTATATTTGATCCAATTGGTAGATAGGCTGTATTTACACCATAACGGTGCACAGCTGATAGAAAGGCACATCTAGTGGTTAAAGCACGTTATTGAATTTTATTATTTTATTATTTTTCACAAAAATGAAACCATCAATAGCAGAAACAGACATTAGTAAACCACCCCAAAAAAAAGATCATAAATAGTTTTGTTTTATATATATTTTAAGGATAATAATAGCAATGTAATGGCGCGTTTCCACTACAGCCCGCAGCCCGGTTTAAGAGGGCTGTGACGTCAGCGGCCCGTTTGTGGTTGCGTTTCCACTTGGCCTAGTACCGGCCGGCGGGTCCTAATTCACAGTTTTTCTGGCCTCATAAAATCGTGGGGCCAGGGCCAGAGACAACCGGGCTGAGTTTGTGACGTCAACGCTCTCGGCTGCTGATTGGTCGGAGAGAATCGTCACAATCTGCGCGCTAGATAATCCATTTTTACAAACAGCATTTTTGTTAACAGAGGAGCTACAACAATGGCAAAGAAAAGCATACCATGGTCGGTCGAGGAAGTGACGACGTCCATTATATTGCAGATGATAAGGTCCAGCGGGTGCTCGACGGGACAACTCGCAATATCAAAGTCTTTCAGGAGGTCTCTACACAGACACTGGACTCTCCAACGGCGTTACTGGAGTCTGCATGGTACGTTTTTGCTAACGCTCTGTTATTTGCTTGAAAGCTTTGTGTCCCTGCTTTGTGTCCCTATCTGTTCTAAAGCTCACTTCTAACAAATAAGTCTATTTTATCCTTACATTTATGTTCGACAACCCATGATTTTATGGAGCCCCGAAGGCTAGCTAGGCAGATAGCATTAGCGAGAGCTATTGTTTGCTAACACCATATGTGCCATTGTTTACGTTCAGTTTGTCTTTTCTATAGTTGTTGTTGCTATTTATAGTATTGTGCTGCAGTAGTTTGTGGAATTTACAAGTCATGTTTCTGTTCTAGATGATTACATTGGGACTAGCGAGGAGGAACAGTTCCGAACAACGTCCTCTGCATCAACAGCACAAACCGAGGAGGAGACGATCTGGCCCTGCAGGAACGGCAACTGGCCCAGCAGAATCAATGCCATGTCTTATCTTATTGCTTGTTGATAAATAATTGCACCCACCAGCGATCACACAGAAAGATGGCATCATCTAGGCGTCCCTCTGCAGTCAGAAATATCATAAACACCATCGTCCACAAAGCACTGTACAGGGGTTTATGGATTTAAGAGAATACTTATCACAGTGAAACCTTTATCATCTGTTGCAATTAAAGCAAATAAGAGAATAAATACTTGGTTAAATAATACATTTTAACTCTTTAGCAGGACAACTCTGCATACTGTTTGAAATTGAGTTTGCTAGCTTGAGGTCCTCCTCTAAAACATAACATTACATAATGGTATTAAGAATACATGATAAATACATGTAGTAAAAATTACTCAATTGTAATACCCTCGTTGTGCTAGACTCAAACACATTGCTTATATATTTCAAAGAGAAGAGAACAAAATAAAACACCTATACAAAGAGAGCGGTGCACAGCGCTTAATATTTACTTGCACTATATTTCTGTTGATCTGGGTTATTGTGTTGCACTGTTGGAGGAGCCTGTGACCTAAGATGTTCATTGTCATAACTACACTAGCTATGTTCGTATGACAAAATAAAAAACCTTGAACCTTGAGGCTGTGTCTTTCAGACAAACCATCATAATCATATTATTTTATGCTGTGGATACTTTAGCCTCCATCCATGTTAACAATTTTTTACACTTGCATTTATGAATATAGTTCTGTTGTGTTTTACACTTTTGTATTTATGTTTATAGTTTGCTTTGATATTTGCTTAATTTATTAGATTATTATTATTATGGGGGCAGTACTGGTGCTTGAAATTCAAATATTTACTAAATAGTCAATTCTGATAACATTTTTTTGGTTTAAATAATTTGACAAACACATGTATGTGAAAAAGAAAAGATGTATTTATGTTCAATACAATGAATATTTAGGTATTACATTATACATTCTAGGTATTCAGGTAGCGCATCAGACCCAAGTAACATGTAATGTAATGTTGACTAACTTATAACGAGCAAAACATTCCGGTTAACAACATATATTATACAATTCCGCCTTTTCATTTTATACACAAATGTCGCTTTCTCACAATGTCCTCAGTATTTATTGCTTTTATCAATGAATAAACATGTATTACATTTTGCAAACATGAAAAAACACATCAGTTTTACACATTTTTAAACACCTTAATTCCTGAATGACAACTTCGCTGTTTTCTGTTCATAATGCCCTCTTTTGAATTCATGTAATGAACGTAGGTTTTCCTCAGGCATCCTGAAGTTCTCCACCCACTGAGTGTGTGAAAGATGGAACAATCACATTCCACCACTCGGTAGCTCGGTCGGTAACTTCTGAAATACACAAACAAAAGCATACATATTTTAATACGTAAAAGTGGTAGCTACAATTAATTAAATACTTGAAATACTTTGGTCGTATAGGGAGCGTGAGCCTAAACACATTGCTAGTTAGCGAACGTTAGCTTACCAAGTAGCATTGTAGTTTGTAGTGATTCGAGTCGTCCTGTAGTCTCTGCGGCGTAGGAGGACTGCCCGAACTCTCGCGTCAGCTTCTTCTATACGTCGCCTCTTTCGAAACAACTCTTGTCTATTTCTTGTGATAATAAACCACACAGCAAAAAACAAGCAAACGATCGCTTTCACATCTTCACATCTTCACATCCTCCATTGTTGTGTCGCATTGAAGATGACGTCACGGCAGTTTTAAGCAGCGTCGCTCCGCCTATACTGCGTTACTATAGATACTACCCCAGTTCCTAAACTGTAATGGAAACGCGCCATAAAGTGAGCTGGTCCTAACGAGGCCAATCGCGGCCCAGCCATACCGAGCGGGGCCGAGCGAGGCCGTATAGTGGAAACGCGGCATAACACTGTCTATGACACTTGGCCTACTGTCAGTGGCGGCGCCAGGGTATTTTTGTTGGGTAATCTATGGTAGGGCTAACCCATACAGTGGTGGTGCTCAAGTCAGTATTTGCAATTGAATTACATACACGCTATATCGCCCCCCGTGAAACAGTGAAATGCCACACGTGAGGTTTAGATTATTTCCCTTTCTCAATCAAAATGGAACTGTATGAAATAAAACGGCACATCTGTAAATAAAAAGGGATCACTGTGAACGTGACGTATGATAGTACACGTTGAAGATCCAATAGGGATACTGAATGGCGGTTTCGATTGATCTCAATCAGTAAGGCATGACGCAGACAACGTTGAATTGCTCTGATTGGCTGTAGGTCTATTCAAATTGCATTCGGAGGCATTTTGATCTGACCGCGGCCGCACTTAACGCCAGAGAATTTCCACACCTTTCGTGTTTAAAACTCCCCCACTACTTAGACTATTCCTTGCACCCCTCTTCTATAAGCCCGAATGGTCTCAACCATATTGCATCAGTAACGTGCACTTGTTGTTACAGCAGGATCAGTTTGTGTGTTGTGGACACGACCCGTATATTTTCGCAATCCATGTTCTCAACATTTTGCATTTTGCTTATTATTTAATTGAATTTGCTTACTTTAACATCACTTTTCATGGTGGGGCTAAGGTGGGGCTAAGCCATTTCTTGGTATGGCTGTAGCCTACCCCAGCCATACCCTGGCGCCGCCACTGCCTACTGTATAACACTGATTTGAAAAACATACAGAAAAAACGAATTCACTACCCTTAATAAAGTATTTAAATATACATTTCAGGTGTGCTGTTTTGTTTAGATCATTGACATCTAGAGCTCTTGTAATGTCCTTTTTGATTATTGTTACACCAGGTCTTGTCAAAACCTTTATTCCATATTCAATATCCATTACTAAACAAAACAGCAATTCTACTCCACTACAATTCAGAGGTTAACCTGGTATTTTTACTCCACTACATTTATTTTAGTTACTTTGCAGATTCTGATTAATGATGTGAAATATAAACAACCCTTAAATCAGGCTTTAGTTACACCTGAGTAAAATTCAGGGAAAGGTGATTGTCAAGTGCCAACAATCAGGAGAGATATTTGATAGTTGCTGCTTGAGAAGACTAAACATTTATCTGCAGATCCCTATAAAGTATATTCATTACTCGTTATTCTCTACTAATAGTTAATTAAAGACTGTATATAATGGCTATTTTGCATATCCCTTTCAAGATTTCAAGATTTTCTAAGGTTCATTGACATATCATATACACAACTAATTCAATAACGTGCTTTAACCACTAGGCGGTGCACACAAGGTACACACAGCCATAATAACTTTGTATTATTAGTGTAGGACACTTGTGTATGTATAACATCTGAAGATGTGTAGTTTTATTCATGTTTTCACATAATTGTACAGGATATTGCTATATTATTTCACATGTTTTACTTATAATATCTGATTTGGAAAACATCACAGACAGAAAGGTATATCCGTCATTTAACAGTAAGCTATTGAAATTCTGAATCCATAGATGTGTCTCCCATCACCCAAATCCCCTGACTATTCTCTCAACTCAGTATTTACATTCTTATATTCAAAGAAATCAGTAAAATCTTTAAAAACGACAAGTCCTTTTATATCAGCTATAACGTATTTTTTTTCGGATTTCACATCAACAGTAAGTCCGTTTAACTAAAATGTCCGTGCGGAACAATACCCCCAACCCATAGATCCGTGGGTGAATAATGTCAATCACCACATTACACACACCCCTTCACATTTACATTTTAATTTACATTAAAGTATTTCGTGAGGCCTTCTAAAATGTTTTTAAATATAATTAGGGTTGTAGTTGAAGAGTTTGTAAATTGCGTTGCCTGGCAACGCAATCGCACAACGTCACGTCCGTTAATTCCACATCCTCACCTCCACACACATGGATTAACATCGATTTAATACATTAATGTAGCCTTTGTTTCTGCTAAAAGAGGTGTCGATCAGCTAGGGCAACAAGAAAATCGGCGAAATCAAGTGTGACGATTAAAAAATAAATTAAAAACATCTCATTTTGACAATAAAAACCGACCAATAGGCGCGGTAGAGCATTTGCTTGGCACTTCCGGGTATTTCTCCACTGGTTGGGCCATGTTAACAATACCGTGTAACTGTCACGTCTGAAGGGACGAAACCGTGACATATTCACGTCTCCCAGCATGGTAGATCGTCACATGTTCACGTCTTGCCGTCAGGGCTGGACTGGCCATCTGGCATACCGGGCATTTTCCCGGTGGGCCGACGTGCCTTTTGGGCCGACACGTCATTTTTTTTCTTTTTCTGAAGTCCCGGCCCATAAGACGGGTAGATTGGCCCTCTGTTTAAATGTTTTTAGTAATTGACACTGGGCCGGCCCAATCAAATCTTTAATCACCTCCCCCTTTGGGCCGCTTGGTGTGCATCATTAAATCACGCCCCCAGGAGGTGAGCCGGCCGTTGAAGCCAAACTGCCTTTTTTTTCGAGAAAAAAAAAATTCGAGTTAGAAATGGAGAAGGCGAAGGCGAAGACGAAGGCCAAGCGAAAAGGGGGAGCAGAAAAATTGCGGGCAAGAAAAAAGCAGGCCCTTCGTGCTGATGCTGCCGCTTGTGTCAAAATAACCGACATGTTTAGCACAGGTGCAGGTCCATCTTCAGCACCCGTGGCCGATATTGGTGGTGAGGAAGATGATGAGAGGGAGAGAGATCAGCGCGAGTGGGGAGAGGGAGGAGAACTCGCGGTAAGCAGAAGCTAAGAAAATTAGGAAAAGATTATTATTAAGGTTATGATACTCTGTAGTTCTGGAACCCATTAATATCCCCTTGATGAAGCACTAATAAGACAAATATTAGAAGAGAAACATTCGTTAGCCTACAAGCTCATGAATGATGTGGATGTGGATGAATGTGGATGAATGATGAATGATGTGAATTCGTTAGCCTACAAGCTAGTAAGCTGGCTTTTTTAGGTTTTCCCTGGCAAGTTAAAATATAGCTTAATGGGACTCTGATACGTTGTCTCATTGAAAGAATGTCATTATTTTGTTAACCACCATTCATGAACAATTACTGTCAGCTGGCAACTTGTTTTGTTTAGTTTATTTACTTATTTGGTTATAAGGGCAACAGTGGTCTTTTGGGACCTGAAAAAAAATGTTTATAGTCAGCTTTTTGTGATAGTTTTGATTGACAATATATAGAATGAATAATATAGAAATAGATATTAAATTGAGGCACACATGTAGTTTTGACCATTAACTGTGTGGTATTGTTATGTCAATGCCTATTTGTATGGACCTCTATCAGGGAATCCATTAATTCTGTATCATTGTGTTGAGCCAGGTAGCATCCCCAGAAGAGGAGAGTGTCAGCGAGAGTGAGGAGAGCAAAGAGCAGGAGGACATAGATTACTTTGCCCGCCCCGAGCCATCTATGTTACAGATGTTTTTAGAACAGCACCCACAACAACATACCAGAAATCCAGTTGTGCAGAAGGTATTCACCTGTAAAGATGGCACCAGCAGAAAGTGGCTTACATATTGCAAGGGACGTCATATGTTGTTTTGTTTTGTATGTCTGGCATTTGGGAAGAGGACTGACACTGGCACATTTATAACTGGAATGTCAGATTGGAGGCACGCACACCAGCGTACAGAGGAGCACGAAAAGAGCATTACACATTCAACCTGTGCTGAAGCTTTTTTCTTACGGTGCTCTAAAGCAGACATCGAAAGCATGTTTGCTGGCAGTCAGATGTCTGCTCATAGGGAACAAGTCCGAACGAGACGTCAGGTTTTGGAGCGTGTGGTGGATGTGGTGAAAGTGCTTGGGAAGAGGGGGCTAAGCTACAGGCAGGTGGAGAATGAGGGAGCATATATGCTAGCTGACAACACCGTGGACCACGGTAACTTTTTGGAGCTCATCCTTTTATTAGGAAAGTATGATGTCTGCTTAAAAGTTCATAAAGAGCCGACTCAGCAGTCTGTCAGAGAACTAGCTGGAGACTTTTCTGTTGATGGCCACTGAGAAAGACATCCTCATGGCATTGGACTCCGACGTGGTCATTGATAGGGTTGCTGAGAAGAGTGACTTATTGAGAAAGATGCTTTTGTAGCTTAATACGGTGAGATTAAGTAAATAAAATGATTAAGAAAATTCTCATTGTAATTAGCCAGCTCTGTTTTCTTAAATCCTGAACTTCACCCTCTCTTTGACAGGATGCCATCACTTGCCTTTTAAAGGATTCATCCAAAGAGGTCACCTGCATCCTTTTTGACTCTCCCAAAGCCCCCCAACTACACTCACACACACACACACACACACACACACACACACACACACACACACACACACACACACACACACACACACACACACACACACACACACACACACACACACACACACACACACACACACACACACACACACACCCCGAGGAATGGACGCTGGACATAGTGCCCCTCTCCACAACAAGCATTCATTTTAGTTATTTCAATCTAGTATATAAGTTACTTTGTGTGTACAGTATATATATATACAGTATATATATCTTGCTAGTTGTGTACTTTTGTAATTTATGTGGGATTTCTGTCAAATGTTGCTTCAACTCTCTTTGTACATTTAAATCTGTCTCTTTCAAACCTATTCTCAGGAAAAAAAATAAAGACAGTGGATAGTATTTTTGGTTAAGCCTGTGTTCCTTCAGTTCTGTGTGCTCTGTGAGGTTCTGAGAAACCAGCCGCCTAAGACTTGCACTATAGCCCCTTGCGTGCGTCAATCAATCAAACACATTTGATTTATATAGCCCAATATCACAAATTACAATTTGTCTCAGAGGGCTTCACAGTGTGTACAGGTACGACATCCTCTGTCCTTAGACCCTTGCAGCGCTCAAGGAAAAACTCCCCAAAACAGACCCCACAATTAACAGTGGAAAGTAGGAAGAAACCTCTGTGAGAGCAACAGAAGAGGGATCCCTCTCCCAGGACGGACAGACGTGCAATAGGTGTCGTGTGTACAGATGAAAAAGGCAATACAATTACAGCGATTAAAAAAAGGATGGAAAAATTAAATGAAAGCGTCAATGTATATAAAAAAGATGCCGTCAAATCATCCTGTAGACTCATCTGGTCCTATCTCTATTGTGTTGTCATAGAAAGGGGAGGCAGGGCACTATAGTGTCCCCCCCCCCCTAAATTCACTAGAAGTCATCATTTAAGGGGTTATTTTTAAAACTTTTCTTCTGGGGGGAGCATACCCCACCAGACCCCCCTATTAGTGCTCGGTCACTGTTCGCTTTGTGAGAGGGTTTGAAGGTCTAATTTCTAATGATTGATAGTTACACATACTTGTGGTATGTATTAGTTTTGTTTGCCCCTGGTACGTAAAAAGGATAATAATAGCGTTTTTTTTAATTATACTGAGTTATTCTTCTTGTCAGGAACCGCTACTATTCGTTTGTTTTATGGATTTGGGCCGGTCTGGGTCTAAATGCCAGGGCCGATTTGCTGTCCCAGTCCAGCCCTGCTTGCCGTGATACCGGGTTGGTAATTCATGTGGTTCCATTTCTTCTGATCACCTAATTTGGGCGTGCACATTTGCCACGCGCAAACCTACCTCTTTTGGATTTGGAAAGGTTGGCATGTATGCTTCTGCATACAGTATGTGACACTGTGAGTGTTGCACGGCCAGATACGGCTCAAGAAGCTGACTCAGATAAGGAAATATATGATACATTATGATGTGATATCATGTGATATGAATGATAATGGGACACATCGACGTCTGCACTCACAGTGCCGCGGACTGTAGGCTACGTAATGTTACTTTGATCCGGTTACTTATGTTGTGGCAGATATTTAAGTAAGCTTTCTTAACGCTAATGTTATAATAGTCAGATTGCCTTGAAGATGGGAGGTGATATTCTATTCATTTTCACGTTCACATAGTCGGTGATTTTGGCCGGCCGTCTTTCCTGGAACGGCAGTTTAAACTGTATTTCCTTTTTCCTCCTGTCATATGAATTGATCGCTTTAAACTCCGCACACTGAGCTCTGATTGGTCAGCAGGCAGTGCTTTTATCCTGGAACCTATCCTGCTCCGGAGGCTAGCCGTTCAGAATAAGTTATCTAGCCTGCTAAAAAGTGAACCAGCTTCGTAGGACCGGAAACCCCTGAAGTTAGCTTGCTAAACGAAAATCTTGCTTCGTAGTATAGGCCCCTAGTCTGCTCCGAAGCAGGATAGGTTCCAGGATAAGAGATCAACTCAGTGAAAGCACCGCCTGCTGACCAATCAGAGCTCAGTGTGCGGAAGTTTAAACTGCCGTTGCAGGAAAGACGGCCGGCCAAAATCTATGGAGCTAATTTCCTGCCATAACTCCACAAACAAACTAAACAGGTTTTACAAATGCCTTATGATTCACTAACAAACACAATGTGGTTTGCAAATACAAAACACCATCTACAAACTAATGAATTTAGTTTTGCAAAGAAAAAACGTATCTATCAAACAAACACATAACATTTTTCTAATAAATCATGTTTCAGAGACAAATTCAGCTTAGGTTTTACAAGTACACAACTTTTTTTTACAAGTACACAACTTTTTTTTACAACTACAACACTTTGTTTTACAACTACAAAACTTTTTCTTCTCACGGCGGAATATTACTGCCAAAAGTCACGTGAGTGAGTCACGTGACTTTTGGCAGTAATATTCCGCCGTGGCTGGCTCATACACAGTCACACATGCTCACTCACACATGCTACACGGCAGCAGGGGGCGCTACTGAGTCCATTGGGAAGGCGGGAGGTTGAGCAGAGCATGGAACAGCCCTTGCCAGTCTGATGACAGGTGTTTCTAGCGATCCAGCGATCTGTTACCCGAACTCATTTCACAATGAACGCCAACAGGTGAGTTTGTTGATTTCTCTGGTGAAAAAGCCAATGTTAACTCAACTAAGTTACTGTTTCATGAGTATGAGCAGACTGCAGGAGCTAGTTTACAACAAGCTAGGCTAATTTTCGTTTTGGTTCTGATTTAGGATGAGGACTAAGCTACCGCCCCAGTTGAGCATGTCTTAATAATTAGATTGTCCCTCAGCCAGAGAATGCTTACCTGCACCGACCAATTTACATATTGAGTGATTCAATGTTTATAAAAACGTTGTAGTTGAAAGCCGCTGTGTAAATTACACATATCTAGGAGGTCTCCACCAAGACACTCTTATTGTTTATTGTTGTATTGGAGAGTGCCCGCTTTTTACAAAGATAACTCAATAACTATGACAGCTGTTGGAACTAGGGATGGGTATAGTAAAGCTTTTATTGGTAGGCCTACTACTACTCTTACCGATACTGCTTATCGATCCTGTACTTCAACTGTATTTGTATTGGTACTTTTTGTATACCACTACCATTCAGAGGTAAATGTTGTACTTCTACTCCACTACAGTTCAGAGGTAAATGGTGTACTTTTACTCCACTACATGTATTTAATCCCTTTAGTTACTTTACAGATGTGGATGAATGATGTGAAATCTAATCAAGTGTTAAATCAGACTTTAGTTCCACCTGGAGTAAATCCACAAGCTACCCTGCAGTATACAAAGTCATTCAAACTAGCTGCACCTTTACCAGCTTTGAGAACACTTTCATGATCAATCATTATAAAACATATCATATATATTATTCTGAAATGGACCAATCTGCACAATGACTACTTTTACTGTCGCTACTTTAACTATATTTTGATGATAATACTTTTATACTTTTACTTGTAACAGAGTAAGATAATACATCATCTATAATGTGTGTAAGATAATGTGCAAAATGTGTGTTTTAGTTAGGGATTTTGATATCATCTGTTTAAGTTCTCTCACTTTACAGATACAAACGTGTTCTTTGCTCAAAACTGCTTTTAAGCTAATTCAAAAAACACATTATACTGTTTTATTTATTCTTGTTTGTATGTATTTGTTTCCAGAAGCCAGAGTATGCACACATAGAAACTGCTGCACGGAACTTGCTGTCTCTTTTAACAGCAACAGTCAGCCAAGGGCAGGTTCAGGATCAAGGCCAGCCCCAGGTTCAGGTTCAGAATCAGGGCCAGTCTTCCAGCCAGGGAACTAGTCAGGAGTTGAGAGTGAGGCCGGCCAATGTCCAGCAGGAGATGGCAAAGTTAGAAAAATTACAATGTTGCTACAATGTATAAAGTATGGTTGGTAGTTAAGATTGTGTATGACATGCCTTTCAATTTTCTTTCCAGGTCTTTTCCAGGTCTCTTCAGAAGAGAGCGAACCAATGGCAAACGTAGATTTCCTGCGCCACTGAGAACAGTTTCAGCCACATCCACAAAGACCCTTAATGTAAAGTTTTATTTGCTCCCAAAACCCGTTAGCAGAACTCCACAAGGGATTCAGGAGCTCAGGCTGTTGATGGCAGGCCTAGGTAAACGCCTTATAGCATTGCCTCCATGTGAGGTCGGCCCAGACCCTAGGGGTTTTTAAATCAAAACTAAAAACACACTTCTTCTCTCTGGCTTTCTAGTTAGAGCGGAGCACGACTCCTGACTATTCCGTGTGTTTTATTCTTATTTTGTTTTTTAAGTTATATCTGTTGTAATTTATTGTCGTTTATTGTGTTTTGTAGTAATGTGTTTTTATTACATGTACAGCACTTTGGCTCGACCAAAAATCGCTTTTAAATGTGCTTTATAAATAAAACTTGATTTGATTTGATTTGATTTGCCTGAACAGAGCAACCATGCAGAGGTGACCATTAAAATAATTATATTTCATTAAGAGGCTAGCCATGGTAATTTAATACGATTTGTAGTGCTAATGTTTTGTTTTTTGTCCTTGTTGTATACAGTGGCGACTGGTCATTAGGGGCAGGTGGGGCACAGCCCCACCTAGTGTCAGCAGAAAGTATTACAAATAATGATTACAAAAAATGCAAAAAATAAATAAAAAAATATATAAAATATATTTTAAGATCATGTTTAATCATCTGATTCGTCTGTACATTGCTGTTTTAGTCTGTGTTCTTCTAATTAGTGTCTACAGTCACAGTGTGTGCCTATTGAGCTGTTTAGAGCCATGTGGGACAAAACCTGATCATGCCCCTCCCTTTCGCTGTGAAGTGAACGGTGACTGTAAAAACTACACTGCGCATGCTCAGAGTATTTTCCTATTTAATGTGTGTGGCAAAAAAATAATGACCATCCCCACCATACGTCATCTCACATCATTCAGAGCTGAACCAGGAAGTAAGCTGCGCATGGCTTCCCTCGACAAAAAAGCAATGAGGTTTCTCCATAGGATTTTAGAAAATAGCTCGAAATAAGATCTGTGGGAAACGTACCTGTTAGATAAATGCACGTTTTGTTCAGCCGGATAACATCCACATGTCTACCTTACTTTTATAATTTTTTTATCATAAATCTATCGATTAGATTTATGATAGACTTTTGAAACTACAAGAAGATAAGGAGGACTTTTACAAAAAAGTTATAGAAATGTTTGTCCAGAAGGATAGGCAAATGGGCTTCATCTTCAAGTCAAGGTAAGACCGCAATTTTATTGAAAATGGGATCTTACTAAGAGAGAACAATTCAATATTTAAATGATAAAATTACATTTTTTGGGTATCCTTTTGTTGAACTGTCTGTTTAAAATTAATCGAAGCATCAGACAAAAAAAGCTTTTGAAAATAATATTATATTTTGGTTTAGGTCAAAATATAATATTTGTAAACCTGAAGAGTCAGTGCCAGTGCCTCACCAGCCATGAACCTCACTGCACGTCACTGCAGAAGCTTATATATAGACATCTACGTTTTTTGTGCCCCACCACTTTTGTACATATAAAAACGCCACTGGTTGTATATTGTCTTCCTACTAAGATTTCAACAGTTCTTTCGGCTGAATACCCGAAACTGGAGACTTTGACTGGTGGATTGCTAATTTATAAAGCATCGGGTAAGCAGATTCAGCATTATTTAAAAATGGTGTCACACAACTATAATGGGTTGAGATTTTAAACTACATTTTTGTTTTTATGTTTTAATCAATGTTGAAAACAAATACAAATAAATTGATGTATGCTCACTTACCACTTTCAAAAATACTGAAGGAGGAAGTGGCCAGAGAAAACTTTCTGTGATCCCACCCGAGTCCGAAGGCTACACAGCAAAAATGCTAAAGGGTATTTCAAATAATGGAAAACACACGCTTTTCGTTATTCCACTTCAAGAGGAACTAGACACCACGCCTCTTCCCGCTGATGCCCCTGAGTTCAGCAAAATGCCTACATCTCAATGCAGGACCTGTGGAGAAACGTTACCCCTACAGTTTCTTGCTCTACATGTTGAGTCTTGTAGCAAGTCTGCAGAAGATACTGAACAAGTAGGTTTTTTCTTTACATGAGACCTTGCTGAGCTAAAGCACCTTGTTCTTGAATCTCTATTTTCAGTGAGTGCATATCCAAACTATAGTATTGTCATATAACGTTTGTAAATCTGATCCACTTAACAGGAAATTGATGAAGATTCAGATGAAAAGCAAGACCATGATGATCAAGACAATAGTAAGTGTGAATACACTTTCATGACACAAAAAAATAAAACTTAACATAATTCTATGCTACACTCATCAATGATAATATATAACTTCACTTGTGGTGTACTTATTCATATAATAATTGTTCTAGTCATTAGTCTGATCTGCTTCCTTCTATGTCTTTCTTATTTGTTTCCCAGTGACCACAAAGTTGTTGTTGAAATGTTTCCTCTGCTTGCGCAGATCATTTATATTTGAAATTTCAGAGCCGTTGTCAGAGTTATTTTGGCTTCATTTTTCTTTCATTGCTACACCTGTATTAAACTAATGCTGCTCACTGTATTTTTTCAGCTTCCCCAGTCGCGAGTGAGAAAGAGTGTCCCATATGCCAAGTAGTGTACCCTGCTGACATCATCGAGATGCATGCCAGTGCCTGCGTTGAGAGGTATATTGTTGTCCTGTATAGTTTAGCCTTGAGGCTTAACAAATGTGCCTTTTTTCATCAGATGCATACAAGTTCACATATAATCATAGATAACTGTTTGAATTTGAACTGTTTCAAAGTTTGAATTCTTCTTTCCTTAAAATTACACAAAATACGCTGAGCATTTAACATGGTTACTAATGAGTATACATATTTAACATTACTCCAGGCTGTTGTGGAAAACAATACTTTAAGGGAAACAATAAAGTCAAAGTTTTGCCGTGGCCTCACCGATCTGAGTATAATAGAAAATCTCTATTTCACCATGCAATCTGAGATAGCACACATATGTACAACTTAAAGGGACCGCTAAAAGACAGAGGACATGCAGGTCGTTCCAGAATTTATAAAGTGGAGGAAAACATCAGAACTTGGAGTATTTTCATTATTTCCCTACAGCTTTAGACCACTTTTGAATTTAACTTTGGACTCAATTGTGTAATATTTCAATATGGAGAATATTTTGTCTTTGAGGACATCAACTCTGCAAGGGCTTTCGTATGGTGGCGCCGGAGTGGATGTAGAGGCATTGGAAGAACCATCTGCCACATCTTCACAGATGACACCATGGCAAAATCAGCCAACAAGTTCTGCCAACACAACTGAAGGTGTGTTGTGTATTGTAACAACCTGCTAGTGGTCCTAGTTTAAAACCTTTGGTTTATTGCTTTTGACATTTTGAAATCTTTATTAAATTATAGATTGGAAAACTATACCAGACCCAGCCAGGGCTGCTCGGTTGTACAGAGAAACAATGCTGGACATTCATGCATCAGGGAAGCCGCTGCATTTGCATGTTAACCTGGGAGACAGCATCTCAGACCAAGAAATGGCTTTCATTGCATTTTACAAGGCACGCATTGTAGAGTGGGCAAATCCTATGCAATGCAGACTTGAAGGTTTGCCCTTTTTGTTTTAGTGCAGTTGTTTTTTTCACAAATAAATACCCAGAATATTTACATTTCTTATAATTGCTAGGTGATCCTGCAATTGGAGAGGGAGTGAACCGCTACTGGTTTTCCAGAGTGATGCAGAAGCTGAAAGAGGGTTTTAACTTGAACTTTGGTAGGGTGTCTTATATATATGTTGAAGTGTGTTCATGCTGCAATATTCCTAATCCATCTATAATTTATCCAATAAAAACATATTTAAGATACGATCAGACCTACATATATATTTTAATGTATTTTATTCTGTACAACCACAGAATTGCTGAGTAATATAATACATGATCATTGTTCCACGGATTTTTTCTGTTGCACAGGAAATTGCTGTGTCACAAGGCTGTTCGATGGAGAGCCAGACCACCTTGTGCCTTCATCGTCTGCATTCTTGGTTGAGAGTGACCTTTTTCTGATGGTGGGCAGAATCATTGGCCATTGCTTCCTGCATGGAGGTCCTGCACTGACAGGCCTAAGCCCAGCTGTTGTTCACAGTGGCGTTTCTATGTGTACAAAACTGGGGGGGCAGAGAGAGGTGGGGGAGAGAGAGAGAGGTGGGGGGAGAGAGAGAGAGGGGGGGGGACAGAGAGAGGGGGGAGGAGAGAGAGAGAGAGAGGGGGGAGAGAAAGAGGGGGGGACAGAGAGAGGTGGGGGGGGAGAGAGAGAGAGGGGGGGACAGAGAGAGTTGGGGGGGAGAGAGAGAGAGAGGGGGGGGAGAGAGAGAGAGGGGGAGTGTCAAATTACATACTGAAGACCACACGGAGCAACACTGTCAGCGCATACATTTACGTACACTGTGTACGTAAATGTACGGTACACAGCGTGGGGATGTCATATTGTAATGCACCTTAATACATAAGTAAAGGGCACCATCACAAAGCAATTCTTAACAACAACAACAACCACCATAATGCTTTAGCATTAAAACACCATAGACTGTAAATATAAGGAAAACACAGACACTCATCACCGAGGTCACAATATCAATCGATCCAGCAGAGGCAAAACACAGAAGATCAACAAAATATATGACATAAATGAACTTACCAAAGCTGAAGGCTCACTTGAAAAGAAAAGCGGCACGGCGGTCCTTCCTCTGACAGAATGTTTCTATCACTTTGGGGATGAAGTCCTGTAGTTGCTGGATCAACTGGCTTTCAATTGAAAGCATGGCCAATGCGTTAAGTCGCAGCTGTCCCATGGTGTTGCGAGTGAAAGTCTTTATCCTTTTGAGGGTGGAAAAGTTCCTCTCTGACTCGGATGTCGTCATCGGAGTTGTTACTATTATTTTGACCAAAATAACAGTCTCAGCAAACGTATCCTCCAAGTTGTTCTCGTGAATGGATTTCAACAGAGACAGGGCAGTGTTTCCAGTGTGAAGTTCACTGTGGCGGTAGAGCGTGGTCAGCTCAGACTTCAACTTCTCCTTGTTTCCCAAAGCAGGCCACAATTTCACTGCGCAGTCAAGCTCAGGTGTAGGAAATGACAGGACATGCTGTGGGAAGAATGAGCTGTCAACGAGCTTTGCAGCGATCAAATGGTCACTCTGTGAGAACCTCTGTTCCACCTGTGAGATGACTGTGTCACATGCCTCCTTCATTACCGGCGCTGTGCTGCTGACTCGTCGGCCTGGCTCGTCTGTTCCATCATGAGTGGTGGCGGCCAATGCATCAGTTTGCTGCCTCATTTTCTGGACATTTTCCTTGAAGCGGCAGAGCGCGCTGTTGATCCCAGGTGCATCGATGGTTCGTTTTTGCAGAGTGTTGTATAAAACATCCACTAAGCAACGAAAAAAACTCCAGGAGCTGCATAAATGCTCGGTCCCGCAGTTTCTTTGACAGGCCGTATGCCTCACTTATGGTGACCGCATCCCATCCTGGTTGTGTGCGTATATGGTCCATACACTGAAGAAGTGCTTCTCGGGTCTCCCAAACCGCGTTCACAGTTCTGCTTTTAAAGTTCCATCTCACAGCCGGTGGCCGTGGTATGCGTCTCTGTGTTGCCTCTGCAAGAGCTGCAACACGTTTTGGAGCACCGGAGAAAAAAGTGGAAAAAGCAGTTAGATCTGCAAAAAACACCTTCAGGATGCTCATCCTTGCTGAACACAGTTGCTGCAGGGTCAGGTTCAGTTGGTGGGCGTAGCAGTGAACAAACTGAGCGTTTGGGTACGTCTCCTTCATGACCGTCTGTACCCCGCGCACGTTACCGCTCATGACGGCCGCCCCGTCATAGGTCTGAGCGATTAGCTTTTCTTTCAGCTTCAGGGGTTCAAGAACAGCCTTGATGCTGTTAGAGAGACCTACACCAGTTTTGTCCTTTACTTCCACAAACTCCAAAAAACGCTCTGTAACTGTGAGGTCAGGCATAATGTATCGCAGCACAATCACCATTTGCGATTTACATGAGACATCGGTTGTCTCGTCGGCCTGAACGGCAACAAATGATGTGTTGTCCACTTGCTTGGATATTTCCTCCCTGTACACATCATACATGCAGTCCAAGAGTTCATTCTGTATGGTGCTTGATGTCCCTTTGAAAACGGGCTGAGCTTCGTAGTGCCGTCGAAGCCTGGAATCGCCCTCACACATTGTCTCGAAAATTGACCTGAATATCCCTGGATTCAGAGAGTCCGCCGACTCGTCGTGGCCCCGCAGTGCTGTCTCACATTTCCCACACAGTTTAATACAGGTGATGATCCGACCCAACACGTACCTGTTTTCTTCCACCTTTCTATTATGATCATCAATGCCGCGTCTGTAGGCGCTGTCAATCTGAGCTGCAACATTCACCCTTCCCAGTAATCCCAATTTTACGGCATTTTCCAAGTGACTGTTGCTGCTCTCATGCTTCATTGTCCTCTCCGAAAGATGCTTTAAGTCCTTGTAACCTGTCCTCGACCAAGTACCTTGATCTTCACCAAAAAGCAGGCAAGGAAAGCAAAAGAGGGAATTCTTCTGGATGCTCGCCGTTAGCCATTTCTTTTTAGCAAACCACTCAGCATTAAACCCGCGGTTCACTTTGCCCGCAGTCTGGACCATTTGGAAATCCGGTGGATGGTGGGCACCGAGGCGCTTTACCTCCAGTTTCTCTCCGAGACTAAGTGTCTCAAATGTGTGCTCCAGTAAATGGTCAACTTCATTCATTTTCTTTCCGTTTTTTACTTATTTTTAATCGCTGGTGATGTTAGCTATATGCTGCTCTCTCGTCTTCTCTTCACACTACACGTGACGTTTCGCAGCACTGCACACGTGACATATTTACAGCCAATCAGTTCTGAATAATGTGAGCTGACGTATGGTGGGGATGGCAGCTCCGTGCCCCTTTGGCCTTTTTTTTTTTGCCACACACATTCCATTGAAAAATACTCTGAGCATGCGCAGTGTAGTTTTTACAGTCACCGTTCACTTAAACAGTGAGAGGGAGGAGCAGAATCAGGTTTTGTCCCACATGGCTCAAAACGGCACTGTAGACACTAATTAGAAGAACACAGACTAAAACAGCAATGTACAGACGAATCAGATGATTAAACATGACCTTAAAATATATTTTATATATTTTTTTATTTCTTTTTTTGCATCTTTTTGCATTTTTTGTTTTCATTATGTGTAATACTTTCTGCTGACACTAGGTGGGGCTGTGCCCCACCTGCCCCTAATGACCAGTCGCCACTGATTGTTCATATCCTGTGTGGAGGCACAGCTGAAACTGCCACCATTAGCATCCGTGACTGTCCAGACATGGATCTAAGGGAGAAAATCCAGATAGTGTGTATTCTGCAAATTGCACATGATTCATATTTGAACACATTTTAGATTTGGTTTAAGTGTGTCATATTTGAACACATTTTAGATTCGGTTTAAGTGTGTCCATATTGTGTCTTTAAGCTCGAAGGGAACTCCGAATTCTCGGCTGCTGAGAAGGAGAGTGTGAACACCTTGTGTCTGGCATGGGACCTTCCTGTGATGTCTAACGACAAGCGGCGATGGCTCTTTGAGAGACTTCTTTATCATGCGGTATTGAATACTGTTGAAACTATTAAACATATTGTATAACACTTTTATCCCACTGAAGGTATAAAGATTTGTTTTTGTATTTGATCTCAACAGGTAATTGGACGAGCCATGAGGCAAATCAAGCAAATCAGAAAAGGACTCAAAGACACTATGCTGTGGCCCCTCATTAATCAACGTCCAGATGCAGCTCCAATTCTTTTTCCACAGGAGTCAAGTGCTGTGTTGACCCCAGAGGTAAATACGTCTAATAAGACCGGTAGTATTGATCATAGCTGGAAATGAAGTGTTCAATCAGAAACATTTTCCAAACTGCAGAAAAATTATTTATTCCAGATGGCTTGTCTGTGTGATGTTTTTGTATGTCGAGCATTCTTGACCGCATCAACTGGCCGACCATGATTGACGTTGGTGATGATGATGAATGCTCTTTGGAAGATAAGAGCCGTGTCACAGGATACCTTCGTCGCTTCATTCAAGATGGTATATTTCCTTCATGCAATGATTGATGCATGTACTGTATGTATGTTTTAAGTGTAATGCATTCACATGTGTTCTCATTATCCACTTATCTATCCTAGTCGAAGAACAAACGTGTCATATTAGTTACAATGTAGTCTACAACACCAGATCTGAGTCTTATCTTTCTAGCCTTATCAAACAGATTAAAGAGTCAGAGCACCTTAATATTGATTTGTGCAGTGTATTTAATCCAAATCCAAATGTATTAGATTTCAGCCACCCTTCTTCCCAGTACCTGACACAAGAATTGTAGTTGGTTTTGTTCTTGTGCGAAATGTGTATCAAGTGCAGCATTCTCCTTTACTGCAAGCATTTATGTATTTATATATTGTTTTTTTCTGCAGCATCCAGTGATGAGTTGAAGGAACTTGTAAAGTTCTGGGTTGGATGGGAGGCTCCTTCCAGTACCCTCACAGTGGAGGTGATTAACGGTGGCCTACCAAAGTCATCCACATGCTTTGAAACACTCCGTATTCCTGCCCACTACCAAGACTACCCAACATTCAAGAAAGAGTTGATGGCGTGTCTCAGCACAAATGACACTGGATTTGGGCTGGTGTAAATGTTGGCAGCAAAATGTGTGACTGTTATACCACAGCTTGTACCTAAAGCTATAGTCAACTGTTCAATGTTCTTGTTTGCTCAGTTCAGATAATTTGACCTTACTCAACATGTCTGTTGCAAGTGTATTGTGCTTTTACTGTAAGCCTAGAAGGTGTTGGACATACTGGACAGTAGCTAAATAAATGTCTGAGCCATGTGATTGGGACTGTGCCAGGGGATTTATGGCTGCCCCCAGTGCTGCCTCTTGTTGATGGCTCAACAAATGGCCTGTCTCAGGAACAGTGACCCCATGGTGTGGATCATCAGGCAGGCCACTGTCCTCCCAGTCAAGATGAGGGAGGTATCATTCCTAAAAGAAAGACACCAGAATGTGATACATGAAAACCAGTTGCAGATTTAAACTAAAACAAATAGTTAAAAAATAACTTAAATGTCCAAATGTGAAATATATATACTCACTAGTAAGACATGAGCATGCAAAACATTCTTGTGTGCAGGAGTTTTGTGTTTGTTTGTTAGAGCAAGGGTGTACTGTAACAATTTTCAGGTTATGCCCGAACAAGTTGATTTTCATTGTGGACGACAAATAAAAAGATTTTTGCCCTAGGGACCCAGATATTATAAGATACTGTATGTTTAGTATTACATTGTATGTGATATACTTGAATAGTTCAAACCATGTTGAAATATTCCCATACATTTTTTATCATAATATCATAATAGATGGCACGATGATGCCCCCTTTACCTCCACATTTTCTGGTTCTGCCACAGGATGCTGGATGCTTCCCATGTGCCACAACTGATTAGGAGTTAAGTTTCCCTCAGTTCTGAGTGGGTGGTTATCCCAACCACCACAAAATATATCAAGACTAGCTTGTAGTCTGGGCAGAAAAACGTAATGACAACTGAAGAGGTGTGCAAAGTTTGACAGGTCAAGCAAACCATCATCCTCTAGCGAGTGCAGCGCGTTGTAGAATACGTTGGTCACAGCACACCACACGTCCCTCCAGAGGCGTTCAATTCTGGAGGGATAGTTTGTAAGATAAGATATGGTTTACATACATTTATGCTTTATTATTCCATGTTTTTTAACCAGTGATGGAAGTTAAAACACAGTGCTGAGATATCAATTCAAGTAATAATGATGTTGCATGATACAAAAAGAAAAACTAGCTTTGATATATAGAAGTGCGACTGAACCTGCCTTTGGTTGTGCACACTCTTTCCAGCGATGAAACTGGACCTTCCTGTTCCCCTGACAGAGAACATCAGCCGTGCAATGTCAACGTTCTCAACTCCGTGATCTGCTCTTACCCTACCAAATTAATAGCATTTATAGTGCGTGATTAAATGTGGTCCAAACCATTTTATCTTCTCTGTCTTTAAATGATCTTTATAAACATATCATATAGACACACTATTATAAAAGCCAACAAAAACATGATAATCATGAAAACCTTTTCAGTTCTTTACTCTTTAGTTAAATATTGATGTTCCATACTTGTCCATGAACACTCTGAGTCCCTAATCTCTGTTATTCTACGTTAAATTTACATTTGTCAAATTGACAAATATGGGGTGTCAAAATGTAGTCTTGACTTCTGTCTCAAGTTGACATGAAAGGACCCATGTATTGTCACTTACCTTAATGGAAATCCATATCTGTCCACTGATTTCTGAAAGAAGGCAAGGGCTGTTGAGGCCAGATTGTTGTTTGCTGCACCCAGGAACATGATCTAAAAAGTTAAATAAAAAAGGATGTAAACGTATCCTTTTATAGATGTCTCGTTTAATGTTTTTCTTTTTTTATTGAATCATACCTTTCTTGAAAAGCCATCAATACCACCAAATATGACAATGTTGTACCTGATTAAATGAAAGAAACTATAATAAGACACATATTTAGGCTGAACAATTATTAAACATTAAAATAAAAATGTGGCCTACAATTTTGGTCAATATTGTGTTACAAATGGAATTATACACACCGAATCAGCTTGTGGTTGGTGTCAATGTGCATCAGGGATTTGGGACCAGGAACTGAGTAGGTGCGACGCACAACACACACTAGCTGGTTCATTCGGAAAAGGATGCCTACAGTGTCCACACGGTGCATGGAGGCCCGAACCCTCTCCCACTGGACTCTGAATCCTCTGGACTGCAAGGTTCCCTTAACCAGGCGGTACCCAGCATGAGGCATGTATTTTTTAATGTCAGTTACCAAATTGTCTAACTCTGTATCTGAACAGGTGCTATAGAGTGCTCTGACAGAGAAGGCAGACTCTGACATTCGTCTGTAAATAGTACGAGTGGACACTGGAGATAAATCAAATCTTGGACGCCCAGTGACTCCATGGGTAACCTGAACTAATACTTTGGGGACCCTATTTTGTCTTTCCTCAACAACCAACTTGTGTAGCTCTGTGAGTGCATCTACAATAGCCTTTGGGATGAGAACCTGATTAGAGAGAGCACTAAAAAGAACAACCTCCTGAGAACAGACAAACTCAAGGTAATCGATGTCAAGTGGCTGCTGACGGACAACATGTAGAACTCGTGTATGGAGCCTCTCCAACATGCTTTGTACGAGCAATTCCTAGAGATAGAAGAAAAGGATGAGCAAGTGTGAGGTGAAGCATTTTGGTAACTTAGATATTTAACCATGGCGGGTAAGCAGGGGTTGAATTGGGTACACATTAAGTTTATTTTCAGTTTTCATTGTAAATATACCCACATAAGAGAACCCAATTTAACCCCTGCTGATAAGTTTCTATATTCTATGTGATATTGGCAGATAACCAATGTGAAATGTGTACCTGGTGGTCCACTATCTGCATAAAGTGTTAGTGCCCTCTGTTTAGTTTGAAAACAGTTTAAGTTATAAATTGGGTAATTTGCACACCCTATTTGAACTGACACTAACACTGAACCAATAGGATCAAACTATCTGACGTCACGGTTGGCGCCACATAGTAGCTTGTGGGCAAAACACAGGCAGCACCAACACAATACTGTTTAAAAATGATTGGAACACAAGCAAATAGAAGACTATAACTATGGTGCTAATCGGGTGGTATAGTAGAATAAGCAAATACATGTTAGACGAGGCAACAAACGATAATTTCACAGATTTTCTCATAAAATCACAGAATCCCTGTCTTTAGCGGTATGGTTATTACAGACTTTTCAACTAACCACAAAGACTTGTCTCATTCATGTAGTCTAATATATATATTTATGTATTTATTCATTTACATATATGTTTACAAGAACCGATTACTAAAGAAAATAAAAAAACGAAAATTAGCCAAGCTTGTTGTAAACTAGCTCCTGCAGTCTGCTCATACTCATGAAACAGTAACTTAGTTGAGTTAACATTGGCTTTTTCACCAGAGAAATCAACAAACTCACCTGTTGGCCACTCATTGTGAAATGAGGTCGGGGACGGGTTGTCACTACCCGATCGGTCCACCTGCCCGATCTGTACTGCGCATGTGCGAGATGGTCCGCCATATTGGACAACTACATACGGCAACTCTAATAGGACACTTGACAGAGTGGCTTTTGGCAAAGCAGAAAAAGAACTGATAGAGATTAGTTATTGTTATTACAACGTCACTTCACTATTATTTAACAACTCTTTTTATTGGGTTCTTTTATTTGGGGTTACATTGTCAGAATAAGTGAGAAATGGATTTAACTTCTGTTAGACAGCTATATGCCATACATTTTTGCATACATTCAGAGTAAATATTTATTCAGTATGATAGCTGTCTAACAGAAGTTAAATCAATTTCTCACTTATTCTGACAATGTATTTAACCCCAAATAAAAGAACCCAATAAAAAGAGTTGTTAAATAATAGTGAAGTCACGTTGTAATAACAATAATCTCTCGGTTCTTTTTCTGCTTTGCCAAAAGCCACTGTGTCAAGTGTCCTATTAGAGTTGCCGTATGTAGTGGCGGACCATCTCGCACATGCGCAGTACAGATCGGGCAGGTGGACCGATCGGGTAGTGACCATGGATGTATAATAAGAACTGGATACAGCATGGGAGGCGGGGCCTCATTCATTCCTATGAGAGTTGCTCATTGGCGCATGATGATAAAATGGCCCAACTTTTGAGAGAGCGAAACGTCACAGATTACCCGTCATGCCTGAGAAGTACCCGTATGTGTGCTCATAGCGCATGCGCAACTTTAACCACGCTCCCCAAAATGCTCGTTCACATCAAGCACGTCAATTTCAAGAGAAGAAGAAGAAGCACGTAACAGCACCGCGCGTTCATGACAGCATGGTAATGGATTGTTATTATGATGGATTTGATATTAACGAGGCGGCCGTGGCAGTTAGCAGCTATCGGCTAGCTAGTAATTATGCTAATTTACACATCAGTCGTTATGTAGGCCAGGGGCGTCGCCTGGACCTGAAAACATTCGGGGCTTAGCCCACAGTGGCGGCGGCACTACAGTGGCATTTTTTACTGCAACACTCCCCACACGCACACACACAGTACACCCGCGACTGTTACAATGAAGGCTCGATAATCAGCTCACGGCATATAGGCAGGGGTAAAGTGGTATTTTTTATGAGTGGGGGGCGGACCTCACCTCCTCTAGGGGGGGTCCGGGGGGATGCTCCCCCGGGAAGATTTTTTTTTAAATATTGAAGTTAAATGCATCAATCTGGTGCACTTTGAGAGCAAAATGAAGAGATCTATGGATACCTCTCTCAACACCCATATGAAGCAGAACTGTAAACAGATGTACTTTTTCTTTATGGATATTTTACTAATCACTCCCCTTTTAAACTCTATTCTTGTTTTACTGCCATATAGTATTTCATAACTGTTTTTCCTTTATTCTCTTGTTTTTTTTATAACTATAATGATCATATGAAGGTGTGCCGCAGAAATAATCTTTTGAATAATTTGTGACCAAACCGTTTGAGACCCACTGAGATAACTTAGACTAAAGTTAAGTATCTAAACACTCAGAGAGTCCTTTAGCTCACCTGAGTCTCTCAGTCTGAGAGGAGAGGACTCTCCTCCAGCTTGTTGTGGAACAAACAGCTCCTTATGTCCGTCAGTGCAGCTAGCTAACCAGATGCTAACAACATGGTCCCTGCTGGCACCGCCACCGGTCCCTCCCTCCCCCTCTCTCCCTCTCTCTCTCTCTCTATCACACTAAATGCGCTATTGCCACACACACACAGAGCCGAGCTTGAATGACACAAGCACACGTTTATTTCCATGCAACTCTCTGATTGGTCTGGTGTCATGTATGGGCATAGATATGTCTCATAATTATTTGTGTGAACAGAAAAATAATTTGTGTGTAAATATGTGATTTGTAAATGTAAACACCATCCACAAATGCATTTAAAAGATTTGCAAACTCACAAATAAATTTGCAAATGTAAAACGGATCTGCAAATAGGCTAAATATTTTCACAAATAAAAAAAAGATCTGTGAATATCTCTTTAACATTGACAACTTTCGATCAGGCATTTGTGAATTCATTTTGTATTTGTCGACCAAAAATGCGCTTGCGGATCTCAAATCTCTGCTTGTGGATCTCAAATCTCTGCTTGCGGATCTCAAATCTCTGCTTGCGGATCTCAAATCTCTGCTTGTGGATCGTCTTTTTACACACACGGAATTTTGAGACATACTTTCCGCCGGCTAAAATCTACTCGTGTCTCTCGGTTATTTTCGGAAACCACGTGATGGCCTGCTGATGACGACATTTCCGCATGATTTCAAAGTAAGAGCATGATGGTTTGTGTAATGCTCTGTTTTTTTATTATAATGAACAGCGGAACGTTAGATGCATTCTTCATCACCATCATCATCATGTTATAGTGATACAGTTAGTTTGTGTTAGTTTATTGGTTCAATACAGCATATATCGAGCACATCCGTATGCATTGATGTTGAAGTACAGGCTATACGCCACTTTCGGGTCCCGGGGGAGCAGCTGGCAGCGAAGCAGCCCAGAGATAACTCTTTCTTCATTGTTTTTTGTGTATTCAGTCAAGCGGGTCACAGTTACAAAGCACTTCACATTTTATTAATCGGCCTAGTTTTACTTTACCAGTGCAGTGGTAAGGTAATCTGTAAAAAAGCACCGTATTTAGGTCAGCCTTCATAGTAAGGCTACATGAAATGTTATAATATTGTGTCATTTCTACTGTATATGCATATATTCCTGTCTATTGCTTTCATTTGTATTTCATGTTATTATGTTTATACTTGTTTCCACACATTTCACAATTTGGGATGAATGAAGTATCTATCTATATGTCTGCTACAGTACAGTACAAGTAGCCTACTTCGGGGTGTTTCATTCAAGCTCGGCTCCGTGTGTGTCTGTGTGGCACGAAGAGAGAGAGAGAGAGAGAGAGAGAGAGAGAGAGAGAGAGAGAGAGAGAGAGAGAGAGAGAGAGAGAGAGAGAGAGAGAGAGAGAGAGAGAGAGAGAGAGAGAGAGAGAGAGAGAGAGCCGATATTAGAAGCTGTTTCTACAACTAAGTGAAAGGAAAGTCGTCTCCTGTCAGATAACGTCAGCTCAGTGAGGTAAAGGACTCTCTCAGTGTTTAGATAGTTAACTTTAGTCTAAGTTATCTCAGTGGGTCTCAAAACAGTTTGATCACCATTTATGTTAACAAGTATTTCCGAGGCACACTTCATATGATCATTATAGTTATAAAACAATAAGAGAATAAATGAAAAACAGGTATGAAATACAATATGACAGTAAAACAAGAATACAGTTTAAAAGGGGAGTGATTAGTAAAATATCCATAAAGAAAAGGTCAATCTGTTTACAGTTCTGTTTCATATGGGTGTTGAGATGTATCCATAGATCTCTTCATTTTGCTCTCAAAAGTGCACCAGATTGATGCTTTTAACTTCAATAATAATTAAAAAAAAAATCTTCTCCGATATGCCGTGAGCTGATTATCGAGCCTTCATTGTAACAGTCGCGGCTGTATGTGCGTGTGGGGAGTGTTGCAGTAGAACATTTCACTGTAGCCCATAGCATTAATGGGAAACCCTACATGTTAGAGCTATCTATCTATCTATCTATCTATCTATCTATCTATCTATCTATCTATCTATCTATCTATCTATCTATCTATCTATCTATCTATCTATCTATCTATCTATCTATCTATCTATCTGTAGGTAGGTAGGTGTAGGTAGGTAGACGGACAGACGGACGGACGGACGGACGGATAGATCATGGATAGATTGATGGATATATAGATAGATAGATAGATAGATACTTCATTCATCCCAAATTGTGAAATGTGTGGAAACAATAACATTAATTACAAATGAAAGCAATAGACAGGAATATATGCATATACAGTAGTAAGGACGCGATGAATATTATAACATTTAATGTAGCCTTACTAAGGCTGACCTAAATACGTTGCTTTTCTACAGATTACCTTACCACTGCACTAGGCCGATTAATACATTGTGAAGTGCTTTGTCACTTTGACCCGCTTGACTGAATACACAAAAAACAATGAAGAAAGTTGAACCAATAAACTAACACAAACTAACTGTATCATAACATGATGATGATGGTGATTGTTACGACCCTGGGTCGTTATGTCATTTGTGTGTAGATATTTTCCCCTCCTCCTGTATCTGTCCTGTTGTGCTGTGGTCCTACTTATACCGTATACTGGTCCTCTTGCTTGTCTTGAAAACCTCAGAAAAGAAACTACTTTAACCTGTCCTTGTTGGACACGCTTTAATTTATGCAAAAGTGTGAAACCCTTTTCTTTTGGTTAATTCTCGTTTTCTCCTGTTTATACGCAGAGTAGGTAAGAAGCCTGTACGTTTATTTTTCTTATTTGTTAGGCAATATTTATGTGTTCAGAGATTTGTTTGTTTTGTGGGTTGTTGCGTTTCTTTGTTAAAAACTTTGGTAATTAAAATTACCAAATGGCATTCTCTGTCTCGGTGTCCATGTTCTTGAGAGTGGGAAGAGTTGGGAGAGGGCAATTTTATGCTGCGCCTAGTTTCCCCTAAATCTGGGCGTAACAGTGATAAAGAGTGCATCTAACATAGCCGTGGGAACATGTTGGGGGGTGCTGTGGGGATGACACCAGGGCCGGTTCTGACCAATTTGCTGCTCTAGGCAAGATTTTAGCTGGCATCCCCCCCCCCCCAAAGCCTGAAAAACGTACAGTAGAAAAGATAAAGATCGATAGAGTATCCAAGGAATACACAATAGAATATATAAAGAATAAAGGAAAAACCTACAAAAGACCAATACACTACAAAAACAGAAACTAATGCCCTTTTCACACCAACGCGTTTTCAGCTCCTGCTCGGAGCTGGAGCTGAAAAGTACCGGTTTTTCCTCTTCACACCGCAGCGGCGCTGCCTCTTAGCTCCGGAATCCGGTTCGTTTCCAGCTCCAAAAAATTGTCAGTCTAGAAGCAAGACTCCGGAGCTAAGAGGCGGCGTCGCTTACGTCTCTCTTACATCGAGGCGTGCAGGAAACTAAACCCACCTCCCCTGAACATGGGTCGACTGAAGAGTCTCGTCATGCCTGCCTACAAGAAGTAGCGCTAAGCAAAGTGACTAGAAGGCAACCACACACTTATAAAAAAAAACACACTTTATAAAGTCAGGCAACACTAACCAGGCTTCGTGTGATTCTGTTTATTTGTACCTTACTTTGACCATCCGTTCGCTGTTATTGATCATTGTGGAGAGCAGGCAGACGTTTTGTTTTGTATTAGCTATCGGATGGAATCAATACATGGGCTGCAACTTAAGGGGATCTGGGGATATGTATCAGCTGCTTGTGTGACAGTCAGACAGTGAATACTTTAGAGCCGTGTGAGCTAACCCGGAGCTAACGGCAGAATACACTCCCGTTGAAGAGCAGCCAGCACTGCAGCGGTCGGTAAATGCAGCTGAAACACATTAATAAACAATGAACCACGGCACTCTGGAGAAAAGTATAAGGTTGGAGAAGTCGTTATTTAATTTAATCTGGCTTCGTATGATTAAAAGCAACACGGTCATCGACCCGACGCAGTCCCCCGTTGTTGTTGCTGTTGTTGTTGTTGTTGTTGTGAGCGCCGTTGGGGAGCAAATCAGCGATGTAAACGGTGACGTCATGACGCAGCAGCGGCAGCTCTGGGCGGTGTGAACAAAGCGGGAGCTGAAAAGGGAAACCGTAGCTGAACCAGAAAAGCTCTAGCACGGAGCTAGAATGGGAAAAGCGCTGGTGTGAAAGCTGCATTATTGACATGTTGGACAGCTTATATAAAAAGGCTTCAAATGTATTTAGTATTGTATTAACATGTTTTAACACGTCACATCCTCTAAAGGGGTCCGGGGGTATGCCCCCCCGGGAAGATTGTTTTTAACATTTTAAAGTAAAATGCTTCAATCTGGTGCACTTTGAGCAGAATTACAAGAGACTGGATCTAGGGGGTACAACTCTAAAACACCCATATGAAGAAGATCGGTTTACATTTTAATAATCAAATAAGTATGTGAACATAACCAATAACCCATAGCCAATAACAAATAAATGTAACATACTTTATTTTTCTTGTTCATTTATATCTTATTTTACCTAGTTAACAGTTATTTATTTATGCATATTTTTTAATTTCTCCAGTTTTAAAGGATATTTTTGGTTTACTGTCCTATAGTATATGGAATGATTTCAAACCTGTTTTTATTTATCCTAATAATTATAAAGGAGTGCCTTGGAAATATTTGTTTACATAAATTGTAAACGTGTAAATATTTGTTTACATAAATTGTGATCAAATCCTAATAATTATAAAGGAGTGCCTTGGAAATATTTGTTTACATAAATTGTGATCAAACCGTTTGAGACCCACTGAGATAACTTAAAGTGAACTATCTAAACACTCATAGTCCTTTACCTCACTGAGCCTCTCAGGGGAAATGGAAAATGGTGAAAAGGGTGTTATCTTTACTTAATTATGAATGTTGTTACATCAATGCCGACATTTCTTTTTGTATTATATTTCCATTTAATCTTGTGGACGTGCAGATTCCCTGTCCTCCATCAGGGGGTGCTGCAGCACCCTCAGCACCCCTACTTCCCATGGCCATGGCATGCATCTAACGTTCCGCTGTTCATTAAAAAAACAGCGCATTAAACAAACCATCATGCTCTTACTTTGAAAACCATGCGGAAATGTCGTCATCAGCAGGCCATCACGTGGCTTCCGAAAATAACCGAGTGACACGAGTAGATTTTAGCCGAGACCGGCGGAAAGGTTGTCTCAAAACTCCGTGTGTGTAAAAAGACGATCCACAAGCAGAAATGTGAGATCCACAAGCGCATTTTTGGTCGACAAATACAAAATGGATTCACAAATGCCTGATCGAAAGTTGTAAATGTTAAAGAGATATTCAAAGACCTTTTTTTTATTTGTAAAAATATTTTTCCCATTTGCAGATCCGTTTTACATTTGCAAATTTATTTGTGAGTTTGCAAATCTTTTAAATGCATTTGTGGATGGTGTTTTACATTTACAAATCACATATTTACACACAAATTATTTTTCTGTTCACACAAATAATTATGAGACATATCTATGCCCATAGTCATGCCTCTGTTGCATTCACTGAACACGGGAAATTACAGTGCTGCCGTCCTCTCGTGTCATGATGAGGTTCACGTAAAGCACGGTTAATGTATTATATTATTGAGGGAGAATTGTCCGGGGCTACAGAAAAAACATTCGGGGCTAAAGCCCCGGATGCCCAGGCCAGGCGACGCCACTGATAGGCTACTTTTTATATTACGCTGATGTAACAGGATCTAGTGATATCCAAGCAACAGAGCTTGCAGGTGCAGCTATGTGGCTTTTATCCTGGATAAAGTGTTTAAGTCATGGATGTTTAAAGTTTAACTTCTTCATATTTGACTAATATTATAGTTGACTTTTCATTCAGGAAGTATGACGCTGCGCTGTCAGAACGCTTCTCCATGTTTGTGATTGGTCGAATGCTCCAGATACCACCCATTTTATGTGAACGCGCACCTAACTAGATAGGACACGGCTGGCTTGCGATCGAGTTGACAGCCAGCGTCGTAGGACAGTTTAGCGATAGCGTTTTTTTTTTGGATTAAGTCAACCGGATAACTCAAAACATATCCAGGATATGTTGAACTAGATTAGTATACCCCCCTGGTGCCAGAGTAAACAGGGATTAGTGTTGTTATGTTAACTGAAGGTAAACCGGATTAAGGATATTAATTCTTGCAGATGTTTTATAGTTTTATCATTCTGAAGGTTAAGTTTGTGGAGAAGGCTTTCATTATATAATACATTCATTAAAATAGAAGTCTTACATATTCCATCTCAGCATTTCTCTGATATTTTCTTGGTGCTGCTGCCTCGGTCACGGCGTCAGCAAGGTTGCTGTTTGTTTGTTCTAATATGGAAATAGATTTTTTTTTATCTGCCCACTCAAAGTGCCTCAAGGTAATCAGCATTACATAATCACAGGAAATACCTTATCTGTATCCACTCTCTGTCCTCCAGGCTCAAACAAGTCTCCTCCAAACTCCAAGCTCATCTTCCAGAAAAGTTTCTTTTAATATTCTCTGTATAAAGAAATGATATAATTTTCTGTTGTGCTGCATGCATTCTTATGTCTTGTGCAATCAAATATGTCATTTCAAGACACATTGCATCTGTGCTTTCACACTTGCCAATTTTGTTTCAATCACAGAAGTCAGTGTTGTCTGCTCTGATGGATGATAATGCACACGCTGCACGTTAATCTGTTATATAACTGAGTGCACATTACCTTTGATGATGCGTTCCCTCGAGATGCAGTCTAACAGTGTTCTCTGAAAAGATGCCAGCTAGAGAGATCTCCCTTCCCACTGCGAGTCAAGTACAGACACTTTGAAAACATTGCAGGGGAAACATTAGAAATCTCCACATTTCAGGCAGCTCTATCCAAAACCATAGACAGATTATTAGTGTGATATTTATGCTTTATTAATGCAAATCTCCATCTGAGCATGATGAAGAGGATCATCTAAGCATGTTCCCTCTGCTCTCCAAATGTTAAAAAAACAATGATGAAATACAACATATGCACTCAATATGAATATAGTTTAAACCCTATGGACTGGATGATGCCAGTGGTGCATTCACTTGCTCCTCGGATGGTCCTATTTGCTAAATTACCCGGTAAATAATGAATTAATAAAACATTTTAAATAGGATGGAATTATTCATGACTCCATTCTGGTGTTCAAGCTGAAAACACTTCTCATTATTTGTCCTCCTCCTGACACAAGCTGAACTGTGAGACATCATGACCCTGCAGAAACATGTGTCTCATCTCCCAATGACACTTTGAAAGTCAGCCTCAAATGACTTTTGTCATGTGGTTTTAAACCAGTAATGCCCTACAAAGCTTCCCTGCGGCCAGATCTTCTGGAAATTGAGGTAAGGTATCGGCCATTTGTTAGCTTTAATAGGAGGTTACTTTTTCGGTTTGATTCGCTGGTTGGAGTGGATCCAAATCACAGGGGGTAATACTGTACATGCGTTATTTTTCAATTATGGGAACTATAGTACGCTAGTGGCAGTTCTAGACCAATTTAACTTTGTTTCAGGTTACAGCACAGTCTTTGCAGCAACACACAAATTGTATCATAGACTCCCCCCATAAAAAACCCCATGGCTAGTTGGTCTACCGCAGGGGTCGGCAACCTTTTTGATATGAAGTGCCATTAAAAAAAAAAATTGTTATCAGCGTGCCAACGATCGAGAATTATCAACGGAGGGGGGGGGGGGGGGGGGGGGGGTTGAGGAGCTTAACGCTGGTGAACTCTCAACAGGAGGGCGGGGGGAGCCTCGCTGCGGGGAAGCAGTGTGTGTGTGTACCTGTCAGCACAACTTACATGATGCCGAATTTAACAAACACATTTAATTAAATTGGTTTAAACGGCATAATAATAAGGACGATCGTCCGTTCTGTGATTCTCCAGAACACACATGTTATGATATTAGGGTCAGGCAGAGTGAGATGAGATCGCTGTCCCTTTAAGAGAGAGAGAGAGAGGGGTGTGGCGTGTGCATGTGTGTGTGTGGATGGTAGAGCGACAGTGAGGGAGCGTGTGTGTGTATGTTTCTGGAAGTGAAACGAGGCAGCAGAAAAACAGAGCTCTGTGATGTATTTTGTGAAACAGAAGAACAGCTAAATAAATGCAACGGCCTCCCCAGAAGAGCTCGCCTCTCTCCAGTCATTTAAGCTAAAGTGGGTTATTGAACCTGAAGCTTGTTGCTTCTGCCCTCCTCGACTACGGTCTGGGAGCCGACAGGAAAGTTCAACACACAGATGGCCAGTCCGCCCCTTTGTAGCATATTATTTCAATGAGAGATGAGCAGATCGCCACTGGGCTTTCAACTAAAGACACAGCCACGCAAAAACTGCGGCATTTGTAAAGCTCCTTATGGGTACTGCAATTGGTACAGCCCTGCACCACGGAGGAAAGCGGCAGAAAGTCACCTGGAGTTAAACAGAGCGGGGCTGCGTTGCGTGCATGGCTTCCTTCTGCAGGTAACGGGGAGACGCGCTCTGGCAGCGGTCTCGTTCAGGATCCGAAAATACAATTTAAATATTTTGCACACTTATTCGACTTATTCCTAGTGTGCCACTGGTTACGGTGCCGCGTGCCAATGCTGGCACGCGTGCCAGGGGTTGCCGACCCCTGGTCTACCGTTATCACTCTTTCGAGCACTACATACTGTATGTCCCTCTATATCTTCACATAAAGCTAAATTACATTTATATATATTGGACAACTGTGATAAAAATGTAGTAAGATCCTAAACATTCATGCATTTAACCATTTCACATTGATAACATGATGTGGTGTTATTAAGTTTTGAACATCTCCAGCAGCGACAAATCAACAATAATTTGTATTTTTTTATGGTCAATACATCACTGAAAGTCCCATATTCTCCACCACACACTGAGGGAAATATCGCCCTCTATCGGCTCAATGCTTCACGGTGTTCACCAGCCGCTCATTTGGTCTGTTTAGCAGTTGGTTCTGAACGGCTGTGTGCAGAACAGTAGCCTAAAGCTATAAGTGGATGTTAAAAGTTTTTACGCCTGGCTGAGATTGACACATCCCTTAAAGCAAAATGAGACAAAGTGCACTTTAGAGAATTAATGATGATGAAGCATATGACTTTAATGCAATGTAATGTCAACACAATTTCATATTTCAATCCAGTTACAGTAACATGGTTTCTCACGATTTAGGCTTTGCACTTTAAAGGTCCCATGACATGGCCATTTCTACTGATCATAATTCCATTGTTGAGGTCTACTAGAATAGATTTACATTGTTCAATGTTCCAAAATCACATTGGTTTCTCATACAGCATCTCTGTATAGTATGTGTATTCACTCTCTGTCCTAAACGGCTTGTTGGAGCCCCCCTCCCTGTGAGCGCAGTGTGTTCTGATTGGTCAGCTCGTCCACTCTGTTCTCATCAGAACAGAGTGGACGAGCTGACCAATCAGAGCACAGCGGAACATCAGTGATTATGTGTTACAATGGTGTTTGTTAGCAACCAGAAAATGACACCAGTAATGACAAACAGATGAGAATGCTGCGTGGGGTCTGGGTGCCGTGTTGGCGGGACGTTGCGGGGCTCGCTGCTCCGCCCTGTGAGGCTTAAGGAGCGGACAGTGTGAGCTGTATTACTGGTGTAGTTTCCTGGTTGCTGCGTGGGGTCTGCGAGACAGCGAGACACCGAGACACCGCAAAATTCAGCCTGAGCACACACACAGCAAGGCTGTTCGCCACACAGTTCGCCACACACTCACAGCCTGAGAAAAGATAAGGCTGAGTGAGTGTGTGTGCCTGCGAAACTCCGCGGAGTAGCACGGCTGAGAAAAGATAAGGCTGAGTATGTGTGTGAGGAGCTCCACGGATTGGTCCATTTGGACCTGGGTATGGTCACGTCACTATACTCGGGAAGAAAAAAATGGAAAAAGAAAAATCTCCAACGAGGCGTTCTGGGGCAGCAGACAGGTCTTTTCTGTGTTAGAGTTCTTCTCGCTACAGGGTGTACTTTGAGGGTTTGTGACTTTGCAGACCGTTTACATGCATAAAAAGCTACATAACACACAAGGGGACGGGTAATAACTGGAAAATCATGACATGGGACCTTTAATGTTGCCATTTTGTTGGATCCTGTTTGTAGATTTTCTCAAAATTGAAATGACTTACATCACTAGATCCATTGTTAAAACAACATCTTGCTTAGTGAAGACGAATGAAGCAGTTTACTTAGAACAGAATCCGTGTATCTACCGTCCTTTAAAAAAAAAGTTTTATTAAACAAGTAAACGGAAGAGCGTCTGAGAGGCCTTTTTGCTTTTTGCTTGGAGCGAGGGGCGGGGCGAAACTCACGGAAGTGATTTCAAAACAAAAGCACTCGTTTGCTTGGAACTGTGATAATATTATAAACAAGGGGAATTTAGCGATCAGAATGAAATCGGCCAAGACACATTTTGAGCCTAGAAACATAATGTTATTAAGGGCTGTAAATATAATAAGCCTATGTCTAAAATGGACAACATTGTAAAGAGATTTAAACTGCAGCGATTCTGCGGTCAACTCAGCCGTCTCTCGAGTTTGTTTTTTCAAATCAGCTGCTCTTCATACAGGCCCGGTTCTACGGGGGTGCATAGGCGTGCATTGCACCCCCACTTGAATGTTATGCACCCTCTATTCAAAAAAGAGAACAGAGCGAAAAACACAAACAACAAATTGTGTCAGGTGCGCGTGACCTGCTTCGCTGCACGTGCATCATTTCCAAAGTGCTTCCAAAGCAGTGACACACATCTGTGTGGATAATCATGGATATACGATAATGGTTAAAGCAACCATCACTAAACGCCAGCAACACTGCATCTACTGCAGACAATAGCAACAGGTCAGATGGGGACATCACGTTACCCTCCGTTGTGGACACTAGCTTACTCCCGCCTGACTCGCCGCCCTCACCCCCGGAGCAGCAGTCTTCGTCGCCGGAAACAGCCCGCAGGTGCCAGGAGACCTCGACAAAACAGAGCCTGCCCAGGTATATCTAAACAACAGCGATGTGCAGTCAGGGGAGAGAAGCCCCTCAATGCAGTGCGCAATGCCTCAATGAGCTCAATGTGGGCGGGAGCTCAACGTGGGCGGAGCTTCACAGATGACGCGTTGCATCCTGTTTCCCGGTAGCAGTTCTCTTCCCTCCCTTCAATCTAACCCTTCCCTTCCCCCCATCCTAACCCTAACAACTCCCTACCTTTTTACCTAATCCTAATCTTCCTTCCTCCCTCCCAAACCTAAACCCCAAAACCTCTCCTACTGTAAGAAATTAAAATCAATGTTGATATGACGTAATTTAAATTAAATACAGGGTTTTAATTTAAAAACCGGAAGTTCACACTAACTATTAATTTAACACTTTTATTCTGAAAGGTCTTCATTTCCGGTTAGCATTAGCATGTGGCTAACGTTGTGAAAACCGTGAATTGAAGGTGAAATGACATGTGATGTTGTACACTAAACACACTGGGATTAACACTCATTTATTGACGCTGAAATAACGTTTATCAGGGAATGTTTAAATAACCACAGACATCAGAATTATATATATATTAATAATATAAGATATAATATGTTACTTTTGTGACTGGGTAAGTACACAACACGGGAGTCGGGACGTCACGTGCCTCAAAGGTTGAGAAAGGTTGAGCTCCCGCCCACATTGAGCTCATTGAGGCATTGCGCACTGCATTGAGGGGTACTTCTCAGGGGAGGCAGGGGAGGCAGAGCCTCACCTGTCATACTCCAATGTAACGGAAAAACAACTAAAGAAAAACTAAATAGTAATAATAATAAAATGTCTCCACTGATCTGTGTTGTAAGTGTGATTTATGTATGATTCCAATCGCTTTTTATAGTCAAAATCAGCAAATTTGCCGAGCTCCTAGCTCCGCTACGGGAGCGATGAGAAGTGAGGCAGGGATGAGCTCTGCCTCTCGTAAGCCCACAGTAACTTGCTGGAGCACGGGCACTATAGCGCGGGCACTTATTTTGTGAGCGCGCTCAAGCCAGTTACTGTGGGGTGAGGTGAGGCACAGATGAGCTCTGCCTCACCTCAGAATGCGTCACCCCACAGAAACTGTCTGGAAAGCGGGCCCTAAGCGCATGCCTGTTACCATCTCACTGTAAGGCAAGGCAAGGCAAGGCAAGTTTATTTATATAGCACCTTTCAACACAAGGCAATTCAAAGTGCTTTACAAAAATGGAAGACATTTTAAAAATGGCATTTAAAATCAGTCATTAAAAAGAAAAGATAATAAAAAAAACATTAAAAGAAAAAATACATGGATAAAAGTTAAAAGTTACAGTGCAGTTTAAGATGTGAATAGTTCAATTAAAAGCAGCGGCAAAAAGAAAAGTCTTCAGCCTGGATTTAAAAGTAGTAAGAGTTGCAGCGGACCTGCAGGTTTCTGGGAGTTTGTTCCAGATATTTGGAGCATAATAACTGAATGCTGCTTTACCATGTTTAGTTCTGACTCTGGGGACAGAAAGCTGACCAGTCCCTGAAGACCTGAGAGTTCTGGATGGTTCATAATTTAGCAGTAGGTCAGACATGTATTTTGGGCCTAAACCATTCAAAGCTTTATAAACCAGCAACAATATTTTGAAATCTATTCTTTGACACACAGGAAGCCAGTGTAAGGACTTCAGAACAGGAGTGATGTGATTCACTTTCTTAGTGTTAGTGAGGACTCGAGCAGCGGCGTTCTGAATTAGCTGCAGCTTTCTAATAGATTTTTTAGTGAGACCTGTGAAGACACCATTACAGTAGTCCAGTCTACTGAAGATAAAAGCATGGACAAGTCTTTCCAAATCCTGCTGTGACATTAGTCCTTTAATCCTAGATATTTTCTTTAGGTGATAGTAGGCTGATTTAGTAACTGTTTTAATGTGACTCTTGAAACTCAGGTCAGAGTCCATGACTACACCTAGATTTCTGGCTTTATCTGTTGTTTTGAACATTGCAGACTGAAGCTCAGCGCTAACTTTTATACGTTCTGCCTTGGCTCCAAAAACCATTACCTCAGTTTTATCTTTGTTTAATTGGAGAAAGTTCTGACACATCCAGTCATTGATTTGTTCAATGAACTTACTCAGTGTTTGAATTGGAGCATAATCTCCTGGTGAAATTGTTACGTACATTTTTGCGTCATCCGCATAGCTATGGTAACTTATTTTGTTGTTTTTCATTATCTGAGCCAGTGGTAGCATGTAGATGTTAAAGAGAAGAGGCCCCAAGATGGAGCCTTGAGGTACCCCACATGTCATATTTGTCAACTCAGATGTGTATTTACCTATAGAAACAACGTTTTTTCTGTCCTTTAAGTAGGACTCAAACCAATTTAGAACTGTTGCCGAAAGTCCCACCCAGTTTTCTAGTCGGTCTAGTAATATGTTGTGGTCAACAGTGTCAAACGCAGCACTGAGATCTAATAATACTAACACTGAAGTTCTGCCACTGTCTGTGTTTAAGTGGATGTCATTGAAGACCTTTACAAGAGCAGTCTCAGTGCTGTGGTTTGGACGAAATCCTGACTGGAACACATCCAAACAGTTATTTAAATGCAAGAAGTTACTCAACTGTTGAAATACAACTTTTTCAATGATTTTACCTAGAAATGGCAGGTTTGATATTGGCCTGTAATTGTTCATTACTGAGGCATCTAGATTATTCTTTTTTAAGAGCGGTTTAATGACTGCAGTTTTCAGGGCCTCTGGAAAAATACCTGAGTGAAGAGATGTGTTTACTATATTCATATAGTAAACACATCTCGTAGATCTGAGGCCATGCAAGGAAAAACATCTTTGAAAAATCCTGTTGGAATAATATCAAGGCAGCAGGAGGAGGATTTCAGAAGTTGAATAATGTCCTCTAAGTTTTTACCATTAATCTGATGGAATTGTGTCATGGTGTTTGAATTGATATTAGGTGGACATAGGGACAAAACATTTGCTGTACCTGATGCAGAGGCACTGACTTCTTGTCTAATTTTCTGAATTTTGTCAGTGAAGAAGGATGCAAAATCATTGCACGCCCTGGTGGATAGAAATTCAGAGGCTACTGACACTGGGGGGTTAGTTAGTCTGTCGACGGTAGCAAACAAGGCACGTGCGTTGTTTTTGTTTTTGGTAATGATGTCAGAGAAGAAAGACTGTCATGCGTTTTTCAATTCCAAATTATAAAGGCCAAGTCTCTCTTTATAGATTTCAAAGTGAACCTGGAGATTTGTTTTTCGCCACCTACGTTCAGCTTTTCGACACTCTCTTTTTTCTGTTCTCACGGTCATGGCCTTTCTCCATGGAGATATTTTCTTGCCAATCACTTCCTTTACCTTAGTTGGAGCAATGGTATCTATAACATTTTTAATTTTTGAATTAAAATGATCTACTAGCTAATTTACTGAGATGTTAGCAGGGGCAAGTGTGGATGAAAAATTATGAGTAAACATTTCCCTAGTATTTTCTGTTAAATATCGCTTTGTGGTTACCTCTTTCTGAACATTTTTGTGAACAGAATTAGAGCTCTCAAAGAAAACACAGGAATGATCAGAGAGTGCAACATCAGTCACCACAACCTTTGAGATATTCAGACCCTTTGAGATGACACTGTAGGTCACCAATGTAATGTTTGTAGATCCCTTTATTACATTTATCCTCGCCATCCATAGTCTCTAAATAACTTATTTCACGTATATATGATATTTAGGCTCGCTGGTCTCATCATACAACGGCAATGAAAAAAGCACCAGGGGAGGCAGCCATAACCTCTGCCGCACTGAAGGGGGCGCACGTGAGCCCACAGGTTCTTGTTGCTACTGTAATTCTACGCAGAGACGGTAGACGCAAACAACAAACTAGACTTTTGAAACTACAGGAAGATAAGGAGGACTTTTACAAAAAAGTAATAGAGATTGTTGTCCAGAAGGATAGCATGGACTTCATCTTCAAGTCAAGGTAAGACCACATTTGTAATGAAAATG
The DNA here is from genome assembly GCF_902827165.1 of Trematomus bernacchii. Classification (NCBI taxonomy): domain Eukaryota; kingdom Metazoa; phylum Chordata; class Actinopteri; order Perciformes; family Nototheniidae; genus Trematomus; species Trematomus bernacchii. Next base: position 4,292,858 of record NW_022987708.1, read on the forward strand.
GGATCTTACTAAGAAAGAACAATCCAATATTTAGATTTTGGGTATCCTTTTGTTGAACAGTCTGTTTAAAATGAATCGAAGCATCAGACTAAAAAAGCTTTTGAAAATAACCGAATATTTCGATTAAGGTCAAAATTACGGTGGCCAGGAAGTGCAAGACACCACAGCATTTCACAAAACACAACAGCATTTCACAAAACACCACAGCATTTCAGAAAACACCACAGCATTTCAGAAAACACAACAGCATTTCAGAAAACACAACAGCATTTCAGAAAACACCACAGCATTTCAGAAAACGCTACACCATTTCACAAAACGCCACAGCATTTCAGAAAACACTACAGCATTTCAGAAAACACTACAGCATTTCACAAAACGCCGCAGCATTTCACAAAACACAACAGCATTTCAGAAAACGCTGCAGCATTTCACAAAACACCGCAGCATTTCACAAAACACAACAGCATTTCAGAAAACACAACAGCATTTCACAAAACACCACAGCATTTCAGAAAACACAACAGCATTTCAGAAAACACAACAGCATTTCACAAAACACCACAGCATTTCAGAAAACACAACAGCATTTCACAAAACGCCGCAGCATTTCACAAAACACCGCAGCATTTCACAAAACACAACAGCATTTCACAAAACGCCGCAGCATTTCACAAAACGCAACAGCATTTCACAAAACACCACAGCATTTCACATTGGACGGAAAGGGTATTCCTTTAGGGAGAACACTTCTTGTTTGTGATTGGACAGAGCCAGCCAGAGAAGCACTGCTGTGATTGGTTGTTTTTGCTTGCCAGTCAAGAAATGACGCTTCGTGATTGGTCAGCACCCGACAGCGCAACATGTCCCAACACATCAACCGTTAGCTGTTAGCACACACTCAGAGCTCACAGCTCCTCATATCTGTTCAGAAACTGGACAAAAGTTAAACAAGTACAAACCACAGACTGTCTATGTCATGGCGAATACAGTCGCTGCTTTATTTATGTCTGTATGACGCTGTTGTGAGTGTGGATGGAGCAGCTACATGTTAGTTTAGCCTGATCGATCCGCCCCCTCTCCAGCACGTCTTGTTTGAATGACAGGAGTAAACACTGACAGCTGCGGTGAAACTCGAGCGATTAGAGCGATGCGAAAAAACCATGAATTAATGCTTTATTAATTCATGGTTTTTAAGGGGCTTATCTCCATGTAAATACTATGGTAGACTACCCAATATTCGCATCGCTCTAATCGCTCGAGTTTCACCGCAGCTGTCAGCTGTGTTTGCTCCTGTCATTCAAACAAGACGCGCTGGAGAGGGGGCGGGGCGTATCTCCATGTAAATCCTATGGGAGATACCAACTACAACAAAATGAACATATTGACCGTGATTTAATTGTAATACACGTTTCAAAGTGATGCCGAAGTAACTACATACTGATACCGGTTAGTAAAAACCATGAATTAATGCTTTGACAAGTGTGCAGACAAGACGGCAGGCGAAAAGCTTTTAAAATGCGTGTTTTCTGAATGGAATCGGATCCATCAGGCTAAACTAACATGTAGCTGCTCCATCCACACTCACAACAGCGTCATACAGACATAAATAAAGCAGCGACTGTATTCGCCATGACATAGACAGTCTGTGGTTTGTACTTTTGTCCAGTTTCTGAACAGATATGAGGAGCTGTGAGCTCTGAGTGTGTGCTAACAGCTAACGGTTGTTGTGTTGGGACATGTTGCGCTGTCGGGTGCTGACCAATCACGAAGCGTCATTTCTTGACTGGCAGCAAAAACAACCAATCACAGCAGTGCTTCTCTGGCTGGCTCTGTCCAATCACAAACAAGAAGTGTTCTCCCTAAAGGAATACCCTTTCCGTCCAATGTGAAATGCTGTGGTGTTTTCTGAAATGCTGTTGTGTTTTCTGAAATGCTGTTGTGTTTTGTGAGATGCTGTTGCGTTTTGTGAAATGCTGTTGTGTTTTCTGAAATGCTGCGGCGTTTTGTGAAATGCTGCGGCGTTTTCTAAAATGCTGTTGTGTTTTGTGAGATGCTGTTGCGTTTTCTGAAATGCTGTAGTGTTTTCTGAAATGCTGTGGTGTCTTGCACTTCCGGGCCACCGTACAAAATATAATATTTGTAAATCTGACTCAGTGAGTCAGTGCCTCACCAGCCATGAACCTCACCGCACGTCACTGCTAAACAAGTACCTAATTCGCCTGTACAGTGGGGTAAGGCGGTCATTTTGCAGCTCGTGGTATACAAATAGACAATGGCTTGAATATTCATGTTAAAATAATGCCATATTCTGCCATGCCTGTAGAAATGTTGGGTCAAAAATAATGCATACTACAATAGCACATATGCTTTCACCATGAATGGCTACAAAACTCATATCCCAAGCTTATCAACAAGCTAATGTTGTAGCTGAAATGTTCTCCAGGTCACAAAGTCAACCTCACATGATGATGTGATACCAGTTTTCAAGCACAGTAAATATTCTCTTCCCAGAGTATGGGACCAAGGTGATGATGTACATGGTTTTAATAATACTTTTGCCTTTCAATGTTTGCCATTTCAAACCATGAGCTGGTTCAAATAATATTTGCCTTGATTTACAATATGTTCTCATTTGTTTTATCAGTAGGCTACAGTTTAGAAGCTTTTGTGCTTTTCTTTGCCATAGTCCACTTTGGACTGGATGAAATATTTCAGGATTGCACTTTTAACACACTTGAAATGTTCTCACTTGCTTGGTTTCAAAACATAACAAATGCCATAATCTGTTCATTGGGGACCATAACATCACTGCTATTTTTCATTGCTGTTGCCGGCCACTATTGCTCACATAAACCTGCTGCACCCCCTGTAATCTCAGATGCACCCCAAGTCATTTTGTTCTGGGCCTGTCTTCATATATATATATATATATATATATATATATATATATATATATATATATATATATATATATGTGTATATATATATATATATATATATATATATATATATATATATATATATATATAAAGACCGAAAATTCAAAAATAAAGTAAATATATGAAAGGGCAAAGGCTCTTTAGGGAAATCATATCATATTCTCCTGTTCTTCTATTGCAGATCCGTTTTTGCATTACATTACATTACATTTTACTTGTTAGACGCTTTTATCCAAAGCGACTTACATACTCAATACTGTGGGCAATCCCCACAGGAGCAATTTGGGGTGAAGTGTCTTGCCCAGGGACACAACGACATGCTGACTGCAGTGGGGTTTGAACCTGTGCTCCCCTGATCCGAACACCAGCGCACTATTCCACTGCGCTTCCCTTTTGCATTTTTGTTCATGAATTTAAGGGCATTTATAGAGCAAAATAATAAACTCGTGAAATATAAACATTTTCAAAGAAATGTAGTTTGTTATCAAACCATAGCACGCCTGTCAGGCTACATACACGAGCCACAGGAGGTTACTAACTGTTACACCCCCCGCCCCCCTCCTCTCTGTAATTGGTCAGAGCCCCACAAGTGATCCAACATGAGCCTCGCTCCGCTGCAGTCGCCCCGCCGCTCAGCCCTCCGCAGCCCGCCGCTCAGCGCTCCGCCGCCCGCCGCTCAGTGCTCCGCAGCCCGCAGCCGCTCCACAGGACTACCGTGTCCAGAGCGGGGAAATGTGCACGGTTATTCCAGTGGGCGTCGCCTGATACCGTGCTGAAGTGTGCACTGATTTTTTCTTCCTGCAGCTGGTGTGAGATGTTCTGCATTTGCAATGGCAAGAGGTCTGTTTCCATGGGGGATCTTCACCAAGCCTCTGTACATCCAGGTAGGCTTCAGGGAATCCCACTCTGTGACACATCTGTTTACACGCGCGTTACCGGAAGCGACTGATCACTGTTATGCTCTATTCTGATTATCATTTGACCTTCATGCTGCATGTGGATTGCTGGTAATGTGCAGCCATCACTGTAGGTGTTTGTGACTGAATCAGAAAGTCACTTGATGCTCGACAGGAATCAGCCATCCTCTGATCCCGTTGCTGTAGCAACCAGGTCCATGATGCATCTAAGCCTTGTGTTCATAGAGGATGTTTGAGAGGTTTAACAACTTTATTATCACCTTACATAATGAACAGCTCACTGTGAGAGAACAAGAAAGGGCATGCACCTGGAACAAACAAATATGAGCATAGACACGGCACTGAATCTCATCAAGCAGATGCTGAACATTATGTAACAGTTTGATGTGACACACGGGGTCTCAGGATCCAACATTTACACTCCACACAGACAGAGTATTATTAGAAAGTCAACTTGGACCTCAATCTTTTTGAGACATAGGAGACTCCGAATGGGTTGGAAGTCACATCATCCCCCAAATTTGTACATGTGATGAAAGTATAGTATTATTTTTATAATTATAAAATTGGAAAACATTTATCTTTTGTTGCTGGGTAAACCTAATAGGCTATCTGATCTGTTTAGTGTAATTAAATACAATATATTGATAAATTAAAGACTGCCTCTATTAACACATTTTTCTTTCTTTGAGTTCCTTTTTGGGGGCTCCTAACACGTTTTCATGTACTTCCTGTATATCATTTATTTTGTATACTCTATGGTAGTTGTTATTTTACTTTTGAGGCCGTGAGACTTTGGAGGTATACTGGATGGAAAGAGTGATTGAGTGAGAGAAAATAAAAAATGATGTGGACATTGTATGATTTAGCTCTTTGTGATTTTGAGAAAACATAATATATTGAAAATCAACTTGAATACATGTGTCTCTGAGTCATACTGCCAAAGCCATACGTATTCATAACTCTTTAGTCTTAGTATAGGCTCACTTATAGCCTACTTCTTGTTTTTTAAAGAGGCCCTATTAGGCTTTTTGGGGGTTTCCTTTTCCTGTTGTGTGTTATACAGGTTTGTGTGCATGTACATGGTCTGCAAAGGCTAGCATCCCTGGCAGGAAATCCCAACGCACCATTGGACTCCTTTGTTTACTTCTGTAACATAGTGACATCACTATGTAACACACGCTTGGCTAAGGGGCGGGACATCCAGGGCCGGCCCGTAGCACTGGCGTTATAGATGTTCGCCTATAGGGCGCCAGATCTGGGGAAGCGCTGCGCTGGTAGCTCTGGGAGGGAAACACATTTTTTTGACCGTTGGTGCTCATCCTAATTTTCGGCCTTGATGTAACAATATTCATAATTAAAGTTAGGTAGGGGTAGGTAAGTTTGAGAAACCGGCTCGAGATACACTTTTTGTTATATTCCATGGAATGCGCTTAACATCCCGATAGCAATGAATATCTTAAGTGCTTTGACAAAAAATCCATAAAAAAATGTCATCTGTGGAAGCCGTAATACTGTAAAAAGTACGACCAATCATTTTAGCCGGCCCGGCTAAAATAACTGGATGGCCTACCTGCCTGTCAGCCTTCCATCTGTGCACAAACTTATCTCGTGCCCTCATTGGTCATGTGCGCGTTCGTGTGTGTTAGAGGAGGGGCTCTATAAGGAAGTGGCAGATTTTCTCCGGTTGTGTATTTTCAAATTCTAGCGATCTCGAGCCCGTTTCTCAAACTTACCTACCCCACCTTTAAGTAAATGTAACACCCTTTTCACCCCGGTTACACTTTTCATTTGCCCTGTACGATGGGCGCTGTAAGTGATGAAAATGGGGGATGTTGGCTTATCAGGCGCCCGCAGCTCACAGCCAAAGGGCGAGTGAGCGTGGGAGCGAGCGAGGGAGAGAGGGAGGGCGCACCGGTACCGGCGCTGTTGTTATTAGAATCTGATGCTAGCTGCTCTAACGGATATAAGAAGAAGATGTTTCTACAATAATGTGGAGGAGAGCTCTCCTGTCAGACTGAGAGGCTCACCCCTAGATTCCACCGGGTCCGTCTGCGGCGCGTTACGGCTGCGCCGCGGTTTTGGTCCGGCCTCCTCCGGCGTCATACCCATGGATGTATAATAAGAACTGGATACAGCGTGGGAGGCGGGGCCTCATTCATTCCTGTGAGAGTTGCTCATTCGCGCATGATGATAAAATGGCCCAACTTTTGAGAGAGCGAAACGTCACAGATTACCCGGCATGCCTGAGAAGTACCCGTATGTGCGCTCATAGCGCATGCGCAACTTTAACCATGCCCCCCAAAATGCTCGTTCACATCAAGCACGTCAATTTGCGTACACGTAACAGCACCGCACGTTCGTGACAGCATGGTAATGGGTTGTTATTATGATGGATTTGATATTAACGAGGTGGCAGTTAGCAGCTAGCGACTAGTTAGTAATTATGCTAATTTACACATCAATCGTTATGTACTTTTATATTACGCTGTAACAGGATCTAGTGATATCCAAGCAACAGAGCTTCATTTAGCATGAAAGAATTATTGCACTGTATATATATATATACATATATATATACATATATATACATATACATATATATGTATATATGTATATATATATGTATATATGTATATATATATATGTATATATGTATATATATATATGTATATATGTATATGTATACATATGTATATGTATGTATATATGTATATATATATATATGTATATATATGTATATATATATATTTATGTGTATATATATGTATATATATATATATACAGTGCAATAAGCTTCTTAGTGCAATAAAAAGCTACAGGGACGTTAATCTACGTCGGTAATATTAACTTTATTTAATACAACATTTACGGTACAAGATTTAATCATACAGCCCATGTCGTATAATATTTTACAAATGATGAATTACAGCAAACATGTGCAATATATCCATTATTACAGCTCCGTGGGCTGGCAGTAAGGCGATATGGGTCCGTTCTTATTGTGCATCCATGGGTAAAGATAAACGCATGTAGTGCGGAACACGTAACATGAACATGCCGGGCGGCGCGGTCCCGTGGGTTAGATGCGCGTTCATAATGCAGAGGGAAATAACTCAGAATAACGTTATTAGCACATTTTTACAACTTGAGGAACGAATGTTTTTAATAAGGGCTATACAAGTGTTCATACTGGGTAGTTTATTTAGTTTAAAAAAAATTATCCAACTATTTACAGACCACTCTTTCCCCATGTAAGTCAATGGGAAAAAGTGTTTCCGGGCCTGGCAACCAAACGGAAGTGTACTACCGCCGTTTGGCCACCACAAATATTTTCATCTGAGTCCGGCGCACTTCCTGGTCATACCCTACCAGGCGCGTTTCAGAAGCATTTCAGAAGCGGAGCGTCTTGCCTGCCGGCTCGCAGTTTTTGTTGATTTGGGCATATTTCCTGGACAGGCTACTTTGTACAGACAAAGTTAATAATAACTGTAATATTCCAGTTATAAACGACATGAATCAAAGACGTGTTGCTGTATTTTAGTGGTAAAAAAATGCATTCATCATCATAATTATTCTATATATATAATTTAGTGCCTGTCTCCTGTCTCCGGAGGAGAACGCTGGCATTTCTCCTCCTACTTGAAAGACTACGGAGGGATAGGGTATGCAAAATTAGTTTGTGTGTGTGTATATATATATATATGCTATATATGCTCTGAACGTTCCACTTCCTGCCTGCCCGACATTACGTTACGGCTGCGCCGCGACAAAAATAGGATTCGATCCTAATTTTAGAGGAGCCCTGCGCCGAGACGCTTCTGGGACGCTTCTGGGACGCTTCTGAGCCGTAACGCGCCGCGTGTGGTGGAATAGCACCCATTGACTAGAGTGGCCGCGATCGCCGTGAGCACCGCGGCGCAGCCGTAACGCGCCCGTAACGCGCCGCAGACGGACCCGGTGGAATCTAGGGGTCAGTGAGGTAAAGGACTCTCTGAGGGTTTTAGATAGTTCACTTTAGTCTAAGTTATCTCAGTGAGTCTCAAACGGTTTGATCACAATTTATGTAAACACATATCTCCAAGGCACTCCTTTATAATTATTGGGATAAACAGGTTTGAAATCATTTCAATGTATACTATAGGACAGTAAACCAAAAATATCGTTTAAAACTGGAAAGATAAAAAAATATGCATGAATAAATAAATGTTAACTGTAAAATAACAATAAAAATAAAATAAGTTACATTTATTTGTTATTGGCTATGGTAGGTTATTGGTTATGTTCACTTACTTATTTGATTATTAAAATGTAAACCGATCTGGGCCAGCTAAAATCTCGCCCAGGGCAGCAAATTGTCTAGAGCCGGCCCTGGGGACATCTCTAAGCGGCTGACCAATCACAACAAGTGGCTGACCAATCACAACAGAGCCGGCCAGCTAACCAATCAGAGCAGACTGGGCTCTGGTTTCAGACAGAGGGTGAAAAGAGGTGCTGCAGCACAGGCAGTATGAGAACATTAAAGCATGGAGACATGTCCCAGTAGAGACACTACATACTGATATGATATTGAAAATGAGCAGGATATGTCTTCTTTAATACATTCCTGTATTTTATTCTATTCATTTTTCATATACTCCTTGGTAAAGGGAAAGTTTATGTTTTAGAATGTTCTATGTTGCAGGAACTTGTAGGTTATAAGTGTATGGGGTAAGGACTACTTTGGAGAAAAGATTGCTCTGTGTATGATTTTGATCTTTGTGTTTTTAACAACAAACATATCATCCACTGATTTATCCACTCACACATTTATCGTCGGGACATTCGGCCCCACAGTCATTTGTGTCCCTCATTTCGCTCCAACAATGTCTGATCTCTCTGCTGCCGTGTGCTTCCTGCCTACCCTATGTTATAATGGAAATGCGCCATAAGAGACAAAAACTGTCAAGTGCTATGAACAGAGTGAGAAACAGGCGGTCTCCAGGGACAGCCACCAGCACCGCTCAGCTTTCTAGGCCACCTCAGCCTTCCAGTGACAACTTCAGAAGTGTCATTTAGTGATCCTCAGAGAGAAGCTATTTCCACTGAAATACAAGAACTGACAAGTCCTGCAAGACGGAAATGTGTGTCCAGTTCCTATGCAGATATTTCATCTTTATGTTTTATAATTATGCGAGATGAAAAGATGATTGTGTCTCCTATGTCTTCATGTCATGCTTCAGAGTTCAAACATATCGTTTAAAAGTGACGAGTAAAAGCATGAACACTTCAGTGTCCATATGTTAAAGCTGGTGCTGCATAGTGACATGTGTTGAGTCTAATTCTCTGCCTTGTTCATTCTGAAACGTTTTCAATGCAATTTAATATTTCAACAAATGAACAAGCCATGTTAGCATCATTCTTTTTGTATTATTTACATGACTATTTAAAGGCTCTTTTCCACTGATGCTGCTGTATTTGTCCAATAGATTACATGTTATATAGTTTATGTAGAATTCTCTATTTAAAGTAACCCATATATAACATGAATTATTATATCATATTTTTTCTGCAGAAATTATATGAATGTTAGTTTAAAGAAATATGGCAACTAGAAGCATTTAAACATTATGCATTTTGGAATAATTAAAAGTTATGATGATATATTCTCTTGAGGTGAGCATTAACTTTAACTGCTTGTCATAAATAAGATGCACAAACTGCCAATTATCCATTTTTAGTTGGCTCTATGATGAACTTTTTTGCATACTAATGCAAATATTTGCTGGCATGTTTTCACAAGCAGCAGTACAACAGGTAGAGATATAAACTACTTGGGTATTAGAGTGGACATTTGATACAAAGCCTACGCATATGCAAACATTTTGAGGCTTTGTGAATATATCTCATATCTTATAAACTGAGATATGACTAAATGTATTTTAGAGATAAGCCTAAGTATAGCAGACAATGCAGTCGCTCGAACAAGGTTTCCATTGTGTGATTCTGTTCAACCATGGGTATGTTTTATAAATACATTTCATATTATTCTTGTTAAACACTTGTAGAAGTCACTCAGCGATGTAGCGTCACATGACAACATTACGTGATATTAGTCATATGACATATTGTTGGTAAACACATGGGACACGAGCAGCGGTCTCCCAGTAAAAGTCCTGTTCTTGTTTGGTGCTGCCCCCCCCCCCCCCTGACTCGTCCCCTGTTGAACACCATTGTTATATTTACAGCATGATGACAGGCAGAACAAGTGCTGATAAAGTAATGTTCCCATGTGTTAATGTCGCAGTATTGAGTCAGCATGGAAAAGTGTGCGTTGTGTGTGTGTGGGTGGAGGAGGTGGTGTGTGTGACGGGGGTTCTGCTGTCTAGGCTGTGATGAGTCAGATCTTCTAGTGTCAGACAGTGTTGGATTCTTTTTTCCTTTAAAGTCTGTGACAAGTGAGAATGCTACTGACTCTGCCAGGTAGCCCTTGACATCAATCTTTGATGCACATACTGTAAGGCTGGTATTCATATTTGTCAGGCAAATTCTGCTGTTTTCACTCCTCCAGCCCATCCTGTTGTTTTTCTGTTTTCACATCTGTCTTTTGGCTCTGCATATCAGCCCATTACCAAGCAACCTCTGAGGGATAGCTTTATAATCATACATTATGGATGAATGGTGTGCAGGCTGCAAAAACCGTGTGTCGAACAGTAATGTGCTGCTCTCGATCCGCTTTAATCTCCTCTCCCCCTCAGTGGGTCTTTCTACAGGGTGTATGCATGATCTTTCAGGGTTCAGATGGTTTGAACATGCAGGCTTCCTTACCCAGCAGTGAGGGGGTGCAGAGGAAGCAGTTCAACCAGTTCACGGCACACTGTGTTTTTTCCGCCCACCTCACACACATGGCCACAGCTCCCATCAGTCTCTAATTAATAGCTGTCACAGCAGCCACAATCGATATCACCTCATTAGCCATGTTTGTGTAACTCTGGCTTCACAAAGGGTCAATACATAATCCCTGAGATACAAATGCATCGGGCAGAATTGAAATGAAAGCCACAAATGATCGATTAGAGAAAAGCCAACCATACATTGTTTCTCCGCAGAGTGTTATTACCATAATGCTTTTTGCTGCTGATGCATTTCACCGACGGACAGATCAATAGGAGGTATACTGGCAGCACTTGTGCGGTCAGTCACTGCTGTCGGGTCAGATTTGTAAATAAACCAATCAATACTTAAAGCAGAAATAGCATTGAGTTAATCATTGATGATTGGATCATTTCTGCAGGGTGTTTGTAAGATGATTTGTTTGTATATTCTAGCTGCATATGTCAATCTGACCTATTTTCTTACAGCAAAATGAGCAGTCAGAAAGAGACAACATGTTTGATTTCTGTATACGTGTGATCAAATAAGAAATCCCTTTCTTATTATTTAATCCATTCATTTTAGTGACCAACGCAGTTGAGATAAACCATGCACTTATCAATACCTTTATATTAGCAAATGATCAAATCACTTTACGAAATATGAAAGTAGTAGCTGATGCACCCTCAGAAAACATTTTAGGCTCTTCCTAAACTCATTGTTTTGGCCCCAAGTGACAAAAACAACAACAATGAATACTAGTTAGAAGATATTCAGTCTCGAAATGATCGGGATAGTATGGTGGCCGACAGGTGCAAACACGGCCCAAAATATTTCCATTAGGAGAAACACGCTGCAGCTTAAAAAAAAATGCAAATAAAAAAGACGAAATATGCCAAAACACATGCTAATGAAGGAACATCTTCACCAACTTGACGAAACATGCGCAGCGTTGACTAAAAGTGCTGCATTAAAGGCGAGCATGGAGAGAAACTATTACAGAGTGACATATGGCTGTCTGAAAGCTTGATTTATGTATTATCTGATATGTGGTGTCAAAGACATTACATTGATTGAATATCCATTTACAGGCAGACACAAATGTAATGGATTTGCCAATATGGAAGCAAAAAATAAAATAAATGTATTAGGTTGAGTGTATGGGAAAAGAGCAGAGTGACTGTCTAAGCTACTTCCGGTAAACTGTAAAGTTGGGTTAGAAAATCTCTGAGGAAGATGCAGCACCAGAGTGTTACAGGAAGAAAAAGTAGAAGGGGGGGGAATAGAGAGACTCACGGCAATAAAGAATATTGGAAGTGAAAGGGAGCAGAGGGAGTCCATCACTGTCAGGCACTGAGTGCAAGAATCATTCATATCAGGACTGCTAAAAACTCTGTCATCCCACTAATGTTCTCCATTGGAAGGATGCCATTATTGATCAGGCAGAATGTATTTATCAGTGTGGGAATTAGAAAGTAAATCAAAAGACAAGGTAATGAGTCTGGAGTCGCTCTGGATGTTGGTGCTTTGCCAGCCCACAAACAGCATTTACTGTTAATGACCGTCCAGCTATCTAGAAGCTAGTACATTAATGATGTACTCAGTGACACGGCCACGTTTGGAGCTCATTTGTGTTCCACTTACAGTATTCGTCTCTTCCCTTATTTATAGGCCAAATAATTTATAGAAAACATCAAATAAATAATTACAATGTTGACTTTTTACTCATATTGTTATCTCTACATGCATGTTCCCTTTTATTTATAATGATCCAAAGATGTGGGCCAAAGTGCTCCACTTTGTCATTTCAAAAGTGACAAAGGAAAGACTTCATTTTTAGTTTAAAGTACATTTATTGACACATGCGCCATATGATAAAATGTTAAAAGTCTTTGGCGATTAGACCCCGATCCTGAAATCATATATCTTAAGGGGGGTATGCAGCCGCGAGCATATAGGAAACCCCCCCAGGGTCTAGAGACTGGTGGTGATGTTGAAGATCTGGATTTGATGAGGAGATGGGATGAAGAGGAGGTGTGATGAGGTCTTTGGATTAGCTCTCCTGGGACCTGGATGTGATGAAAGGAGGTGATGGGGAGGAGGCCGCAGCATGAACACCTGAAATCACAGCTGACTGCAGGAGAGAAGAGAACCATTTTAAAGTGTGACTGCAGCACGATGATTGGCTGCTGGAGATTGAGGTGAAATGTAATTGGTTAAAGAGAACGACCGTGATGAGCTGATTATATGCAGCTGCGGAGTGAATGAATAGATATACCCAGTCTTCCTGAAAGAACTTGCGCTGAGCTTCATTTACAGAACAGTGCTGCAGATTGAAATACTAGTTGTAGTCCCTTGATGTTAAAAGTAAAAATCACAACAAGTCAAATCAAAAGCTGAGAGTCTCACAGGCTGAGGAAAGAAGCTGTTCAGGTAAAAGAAAAGCTGGTAACTTTGCTTTTCTACAATCTCAAAACAAACTTTTTTCTCATGTTGTAGAGTCTAAGTGACTTTTGGGGACAAACATGTTGATAGCTGACAGCTGCTAAACGGGCTGTAAAGTAAACCTTCGAGCAATTCCACACCGTCAATGTACAATCACTACAAGTGCATGTATTTGCCCCCGAGAAGTGTAAAGAGCTCTCACTCGATACTGGACTAAACATTGTGGTCCCCATTAGTTACTTGGACACAAAAAAACATTTAAAAAGGTGTTTCCAAAACACGTGGATCGGGTTGGAACCAAAGTAAGGCATGTCTCTCTCTCCCCCCTTCCTCAGCTATACTCAAGCAATATTACGCCAACTATTATAAATTAAAACAAACACATGGGAAACTGGGTTCTACGTTGAATATACCAAATTAGCTTGTAATACTCTTTGTGCTTTTGTTGCGTGGTCAGACAAGACTCGAAATGAATGTTAATGGGAGGCGTGTGGCGCAGTGGATAGAGCGTTGGTGTTCGGATCAGGGGAGCACAGGTTCAAACCCCACTGCAGTCAGCATGTCGTTGTGTCCCTGAGCAAGACACTTCACCCCAAATTGCTCCTGTGGGGATATGCCACAGTATTGAGTATGTAAGTCACTTTGGATAAAAGCGCCTAACAAATGACATGTAATGTAATGTAAAAATGTTGCTGCATGGTGTCATGTTTGCCGGATAATAACTTTTGCCATAGCAACTCAATAAGGTGATAATATGTCAATATTAGTGCAGTGATGTTCAAAGTGTGGGAGAAAACACATTTGGCACTTATTTTGTGGACAGTAATATATTGTGCAGCTCCCCAGACTGAATACTGCTTCTAAGAATGTTCAGCTTACAGAATAAGAAGAAATGTCATGGTGAAGGCGAAAGAAGCATGACGCAAACACTATTATAAATCTCCTTGATGATGTATATGTAAAACCAATTTGAACAGGCTGCCTCAGATCACCAGGCCTTTGCACAATCCTAAGAGTCCACTTTCAAACACTTTTTTAAACAGCATAGCTCTTCCACTTTTAAATGCAGATATTGTGCACATATTTTAATTTGTCATGTTATTTTTGTATTACTTTTGTTGTAAAAATGTATATCTTTTGCAATAGTTTTAATGATATTTATATATTTGCTTTTACTTTACATTTGTATTTATCTTACTATATTTAAATATGTACCATTATATACCAAGGCAAATTCATTTCCAAAAACATCAAACTACAGATCATTTATTGAGTAGGAATCTGATTCAGTTATCCATTTAAAACTGATGAACAACCAAACCTTCACATTGGCCCATTAAATCGTGATTTTCGGTGATATCAATCTTTGTGTCCAACAGACCAAGTTCTCCTACCTGCACATGAAGTACCTGTTCTTCTCGTGGCTGGCAGTGTTTGTGGGGAGCTGGATCGTGTATGTGGAGTACTCGTCCTACACAGAGCTGTGTCGAGGGCACGACTGCAAAAACTCAATAGTGAGTATTTTATTTCTCATTTAATATGCATCGACCTCACCTATCCAGGCCTCGTCCTACATATGTCCTATAATCTTCTCTCCTGATGTTATTGTTCTATTTCCAGTTTTCTTTGTGCAGTTTACCATTATTTCCATTGTATTTTCAGTGTGACAAATACAGGAAGGGAGTCATTGACGGCTCGGCCTGCAGCAGTCTGTGTGACAAAGACACGCTCTACCTGGGGAAGTGCTTCACCATGAAGCCCAAAAGCCAGGTCAGTTTTTAATATTTCAATAAATCAAACACTCCTCTACAGACTGCTTGTTGTTCAAGGGGATTGTTTGGATATTTAAAGTGCGGTTGTCCTGTCGGATGAATGTGCATCGGTAGGTTCTCGTTCTTCTCCCATATGAAATGTCTGTATTCTCACTGTAATGCCATATTATGAAATATAAAAACTTGGTAACTTGCCTCACTCCCTCTTCCTGCTGTTGACCCTAGAACCCTGCTGTTGACTGTGTAGTAGCTATGGCTGTGCCCTGCTTCAACAAATTGGTGTTAAGTTTGCTTATAGTGTAAAACGTTTTAAAATGAGTTCAATGTTAATAACGATTAAAATACAGTATGAACAATTAGGGCTGTCACAAAGCCCGACATCACAATCTATAGGAAATACACTGACTAGCACCTCATACAACCTTCAAACAATGAGTATATTCATTTGACCTTACACATTTCTTTAAGGTGTACTCTGGGACCTGGGGAGACCTGGAGGGAGTCATTAAGTGCCAGATGGAGGAGGCTCCTCATTATGATTTGGGAAATGCGATGCAGCACAGGAAGGAGTCTGCGGCCTTCAACCACCCCACCAAGGGGACATCTGTGGAGAGGTTCAGAGAGATGATCCTCAACCACCTAAAGGTCAGGAAGCCTCCATCTAACAAAAATACAATCCAACATGAAGTGTGATTAAAAATGGTTTTAAAACGTTTGTTTCTTGACAGTCTAAAGTGGGGGATCAGGCCAACCTTGCAGACCTGGCAACACAAGTCCTGTCCATAACAGACGCCAACAAAGACGGCCACATCTCGCTGCCTGAGGCCCGCTCCACCTGGGCTCTGCTGCAGCTCAACGAGTTCCTGTTAGCGCTGGTCCTGCAGGACAGAGAGCACACGCCCAAGCTGCTGGGCTTCTGTGGAGACCTGTATGTGATGGAGAAGGTCCCGTACTCGCCCCTGTACGGGATCAGTCTGCCCTGGATCATGGAGGTGTGGATCCCGGCCGGTGTGCGCCGCAGCATAGACCAGTGGTTCACCCCCTCCTGGCCTCACAAGGCAAAGATCTCCATCGGACTGCTGGAGCTGGTGGAGGACGTCTTCCACGGAACTTTCGGCAGCTTCCTCATGTGCGACGTGAGCGCCACCAGGTTCGGATACAATGAGCGTCACGACCTGAAGGTGATGGACGCAAGGTATATTGTTCCTGAAGCCATCTTCCAAGAAAACATTAGACAGCAACGATGCGATGTGGATGAGGATTGTCTCTACGGGGCAGACTGCCTCACTTCTTGTGACCTCACCAAGCACCGCTGCACCCCCGAGGTCACCAGGCCCAATTTAGCCAAAGCCTGCGAGGCCCTGAAGGACTACACTCTGAGGGGGGCCCCGGCTGATGTGAAGGAGGAGCTGGAGAAGCAGCTGTACGCCTGCATCGCTCTGAAGGGTTCCTCAGAACAGATGGAGATTGAGCACTCACTAATTCTGAACAATCTCAAGACTTTGCTTTGGAAGAAAATCTCTCATACGAAAGACTCCTAAGCGCTGAGAGGCACGACAACCATACCTATATGTTTTTAAATATTGTACAATCTTTACATAAGTTTAGGATTCACCTTATATCCCTTTGACATGTGTAACTGATGGTAAACCCTGAAGCTGTCAGGCATGGTGACTTTATTACATTTATTAAAGTAATCTTTGTCAGTACTGGAGCAACATATTTGCACATTTTTGAAACCGGGAAATCAATAAATTGGACAAATGCAACACCTGGATAGTGAGATCTTGCTTAACCTCTTTGCAGTGCAGTCTTTCAGTTTGAGAGCACTTTAAACTGTTATTCCACTTGTCTTTGCACGTGCTTATCCAAGTTCTAAAAGTTATGTCGGTTGAAGAAACTATTTAATTGACAATCATTAAACTATGGATGCCCAAAGGAGACTACATTCAAATCTAAACTCTACAATTTTATTCCAACCCAGATTAAAAAAAAGAGAAAAATTATGAGATTAAATGTTCAAAGTGGTATCCTACTGTACAAAAATGTTTACATGTTATATATAATACACAGTACGTATTAGGGATGCCAGCGATTTTTCGAATATTCGTTACAGTCTCCATAATCGAAAATTATTTTTAAAATTCGATTTTATTTATATATTTTTTTATTATTATTTATGTTTTTCTTTTTTTTCCTGGCTTAGTTTCAACTAAAATATAGACTAATGCTAATAATAGTAATAGTATTAATAATTGTAAATGGCCATTGGTCACACCACCAGTTTGTTTTACTGTAAATTTGGAGGAAGCCAGCAGTAGGGGTGGGCGATACCACAAAATCTGGATTCGATCCGATACCAAGTATTTCAGGGCCAGTATCGCCGATACCGATACCGATACCGATACATTTTTAAATGAAAAGCTTCTTATGTACTTTCATGTAGGGGAGAGCTGCATGACATGATTTTTGAGCTGAATGCATCATAAATAGACTAAATCTGAATTCATTTTCATGATTAAAGACAGGACAGTTTTTATAGACAAATAAACGTTTTACTTTTGCAAATTTAAAGTGCAAACATGAAAAACAACAATACAAAGTGGCCACAGTAGCGAACTGCCTTCTTGCACACATCAAAGTTCACTAAGTTTTCATTGACAGTTGTGAAATAGCTCCACACAACGCTCCTCTTTCTCTCAGCCATCATGCGCGTGTGTCGCACTCGCTGGCTGCTGCTGTCCTGCCCTGCTGGCTGCTGTCAGTCAGCTTGATAATCGGCGTTCAGGCAGGGAGCGCGCTGCGCGTGCGCGAGCCTCTGGAGAGGAGGACAGCAGTGGAGAGAGAAGAAAAGAGCGTATATAGGCCTACTTGTGTTCGTCTGCACATCGTTTTTGATGAAATTGACGAGTAGAGGAGAAGGGGAAAAAAGTATAAAAGTATCGATCCTATTGGCTCTAGTATCGATATTTTGAAACGTAACGTAATATCAGAAGTATCGATATTTTGGGATCGATCCGCCCACCCCTAGCCAGCAGCGCAGGCTGCGCAGAGTGCAGACTGCTGCTGCCTGCTGCAGCCTGCTACACACCGACCCCGCCCCCCCCCCCTTCTCCGTCACAAGTGCGATTGATTTATTGGCGATATACAGAACAGTGAGAACAACACAACTAAAGATGAACAAAGAAGAGTTCCTCGTGTAACTACTTCGAACTGAGTCAAATATATAATATATATATAATATAATACCTTTTAAGACCCTTTCCATACATTTTAAGACCTCATCGCAACTTTGAGTTCTAACCGGTTACATTGGCAACACACTTTACCTCACATTTACTTTACAGGATTGATTGTAAGATAGCACAACTTAACAGTTTGGGATAACTCCTTCTCATAATTCAGATAGAACAAAGCACAAGAGAATGAATTGTGTGACCAACCCAATGCAAGGTTTATTAGAAAAAGAAACCATTAGAAAGTATTTGATTTAGGCATTGTTCCCAAGAGATAAAACAGACAGACTACTGAAGCCTCCTCTCCACATGAACTTCAACCTCTCTGTCAAGGTCAGGTTTAATGCAGTATGCTGCTTTTTTGCTTCTGTAGACACACTTTGTGCTCTTTCATTCCAGTAAAACTCCTCAGAAACCATTAGAAACCAGTATTTGACCAATAAACAAAACAATTGACAAAACTTTGAACTATGAAATATATTAAACTTTGGTGAGCTTCAGCCATATAGGCAGTGGCGACTGGTCATTAGGGGCAGGTGGGGCACAGCCCCACCTAGTGTCAGCAGAAAGTATTACACATAATGATTACAAAAAATGTAAAGAGATGCAAAAAAAGAAATTAAAAAAAATATAAAATATATTTTAAGGTCATGTTTAATCATCTGATTCGTCTGTACATTGCTGTTTTAGTCTGTGTTCTTCTAATTAGTGTCTACAGTGCCGTTTTGAGCCATGTGGGACAAAACCTGATCATGCCCCACCCTCTCACTGTCAAAGTGAACAGTGACTGTAAAAACTACACTGCGCATGCTCAGAGTATTTTTCAATGTAATGTGTGTGGCAAAAAAAAAGACCATAGGGGCACAGAGCTGCCATCCCCACCATACGTCATCTCACATCATTCAGAGCTGATTGGCTGTAAGTACGTGTGCCGCGAAAAGTGTAGTGTGTGAAGAGGAGACGAGAGAGCTGCAGTGACGCGTCCTAAAACCAGGAAGTAAGCTGCAAAAAAGCAATGAGGTTTCTCCATAGGATTTTAGAAAATAGCTCGAAATAAGATCTGTGGCTTAATGAACGTGTGTCTCTTCCTTGGAGGGGCAGCATCGCCCGGACTCCGCTGCTGCTCCGTGGCTCCTCCGTGCAGAGAGTCTGCACTGGAGCGGTGTGTGTCAGCAACGTGCAGTCAGGGGAGGCACGGAGTGACCATCGGGAATATTAAACGCGACTTTCTGGCTAGCACTTAGCATGTGGGACCGGACAGCTTTGATCCCCATCAGTGGCGCCCTAATACACTCTCCTCCTCCCCCCCCCCAGAGCTGAGCAAGGCAACGAAACTTAAAAGAAGCAGCATTTCCCGACATGTCGTCGCAGTAAATTCAAGGGTGTTTCATGTTGTCGTTGCTGTGGACATTCTTAATACCTTGGAAAATGCTGTTTAATACTTTTTAATAGCCTTAATATTCGCTAAATTGATCAGGGATGCAAACTCATCAGGTATGAAAAAGGTGACAAGGATCCGAGCCCCCCGACCCCACGGAATATCGGCTTTAAAATGAGGAATAACAGAGGATTTTAGCAGTCAGAACAACTAAAGCAGTTAATAACAGAAACGCCAAAGAGTCACATCTAATAGAATAACAGAGGATTTTAGCAGTCAGAACTACTAAAGCAGTTAATAATAACAGAAACGCCAAAGAGTCACATCTAATAGAAATGTATAAAAGCATTTATTTGAATTGTGTAGCAGTCAGTTTATAATTTTGGCAGCACTGTTGAGCATTTTGAAAAATGTATTTTCATGCCTCTGTGCAAGGCTTAGTCTTTCTATCTGTATAGCCAGTGGTGTAAAGTAACTAAGTTCATAAACTCAACAAGTACTATACTTGGGTACAATTTTGAGATACTTGTACTTTATTTAAGTATTTCAATGTGTTGCTACTTTGTTCTTCTACTCCACTACAGTTCAGAGGTAAATGGTGTACTTCTACTCCACTACATGTATTTAATAGCTTTAGTTACTTTACAGATGTGGATGAATGATGTGAAATATAATCAAGTGTTAAATCAGACTTTAGTTCCACCTGGAGTAAATTCACAAGCTACCCTGCAGTATACAAAGTCATTCAAACTAGCTGCACCTTTACCAGCTTTGAGAACACTTTAATGATCAATCATTATAAAATATATCATATATATTATTCTGAAATGGACCAATCTGCACAATGACTACTTTTACTGTCGCTACTTTAACTATATTTTGATAATACTTTTCTACTTTTACTTGAGGAACATTTTGAATGCAGGACTTCTACTTCTAAAGTACAAGACCTGAGTACTTCTACTCAAGTACAAGACCTGAGTACTTCTACTTTTACTCAAGTACAAGATCTGAGTAGGCCTACTTCTACTCTAGTACAAGATCTGAGTACTTCTACTTTTACTCTAGTACAAGATCCGAGTGCTTCTACTTTTACTCAAGTACAAGATATATACTTATACCACCTCCGTTTATAGCCTATGAAAAAAACTATTTGAAAACGAAGGCTAAAGCTAACGTTAGCAGATAGTGACAATGTATGCTAGTTAGCTAGCTCAACGATAATATTGCGACAGGAACACTTTTCAGTGCACATCACGCTCTGCCGCTCCGACAGGGAGCTCTGATCTGAACACCTGAACGGCTCGTTCTAACAGCTGTTCACCAGCGGTCCAGTCTGTGCCACAGTGACTCCGGACCGCACAGTTAATATTAACGAACGCACCCGTAGGTAATGTAGCTGCTGAAGCTAGACCCTCATCCCGGAGCAGCAGAGCCTTATTATACATCCATGAGCAGAGCCGACAGGCAGGAAGACTCGAGCACACAGTTCGCGCTTCATTATAATATATAAAAAAAGAACACCATGCGTGATGGCACATAACAGCTCGCGGCCGCAGATTACTCCGGGTCCCAGACCCATACCCAAAAAATATTTTTATTGCAGATCTACATGAATCACACAAATGACCTATTTTGGATTCAAAACGGCGAATTTCGCCGAAAGGTGACAAGTTTGCATCCCTGTTGATTTATCAACTTGTAATACTTTTTAAGACCCCGCGGACACCCTGGTATAAGATTTGAAAAGACTGTCACCCAATGTTCGATTCATGCAAGTAACACTAAAGTTAAAATGACATTTTCACTCTTAACCTGTTGGTTGGAATTGGATGCCAAGTTTAGTTGCATTCATTTATGAATCCTTTATGTGCTTTTATAGCAAGCTAATCAGTCTATAAACCATATTGTTGAGTGGTTAAACAACACTATTGTAAAGATTTCCCTTTAAAGGGCATCAAGAAGCCCCAGACACTGCTGTAGTTTACAGAAAGGACACCAGAGGGTTGGATTCTTTTTCAATAGATTTATTAGAACAAATCTTGATGTGTGGAACGGAGCAGAGTGACTCCTCATTCTGGATCCTCCTGTTCCTGAGCGCGGAGGAAGCTGGCCTTCTTCTGGGCGACACGGTCTTTCCTCTGGGCCAGGGAGAGCTTGGCACGATTCCACCTGTCATAACAGAGGCACCATTAGCATTTACAGGCTGTTCCAAGTGTTTGTGTTTTCCAGGTGTCTTAAAAGTTTCAAATAGCCAACACTTGGCACATGTGAATATTTCATCCACATTTTAACAGGGTTTCTCAAAATAGTCAGCATTTCTCACCTCTTCTTCTTGACATCCTTGACGGGCTTCTTTTCGTGGACTGGGTTTTCACGAATGGAAGCTTGAGCCTTTTTGTACATTTCCTCGATCTGAAAGACATTTCCAGTCAAATGCTTGTCCAAGTGTTTACTGCTCAGAATTCATTCTTTACACATACTAGCTTTCTTAAACCTTTCACACAAATTCTGTAAACCCAAATATTTAATCTCAATGTATATGAAAATATGTTTTTTGCAAATGTCTGTTTATTGAATAATAAGACATGTATTGTGATTGGTGGATTTATACACCAACAAGTCCACAACTTTTTAATTTGAGGATATCTTTCGGCTGTCATTCTGATTCCCGTTTATCAGAATGTATATTCTATTGCAAAATGTAGGAAGAAGCCACCTCAGTGGAGTCACTCTTCAGTAAGAGGTTCAATGGCTGAATTGAAAGCTAGTTTAAATGTCCAAAATATATGAAATAAAGAGTGGCATTGACCGTACTAAATTCATAAGGATTTGTTGCTTATTTTGCCGAGTCAAAGGCTGAAATTCCTGTGCCATGACTCAGATCTTTCTTATGAGGAATGACTAATGCCCATGTGAAATCTGCCACTAATGATAAATAGCTCTTCAACCATGAGATAATAAGTTCACACAATAACACCCCCTCACATCACATTTCTCCCAACTCAATAACACCCCCTACCTGCTGAATAAGTACATTGTGGACAGGCAGTTTAATAACAGTGCATGAAAAGGACTTACCATATCAGGGGCGACTCCGTTCTTGATGAAGCGGGAGAACTGCTTCTTGTAGGCGTCCTCGTCTTCCTCCATCAGGTAGCTCATGTACTCGGACACGTTGACGCCCATGATGTGCTTGCGGTGAACCTCAGCGTTGAACTCCTTGCTCTCTGTGTCGTAACCAGGGAAACGCTTGGTGCTGGAGAGAAAAACAACAAAAAAAGTTAAAGCCCAGCTAAATCAACTTAAGGTTTACATGACAAATTACAAGACATCCAATTAGAACCTCCGGACTTAATATCATGACATAAGTCAACGCACAATGAACGCATCACTGCTTTATGGCTCGTATAGGTCATAATTTCTTACTTGTGAATCATCAAAACTAAGTGTAAGATCATATCAATACAATATTACAATGTTGTAATATACCGTATCGTTTTTCAAAAACAGCAAACAGTGGAAAAGTAGTGCTATGTTTGGCGTTATTCGGACTGATAACTGCAGTTCCACTGTACCGATTTTTAAACGCAACAGTTTTACTGAGATGTTGTGCATTGGTGAAGTGCTGTTTTTACTGTAACAGTATTCCTAAAATGGGATTTGACTAAAATGCATTCAATCGCAAATGCGAGCAACGCATTGAGCCGTAAACAATGTAACATGTTAGTATGGCCGGACATGAAAACGCCATCTAAATGTGTATTCTGACATATCACACCCTTTTCATTATAACAGGCTGTCAAACTGCCACGTGCCATTTTCAACTTATGAATGCAAACAAACAGTATCGACCGCATTTAAACTAATCTGCGAGTGTAAACCAAAAACCCACAAGCTGATCCAGAGAGGCATACTATAGTCTGTACAGATGGCATGAAACAGTGTTTAAACAGGAAACTGACCCTCCTATATAGTTATTTTAACTGCTATTCAGTTTACTTTAACACCTGAGAGAAATCATAGAGTATTTTCGCTCTTTAGATTTACACTTTGAATGTCTTTACCGTCAGTAAACTAATCAGAATGTCAACATGACATTTCATTGTAAACTGTCCAATAGGTTACAACAGATTTTGCAAACATAAGTGAAGTGTTTTTAAAATCTCAGATAAAGTCTTGCATTTGCCTCTGCTAGAAGAACTGACAGGATGTGTGGCCTGATGGAACTGAAGGCCTCTACACAACAAGTCACTTTTAATTTAAACATTTCATCCAACTGCATCCCAGATCAAACATTCACTGTGCAAATACTTTCCATTGTCAACGTCTTCACTATCCCCATCCCTAAGAGCGATGCCTGTTCTCCTAGTCTTCTGAAATCACTAGTTTTGACCCCATTGCGGTGTGTCTGATTGGGGAAACTGCATTCAAGCTCCTCTGACTTTTTTTAAATTAATACATTACATGTAAAAATCTGAGTTTAAGCAGTTCGTAGGCATGGGGAAAACCAACCATAGTGAAAAATCAGTCTGAAAACATGTCAGAATTATATTAATGATCTATAAAGCCAGCATATCTCCATCAAATAAAACAAATCTCATTCAGGAACAAAACCTCATTCCACATTGCCAAGCAAAACAATCATGTGACAGGAAGTTACCTGTGGGGGATGGACAGACCTCCATCCACGGCCCCCTTCACGGCACCGAACACTTTGTTGCCTGTAGTGGTTCTTGCGAGCCCAGCGTCCAGGTAGCAGGTGAACGCGCTTGGCTGACCATCGATGCTCTCCACGTTGAACTCATCGCCTGTCACCTCCACCTGGCCTTCATACACCTTATCCAGGCCAAACTTGTGCAGAAGCTGAGGACAGAAATCAGTCAAGATGAACATCTGGTTCAGCAGACAACTTCCATTTATGTACTAATCAAAACACATCTTCTCTTCCTGGTGCCAATTATTAGATTTAATAAAGAGTGGTGGAGGAATAAGTTCTTAAGACAAAAATGTGTTTTTGGTTCGAAGCCAGGAATAAGGTCTGTGGTTAAGACAAGCTGAAGTGATTTTGACTTTTTGTACTACGACATCAAATATGTCAGTAAATACCCCACAGGTGAATGTGGCTTCCATGTGGCTGCCAACAAGTAACTGAATAGACTACTAAACGTCCTCACAGCGACACGAGACAGCGTTTAGTTTGGTTTAGAGGATGTGCAGCCTTGCGTCTGTGATGTGGTTTGTTCATAGTCCAACATTAGCTTTCCTGGCGATTTCATGAACACTACAATAAATCACAAAGTAATGTTAATATTGGGATTGTGATGCCAACTTCCGGGTCGGCCTACAAAAATACATCATCACAGCACCACTATGACTGAATTCCCTCTAAGAGCTCATCTGGCTAAGTCTCCCTACAACATTTGGAGGTGACTATGATGCAGAGAACCAGCACGTATAACATGTTAATACTTACTCGGCGGGCCAGCAGCAGACCAGTGCAGTAGGATGCTGCGTAGTTCGTCAGACCCACGGCAATGCCGTATTTTGTGAGCTCGTGTGAGTAGGCAGCACAGACGATCGTGTCACCCTCAATCTTTGCATAGGCGATCTGCAACACAATCACAAGTAAACATGAATTTAGGGCACACTTGAACATGTGGATTGCAAAAGTCTTGACGACCATTGTTCTACAGAACACAGGGGATGTTCTATATAACCTTTGTTGGGTGATTTCTTCCCTATTTTACACCACTGATGATCGTATGATGCAAGTATAACTTGTCAAAGAGAACTGCATTTTTAACCCTTCATTTCAGACATTGGAACATGAACAAAAAACATGATCTCTTGAGCTCTGTCAAAGAAAATGTCCACACAATGCTTGAGTCCTAAAATTGTAAGGGAAACCACACTAGTCTCACTACAGGTTGATGACATCCTTTTGTAAACACAACGGATCATAGAGTAGAAAACTGATAGCCATGTTTATAAATATTGCATTAAGTCAACACATAACTTTCGGGTTATGTCCATAGATCTTAGATTAGGCCATACTATAATTGTAACTCATGTAATGTTGCAGCATTCAAACATCCAAATAGCATTTTATAAAAAGCCTTATTGATTCGACAATGCATGTTTCTCTCACGTTTAAGTGAAAAGCTATTAGCATTGTCTTTCATAGAACTATAGGTATTGGAGTATTGCAGTCAATACAAGCATGTACCCATCTACAAACATAGCCCTGTTGCTTTGAAAATAAAAACTGGGTGATCTCAGCATGTGCTCACCTGGCAGCAGATGTCCCTGTTAGAGAAACGGACAATCAACCTGTACTTGGGGGTGTTGTACTTGTTCTTATCTTGTACAACCAGGCGCTTGCGGGCAAAGAAGTCGGTCTTTCCCTCTGTAAGTAAAACATACACATTAGCATATAATACCCAACATTAGTGGGGGGAAATGTAACTGTCATATGGAGTCTTACCTCTCCTCCTCCTGAATTTGACCTGGTACCTCTTGAAGTAGGACTTGTTTTTCACCACTTTTACAAAACCCTGCAAGAAGACATGCATTGATTTAGTATCAGGGACTAACCAAGCAGTCACAACAGCTAACTTTACGTCAGTTTAGTATATTACTTTGTCCACAGTAGCTGGCTGTCACTGTCATTTGGGTTCCGTTAGACCCGGCTAACATTAGCTAGCTTGGCCAATGAAAATGAACGAGCTGTTAGCACAAAAAGCATAGTTCGCGATAAGCAAAGGGAAAATAGTTAGCTGTATAAAATGGAAATACAGGGGGTTTAAACTTAAGGGTCTAACTGGTCACAACATGGGAAAATAAGACAGGAAAGTAGAATACAGGGAAAAGGAAGCAGTGAGCTTGTGAGGGAAGCCATTAGGCCACGTTTAAGCAGACCCGGGTGAGCGTTAGCATGACTTAATCTATCTTCATCTGAACACCAGAAGCATGTTTCAAAATATCTGACACCACACAGCACATAATGTATGTCTTAGGTATGCATGAAGACACATATTGGGACGAATTACAAACCATTTTTGCAGTCTTTTTGTCTCCTTATGAAGGAGCCCGGAGCCAGTGACTGGGGCTTGACTCCACTGCACTGGAAAAAGGAAGAGGAGCGTGCGCATGCTCCGTAAATAGCGTGTCACAGGATGAGCCGTAGAGACGCCATGCTGCACAGGATTTACAACTCTGCCCCTAGCGAGCTGGAGCGGCCATTACACTAATGAAAGCTCTGGTGATAACTGCCCATGACGCCATCGAAGGCAGATAAAATGTTTACATGTTGAGAACCAGAAGTGTGCTGAGGTCATTGGACAAATTGTACAAATACCCATTTTTAAGCAGTAATACAGCTGCCAAACAAATGTATTGAATAACAAGTAAAAGACAGCCTTCTCAAATTGTAGTTCAGAAGATATGTAAAGTGTCATGACACCTAAGGGCATAGGCCTATACGTTCACCCAATCACACATGTTTACACATAGGCAGAGACTGCCATGCCGTTCCACCTGCTCGGGAGGGCCAAGCAATCTTGAGCAATTGAGGGTTTGCCCAAGGACACTTCAGCATGTTGATTAGGAGGGCTGGTAATTGAACGCTCAGAATCAAAATACCTTTATTAGTCCCACAGAGGGGAAATGTACATTGTTACAGCAGAAAAGAGCCAAAGACAGCTTAATGTTACCTGAGTAGCATGCATAACAAATATATATTAAAGATAGAAAAAAAAGAAATAAAAGAAAAGAAAACTGATTGATGACCACTTTACCTCCTGAGCAACAGCTGCCCCAAAAAGCCACACTCAAGTAAGTACATATACTTGTACTACATTGTAGTACATTGGTAAATGTCGCCTACTTAGTTACATTCCAACATTGCTGGTCAAGGTCTCGCATTTTAGGCACATTACCATTTTAACGCCATGTTTAAATGATTTTTTTTTTTTCTGTTTGAAATAATATGGGCAAAATTGGTGGGGAGTTTTCAATACCATTCAACACTACCACCTTTTACATATGTTATTGTTTTTTTTTAATGATGATGAATACAATGAGGTAGGATGCAAGATATCTTTCAGATCAGCCCATATATTTGAAAAGTAAAAACCAAATTCCTATCAGAATTAAATACACCAATCATACCTGAGTTGCAGATTAAATCAGCAACAATGATGCACATTGTTGTTACATTTTGCAAATGAAAACAAATATCATAATATTTTTGTTGATAGTGCAGCAGATAGTTCTATTGGTGATATTCAAAGATTGTATTCACATCTATGTCTGCAGTTGTAACCGTCCTAAATCATGTTAGGCAGAGGTGGGAGAAGTACTCAGATCTTGTACTATAGTGTAGGAATATGTTCTGTAGGAAAATGTTACTCTAGTAAAAGTACAAAGGTATTAGCATCAACATATACTTAAAGTAGCAAAAGCAAAAGTATGTATTATGCAAATTAGTCCATTTCAGAATATGTATACTTTGTATACTGCAGGGTAGCTTGTGAATTTACTCCAGGTGGAACTAAAGTCTGATTTAACACTTGATTATATTTCACATCATTCATCCAGATCTGTAAAGTAACTAAAGAGATTCAATAAATGTAGTGGAGTAAAAGTACCTAGAAGTAGCATAAAATGGAAATACTTGAGTAAAGTACAAGTACCTCACAATTGCACTTAAAGGGCCCATGTCATGGCCATTTCCACTGATCATAATTACATTGTTGAGGTATACTAAAATAGATTTATACTGTGCAATTTTCCAAACTCACATTGGTTTCGCATACAGCATCTCTGTCAAGCATGTGTATTCAGCAGTATTCACTTTCTCCACTAAACGACTCGTTGGAGCTCTTGCCCCCCCCTCCCTGTGAGCCTAGTGTGCTCCGATTGGTCAGCTCGGCCACTCGTTCTGATTAGTCAACCACCAGAGAGGCTGCGCCCATGTCAGTGCTTTTCCCGGCTGCTCTCAGCGTAACATCAGTCTTATCATGGCGTCGGCACAGCCGTATATTTTATATACATATATATTTTTAACTGTTGTTATAGAAGAGTGTGACGGCCCCAGGGCCTTTGTCTTACGATGGGGTGGAGCTGAAGAGGCTAATCAGCACGATCACGGACACCTCCGGACACTACGGCCCCAGTCTCTCTCCAAAGCGGCTGCAGGAAGACTAACTCTGCGATCCTCTCAACCACCTATCTCTGCATTTACCACAATAAATGTGCCGTGGTTTTGTAAACTCGTGTATGTCTCCTTGTCTTTGTGGCCTACGAGCCGCTCATAACAAAGAGTAAGTTATTTTTACCCGTTATAAACTACTACTGTTTGATGAGAAATCAAATCATGGTTTGCTATATATGAATTCAGGGAAGAAAGGATAGGCCTACTAAGTATTTCCATTAAACTTTATTTTTAGAAATGTACAAAATGAACATAAATATACATGTATACACGGTATATCATCCATTCCTCCTCCTCGCATCTTGCCTGCGCACAGTCGGTGCGGTGCCTTTTAGCACGACGCCTCAGTAGTAGTAGAAGTGCCTTTTAGCACGTCATGGATTGTCCGCCAGGATCTGGCTGGACGAAATCAAATGCAAATCACAAAATATTAGAGAAACTTAGTTGTTTTAGATTCGTTAGTAGTAGTTGTGTAATGAACAGCTTGCCTGCTAATATGCTAACCTAGCTTTGTTTACCTTGGTAGCTAACACGATATGAACGTTAGCTTGGAGGAAAGGCAACTATAATGCAGTGTAATAAAACTACTATGAACAAAAGCTAGTGGTTCATATTAGGCTAGCAATAACGTGTTTATAATTGCAATCGTATACGGGTATTCTGCTACCATACAATGTAACTTGCATGAATACATTGTTTTGCGCTAGCATACAGCTAGCCTCGTTAGCTACATGCAGTATATGTCAACCCAGTCTCACGGCATTTCGTGTTATAGTCACGAAATTAATTTAATCTATTGATTCGTGTTCACCAACGCGATTTTCACATTTTTTTCGTGTCACACAGAACGATTTTAAATGCAATATATTTCTATTGGTAGTATGTTTCGTGCCTGCAACACGTCTTTTTGTCCGGTCGGGTCTTGGAAGACCAGAAGCTGTGTGGTTCATAAAAACATGTTCTTACTCAATATCTTACCCTAAGCCTAACCCTATCCCTTTTATTTTAAATTGTATAATGTCTGAGTTTTTTTGCCGTCAGTGAGGAAAAGAAATGTCTCAGAGCCTCAGAATACTGACATCTGTATTTTATGTCATCTTTTTTTCCTTCTAATTTGTTATTATTTGGTGCAGGCACGAAACATACTACCAATATAAATACATTGCTTCTAAAATCGTTCTGTGTCAGAATACTGAAATCTGTATTTTTTTAAATGTCTTTTTCCTTGTAATTTGTTATTATTTACATTGCTTTTAAAATCGTTCTGTGTGACACGAAAAAAATGGCAAAATCGTGTTGGTGAACACGAATCAATAGATTAATTTCGTGACTATAACACGAAATGCCGTGAGACTGTGTTGGTATATGTACGGTCACAATGTACGGTAAATCACAGTACAGTATACTGTATGAGTATTCCGTGTGTGTGAATGCAGACATTCTCCTGCTATGAGATACATGTATGCAAGGCCATCTGCTGATATTAGAGTTGATATATGGAAACTCTAGCAACTTAGTTAGCACAGTTAGCACTGTGTCAATGGCTTAGCAGTCCAACACAGTTTACACATTTAAACAGTCTTGTTTGATAAATACACAAATAACAATGCAAACTTACAGGTTGTATACCCAGATCTTCCCCTGCTCCAAACGGTCCAAACAAGCTGTGCATATCCGGCCTCAAACTGGGCAATGTTTTGGAAGCTTTCGTCTGTGAAATGCCGGTTCTTCGAACCTCTGGAGGAGGAACACGCCGCTGCTGGTGTGGCCATAGCTCTTCGGGATTGGTCCATTTCGTTCCGGGTACCGCATGACATCAGGCGGTACCCGGAAGAATCAAATGGGCAGTGACGTATCTCCAACGAGGCGTTTTGGGGAGGTATTTTCTGTGTTAGAGTTTTACTCGCTACAGGGTGTACTTTCAGGGTTTTGACTCTGCACACCGTTTACATGCATAAAAACCTTCATAACACACAAGGGGACGGGTAATAACCGGAAAAGCATGACATGGGAGCTACAGTACTTGAGTAAATGTACACCTCTGATGTTAGGGCTGGGTCAGATTACCATGAAATACATTTACATACTGTGACTGAATGCAAATAACATGGCAATGTTTGTCTCTGTCTTTGATCTGAAAACTTTTAGATTATTCCATATTTTGGGTTACTCAAAACCCTTATAAAGTACATAGACAAAAAATGTAGTTCCTTAAAGTGGACCTATCATGCTATATTTGAATAATATAGTGTAGGACCATACCTATATAAGGCATATTTATTAGGGCTGTCAAGTTAACGCGTTAATAACGCGTTAACGCAAAAAAAAAAATTAACGCCACTAATTATTTTAACGCGATTAACGCATGTGTATTTTTTGTCCTCGGCCGCCGTAGTTTCAGAGCGCATCGAGTTTAAAATACCATCTACAAGCTGATGCTGACAGCCCCGCTCCTGCTGCCCGCTTGTGGCAGACCACACTTCCACGCTCACCGGCAGGCCCGGACTGGCCATCGGGAGGACCGGGAGGGTGTGTGTATGTGTGGCGCGAGCGAAACACACCTTACGTGTTGTTGTTAGCATCTGGTGCTAGCTAGCTGAGCTAACGGATATAAGGAGCTGTTTCAATGAAAACAGAGGAGCGACATTTCGCCAACAACTGCGCCGAGCACTTGACTTTATGCAGGTAGCCAGACAGCACACTCAGCACGGATAGTGTGCGCAACACAGCTCATACACACAGGCATATATGCCTTGAGCTGCACATAGCTTCAACGATCCATCACAGTGTCTCCACATTCTCACACACACACACACACACACACACACACACCACACACACACACACACACACACACACACACACACACACACACACACAGTATTGTATTATTGTATGAGAGAGGTTCTAGGTTGAATTGAGGCGAATATTTGTAATGTTCAGAGGTTGTTGTGTTTAATATTCATGAGAATATTTGTCATTGTTCAAATGATAATAAACAAACATATAAAGCATAGTTGTCCACTCATATGTTGATAAGAGTATTAAAAACTTGAAAAATATCCCTCTAAGGTACATTTAGAACAGATAAAAAATGTGAGATTAATTTGCGATTAATCGCGATTAACTATGGACAATCATGCGATTAATCGCGATTAAATATTTTAATCGACTGACAGCCCTAATATTTATACTTTTTTTTTTTTCAAAATACCAAACAGCTCATGCATTTTAGCCATGCCTCATTTTGGTCAATTTGAATTTTTTTAGCTCTGTTTTTGCAAGGGCTGATTCTGTGAGAACAGCACCATCTACAGGCCTGGCATATGTACAGTGGCGACTGGTCATTAGGGGCAGGTGGGGCACAGCCCCACCTAGTGTCAGCAGAAAGTATTACAAATAATGATTACAAAAATGCAAAAAAAAAAAAAAAAAAAAATATAAAATATATTTTAAGATCATGTTTAATCATCTGATTCGTCTGTACATTGCTGTTTTAGTCTGTGTTCTTCTAATTAGTGTGTCTACAGTCACAGTGTGTGCCTATTGAGCTGTTTAGAGCCATGTGGGACAAAACCTGATTATGCCCCTTCCTCTCGCTGTGAAGTCAACGGTGACTGTAAAAACTTCACTGCGCATGCTCAGAGTATTTTGTAATGAAATGTGTGTGGCAAAAAAATAATGACCAGAGGGGCATGGAGCTACCATCCCCACCATACGTCATCTCAAATCATTCAGAGCTGATTGGCTGTAAGTACGTGTGCCGCGAAAAGTGTGCTGTGTGAAGAGGAGACGAGAGAGCTGCAGTGGCGCGTCCTAAAACCAGGAAGTAAGCACAAAAAAGCAATGAGATTTCTCCAGAGGATTTTAGAAAATAGCTCGAAATAAGATCTGTGGGAAACGTACCTGTTAGATAAATGCACGTTTTGATTAGCCGGATAACATCCACATGTCTACCCTACTTATATAATTTTTTTATCATAAATCTATGGATTAGATTTATGATAGACTTTTGAAACTACAAGAACATAAGGAGGACTTTTACAAAAAAGTAATAGAAATGTTTGTCCAGAAGGATAGGCAAATGGACTTCATCTTCAAGTCAAGGTAAGACCGCCATTTTATTGAAAATGGGATCTTACTAAGAGAGAACAATTCAATATTTAAATGATAAAATGACATTTTTGGGTATCCTTTTGTTGAACTGTCTGTTTAAAATTAATCGAAGCATCAGACAAAAAAAGCTTTTGAAAATAATATTATATTTTGGTTTAGGTCAAAATATAATATTTGTAAACCTGAAGAGTCAGTGCCAGTGCCTCACCAGCCATGAACCTCACTGCACGTCACTGCAGAAGCTTATATATAGACATCTAAGTTTTTTGTGCCCCACCACTTTTGTACATATAAAAACGCCACTGCATATGTACTACAGCGTCTCCAGCGCTTTCGAACGGCAATGGCCGTGGCTGTCTCCTCCTGATTGGTGGAGTTGGCCCAATAGCCGTAGCGCCACTGTCCTGACGTCAGGACAGTGTTCAAATCTGGATCAGTTTTTATCAGATCCGTTGCAGCCCCGTTTTTAGAGATTTGGGTATGGAGGAAAATAGAGAGGGTTGTGTTTTCTGACACTTGGTGAGTTCCCTGGAACACCGGGGACACATATTCATGTATAAAATTAAAATACCCTTACAAATCAGGACTACTAATAATAACTCCATTGTTACAATATACAATATGGTGACGGTGAACTTTGCTTATGATGCGAGAGGAGCACTTACACAAAATGTTCAGGTTTCACATTTCCAAAAAGCAATAACAACTTAATCATCCATAAATCATAATTAAAAAAACATACACGAAATTAATTTGTCATGATCCATAAGAGCATTGGTTATCTTAAAACGGAGTTTTATCATTAAAACATTTGTTAAGTTTTAGCGACACACTCAAAGGTGTAATGTCAATATAACGCAATTGAAGTGTAAACTGGGCAAAATAAAGTGACTTATTTTTTGTAGTCTGATTACATCATCAAGGTTGCATATCATCTGTTACTACCCGCCCTTACCTGATGGAATTAAAGGTTTATGTATATGAGCATATGGGTGTGACTGCAAGCAAAAATCATCAAGGTGAAATAAGTCCGGAAAAAGTAACTTGTCCTTTTACTGTTAACATTTATCTGCATTCTTGTTCAGTCCATTTGATTCCTTTTAGGTGCTTAGTTTACGCCTTGCAGGCTGAGATGTGCTTATTGTGACACTGTGACAGTCACATACAGTGGCATGGTGTTGCCATGTCTCCCACCACGTCAGTTGCTTTTCAGCTACCTCTATGAACAGAGGAGTGTCCAACAAGCGACAAAAGATATGCGTCACTGCTCCTTATGTGAAACCTGAAGAGTAGGTTTTAGGACTGTGTGGTATGTGAATGAAGGCAGTCTGCTCCGTCACATTTTCATCAGAACACTTTTGCCTCAATGTTGACCTCATCATGAGTTTCTGTTGATATCTCTCGCTCAGTGAAAGTCAGCTGTGTGAACCTACCAAACCGAGCAAAGCAGCTCTAAGCCAGTTTATAGTTTTATTAAAGGCCTGGATACTTCAAGTTTTAGTTTAACCTTTATCACAGAGTAAAGGTGGAGTTTTTCTAGATAGATTAATGGTATTTTCGGATTCTACGAGCACTGAGACCACGGTGTTCAGACTTCCAGAAAGAATTGTTTCTCTCAGCGATGAACCTGAGGTAAGTTATTAAAGATCAGATATTAGATAAGAAGTGATACACCTATAGAGCTACAGGAAGCCTGAGAACATTTTCCTTGACTCAAGTCTTAATAATGTGCTGGATGAAACAAGATTGTACATGTCTCAAGTGCAGTTATATGTAATCAGAGATGTGTTGTTAAAACGATTAGCAGGTATTGGGTGCTAAGATGCTTCCTTTACTCGGCTTCTCTTTCTGAAACAAATGGTCTTAATCCACAGATCTTTTGTTTGGCTATGGAATAAACACAACAGATTGAGGACATTAACTTGTCTAAGTCAAAGTCAACTTATTGTCAATTTCTGGTGTGTGTGAACAGGGAGAATGAAACGTCCTTTCTCACCTCTCATCTAACTGATAAGATACAACTTTATTTGACATCAGTGACTAACAGAATAGCAGAAAAAGTAAGATTATTTTAATAAGCAAACTATAATAGGAAAGTTGTATTGGACATAACATTTAATAGTGAGAAAAAAGTAGTATTGCACATGATACTGAAAGGTATTATTGCACATTATATTGAAAGTCATATTGCACATGATATTGAAAAGTATATATCATTCCATCTACCATAGATTCATTCATCTGGTAATGTTTTTTTAATCAAAAAAACCTGAAACTTACCTGAAACTTGTGCTTGTCTTATACTTCTTAAATATATATATATATTAGGGCTGTCAGTCGATTAAAATATTTAATCGCGATTAATCGCATGATTGTCCATAGTTAATCGCGATTAATCGCAAATTAATCGCACATTTTTTATCTGTTCTAAATGTACCTTAGAGGGATATTTTTCAAGTTTTTAATACTCTTATCAACATATGAGTGGACAGATATGCTTTATATGTTTGTTTATTATCATTTGAACAATGACAAATATTCTCATGAATATTAAACACAACAACCTGAACATTACAAATATTCGCCTCAATTCAACCTGGAACCTCTCTCATACCATAATACAATACTGTGTGTGTGTGTGTGTGTGTGTGTGTGTGTGTGTGTGTGTGTGTGTGTGTGTGCGTGCGTGCGTGCGTGCGTGCGTGCGTGCGTGCGTGCGTGTGTGCGTGCATTCCATGGTTCTATCTCAGCAAGAGAACATATTAGCTGTTTAGCTATTATAATAATAATATAATAACGTTAATAATTGTAATGCATTACTATTAATTAGACAAAACAAACATTGAGAAAGTGTCACTTTGGTCTTTGGGTAATTATGACAGCATTTCTTACGTTTATCACTAAACACTAAAACACTAAACCAATACATCACTAAAATAATGGGGAAAATCCTCAGCAGAATAATAATTTTACTTAAGGATATTCTGTCTCTGCTTCCACCCCTGACCCAATCCCAAACACCTCTTTTTGTTTAAACTATAACTCCTCTTACACATGGAATGGAAATAAGTAGTAACACCATAATAAAATAAATATTTCCTCTTTTATATAAAATGCAAATCAAAGGCATAGCAACTCGTTTCATCTGGGTTCCTGCTCATGTTGGTGTGGAGGGTAATGAACAGGTGGATATTCTGGCCAAACAAACACTCAGAATTATGAACATAGACATAGAAGTTCCACTTAGCAAAGCGGAGGTTAAAACATTCATACAGAAATATGCACAAACAACATGGCAAGAACATTGGGACCTTAGTGATACAGGAAGACATCTTTATAAAATGCAAAGGTATGTGGGGGATGGAAGGAAGGTGGGGTTTAAAAGAAGGGAGGAAAATGTCATTTCTCGGATGAGAATAGGTCATACAGGTCTCAATCATACATTAGGTATAATAGGAAAGCATCCAACTGGAAAGTGTATACACTGTAGCCAGCCAGAAACTGTTGAGCATGTTTTACTGCTTTGCAGGAAATATAGTAGGCTACTCAGAGAAATGTGCTTTTCCAGACACTGAAGAAAGCAACATTCCATGACTTGTCGCTATCAGGGCTGTTAGGGAAAACATCAGGCAATATGTATTGTGAGATTATTACGTTTCTAAGAGAAATTGATCAATTTAAAATAATCTAGAGTTTTGGTTCTTTATTTTATTTTATTTATTTTGGTTATTGTTTTCTACATAGTCTCTTGTCCACACTCCAGTCCAGTTGGTGGCGGTAATGCACCTACAAGTTGGTTTGCCAACCGCCAATAAACACCAAAGAAGAAGAAGAAGAAGAAGAAGTAGTAACACGTTTTGAAGTGCAGTTGGTATCGTGAACACTTGGTGGCAATGTTTTGTCAGGTTTGAGCAGTAAGCGCTTGCGCAGTGCGATGTAAACATTTGGTAGGCCACCGCCGTCTGTCTGCTCTGCAGACTGTGTACACGTATTATACGCTGCATGGGCTGGACCGGAGAGTCAATGGGAACTAGCTAGCTAACCCAACACTGGCTAGCTTTCTAGTAGAAAAACCTAGCTATGCTAACTTGGGAAAATATAGCTAATGTATTCCGATAAAGTGTTAGAAAGCCGGTCTTTTTCTTTTAAAAGTGGGACTATACGTTTGTGCATGGGAAGCAGAGGACAGTTGGTGCGGCTGGTGAAAAACATTTCAAGGTAAAGGTTGTTCTTGTTTTCTCGGGCTATGACTAAGTACTGGAATAACCACTTACTCATAAAACGAAGCGAAGTTATCTCTGTATCAGTCCAAGTGTATGGCATGACATTTCATTTATAAAGAAGACTATTTCAAAACGTAACTTTTGAATTTGTTTTCTCGGAATATCAGCTTGTTTACACTGGTTGTCAGTTCTGTCATTGAAAGCTTAGCTATGTGTTGTACAACTAGTTAATTGGATGGCTCCGGGCTCCAGCTATCGCCTGGTTCTCCTGCTTGGCGATGTCAAATGACTCTATCGATGTAACTTTGTAATCCTACTCTTACCCTCGTCGAGCTAGCCGACGTTAGAGCCTTCTGGAAGAGGACAGTATACTGTTGCATTTGATGCTAGATCTCCATTTCAGCTCACAACACCAGCGAGCCAAATAAGGAGCAGAGACTTCTCTAATGCATCGGCCCTGTCTGCTGTAAACTAAACATGTTTTTCATAGGTGCTAGCATGATGTTAAGCATTTAAACCTCTCAGCAGTGGCATGGGCTGTATTCAAGCCAAGGATATATTGAACTCCAACTTCGGGAAAGTTACTTACAAGTGACAACAACAACGCGGCTTTGTGTACAGTAACCCCGCAATATAACTCTTAAAACTGCAGAAAGTACTTATTTCTCGACTGTCATAAATAATGACAGTAAACAGCGGCAGGTCTGACAAATATAAGCGAGATGGATAAGGAGTTAAAGAGAGAACATGGAACGCTCAGTGTTGGCCGATGATGTTATGGAATAGTGTTTCTTGATGATCATGACTGTACTACTGTAACTCACAGCATTTGGGCCATCCAATGGGGAACATTGGATGTGGTATCGGAGCAAAAACAAACAGCAACCACAATTGAGTAATACATTTGATGTTTTTGCTAAATGGCTGTCTTAAAACAAATCCTAATGTTTAATGGGCTGAGTGAGAAGTGTAGAACCTTATTGTGCTGTGACTTATGTCCAATGTCTATTAAGCAATCAAGTAGAACATTTCACAGTCTTGCCAAACAGATATTCTCAAGTAAAGTGCTAGCTCATCATTTGAAGGCATTCTGTTTCACCACACGTGTGCAACTGCATTCAAACCTGGATGCATTTAGTTCAATGCATTTCTGTTCTCAGAATTGATAGTGATTCAATTAGCAGGGTTTTGTATGGGTTTAAAGGGAGTTTCCTGGTGGGACATACCCAGATGCTTCTTTATTATCCTCACTTTTCAAGGTGTCAATTCCAAACCTGTAAGACTAGAGATGTCTATGCAGTTAAAACGGAAACCTCCAGAACCTCAGGATTGGCATGCATGACCCAAGGGAGTTATAATGCATCTTTTGGGACAAATAACAGGACAGATGATGTACTTTTCAGCAGTATACATATTTTTTATTATTCACAAATAGTTTCAGAATGGAACAATAAATAAATAAGAAACACTTTGAGAAGCTGTCGTAATACCTGTCAAATTGACTGAGAACAAGTCAAATAAGTGAGCTTTTTTAGTACTACCACTTATGGGCATACTGCTAAGAGATAGAAGGAGTCAGTTGAAGAACATATGTCTCTGGTTTAGACAATGGAGATAACACACACAGCTTCACACAATGATAAGTAGTTGGTGTTACCATAGCTTTCCCTCCAACAAAACACACTAGCAAATGCTGACATTTATGTGTTATTGATTAAAAAATACAATTCACAACCCATTACTTTAAGGCTACTTTTTTGCAGTGCAAGTTTTGCAGGCAACTTGTAAAATAAAAGCGAGTGGTTGTAGCCCTCACTATGTGACAGCGTAATTAAGAATAGCCTTTAGAAAGACCATTGAAATGCTGATTGTACACTTGGAAAAAGTGAGCTTTTCCCGGTATGTGGAGTGAAAGGCCTTTCTACCCAAGTGAGTGTGTCATTGTAGGACAGTCAGGCCTGTGTTTTAATTCCCTCACACTCAGCAAGTGGACAGCATGTTTCCCTGAAGATAGTCATGCTCTTTCCAGCTGGGACAGACATGTGTGTGCTTATTCATCGTCTAGAAATGGCACGTGATGAAAGAGAAGTAAAAGTGAGAACATTAATTATTGCATGATTGTTATTAACAACTTTTAGACTTCTACATGTGTCCTGGCTTAAAAGTTGATTCACATGTTTTTGCTTGGTTCTGCACTTTGAGATATATGTGAGGTGCTGCTGTGCATTTTGAATAAGGAAGAAAATGCTTCTGCCTTTGGTCTTTTTCAGTTCCCCAATTGTCTCGAAACTGTATCGCTGAGGCTTTCTTCTTGCCTCGCTGTGGGTTCCATTAGCTATGCACACTGCATCTCAGGGCCCCTTTGAGTTCTTTGGCAAACAAAAGCAGAAAAAAAATCTCTGTATCCACAATTTATAGGGAAACCTTGCTTCAGTTGGCTGGACTTGATAGAAGGAATGTTTTCTAAAACCACCTGGACATAGACACATCCCTCAAATCCTAGCCTTCCCTGCCCTGACAGATTTGGATCTGCTCATACTTTGCTTCCCTCAGGTTTTTCTTGTCTGCTAAAAACTACAGTAAGACACAGTGTTGTTTTTCTTCAGGAAATCAACAAATAAGGTTAATTAGGTTCATCATTGATCAGACTGAAAAGTGCACGCATAAATAAGGCAAGGTGGAGGCCTTACCTCTGCTGGGTTCTGCATGGTGTTTAGTCCTCAGGGAGGGTCCTCTTTTCTCTCCCCTGTTAGTTCTGCATGGCAGCCCACATTGGGGGTCATTCTGTGAAGAAACCTCCTGCCCTTCCATTTCCCCAGTGCTTTCAGACAGAGACACATTACAGATACAATGCTGGCTGGCTCAGTGGTGCAGAGCAGAGCTGGGTAAAGAGAGGAATCTTTTTATGCACCAACTGTTTTTCTATTGTTTGCACATTACTGATTATTTTCACAAAGAATATGTAGTTCATTTTTTATATTCATTTAAGATTGAATGATTTCATAAATGATCTGTAACTGGATCAGCGTGACTTTAAGGAAGATAACATTTCCTTCTTTAGTTATTTAGTACTTGTTAATGAAGTCACACTCTTCTGTGATATAAGCAAATGAAATGAACTATTGAAGTGGTCTATAGTTTAGTTTTCTGCTGTTGAAGTGGTACAGTATGTGCTGATCAACATCTGAGCCAGTTTGCACTGCACACACCCGCTGATAATCTGTCTTCGTGCAGAAGCGACATACGTCTGTTACTGCTGTGGATCCTGTTATCATTTTTAATTACAGTCATGTGGGTAAATGCAACTTGCATTTTCAGAATCATCATTGTTGATGTGCCAAATAAGTGTGCTGGGTCGTATGGGAGACAAATCAAATCTTGTTTTTTCCTCACGTTACCAGAGATATATATAAACAGATGTCGTCTGTAATATGGACAAATCTTTTTTTAGATTGTTTAATTATATGTATAACACGGTGATCCACAACGTATTAGGAAGTCAAACTGAAACTGTCAAGAAATCCTATCTGGAGATTTGTATTGTCCTATTTCTTCCTTCATTATTGATAAGTCTTGTAATACAAATCATTGAAATGAGGTAAGGGGTTCTTATTTTCACATCTATCTGCATGTACACTCGTGCACCTGTTCTGCAGACCTTTGTTGCTCTGGCAGCCGCCCAGGAGGATCTACAGGATGTGGATCTGTTAGTTTAGCTGTTCTGTCGTATTGTTGATTGAAGGTCAGTAAATACGCCCCCCCCCCCACAGTGAAAGCTCTGGAACAGGGTGTTACTATGAAAACAGTAACAATGTGGTGTACCCCCACTTCCTGTTTCCATGTGGTAGAATGTGTAATGTTACATACAGAGGCTTTTATGATGCATATATTCAAATGTTTTTACTACATGTATATTTGCCATGCAGTGTATTCATAATTAGAGATGCACAATATATATATTGGGTTGATAAATCATCATAAGGGGAAACTTATATTATAATGTATTACACTAACAATCTATAGCCAATATATTATTGGAAAATAATACAAAGCCAAATAGCTTTTGTTGGCTTAACAAGTGCAGCTTCTAACAGCAATTGTGGATTAGCAACTTTACAGTTGGTTTGCGGATCTGTCAATAAACACAGAGAAGAAGAAGACAAGCGCAGTACACTGACCAAAGAGCAACATGTTGTTGCCTTTGTGGACGATTTCTCTTTTTCAGAGGAGATATTCACTTGGAGTTTGCAAAACAAGTTTTTTTTAATGTGTTTTACTTGATAAAACAAATGAACATTTAAAGAGCTTTCTTTGTTTTTGTTGTGTTCGCAATAGTGATGTCACTCTAGGGCTGTAGCCTACCCGAATATTTTTTTTTTTTTAATTTATTGAAATCTCCAATATCAACATAAGAGCTTGTGCCTCTTCGGGGGGTGCTAACACTTAACCATAAACCTTCTCGTTTACTTTCTCCGTCTTTATATGTAGATATGACTTTTCTCCGTTAATCTCCGTCACGTTGTTTCCATAGCAACAACAACTTCCTGTCAACAGCGCTAACTCTCCTTCAAAATAAAAGCATGTCCATACAAAATAGGAATCTTTATATCCGAATATATTCAGTGTAAACAAAAATAGTATTGCTTTATTTTTAAGTAATAGTTTATTTAAAGTGAATCAACTATAATATTGCACTACCTTTCACCTCTGCTGTGTGGTATCAGTAAAGCTACTCAGTGTCTGTGTGTGCACAGGAGGGTAACAAACCTCAGCCATCATACTTTCAGTGTATGGCACATTCCTCTCACCATATTTACCACAAACTTTCCTTCAC
Source organism: Trematomus bernacchii (assembly GCF_902827165.1). NCBI lineage: Eukaryota > Metazoa > Chordata > Actinopteri > Perciformes > Nototheniidae > Trematomus > Trematomus bernacchii. The sequence continues at coordinate 4,334,790 of NW_022987708.1, forward strand.
CTCTCCTTCTCTGCTATATCTTTGTCCCTCTGTAGACCTGATACTCGCAGACAAATGACTCATCATTTAGTACCGAGTAAGATGCATGGTATGATTGGTTTCCTGCCTGGTAGAATCCAGACTTCCTGTTGGGTTGAAACCAAAGGCACATTCTTTTTACTCAGGTACGATAGGAATTTCAGAATCCCTTTTTCCGCTTTGTGTGGAGGTCTACTTCCTGTTTTACCATGACTTCAGCAGGAGACCTTTTATAAGTCTTATCTTTAGTGGAGCACTTTGACCCCTCCTGACAGTGTGATCAGCATATGACTACAGTCTGTCATTTAATAGGTTGAAGGTTCACCTGTGGAGTGGATTACCATGGACTCCGTGGATTACTCATCTCTAGATGAGTACATACTTGATTTCTTCATGGAGTATGTTAGCTGCTGAAAGATTGTGGATGATTTGGAATAGCAGGTATGAGTATAGAAGATTTCCTGCATGAAATGGTCAGGCTGTTGGTTGTGAACCAGGTGGCACATCCTTTCTGAAGTCTCTCTTTGAGGACAGTAGATTGGCCATTGTTGAGCTCCAACCACGTTTACTGTTAGTCATGATTCTTGCATTTGTCAGTTGTATACAACACAATATACAAACTTAATGACTGTCTTAAATGTCAGGAATAGGGGCTGATTATATTCTCCATTAGTTGTTTGGTCTGTAAATTGTCAGGAAAAAGTCAAACATTTTAATTTCACTCAAGGTCCAAGGTGATTTCTTTAAATCTTCTTGTTTTGTCAGTCCAATTTCTTCTGCAGTGTGCAGGTGAAGACATGTGTCCATCATGTAGGATACCAAACAGCTTATAGCATCTTACATCTGAAATGGAACAAATTGTCATTCAATTAAAGCAATTACTAAAAAGTAATTTAATGTTTTTTTGCTAATGCCAAGTATGAAAACTATGCAGCTGTATGGATTTAGCAGATACTGCTATGTGCTACCGGTGCAGCTATTACAAAACTGATAATGTATTTCTGGCAGGAATTATGTTTAAATAAATTCATGTTAGACTGCTCTGTGATGGTGTAGAATATTTGTATTTTTTGTATTACTAGGATCTAGTCACTGAATTAAGAGGTATTCTCCGTCCTCTGCAGGTGGCGACAGACACGGTTGCTGGTAAGCTGAGTTCTACTCTCTCATGGGTGAAGAACTCGGTGTCCCACACGGTCAGTCAGATGGCTAGCCAGGTGGCCACGCCCACGTCCCTGCAGACCACTGCCACCTCCTCCTCCACCTCTCTGTCCTCAGCCGGCCTCTCCCCCTCCTCACCCGCGCTGCTCAGTCCTGACGATGTGGAGCTGCTCGCCAAGCTGGAGCAGCAGAACAAGTAAGCAGTCTCTCTGGAGCTTCTCCTGCCTATCAAATGGAGAGGTACCCATGGATGGAGAGCACAGTCTGCTTGATAAGACAACAACAACAACATAATCTTTTAAAATGTTTAAACATTAAAAACATACAATAAGTCCATTTCCACAATATATAGATATATTGAAATATTTGAGATGGCCCCTCGTTAGCAGACCCACTGAACTACTACAGTGTGAGGTTACCCTTCACTAAATTGTCTTCTTACATACCACCTTAAAGACAGACAACAATCCTAATCAATTACTTAAATTACGTTACTTAATTGTTTGTGACGGTAAATTCCAGAAGATTAATAAGAAAAATGTAGGTTCATTTAGAATATGTACCTAGGCTACTAAATAAAATAAAAATATCCAACTGCTCAAGCATATAATCAACATTTAACACGTTATCCCCACTCAGCAGCATCAGTTATCATTAGTGCATGACTTTAACATTGTTTACTTTGTTAGTGAGTGAGATTTTAGCACACTTATGGCACAGGACATAACAATTTGACCTGGGTTGACCTGGCCCATGAGGGTAGACGCTCAGAAAGAATGTACATAGGGGGGTTTAGTGGATACTCACCATCTTCTATCAAATGTGAGATGGGTTATGGGCTGTGATATAAATGCTGTGACATGAAGCTTGTTCCTGTCCCCAGGGGAGCGATTAGCATGCAGTCATGTGATCGAGCTGTAAAGTGTCCAAACAAGTTCAACTTCCCCAGGAAGTAAAACCGCTGTTCAAATACTACAAGGAAAACATGTTGTATAACGTTCATATAAAGTCATTTTCACATTGACCTCAACAATATGTTTTATTACATTTGAATTCAACATTTCAAGTCAGTATTCAGACATTTGTCCACCTTATTGTTATGTCTTTGCCTTGTCCTTTGTACACATCGGATCCTGCACCACTCTGACAACTGTAGGATCTTTCTGCACCCCCCACCTTCCCCCTCCTAAACTACACATACAGCAAGGTGACGTTCAACATGTTGTGACAGGCTGGGGAATATAAAGAGTCAAATACTGTTGGGAGAAGATGTACCAGTCTCCTGTTTTTACAGGTTCTGTGCTGACTTGTAATTAAAGGGTGTGTGACCCTGTTTGACCTGGCCTTTGGTGACCTGACTGCAATTTCAGGGAGGAAGAGACTGTCTGGTTTAAAGATGTTCTCAGTGCGTGTGTGAGAGATGGTTGGCCCATTTGATCTCATCCACTGGCTTAACAGAACCTGGGAGAAAAGGTTCAGGTTTGTGGGAGAATGCACATCCTGCAGCTACTGAGAGGGAGTGAAAGAGAAGTGAAAATAATAGCAATGGGGGCCAAAACTGGCAGGATCCACCCATTGATTTTTAAGTTGCCAATTTGTTTATCATTGTGATTTTAAGGAACTGTAAATGTACATCTGATTTTCCTTTAATATACGAGACATTATTTGGATATTTGGAGGGATATCCTATACCAGCGGTTTTCAAAGTGTGAGGCGCGCCTCCCCTGGGGGGCGCCAGAGAGCTTCAGGGGAGGCGCAGCGTGAGAAAAAATAATAACGAGAAAAAGACGAGTAAAGTGACATTTGCACACTTTTGCCTGTCTGTGGAGACCGAGTTCCCCCACCTCGCCAAAAAGGCTGTTAAAGTGCTCACTCCCTTCACCTCCACCTACCTGTGTGAGTGCGGGTTTTCCGCATTGACTCTGATCAAAGGAAGTGCCGGTCAAGGCTGCAGCCAGAGGATGATCTGCGTTTATTCCTGTGTGCATCAAAGACGCAGACTCATTGTTCCCACTAAAGTAGGGGTGAGTGTAATAAGGAGATAAAGTTGACGTTCAGTGTGTTGCCGGGAGCATATAAGGATGTATCCACGATGTTGAAAATGTTAAAAATGTTTAAAAGATATGTGTTGAGAACACGGCGTGCGAAAATATACGGGTCGTGCTGCAGCTAGATGTGCCTGTCCTCTGTAAGAAGGTGTCGGCGACTGACATGCAAGGAAGAACGGCTGTCCACAGGCTGTTCCAACTTTAACAACTTTATTAACTTCCAGGGTAGTGAATTGAACATGCTATTGTAATTGGGTGTGTGGTATATTTTCATGCACGGACACGCATGTTCCACAACACACAAACTGAACAACACTCAATTGTACGATCGCTACCAGTGTCCTTGCGATCTTGTTATAACAAGTCAACAAGTGCACGTTATTACTGATGCAATATGGTTGAGACCATTCGGGCTTATTCTAGAGGGGTGCAAGGAATAGTCCAAGTAGTGGAGGAGTTTTATACAATATGTTTAAAACATAAAGATAAAAAGGTTTTAAAAAGTGATTGTTTAATGTTTTAAGGAGGTGACGCTACTCAGCCAATCAAATCGGTGCAGTCAGTGAGTCAGCACAATAGATTCAAACACTCACAGAGACGAGACAAGAGGAGAGAAACAGTCGGAATAATTTCAAATGGCGGAAGGTAGACAGCGAAAACAGAGCATTTAATGACATGTTCTCTTACTGGACCTCTTTGAAATGCAATGTAATAACAACAATAATAATAATAATAATAATAGCAATAATAATTGGGAGGGGGGGCGCGGCTGTTCATATGTTCTCTGAGGGGAGGCTCACCTTCCCACACTTTGAAAACCCCTGTCCTATACAATTCTATTGCCGTGCAAACTCAAGAGTCCATTCCATTACAAAGAAAAACAGTTCACTGTGTTGTCAGAAGTTAAAGGGGCCCTAATACGTTAATTTCAAGGTTCATATTAGTATTTACTCCACTATGACATGTCTCCATGCTTTAATGTTCAAAAAGCTCTTAATTGTTCTCGTACTGCTTGGGGTTGTGTGGGAGAGAAACTCCCTCTGGTGGGAACTTTGGGATGTTAGCCTTTGCAGACCATTTACATGCACACAATCCTATAGAACACACGACAAGAAAAGGAAAAAGCATAAAAGGGTCTCTTTAAAGTGCTGTTAAAGGGTAATACTTCTACTGCCAATTCTTCCTCCGTTGTGTCAGTTGTAATGTGTTAGCATGGAAACCAAGCAAACAGTTCAGAGTTCAGGATTGTGTCACAGTTAACTAGAGGGAAGTAGAAAGCAAATGTCTGTTGAATGTCATGACTCATAGGTACGCCCAGAATGCCAAGTGACACTTGTGATGCTTTCCCTCATTAGTGTTGATCAAAACTAACCAGGGAAATGTTTCATTTTCTCCCTAACTTCCTTCCATAAAGCTCTGAGGAGACTTCCATCTGGTGAACAGAAGGCACAATGTCAAAGGGCTCATAGTTCATCTGCCCTTTGACCCTGGCCTCCAACCCAACATATAGTGGGGCCTTTTCACAAGACCCAATTTCTCTGCTGCCCCACTCCAACCAACCTGTAGCATGTGAGCAACACACTGTGAAGAGTCCTGCGCTTGCTTACCAAGTGTTTGTGTGTTTGGTGAGGCCTTTGTACCCTTCAGAGCAGATAAAAGGAACGAGCGGTCATTCAATAGTTTCACACAGACGAGGAAGTCCCCGGCTGACTGCTACAAATATCGGACATGCCGTTACTGCTCCACAATTCCTAAAAACCAGAAATATGAGGAATACATCATGAGTTTGTCTTGGTAAGGTTTCTTTTGATCAGTTATAGGCTTGTTCTCTTGCTGTTGTGAACTGCAAAAGGAAGTCATGATGAGATTGTTACACCCTTCCCTTTTAATTTTAATTGTGTGGCGTGTAGCTCAGAATTGTATTCAAACGTACCTTTTTAATCACTGCAAACATTGCTATACTATAGCTAATTCTCTTCAGTTTTTAGTTTTCATATTTCTGAGGCTTGGAACTTGTGTTTGACTACTGGTGAATTATTAGCAGAGGCCTCGCTATGTTCAGGTCCACGGTAACACAGCCTGTTAGTGCAGTGTGCTTGACCATTTGTGACCAAATAACTGAAATGCTTCAAAAAAGTGGAAACTCCTACCAAATTCTCTCTGTATGATGTTACTTTTGAATCGCTTTACGTCAGAGCTGAATAGAAGTGAAGCAGCTCTGTTGCAGGCCGGTCTTTCTTGGCCTCCATTTCACTCCCTCCTCCACACCACCCACATTTGGCTGTAACCCTAGCCTTTCTGGGAGCACCCTCGCTGACATCACGGTGCTCCGGCACAGGCCCAGGCCTTTTTCCGAGATCAGGTGTCTGAGCCTTTGTGTGTCTCACTGGTCGGGAGCCGCAGCCTCTTGTCTCTGCACACTGATCCTTGATTGGGTCACTCCGTCAGTAATTCCAGTGACAAACTGATAAGAGTGATACAGAATGACCTGCTGAGAAACACATTGGTTGAGCTGTTCGTCCCCCACAATGCACTTCAAATGCAGACTTTGAGTGTTTACAAGACCTTCAATATTCATTGTAGCTTTTACATCAGACCTGTAGTAGTTATTTCAGACACTCAAAGTTGCTGCCAGTGCCAACACTCTTCCTTTAAGTGTTTTATATCGCTTTTGGTAAAGTCATGAATTGTTCCATACATATCAGTATCACCCTGCTAGTAACTGAGATTTAAATTTAAGAGGATTTTCTCGGTTTACATTAATTTACTTAAACTCCTGTTGTTTATAATCACATTGTGACTCATATTAAATACAAGCTATCTAATTGGTCAAGCTGTTTTATAGTCTTTTCACTAATGGTGTCATTTATTCTGTGTCTGAGCAATTCTTTAATCAGATCTGACATTTAAGATTTGACACATCTTGAGAGGGGAAATAGTTGTCTGCAGACTATTCATGTGTAAAGTAATGCATTGGCTAATGATCACAAAGCTTAGTACATCAGTGCAAAGTTTTGAAATAAGATCTCGTCATTTTAGCACCACCTAAAATAGTGGGCGACTTTGATTTGATTTGTTGTGGATTGTGTTTGCGGCAAAAACAGCTTGAAAATGGTCCGAGTTGTCGGTTTTTGCATTTTGCCTTTTAGTTGGTTAAGGTCAAGTGAGGGTAAAGCAATGCAATCAGTTCTACTTGCTTTTGTTTGGAGGTCAAACATGCTTTGAACAAGTTATCTGGATGTCTTTTTTTCTCCCGGACACAGATTCAGATTCCAGACAAACTGTAATTCTTCTTTACAGGTTTGACTGTTTGCAACTGTTAAGTTTAAACATAGGATTGCCTGTAAACATATCTTACTTCCAGCCTTTAAAGTGAATTTATACAAATTTCTCAAATTGTTTTGTTATTAAAAGTTCATTGGGCAACGACTATTTTTCCAGTTAGTCTGCCACTAGACTTATAACTTAATTTCCAGTAAATGTGACTACAACATTATTTTATCAAACTTTTTTCCCACTTATATTTTTGACATACTGATTTTCAGAATGTTGTTCTTGCGTATGTTACATTTCAATTAAATGTATACTAACACTGACATTTCAAAATACCAATAGGGACAATAATACAGCATCACATGAAGTTGGTATCATGTAGTACTTAAACAACCTACACTTTGTATAAGAAGCCAGAATGTGTTACTCAAGGAAAGGCAAGACATTCACGTCAAGATAGTTCCATTAAAAAATAATGATGTTGTATCTGTGATTTGTGTCTTTAAAGAAGAGACATAGATTCTGATAAATGCTTGAAACAAACATGCCTTGCTTGTGGACTTATTGATGAGGAGATGTTGTTGGCTCTGCACAGTGATAACAGTCCCTCGTCCCTTCCCTGCAGGCTGCTGGAGACAGACAGCAAGTCTCTGCGCTCCATGAACGGCTCCAGGAGGAACAGCGGCTCCTCGCTGGTGTCCAGCTCCTCCGCCTCCTCCAACCTCTCCCACCTGGAGGAGGACACGTGGATCATGTGGGGACGAATCGTCAACGAGTGGGAGGAGGTGCGCAAGAAGAAGGAGAAGATGCTTAAGGTGAGACCGGTGTGAGGCGACCGCAGAGTCTGTGCAGCCCTGCTTATAGCATTAAGAGCTTAAAGCTGTTCCAGCCATCTGCGGAAAACAAGGATAAGGCAGTCATTTAATAAATGATAGTAACAAAAATGAATGCATTTGACTGAAATAAACATAGTCCTGAGGCCTCTACTACGAAGCTGGATTTTCGCTTAGCCGGCTAAATTCAGGGAAATCTCGGGCTTTCCGGTCCTACGACGCTGGTTCTCTTTTTAGCAGGCTAGATTTCCATGGTAACTTATGCTGAGCGGCAAACCTGCTCCGGAGCAGGTTAGGTGGCAGGCTAAGAGATCAACTCAGTGAAAGCACCGCCTGCTGACCAATCAGAGCTCCGTGTGCGGAGTTTAAAGCGATCAATTCATATTACAGGATAGAGGAAATACAGAAAAACTGCCGTTGCAGGAAAGACAGCCGTGAAAATGAATAGAATATCCCCTCCCATCTTCAGAGCAATCTGACTATTATAATATTAGCGTTAAGAAAGCTTACTTAAATATCTGCCACGACATAAGTAACCGGATCAGAGTAACATTAAGTACAGTCCGCGGCACTGTGAGTGCAGACGTCGATGTGTCCCATTATCATTCATATCATATCACATCATAATGTATCGTATATTTCCTTATTTGAGTCAGCTTCTTGAGCCGTATCTGGCCGTGCAACACTCACAGTGTCACTTACTGTATGCAGAAGTATTATTTGAAGCAACACATTAAGTTGACGAAACACTCGAGTCAAATGTAATTAAAGTCAGATCGTGTCTTAGACGGGGCAGTGATATCATAAACCTGTTAATGTACGCATTCAAACACTTTTTCTTTTACCAGCTGTATTCACCTTGCAGGTGCAGCTATGTGGCTTTTATCCTGGATAAAGTGTTTAAGTCATGGATGTTTAAAGTTTAACTTCTTCATATTTGACTAATATTAAAGTTGACTTTTCATTCAGGAAGTATGACGCTGCGCTGTCAGTACGCTTGTCCATGTTTGTGATTGGTCGAATGCTCCAAATACCACCCCTTTCATGTGAACGCGCACCTAACTAGATAGGACACGGCAGCTTGAGCGATCCACTTGATATCCAGCGTCGTAGTACAGCTTAGCGCCAGCGCGTATGTTTTGGCTTAGGCCAACCGGCTAACTCCAACATATCCAGGTTAGGTTGAACCAGCTTCGTAGTACAGGCCTCAGGTCTAAAAGAAATAGAGAAAAGATTCCCTGAGGCTGTTTCTGGAAGAACATTGTCCTAAACTTTATAAGTCTTGTGATACATATGTTTTACAACCTTCTTTTTAAGTGCTGGCCTGAATGCTACACTGGTCATATCTGTTTGAATGTTTACTTGGTCCAGAAATACATTCGAAGGCTATCTTTGTTCTAGGTGACACTTCAGTGTTTTTTTAGTACTTGACATTTGAAGCTCATTTTAGCTCGCTTGTTTCTACAGTTACTCTCCGAGGACTTGTGATAGTCCTGTGCTGTCACAAGTGACTGTCAATGGGCAATTGGAAGAAAAAAAAGTCCTAATGGCAGTGACAGTTGGTGTGCATTTGCTTGGTGCTGCTGTAGAAGTTTGATGGTTGAATTGCTTGTGATGCGCAGGTCACCAAGGTCAAGTCAAACCTGTCCCGATTATTCTTGCTCTCTAACGGGGAGAATTATTGTTCGGATTTGAAATTCTGTCGCAGCAGATCCACAGTCTAGATGTTGACACACTTAACTGCGTGTTTGACACCCAATGAAAACGCCTTTCTCATATGCAGTCAGACTGTCTGTAATGCGTTCACATGCGCTTTGCTAGTGTGGAGACGGAGAACCTGTTGATGAAGAAACACATGCAAAAGGAGGGGAACATTTTCTGCATGGAAACTGTTTCTGTTTTTTCTTTTGACCCACTCTCTGTCTGTCAAAAGGGAAGTATTGCATAGCACCCGAGAACATGCATGATTGCGATTATGTAATTTAACAGAAGTAGTAAATCAGCAGATGGGTGCAGCTGGTGAGGGATGTTAATCATAACTGCTGAGGCCTCCACAAAATGATGTGTTCTTCCCCTTGGCTCACAGAGACCCAGTGTGTGTTGCGCAAAGGGTGGGACGTTGACTTTCTGTCCTTGTCAGCAAAACCTCTGATGTGTTTATGTTTTTTTATTCTTTATATTTCATGGATGGCTTACTGAAGAAGATAATTATATTAAGTTTGTTGGTTTATATCTACTCCAAATAAGTTATAAAAAGACAGAACACACTCATTTGATATGTTGAAGCTAGGATTGGTTCGTGATTTTTTTAAATTTCCAATAATCATTCAAATACAGAATGCAGGAATTTTATGCGAGCTATCATATGGTCTTAAAAGATTATTTTCTATTGTTTTCATCGCAGGTGCCTCCTTGTTGTAAGGTTACCACCAGGCGATATTCTAAGAAGGATATAATAGTTCCCCAGTGTTATATGCTATGGTATTTTTTGCTTGAAATGCACCATCTCTAGTTGGTGCCTGGCACAGAGCGTTGATGGGGAAACAAAAGGCTGCTTACTGTAGTGCTGTGCTCAGAAAGCAGCTTTGCTTCAGACACAGTGAAGACATGAGGCGGGGCATTGTTTCAGTACAGAGCTCCATTTAGTCCTCTGGGAGGGGGGGGGGAATCCCTGCTGGAAGCCTGCGTGGGTGGACCTCTGCTCCAGATGCACCCTGGGCTGAGCAGATGCACGCACACACACGCACGCACACACACACACACACACACACACACACACACACACACACACACACACACACACACACACACAATGTTCTCTGTCAGCACAGGAAATTGCTTAATCAAATTGTATCAGCAGTAATACATGGAAACAAATCACACTACAAAGTACCTCGCTGACAAGAGTATATTTGTCAGTGGATATCGTATTATTGTGAGATGCACAATGTGCTGATATGGAAAACGTATATCAGGGATGCAAACTTGTCACCTTTCGGCGAAATTCGCCGTTTTGAATCCAAAATAGGTTGTTTGTGTGATTCATGTAGATCTGCAATAAAAATATTTTTGGGGTATGGGGGGGGGTCTGGGACCCGGAGTAATCTGCGGCCGCGCGCTGTGATGTGCCATCATGACACGCATGGTGTTCTTTTTTTATATATTATAATGCAGCGCGAGCTGTGTGCTCGAGTCTTCCTGCCTGTCGGCTCTGCTCATGGATGTATAATAAGGCTCTGCTGCTCCGGGATGAGGGTCTAGCTTCAGCAGCTACATTACCTATGGGTGCGTTCGTTAATATTAACTGTGCGGTCCGGAGTCACTGTGGCACAGACTGGACCGCTGGTGAACAGCTGTTAGAACGGGCCGTTCAGGTGTTCAGATCAGAGCTCCCTGTCGGAGCGGCAGAGCGTGATGTGCACTGAAAAGTGTTCCTGTCGCAATATTATTTAAGGAATCGTTGAGCTAGCTAACTAGCATACAATGTCACTATCTGCTAACGTTAGCTTTAGCCTTTGTTTTCAAATAGTTTTTTTCATAGGCTATAAACAGAGGTGGTATAAGTATATATCTTGTACTCGAGTAAAAGTAGAAGTACTCAGATCTTGTACTTGAGTAAAAGTAGAAGTACTCAGATCTTGTACTTGAGTAAAAGTAGAAGTACTCAGATCTTGTACTTGAGTAAAAGTAGAAGTACTCAGATCTTGTACTTGAGTAAAAGTAGAAGTACCAGAGTGTAGGAATACTCTGTTACAGTAAAAGTCCTGCATTCAAAATGTTCCTCAAGTAAAAGTAGAAAAGTATTATCATCAAAATATAGTTAAAGTAGCGACAGTAAAAGTAGTCATTGTGCAGATTGGTCCATTTCAGAATAATATATATGATATGTTTTATAATGATTGATCATGAAAGTGTTCTCAAAGCTGGTAAAGGTGCAGCTAGTTTGAATGACTTTATATACTGCAGGGTAGCTTGTGAATTTACTCCAGGTGGAACTAAAGTCTGATTTAACACTTGATTATATTTCACATCATTCATCCACATCTGTAAAGTAACTAAAGGTATTAAATACATGTAGTGGAGTAAAAGTACACCATGTACCTATGAACTGTAGTGGAGTAGAAGAACAAAGTAGCAACACATTGAAATACTTAAATAAAGTACAAGTATCTCCAAATTGTACCCATGTATAGTACTTGTTGAGTTTATGAACTTAGTTACTTTACACCAGTGGCTATACAGATAGAAAGACTAAGCCTTGCACAGAGGCATGAAAATACATTTTCAAAATGCTCAACAGTGCTGCCAAAATTATAAACTGACTGCTACACAATTAAAATAAATGCTTTTATACATTTCTATTAGATGTGACTCTTTGGCGTTTCTGTTATTAACTGCTTTAGTTGTTCTGACTGCTAAAATCCTCTGTTATTCCTCATTTTAAAGCCGATATTCCGTGGGGTCGGGGGGCTCGGATCCTTGTCACCTTTTTCATACCTGATGAGTTTGCTTCCCTGATATATACTGGATAACAAAGCTGCACATGGCTGTATCGTGTTGTAAGAAATGCTGCCTTTTTTACCCAAAGGAGTGGTTCCTTACCATCTACAGTGTTGTCCACTTTTAAACATAAACAGACAGACTTGAAATGGTCATTAAAATCTTTCAAATATAGATATATAAAAATGAATATTACAAAGTATCTATTATTATCTTTTCCTACAGGATCTTGTCAGAAAAGGGATTCCTCACCACTTTCGGGCAATAGTGTGGCAGTTGTTGTGCACCGCCCAGAATATGCCCATCAAGGATCAATACTCGGAACTCCTGAAGATGACGTCGCCCTGCGAGAAGCTGATTCGCAGAGACATCGCCCGCACTTACCCCGAACACGATTTCTTCAAAGAGAAAGACAGCTCGGGTCAGGAAGTGCTCTTCAACGTCATGAAGGTATGTCTCCATTTTCTATTTGAGGAACCTGGTTGTAAAAGACAAAAAAAAAAGGAATTCTAACGACTGTGAGAAGTAAATCCATAATGAAGTGTGTGCAACAACGACTCATCCAAAGCTAATCTGTTACCTCAGGCATATTCTCTGGTTGACCGTGAGGTTGGCTATTGTCAAGGGAGTGCATTCATTGTAGGACTTCTACTCATGCAGGTAACAATCCAATCTTCACCACACACACAAACACTGATTCACCAGCTTCCAGCAAATACCTTGTCATGTTTTTTTGTGATTAACTGACAGATTAGGAGGTTTGATTTCATCCTGTTATTTTCCTAGATGCCAGAAGAGGAGGCGTTCTGTGTGTTTGTGAAGTTGATGCAAGACTACAGATTACGAGAGCTCTTCAAACCCAGCATGGCGGAGCTGGGTCTCTGCATGTACCAGTTTGAGTCTATGATCCAGGTAGACACCTCATACTCGGTTCTAAAACTGTTTCTAGTGGTTCTATGAATTGTAGTAAATGGCGTGAATCCATATTATCTCTGCCTCTCAGGAACAACTCCCGGAGCTGCATATACATTTCCAGGCTCAGAGTTTCCACACCTCCATGTACGCCTCCTCCTGGTTCCTCACCATCTTCCTCACCTCCTTCCCTCTGCCCGTCGCCACCAGGATCTTTGACATCTTCATGTGTGAGGTAAGTAGAAGGGAAGCTCTCATCTGCTTTGAATGATATATTGAATCCACTTACAGACATTGTATCTTTGCATATCTATGTATTTATACTCTCTAGAAGAATGCTCTTAGGGCTTTGTCTTTGACTTTTACCCCTAATTTACTGTCTTTTGATGTTCGTGTTCTTTGATTGAATAATATCCTGCACTTACTGTATGTAATTCACACAACATGTCTAGAAAGCAGAAGGGACATTTGGAAAGGGACATTGCACTAAAGGAAAATTGCACTAAAGGAAAGTGTTTACACTTAGAAAGATGTAAGGTTGAAATGTGTTCTACTGGTTTGAGGATGAATTCATTGGTACTGTAGATGAAATGAAGTTAGCTGTCATGTAAAGGTTATCCATTAGCACCACCTGTTGGAGACAAACAGAACACCACACTCATGAGTTGTTTCACCACTCCTATGTAACCTGATCTTACTGATCTTTAATTCTCAGTCAACTTTAGAAATCATTTCTGAGCAACGTGTTTTTACTTAAGATGGCTCCTCAGTGAGTACTGTGCTCTCTCTCTAGGGTCTGGAGATAGTTTTCCGTGTGGGACTGGCCATCCTTCAGATGAACCAGACTGAACTCATCCAGCTTGACATGGAGGGAATGTTACAGGTACATCTCCATGACTTCCACATAACACGTCATGCAAGCAGCTCACATTTCTACTGTTACCTCAAGGGAGGAACCTCCACCACACCCAGATGATTGAAACAATTACTGTGCTAACTACATGCTGTAGTTTGAAGTGAAGCTTTGAGGTTTACGTGTGCGTGCCACTAACACTGTCTCTGTTCCCTCTCTGTGCTGCAGCACTTTCAGAGGGTCATCCCACACCAGCTAGACAGCGGGCCAGATAAGGTCATCACGGCTGCCTATCAGGTTAAATACAACGCCAAGAAGATGAAAAAGTAAGCAGTTCATCAACTCCTAAACCGCCACTCCTTTTGCCAATGCATTTATTCTGTGTGACTGGCGAAGCCACACACAGAATAGTATTCGACATACTTAACTCATCTTATTCTCCTTCTTCCGCCAGAAATGTTGTCATGCTACTCGTCCGGCAGCGTTGACACGAAACACACAAAAAACACATCAAAACGTGCGGAATGTCCGGAATCGGGTTGCTATGTCTTATATAAGAGATTCGCATAGCCGTTTTCACGCAAATCGCAGAAAACTTTGGAATGAATGCGAAATCCATTTGAACAGAGCTCAAAAACACCCCACTTTGACCCGATACAGGTTCCACATACTTTAACGTAGAACAGAAATGACAAGTTTAAACGGTTCTCGAGACTATGGACTTTATTAGACTAATTGGATATTTTTTGATAGCTAGTACCGTTCTCACGTAGTCGCAGCTTACGTTTTGTGAAAATGTCACACTGTTTCACATTTTATAATGGGTGTGTATAGGAGAGCTCGTTAAGACTTAGGGGTGTTCTTTGTTGTAACTTAAGTTAGCGGGACGCGCACCCACGTTTCAGTCACACACTCAACATTTCTTTGAATTTTCTAGTTTATATATCATATCTACTGCATCTGAAGGATTTGTATTGCTCTGGCTTCTTTCACTCACTAAACTATTAAACTCACTTTTTTCGAACTATTTCTAACTTTATACATTCTCAGCTAACAGAATGAATCGTACGGCAGCCGTATGATTTTGCAGTGTGACATGTTTTTCTATTTGAGACTCATAAGATTTCAGCCTGCTTGGCTTTATTAAATGTTTTAGACACTGTAATTGTAAGTCTACAAAATCCTTAAACCTCATATTTGTTAGTGTTTTAATGACGAAGAAAACGTACTTGAAAATCTCGCAACCTTTTTCCGTGGATACTTGTTATGAAATTTGGCCCTGTTTTTTAGTTTTCCTCTTTTTTTAGCACTCAAGCCGACACTAGACAGATTTGACTTTGTCTTGATTTCCCGAGCAGCTCTAATATCCTTGTCCTCATTCTTTCAGGTTGGAGAAAGAATACACTACAATCAAGACTAAAGAGATGGAGGAGCAGGTGGAGATAAAGGTGCGTGGAGATTGTAGAATGGTAAAATAAATGTTGTGCATGATATGTGTACTTGGCTTGATGTGATTTTTGTACTTTGTTGTTTTGCAGAGGTTGCGCACAGAGAACCGGCTCCTGAAGCAGCGGATAGACACACTAGAGAAGGTGAGTGGAGCAGAACCTCTTCATCTGCATTACATTAACCCCAAACAGCTGTATGCGCTCATACATCATGCACGTCTGCTTCATGAAGGACTCTTGTCTTTCACTAACTGGGCTTACGTTAGTTAAAAGTGCGTTTACACGATGAACCATCGCTGCTGCATTATGGTGCATGTTCTGATTGCAGATAAAGTAACGATCAGAATGGGACTTGAAGTTGTCTTGTTGTCACGGTGACTGTCTTTGTGGCTCAGACACTAACTATAAAGAGCCTGTTGGAATGTGAAAGTGTCTGCTTGAAGTCGATACAAAGCACTGCATGCCAAGCTGCACCGTTTGTATCGTCCTGCAACATTTTGTGTCTCTTTGAATGAGCGCTACTGCTGCTGCCTGGTTAAGGCCCCTGCATGAGGGCCCCGGGGCGTTTGCCTGCAGGGAGGAACACTCGGGTCTAAATGAGTCCGCTACTCACCGTCCAGCTGGAGACTGCTGCGTCTCTGTCACCTAACTCCCAGGACCTTTTAACTCTTCACTAACTGTTCACAAAAACATGAACCACATCAAAGCCCGGAGCCTCTGTTCAGTTTGAGTCTGTCACCTCAAAATCCAAATTACATATTTTTCCTCTTAACTGTAGCGCTTTCAATCCATACAGATTGTTTTAAGGGGAGTTGCAGAGTGTTGGAGATATCGGCCGTATAGATGTGCACCTTCTTTTCAATATAATGGAACTTAATGAACACCCAAAGCATCAAAAATATGTATTTATAAAGCCTCAATAGCAATTTCTTGTTCCAGAAATCATGACCGGGTTCCTTTTCATACAGACCTTGTTGAGAGTAGTTTCATATTGGAACTATTTTCTTCATCCATGAGTAGATGCACGCTTTCTCCTGCGCAGGGATGTGGTTGTCGGGTGCAGGGATGTGGTTGTCGGGTGCAGTTTGGTAGAAAGAAAATAGTTTCTACATAGGATGACTCTCAAAGAGTTCTGTGGAGTATGCACGTGATGATTTCTGGGAAAAACATTGCATTGTTAACAGCTGATATCTCCAACATTACGCAACTCACCTCAAAACACTGTGGATTGAATAAATAGCACCAAAGCTAAAAGGAACACAAATATTTAGATATTGGGTGAACTGTCCCTTTAAACAACAATTAGCTCCAAACAAACGTGTTGAGCTCTCTCTCTTAACTCTTCATGCTATAAATAGAGCTGTCCTGTGCTCCTTCCTGTCTGAACCTCTCACTGATATCAGCACCGTCTCATTCTCACTTTGTCACCAACTTTGTGCACCCTTTTTTCATCACACCTGCATGCAATGTTCCTTTTCTACCCCTGAATGTAAACACCATTCCACAGTCCAACAAATATTTCCGGATGGGAAATGAACATTGCATTTCTTCTCTTAAATGATCAGTTGTTCTTTTTGTGTGCTCTTAAACTGTCCTCTGGATTGTCTCTCTCTCTGCTTTCTCTTGTTGATATTTCTGTTTTGTAGGAAAGTGCTTCCTTGGCAGATAGATTGATCCAGGTATACTCCTCATTTTCTCTTTACCCCTATAACTTAAGTTGCACCTTCCTTCTTTCTTCTGTGTCTCGAGCAAAGCATGCTTTATGATTAGTTCAATGCAGAAACAGTAATAATGCAGATTCAATTAACTCTAATGATTCTCTGAATTAAGAACTAAACCAGATTATGATTACACTGTTGAATAAGTGCATGAAATAACACATTGTGGCATGTCAGAAAAACTAAGAGAATCACAAATAAGGCTAAAGAAAGCAAAGCTAATACAATATAAATCACAGGTTGCTAGAGTTAAGCATGTCCTTAAAAAACCACCGATCCCTCATCCTCTCCTCTGATTTGCCCATCCCATTCCGCCCTCTCGTTTCACCCCGTCGTGCTCACGCTGCCCCCCCCCCCCTCCCTCGGTTGGTAACGTCCCAAGGGACAAGTGACCCGGGCTCAGGAGGCAGAGGAGAACTACCTGGTGAAGCGGGAGCTGGCCACAGTCAAACAGCAGAGCGAGGAGGCCTTAGCTCAGCTGGAGCAGGCCAAGGCGACCATCGCACAGCCCCGGCAGCAGCAGCAGCAGCAGCCACAAGCGGTAAGGAGCCCCCCCCCCAGTCCCCAGTGGGCCCCTGCACAGGCTCAGATCCTGCCCAGTGTGTGACAGGCGCTGTGACGCTGAACCTGGGATGTTCCCACTCAGTGTGTATTTGCAGGATCCATATCAAGATTTTGCAGTGTGCTAAAGCTGACACCTGGGGTCAGTGTAAATATGTTTCATGTGTCACCGTTATATCCGTGTTGATACTCATCGCCTAGCAACACAATCCAAGCAGTGGCAGAGCAGGGCCTTTCTCACTCTGCACATCAGCTTTGGGTTATCATCTGTTTTGGCATGCATGAATTCAAATTGGGACACGGAGTACTACACGGTCCTGCCCCCATTTATTGTCCTCTGCAGTCCCAGAAATGCGTTCATGAATTTGTAAGCAGTTTCACGGCTGGTAGATTTCACATATGGCAGCCTGTTCACAGAATCCTCTCGCTGCAGATAGACCTAACAGGCTCAATTATTGATGGTCAGATTCCACATGATAATGTGCAAGAATTACAATGTTTAACATAATTTATCGTGGTTCTCATGAATTATTTATGTGAAAGTGAAAAGGCAAAAAGTTGGTGTGAGCTGCGCTTAAGGTTGGATTCTTTGTAGTGGAGAGTGAAGAGGTATCAAGATGTATTTGTGGATCCTGGTTTATATTACTGAATGTAAATATGTACTTCAATAACTGCTCATATTTAGGACACACAGGTATGGACATGTGTAGCTCTGCTTTAGCGTCTGCGCTCACATACTGTCCTGTTGTAGAAGGGAGCCCCGCGGTACTGTGAGGAGTCCGTCCTGCAGCTGGAGAGGGAGCTGGTGCAGGCCCGGCTGAAGGAGGCGGAGTCTCAGTGCGCCCTCATGGAGATGCAGGACAAGATCCTAGAAGTGGAGAAGGTGGGTCGTCTCAGAGACCATTGGACAGCCTCAATCTTAGCCATAGTACAGTATCGTTTTATGACTTGGCTATAGCATTTTAATATGATGTCACATTAGGGCCATTGTAGGATTCAACTATTTCAAACTAAAGGACCCAAGAAAGGGGGTAATACTTTGTAAACAACTGAGATTAAAGTGATACAATAAAAAGCACAAAAATGTATCAGAAAAGTAGAATGTATTCTGTAAGTATAAAGACATAATACATTTGACAGAAATTCAATCTGAAATGCTCTGAGAATTAGGTGGTGAATTTAGGAGAACATTCTCACACATTTAAGAGAGAAGAACTGTCAAGGATCCTCAACATTTCACTTCACAAGGATGGATAGACCTCATTTCATTGCAAACCAGCCAACATTCACTAACATCTCATTGGTCGATCAGTCGATATAAAAAGGTTATTGCAGCTATACACTGCCATTTTTGGTAAATGCATTTAAAGCTTGTGACTCCTGGTTTTCAGAATAAGGTGTTATTATATTAAAGGAATGAAATAGATAAATGGAAAAAGATTATAGATAATATTTACAAAAGGTATAAAACATATGTTGCTTATGATTCAAAAAGAAAATATCAGGGGAAATTATTAATAAATTGCTGGAAAGAAATTGAATATATAATTCCTGACAATGACTGATCAATTGTTCAGAAAATCTCTGACTACATACAGACAAAAACAAATGTACACTAACAATTAAGAGATTTGCATAGTTGGCACCTCAAGTATTCAGTCTCTGAACATTTAGCACCTAAATCTTGGAGAACATCCACGTTTGTTCCTTATAAATGTACAGTGTTAATCTGAGAATTGTGGCTGTACATCTAATGCTGCATTCTAATTTGTTACAAACCTTCCTTAGAGGAACTCGTCGCTCCCTGATGACACCAATGTGGCGCGGCTCCAGGAGGAGCTGATCGGGGTGAAGATGAGGGAGACCGAGGCGGTGACTGGACTCAAACAGCTGAGGCAGCAGGTCCGAGACCTGGAGGAGCACTGGCAGGTGAGCAACAAGCCATTCATGGAAAGGAATCTGTGTTGGACCAAAACAATCATTTCTGTGAAACATAAAAGAGAAGTTTTGGAAGAGGTGGAAGTTTGACGGGCTGCTCCGCTCCTCAGCGCCACCTGGCCCGCACTGCTGGCCGCTGGAAGGACACCCCGAAGAAGAACGCGCTGGGCGAGCTGCAGGACGAGCTGATGAGTGTGAGGCTGCGAGAGGCCGAGGCTCAGGCCGAGCTGAGGGAGACACGGCAGAGGATGCTGGAGCTGGAGACACAGGTCAGCTCACACTCATCTAAAGACGCTGTTTTTTTATTTTGTTAATGTTTTGTGCTGAATTCTTTGATTTTGACTGTCCTTATAATGCCATAATACATAGAAATGTAAGCCATGCTGTAGTATAGAGACTTGAGTAGTGCAAATCTTCAATGTGGAAACAGTAAATAAGCTCCAACAGAAGTGGTTCCTCCACATGTATTGTCACACAGTTTCCTTCAGAGGGCAGCACTCATCTGTTCCAAACTCACACATAGAACTGTGCAGGCTCTGCTAATCCAATGGTGTCACTCAAATTCTCTTTGGTTTGAATTGTATGTTTATCAAGGTCAAACCTTTTTTCTCACACAGAATCAGATCCACAGTAACCATCTGCGACGGGCGGAGCAGGAGAGCCGCTGTCTCCAGGAGTGTGTGCAAACACTGACGGGGCAAAACAAAGACCTGCACGTGCAGCTGCAGGAGATCAAGAGGAGGCAGGCTGAGATTGAGTGCAAGGTACGACTCCGCTCTGCAACACTCAGCTCTGTAACACTCAGCTCTGTAACACTCAGCTCTGTAACCAAAACAAGTGGGAAATAGACAGAATTCTAGGTTTATTTTAATGATCAGAAACATAGTTCTGTATTAATCGGATAAAAAACGTGCAAAAAAAAATGTTTCCATTATTTTATTCAGAAAACTGCCTTTCCAAATTGACGTCAACACATGAAAACAACCCAAATGTAGCCTATAAAACATATGCAAAAGCTATATAACAGCTTGTTTTGAACAAAAAACATGTCTCTTTAGGTTGTACTTTCAAATGATCAACAATGATAACCAACCTAACAGTGGGCGATACAACATGGAAATAAAGATGCGTCTGTTTTGCTTCTTTTTTTTTTAAATGCTTGAATGGACCAGTGTCTCAACCCGACCTACTTTCTGCACATTTGCAAACACTTTGAAATAGCTGAATCAATACATTGGCATAGTTTAAATAAGTTCAAATCGTTAGTCGTTACTTTGTGGGTTTTTTTGAGTGACGTAGCCAGCTCGCAAACAGAGAGTAACAACATAGACGAATCGATCACTGAATTCGTTGCCAACTTTTTTAGCAATCGATTTCTATCGATTTGTTGTTGCAGGCCTAGGTGTCACTGGCTATTTCTTGTGCTGGGTCTGCAGATCCTGGTAGATGTGTTTAACAGCACAGTAACACTGCCCATGTCTCAGGAATCCCCCCCCCCCCCCTGCATGAGCATACACAATTAGAAAGAAAATACTCAAAGGTCGTCCAATACATGTTTATACTCTGGCTATTCGGCATCACGCCTCCGGGGGTTTTGGTAGCACTGTTGTTGAAATAGCGTTGTTTGTTCTCTCTGCAGAGTAAAGAAGAGGTGATGGCGGTGAGGCTGCGGGAAGCTGACAACATCGCTGCCATGGCTGAGCTCCAGCAGCACATCTCAGAGCTGGAGATTCAGGTAGAGTCCCAACACACTGTCCATTTCCTTTCCTTAACAAACCACACTGAACACACTTCATCCCTGTGACTCACTTGACTCGCTCTGAAGTCACAACACAAAAAGGTCTGTGCCAAAAACTGTCATAGGTTAAATATTGATATTATTCTCCATTCTCACTGAATTACATTTTTTAACCACGGTTACATTTGAATAATTTGAACTCCATCAAATGCTAGTTTGTTAACATAATGCTACTGTTTTATAGGAATAATAACACAAACAATTATAATTTCTGTTTACTAAATGAGAGGGTTTTTTTTATTTCAGAGAGGATATGACAATTATTAATTAGAATTGTTATGTGCAGTGTCAGATATGAAAAACAACTCCCACTTGTCACCTAAAAAATAATATATGCGAGTATGAGCTGCCACTTTAACTGAGTTAAATGTCCGACCATAATGCCACTGTTGTTTGTTTATGGAAAAACAGCCCAGAAAAATATAATCATTTCCTGTATACTAAACACACAGATTTGTATCTGTCAATGTGTCAATGAATAGTAACAACGTTGATTTTGATGGATTGCATCAAATATTATACAGCAGCAATGCCCAATTGGCAACAAGGAATACCAGCATTTATTTACCCATAAGGCAAACATGAGAAAATATCTGGCGAAATTGTTTTGAGGCTCTGGATTGAAAGCCAATGGTGTAAATGAAGGTTTTAATGTGTTTCAATGGGAACACGTTTGTTCTTAAGGGTCCTGGTGTCTGTATTTTGGATATACTATATTTATACATTTATTGTAGGAGTTAAGCTAGAACTTTCCAAATCTAAAATAATACAAAAAAAATAGTTCACAACTTTGCCAACACTTATGTCATCTGCATTTGCCAAAAGGTCCCCAGTGAGGCTGAAGTGTTGAAGGAGGAGGATGAGCTAGTACCCTCCACTATCTCACTTTGATCGCTGGTTATTTCCAGTGACAGATTTCTGACTGTGGGTTAGTTCTTCTCACTGCTTTGAAATGTACAGGAAGCCAGAATCTTTTTTTATTTCCAACATTTCTATCCACCAATCAGAATTTGACAAGATAAGAATCTGAATCTGATAACATTTTAGGTGTCGTTTTGCTTATGTTGCCCAGGAAACGCCCATGTCAACAAAATCTGATCAAAACACACCCACTCATTCCCGATGACGCAGATTAGCGTTAGTTATTTCATGTTTTTCTGACTTTGACTGATCGTTGTTCGGTCATGTTCTGGTGCTTTGAGGCTCACTCATTACACATGCACGGTGAACATAAATCAGTAGAGAGTTCAGTACAGATTTGTATTCTTCAAAATATCATCTTCAATAAAAGGACAAATTGTTCTCCAAACCTGAAATCTGGATTTCAAACACGGTGATGATATTATCAAGTAAGATTGTCTGGAACTGCTCTACAAAAGCGTTATTATTTCTTATTTCTGTGCAAACTCCAGATGTAACAGCAGCTTGTTTTCGAACGGTGGTTGAAGAACACAACTTCAGACACTGTCATGTCTTTTTATGAAGTTCTGTAGACGACGCATCAAAAGAACTCCCTTGTTTGAATCTGTCTCAACAAGCAAAAGTGAATAAGTATTTATCCCTAAACAAATGTAAAGCTACACTCAACAAGGGTGACTAAGAGAAATACAGGCCTGCTGTGACACTGCCAGCACCTCTGATTGACGGCAGATAAAGCATCAACAATAGATTGAGGCTTGTTTGTGGGCTCAACACTCTTTCCAAATCAGTAGATACTGTTAGTGTGTGCTTTGATGAGCCAAACTGCCTGTTCGCTTTGTCGCCTGTGGTTTTTAAATGTGTAGCAGTGCTACAAACCCCTTTCAGACTGATATCATGTTAATACTAAAGTATTTCTTTGCCATGAATATACTGTAGATAGTATGTATGAGTAACATTGATTGAAAGGTGGGGTATGTAATTTATTTCAGAAACACTTGTTATATTCCATGGAATGCTCTTAACATCCCGATAGCAATGAATATATGAAATGCTTTGACAATAAATACATTACATTTTAGCCGGCCCGGCTAAAATAACTGGATGGCCTACCTGCCTGTCAGCCTTCCATCTGTGCACAAACTTATCTCGTGCCCTCATTGGTCATGTGCGCGTTCGTGTGTGTTGGAGGAGGGGCTCTGTAAGGAAGTCTGAAGGAAGGGGCAGATTGTTTCCGGCTGCGTACTTTGAAATTCTAGCGCACTCGAGCTGGTTTCTCCAAAATTACATACCTACCTTTAAGTTGCACTTGACTTAATGTCCCCCTATTTAGCATGCATAACTGTACTTTGGCATTTAATGAATGGTTTGTATTTCAAATCATTTGAACGAGCCAAAAAAGGATATACATACAGTATATTTTAATACCCATTTCCATGTATATATGAATTATAAAATCATATTCATTTACAGATATAAAACAGATGATTATATTATTATTACATACATATCTGTATTACAAATTTATATTGAAAGAGCATCAAAATTAAACAAATTAAATTATATATTTTAAATATAATGAGTAAATAATTAAAAACTTGCCAAAGATAAAATAAAATGTGTATATACTAAATACAAAACATACATACATTAAACCTAAGAATAACCTTTATGTTGAGAATGACAATATAATAAAACATAGCTGTAGAATATAAAATATGTTTGCACACGGCTCTTTACTGTCAGCAGACTTTGTAAAGTACCGTTGTATTTGTAGTCCAGAGTTTAGGGTCTTTCAGCGAGGCTTACCTGAACACTCTGACTATTTATAAGTATGACACCTGCCAAAACCTCCCCCTCTTCCTCCTCTACGCACGCACGCACGCACGCACGCACGCACGCACGCACGCACGCACGCACGCACACACACACACACACACACACACATCACACAGTGTGGTCTGAGGTTTGTTACTAAGTGATAGAGCAGCAACATGCAACACCAACATTTACCACTACCGCCCTCACACTTCTTAGAATCTGCATAATGCACTCTCAATGCAAAGGCAATCCACTTGATTTGCACCCAATATCTTTGTTATTTGATATATGATCAGCATCTAATAAAG
Source organism: Trematomus bernacchii (assembly GCF_902827165.1). Classification (NCBI taxonomy): domain Eukaryota; kingdom Metazoa; phylum Chordata; class Actinopteri; order Perciformes; family Nototheniidae; genus Trematomus; species Trematomus bernacchii. The sequence goes on from NW_022987708.1 coordinate 4,358,898, forward strand.
GTGTGGCAGACAGAGTGTACACCTACCCTTATTTACAGCTGTCTGTCAGGAGCAGGGTGTTTACTGTAGCTTCTCCCTACCCAGAAATCACTACCACTGTTGGCTTCTTGGTCTGTGGTTTGGTGACTTGCCCTATAAATTGTGGGTGAACATTTTGAAAAAGAAAAAGGGAAATCAGTTTCTCGCCATCCTCGTCAGAACTGGTGTGACACGTGTTGGTGGTGACAGCTCACTTCATGATCGGAGAGGTCAGCGTGTGATCAGATAAGCTTTGTGAGCTTAAATACTCAGAGCAGAAGATGTCTTATGGATCCTGTCTTTTTGCACATTTACGGTAAACGTTTATCAATCACAAGACAGATTATCCTGCAGAGATTTTTTTGAACTGATACAAATGAATGATAACAACCTCTGAGTAATGATGGGAAACATTTTGGGTGAAACTAAGATGTCTAGAAAGGTTCATGTTGGAGCCTCTTTCACTATCACAGTCACATCTCCTCTGATAGGAAGTGGTTTCTCATGTTGAAGCAGAGACTCTACTAAAGGTGACATGGTTTATTCTGAGGTTTCTATCACATACACGCTCACAGATTTAGATTTATGCTTTTATTCATATATACCTATATCCTATGAAGGTTAAATATGCTACGAAGAATGTAAACTCTCTGCGGTTGAGTACAATGAAGTACATTTATTTAAGTATTGAACTTTATTACAACTTTAAGGTACTTGAATTTTAGCGTTTCATGCATCTTTGTACTTTTACTCCACTACATTTTTGAAGACAATATTGTACTGACTTGCTTACTAGTTGCAGATTCATATTGTTAGCTAATACAAAGTACAAATTGACTAATTATTAAACATTGACATAAAATGATAGGTTAAAATATACAGCTGCAGCATATCAAGTAAATACATTTAGCTTCACATGTGGTAAAGAATGCATTAATTACCTAATAATTATAATCATGTTTAACATTAAGCCTTTTCCTCAGAGAGTACTTTTTTTACATTAGGTATGTTTTGATGCCAATACTTTTGTCCTTTTACCAAAGTAAGAATTTGAATGCAGCACTTTTTATTAAATGTTTTCCACTTTAGTATCACTACTTTTACTTGAGTAACAGTTCTGTGTCCTTCTTCCACCACTGCAAACTCTATCAACACACATCTGTACAAACATTTGAACTGTGTCCCTGAAGAGTAATTTCATCTTGACTGAGACGCAGCTAGTCGATAAATTGAACGTTTCTTTTATAGAAATGGTGTCACTTTAGTCAAATGTTTTCACACATCCTTCTCCGGGTGTCTTTGCACATTCAAAATAACTTGTTGCCAAAACAACGAAGATGCACAGAAAGTGTAAAAGTACCGTGATGACTGGTACGGTGCCATGATTCTGCTCACTGGATTAGACAGAATGTGTACTGAATACAGAAGCTGTTGAACTCCATGTACAGTAAGAAGTTAGTTGTGATTTTCACAGAGAAAGCCTATTTATTCTTCTGTTAGAACTGTAGTTGAACGAGGAAGACATTTGTAGTGAGACGTTTGCCGTCCCCGGCCACAGGCTGACACCTGTTGATTCACACAGCTGAACACCAGGAAGTGTCATTAACTGCCTGCCCTCATGCTGCAGTGTTTGGAGGGGCTAAACCTCAAAAACAAAATATTCTTGGAATAATCTCACTTGTTTAGACTTCTTGTGAGAGAAGTCCCTACTGGGACCTGCCATATTCAACCCCCCCTTACCACAGGAGCCAAACAGCCCATGTGTATTTTGGGGTGCGCTCGGCCTCACCTCTCTACCTCGACACCCCACCCTGCTGTGTGCTCTCCACACATCTTCCCTTTTTTCTGCTCGGTGTTCCCGCGCTGCAGCCTGTGGTTTGCTCTGGTCTCACTGTCAAACTGGCAGCTTTAAGGGTGTGATTGAGGTTTGAAAGCATGTGTTTGTCTCCAATGCCTGCAGATGGCTTCACTGAGGAAGGTAAACATCACATGTTGTAACTGTTAGAGCTAACATGCAGCTCATCCCCAGGGCCTCAGGAGGAAACCAAGCACAAATGACAGTGTTGTTTTCCCACATCTGTCACTTTCAAATAAGATGTTAGTAACGTAAGGTTTTGCAAAAATGAAATGATGGTTTTGGCGGTTCACAAATGCAGATAAAGGTTACTTTTGGTTTCACATGGGACACTGACTGCCGTCTCCTGAGTGAAAGTCCTGAGATTTCTTTAGGAAGTGATTTGATGAAGGACAACGCTCCATCGCAGTATAAAGTACTCCTCTGCATGGTAATGCGATAATAACATGAATCCTCAAAAAGACAACTTGCCTAATAATTGTGCTCACAGTGTATAGAAACAAAGATCTTAGGAGAGCAGGCTGCTCTTTGTGATGCTTCTTGTAGAGGGCTCCAGCAGCTGCCCGTGTGTGTTCTGAATATACAGTATTCACCACACTGAGCCCCTGGGTATTCATGCGTCTTTACTTGAGTACAGTTTGTATCATTTTGTCCCAAATTGAAACACTTTGCTCTTTTAAAAACTGCAACATGTCTTGACCTTCCTCAGTATAGAAACTAGCAGGTGTATCACTGAGAACTGCGTCTTATTTTGAAACTCATGTCTCCTCTGCTCACAGAAAGAAGAAGGAAAGGTCCAAGGCCAGCTGAACCACACGGACTCCAGCCAGTACATCCACCACCTCAAAGACCAGATTTCCGAGCTCAAAGACGAGGTGAGCCCTGAAACAGCATCAGCTCTAATACCATGACCTTCTTCTTCCTGCTAGAGATTCTGATTTTGTTGTTGCTATGTCTTTGATGTAGCGATTGAGCAGGTTTCACAACATTCCCTCAGATATATTTTCTGTGAGGCTACCAGATTAGTACAAGTGTTAACTACACCCAGAGACTTCCTGTGCAGAGGTGACATCTCAGTCCTCCTGCAGATACAGCTGCACAAGTACCCTGCAGACGCTGATCAGACTACAGCATACATAACGTTGTACTTTCAGAACTTCAATATTAAACTGAAGATATGATAATGAATAACAAGAAAAAAAGAGATTAGTGATGAATATAACATCAGAGGAGTGAAAGCATCTCATCATTAATGAGCACCAGATGTGTTTTACCTTTTACATTCAAGGATTCTACTGAGGTTTGCAAAAAAATCGCAGTGAGATTGATATGTCATCAAATTTGGATCAAAGCGGAATATTCCAACAAATGTGGCTTTTAGACTTAACTACGCTCTTGAAATGTTTTGATCAGATCAGGAGGAGAAAATGCTACACAACCACCACTGGAATCTAATTCTACAAAAAGTATTTCAGTTATAATTTTAGCATAGCCTAGAATGTATCTGCAGCTGTGCAGATATATCAAATGTAAACACATTGTGTGTCACAGGGATGCAAACTTGTCACCTTTCAGCGAAATTCGCCGTTTTGAATCCAAAATAGGTCGTTTGTGTGATTCATGTAGATCTGCAATACAAATATTTGCGGGGTATGGGGGGGGGGTCTGGGACCCGGAGTAATCTGCGGCCGCGCGCTGTTATGTGCCATTATGTGCCATCATGACACGCATAGTGTTTTTTTTTTATATATTATAATGCAGCGCGAGCTGTGTGCTCGAGTCTTCCTGCCTGTCGGCTCTGCTCATCGGCTCTGCTCATCGATGTATAATAAGGCTCTGCCGCTCCGCTATGATGGTCTAGCTTCAGCAGCTACATTACCTACGGTGCGTTCGTTAATATTAACTGTGTGGTCCGGAGTCACTGTGGCACAGACTGGACCGCTGGTGAACAGCTGTTAGAACGGGCCGTTCAGGTGTTCAGATCAGAGCTCCCTGTCGGAGCGGCAGAGCGTGATGTGCACTGAAAAGTGTTCCTGTCGCAATATTATCGTTGAGCTAGCTAACTAGCATACAATGTCACTATCTGCTAACGTTAGCTTTAGCCTTCGTTTTCAAATAGTTTTTTTCATAGGCTATAAACAGAGGTGGTATAAGTATATATCTTGTACTTGAGTAAAAGTAGAAGCACTCAGATCTTGTACTTAAGTAAAAGTAGAAGTACTCAAATCTTGTACTTGAGTAAACGTATAAGTACTCAGGTTTGAGTAAAAGTAGAAGTACCAGAGTGTAGGAACAATCCTGCAATCAAAATGTTCCTCAAATAAAAGCACAAAAGTATTATCATCAAAATATTGTTAAAGTAGCTACAGTAAAAGTAGAAGTACTCAGGTCTTGTACTTGAGTAAAAGTAGAAGCACTCAGATCTTGTACTTGAGTAAAAGTAGAAGTACCAGAGTGTAGGAATACTCTGTTACAGTAAAAGTACTGCATTCAAAATATTCCTCAAGTAAAAGTATAAAAGTATTATCATCAAAATATAGTTAAAGTAGCGACAGTAAAAGTATTCATTGTGCAGATTGGTCCATTTCAGAATAATATATATGATATATTTTATAATGATTGATCATTGAAGTGTTATCAAAGCTGGTAAAGGTGCAGCTAGTTTGAATGACTTTGTATACTGCAGGGTAGCTTGTGGATTTACTCCAGGTGGAACTAAAGTCTGATTTAACACTTGATTATATTTCACATCATTCATCCACATCTGTGAAGTAACTAAAGGTATTAAATACATGTAGTAGAGTAAAAGTACACCATTTACCTCTGAACTGTAGTGGAGTAGAAAAACAAAGTAGCAAAACATTGAAATACATAAATAAAGTACAAGTATCTCAAAATTGTACCCAAGTATAGTACTTGTTGAGTTTATGAACTTAGTTACTTTACACCACTGGCTATAAAGATAGAAAGACTAAGCCTTGCACAGAGGCATGAAAATACATTTTCAAAATGCTCAACAGTGCTGCCAAAATTATAAACTGACTGCTACACAATTCAAATAAATGCTTTAATACATTTCTATTAGATGTGACTCTTTGGCATTTCTGTTATTTTTTTAACTCATTTTAAAGCCGATATTCCGTGGGGTTGGGGGGGCTCGGATCCTTGTCACCTTTTTCATACCTGATGAGTTTGCATTCCTGGTGTCAATGTTATGAATCTAGCTTCAGTACAACCCTATTCATATTTGAGAAACGTATCTTCACTGAGATGTCTTTGAACTGCAGATAAAGGTCTGTGTTGTCTTCCAGCAGATCAGCTATTACACGAAGAATATTTTATCTTGACATTTGTAGCTGTAACTGCATTGGTCAAATCTAGTTTTCCTACCGACTGCATTCATATCAAGGCGCTGCCGTCACTTCCCCTCTCACCTGGTTCTCCTTGTGGTCGTCCAGAGTTATAGCGGCCTGCTATGAATCATGCAGTGAGCAAACCTGAAAGCAGAGTCCCCCCCTCCTCCCTCACAGTTAGAACCTGCATCATATGGCTGGAAATGTTGACTGCAGCCAGTCACATGTTGATCACAGCACAATTTCCTTTTCGCATGGCAACAACAGGAAGTGAACGCCAAATTTAGACAGGTGCAGGTAAACGTAGGCTCACTTTACTGACTGTGCTCTGAATGCGTCTCCTCCTACATGTCTGGCTGCTGCATGGCAGGCCCACTCAGGTGAGTTAGTACAGATGTGCCATCATGTGACCTCTGGTTGTTTACACCTGACCACCGTGTGCCCTCCTTACACCCTAGCCCCATTTGAGTCTGTTTATTTCATGAACGATTCTGGATGCTTCCAATCAAAGGTTTAGAGCAGTGACTAAATTGGAACTGGGGGAAAAAATCTGACGTTCATTAGTCAAACCAGCCTTATCATTTTTATACTTACCTTTTAATACCTAAAGACACTGTTAAAAAACACTAACAGCAAAAAACACTGCTATGTATGGTTTGTGGCAGTTTGTTTTTTTGGTGCAGCCAGAATATCTCCCCCCATGTAGCTGATGGAGTTCAACAGCATTGTATGTTTTGTACCCCGTCCACCACACAGGGCAATCATTACATGGTGCATTGGTAATGGCGTGGAGATGTCTGCCTCATCAAAGAGAAGACTTGCAGGATTAGGACTGTTTGGCTAAGATTCATTGCTTTCATTTCCACCTGTGATTAACGGTCCCTTCTCTGAAGAACAAACAATCACCAGTCCCAAGTAGAGTTGACCCTAACCCTTAAACTAAGTTTAGCTTTAACCCCAAACCCTTAATACATGCTGATTCTAGTGGTCATTTAGAACTGGAGGAGTGACTCTCCAAAGATGTCACTATGCAGTCAGTCAGTGTGCACTTAATGGACACGGTGCAATGAATAAAGAGAAAGCCACAGCTTCTCATATATGGAAACAATGAAAATGAAAACTGATTTATAAAGTTAAGTACTTTGCAAAACCATTTCTTCTTGGTTATTTTCCTGTAGGTACACAACGGTGAATTCTTTTTGAACTATTGTGTACTTACTGTAAAAACAGTATACTATGTAAATGTGCATGAAGTGCTCACTGTATACTAGTGGTATTTAGTATTAGGACACAACTTATACCTCATGACATTGTTTAGTAGTATTCTCCAGAGGTGGGAGTAAGTCCTACATGTGCAAGTCATGAGCAAGTCTCAAGTCTTGACCTACAAGTATCAAGCAAGTCCCAAGTCACTGTGGTGAGAGTCAAGCAAGTCAAGTCAAGTCAAGTCATTGCTCAGGTCAAGTCAAGTCAAGTCAAGTCAAGTCATACGAAATTCTGATGAATAAGCCCAGTTTCTGCATTTAAATCAGTTAAAAGACAGTGGTTATGAAAATGGATTCAACCCACACTATGATCTTCATTACATACACAGTTAATCATTTGAAATCTAATTTAGACCGATGGCAATCATATTAGATTCATATTAACCCTAGAACTGCAGACAATATAGCTAGGACTCAATCAAAAAGTCTGTTCAAAAAGGCAGAATTCCAGGTAAGAAAATCATATATGGCATTTGCAATTACACATATTTAAAGGGGACCTATCATGCAAAATGCACTTTTGTACGTCTTTTATACATGAATATGTGTCCCCGGTGTTCCAGGGAACTCACCAAGTGTCAGAAAACACAACCCTCTCTATTTTCCTCCATACCCAAATCTCTAAAAAAGGGGCTGCCACGGATCTGATACAGACTGATCCAGATTTGAACACTTCTATGACGTCACAGAAGTGGCGCTACGGCTATTGGGCCAACTCTCCACCTATCAGGGGAATGTGGGGTTGGGCCACGGCCGGCCATTGCTGCTCGAAAGCGCTGGAGACGCTGTAGTACATATGCCAGGCCTGTAAGTGGCGCTGTAGTCTGCCACAAAAGCAGCGAAGAAGACTTCCTGCGCATATGGTAACCATGGTTACCCTTCTGTTTATTCTCCGCTGTGGCTTTTTTTCTCCCTCCCCGAGGCAAGCGTTTGCTCCTGCTGCTTTAATTCAATGCAATCCCTCCCCGTCGAGGCAAGCACTGTAATTCTCTCCGGTTAGTCCACCAGCAGATGACAAACACCCACCTCTCCGCCTCTTCCAAGGAACGAGGGGACCGTGCGGCAGAGTTTCAGTTTCTTTCGCCGGTCAAGATGTCCGTTAAAGTTTAAATCTTCCGGACAAAATTAGAAAAGTGCCGGTCAAAGGTCTTCTTTGTTATTTATTGAGCTTTAAAACAAATGAATAACGACTCTATAGGCCTATAATAATATAATAAAACCATAGACTGTATATATAAATAAAACACGGAGGACGGAGATCTTTTTTTCTCCCCCTCTTGACTTGATCAGAGCACGGCTCCCCTCTCCTGCAGGGGGGCGTGGTCAGCTGCAGCTCACAGCGATCAGCCCCATAGACAGCAAACAGCACATAGAGCGAAATGAGGCATGGCTAAAATGCATGATCTGTTTGGTATTTTGAAAACAGAAACGTATAAATATACCTTATATAGGTATGGCCCTACAATATATCATTTAAATGTAGCATGATAGGTGTCCTTTAAATTAAATGTCTGTTAACACTAGAACCGCCAACAGCGTCAGCACCTACATAGATATCATTTTCAAATCATTTAATTTCTTCCTCTTCATAATTTCCTTATAAACTAAGTAGGACGATTTAAAACTCAGTTAATTGGGTTCATTTAGAAATTGCTTCAGTTTATCATCATAACAGATCAAAAAGTTCAGATTCATTTTACAATAAATCAAAGAATGATGCACTTCTACAAACAAAAACAACATAATTAAAACATTTAAACAAACTACTAAAAGTAGATGAACTACATTATTCAAAAGTTTACAGTAACTTCTGATAATAACACAGGGGAAATAAACGAGGCATCTCTTTTCCTCTCTCTCTCCCTCTCCTGACAGCCCGTCAGTATCAGGGTTAGTCAAAAATGAATCCCTTGGCGGTTCTAGTGTTCATTTACCGTTTTGTCTTCTCTTTGCAATGCTTAATCGATTTGAAACCAAGTCTAACGTAGCTTAAACTTAACGTTAGCTTTCTAGCTAACACAACACATTCACGCACCTTTCTCTGTGGGTTTTTTTGTAGTGACGAATGAAGTTGGATGTTGTGGTGGTCGTGTCACTGATCTTTATGCTGCAGACCCTGCACACCGCTGTTCTCTTCTTATTAGCGTCATCGACAACATAATCCTTGAATCCAAACTTCACTATTTGTGGAGTAACGCTAGCCGCTGCCATGTTAACTGACACTCCTGCCTTCTAGTGGGTTGCCAGGTTTGCGCGCATGGCGCTATAATCACCCAATCACGTTTCGGAAAAAAATAAACGTAATATCTCCATACGAAAACAAACGCAAATATTTAATTGTAAACAGTCAAGTCCTTTCAAGTCATCTGTCTCAAGCTTAAGTCAAGTCTCAAGTCATGGATACCAAGTCAAAGTCAAGTCAAGTCTTTTATCAATGTTAGTCAAGCAAGTCTCAAGTCCAAAAATATGCGACTCGACTCAAGTCATGTGACTCGAGTCCCCACCTCTGGTATTCTCCCTGCATGTTAGATTTATAAAGACATCTTCTTCTGTGTAACCTCCAAAGGTTTGCCTGTATCAGTTTGTACACGTCACATCTGTCAGTCTTTTGTGTTCCCCCTCAGAATGTGTTTGTCTTACTTGTGCATGCAGCGGTGATCCCTCTCTGAGTGGCTCCTAATCCTCTTCCTGCTCCCTCTCACAGATCCGCTGCCTAAAAGGACCGAGGGGTTTGGCCAATCAGCCAAATTTTGACGGGATCCACATCGTCAATCACTACGTGGGGGACAACGGGTCTTACCAGTCTTCAGATGAAGATGCAGGCAAGGGCCCAGGCCTCCCGGGGGCCCAGCAGAGGAGCGGAGGCCGTATCCGACTGCGGCCCAACATCCCAGACACCGACAGTGAGGAGGAGGAAGACGAGGAGGACGAGGACGCCCTGCGGCTCTCCGTACCTCAGAGCCACAAGTCCACCACCGTGTGACCTCCGGAGGAAGTTCCCAGCAGCCATTGCAGTCTGGCTCTGGAGATCAGAAAGGAAATGCAGCATCATTTCATACCTTATGGATTTACTAATTTACTATACCTTTTTTGTAGTTTTGTCAGTCTGGCAGACCCTCAGAGAATGACATTCTGTGGAGATATCAAACTACCGGGCCACAGCGAAGGTACACCACAGAGAGAGATACTGTGCAATAAACCCTTTTATGCTATATCACACACTTCATCCAATGGTTTTATACTTTTAAAGCATTTTATAAATGAACATTAAAAAGCGTATTGATGCCGTTACTACTAAGTGTCCATCATGCAGAGGCGGAGTGTGTTCAGTGCTGTGTGTGTGTGTATCTGATGTCTGGACGAGCTCAGCGGCCGGTATCAAAGCCGCTCGTGTCAGCTGGCTTCAGGAAATGTTTTTTTGGCCTTAGCACATGCCGCATGCCTTCCACTGGTGTACCACAAGGTCATGTGACAACTGCATACTTGTAAAATATGTAAATGTATATTATGTTTTTTTTTCAATTCCTTTTGAACTTGAAAAAATGTATCTATTGCATATCTGATGTTTAGAATATATTGTAAAAAACAGAAAAAAAGGGACATGAGTTAGTTTAATATGGTAACACACATCCTGTTGAGTGAACTCCTGTGAAGAGAAAAGGAAAAGCTGAGGTTTCATCGTAAGAAGAATCAGCTCGTGTTCTCAGAGCAGAAAAGAGCACAGGTTTAGTTTTTAACTTGTACTGACTTTACTTTCTAAATAAGCCCCGCAGTAAGTCTACTCAGCACATAGCAGATATGTTCTGATAATGAGTCAACATGAGTAATGTCTACAAGTTTTGTGTATCACAAATTTTGCACGGAAATGGATGACAGTTTTCGGGAACTTTATACTGGGAGATGACACAACATCGTACACTTTTTTTATAAACCCAATGTGGGGAGGAATCAGGAGTCTTCAAGTGTTACCAAAGTAAGCACTATATCTGTATCGTGCTCATCCACGGGCCAGTTCCACTCCATTTCATGTGCAAGGACCTGCAGGTGTAACCATTTCTCTGAATGTCTGTATTGAACACTAACTCTATGAAAGACGAGGTGCAAGTGAATGCAGCGTGTCAGGTCCTGGAAATGCAAAAGATTCTGAGCGTCTACGATGATGATGATGATGATGATGTCGTCCCTATATGATGAACAGGACCCCCGGTGTTGTTTGATGGGAGAGGAACACGTTTTGGCACTTTTTGAGTCTGCAGTGCAGTAAGGACACAGCAACACTATGGAGCAGTCGGCACACTCTGGAGACTACATGAGATTGTTGTGTGTGTGATGAGTTCACAATAAACCGTTTGATAAACTCTTGGGCTGATGTGTCTCATTACTGTGGGCAGCAGACCCCAGTGAGTGTGGAGATGACTGTGAGCACTTTTAGTTCCTCTGAAGTCTCTCGCTAAGATTGACTGCTTTCAGGAAGTGATTTCTCGCGGTTTTCAGAGCGGAGCCTCAACTACTAATCATTTCATGCAGAAAACCACATTTTAAAGGAGCATTTATCTTCGAGCATTCTCAACATCAACCAGGTTTGTTGCCTATTTCTGCCAAATTCTGATTTTTATTACACAGTCTGGTTGTAATGGCCAAAGAACTGTGTGCTCAGAATATTTGTATGTACTTTTATTGCAGTGATTGATGATGCTTGATATTTTGAACATGCATTTAATGGCGGTTACAGTTAATTACATTTCTATCAGGCTGGTTATAAAAAAATACACTTTTCGTATTTGTTTACCTGCTGAACAGACCTGCGTCCCATTGAGTTGCCACAAATCAGTTTGAGATTATTAAAAGGTGTTGAAATATGAATTTAAGATCAAATCCCTTTTGATGTTCATACTCCAGTTTTTTAAATATATATTTGACTAACCTTATAATTGTCCATAATGTAAGTCTGTCCTGAAACGTTGAAAAAGAGCACATTAAAATGTGACAGTGGGGGGAGGGGCATGCATCATTTGCTGTTTTCACAGTAAAATGTCAATAGAAATTATGAAATATTGGAACAAATTAGCAGAAACATAATAAGGAAATTAATTGAATCTATACTATAACAACCACTTGATCACGATGCTGCTTTCAGACAAACTGAAAAACAACAGGTAAATCCACACAATGTTATTATTGTAGCTATAATTATTAGTTTGTGTATTTCTTTTTTTGTACTATTTATCTTTTAGTATTATTTGTTCTTTTTGTATACTGTATAATTACCATACATTATAGTTCCATTTCCCCAAGTTCATTATATGTTATTTTAGAATGATAACTGTTGTGAACGTTGTTACTATTATTGTTATTGCCATAGTTTGTGTTGCTATAGGTGTGTTGTATTTCCGTGTTTGCTCCTGCAGGATGCCGGTAACGCAGCGTTGTGAAAGTCCTCTCGGGCAGCGGCTGCTTCTTTATCGGTCCGGGCTCCATATCTTTACCCACACTGAGTCCGGATGCCACGGCCTCGCGCTGTCTAATCGAGCAGGGCACGCGGCGCTTTGATTTCCTGCCCTCCATTTACTGATAGGCTGCTCTGCCTGTAGCAGAAAGGGCAGCTGTGATAGTGTCACATTCACCCTGTGACATTTACACACTGATTCTGATGATCTGTGCGGTTAGAAAACGCTATAATGTTGGTGAAGAAAATCGTTATGGAAAATAAAACTTAAGCTGATTAATTGATAAATATTTCACGTGCATGTATCGGATGGATCACATTTGAATGTCCATCGGTTAAACATTGAAATACCAAAATAAGCATGGAAATAGAAAATGCTGATCAGTCATAAACAGTTCCAATAAATATTGCATATAATTATGTATAGTTCTTTGCCTTGCGATAATCAAAGTTCCCGTCACTGCCTCATTGATTCACTCTGCACCTGCAGTGCACAGCACGCGGACGCACGGCTCTTTGTACCGTGCGTAATGACGCTGCAAATGTGGCCGAACAGAAAACAACTTGTCTGTTTTGAAGCTTCTTCCTCTTGAGCATAAAGCCCCAGGTAATGTGAAACTGCCACTGCAGAGTGTCTGTCACTATAATGACAGCCTGCGGCCCAACTGACCACCAGACCGGGACTAAGCTCCACCAAACCCTGCCATGTGTGGCCCCATGGAGCCCGGGCTCTAATCACAATTCATATGCATTTAATGCCAAGACAATGTGAATTATTGCCATTTTTCGTATGATATCATATTGTTAATAAGTGGAAATCCCTGCAAAAGTCCTTCCAAACCTGATGTAGCGGCTGTTATTGTATTTCTATACGTCCCTGCCTGTACAGAGTTCGCCATCCCCCCCCCCCCCCCCCCCCTTTATTTTACCACTGTGCTACATGCAGGCTCTCAGACACCCTGGGGTGCGCCTCCGTGTTTCCTCTCCCCCGGTCAGACTGTAAGGCGCTGATAAGGCCTGCTGTATCACTCCTTGGAGACACGAGCCGCAGTCTGATGCGAGGTGGGGGTTTGGGGAGGGGGGGGGGGGAGATATCACCTATTGCCTAATCAAATAAGCTGATGATAATTGGAGAAAGGCAAACCGTCTACATTCTGTTTCCTGTTATTATCAACGTTGACTCATCTCTGCATTCTACTTGCTCCCTGTGTCCCTTGCACTATTTTATTGCTGTTTCTCTTTAACTTTCTATGTTTAAAATAGATGATATTGCAAAGACAGCCTGGGACTTAACTACACTGTAACTATAGTAACTATAAGTACATTTATTCAAGTATTGTACTTAAGCACATTTTTGGTACTTTACTTGAGTATTTGAATGTTTTGCTTCTTCTCCACTATAGTTCAGAGGTAAATGGTGTACTTTGACTCCACTACATGTATTTAATACCTTTAGTTACTTTACTGATCTGGATGAATGATGTGAAATATAATCAAGTCTTAAATCAGACTTTAGTTCCACCTGGAGTAAATCCACAAGCTACCCTGCAGTATACAAAGTCATTCAAACTAGCTGCACCTTTACCAGCTTTGAGATCACTTTCATGATCAATCATTATAAAACATATATATATATATTATTCTGAAATGGACCAATCTGCACAATGACTACTTTTACTGAGTATATTTTGATGCCAATATTCTGTACTTTTACTTGATTTGAATGCAGGACTTTTACTTGTAACAGAGTATTCCTAAACTCGAGTACAAGATCTGAGTCCTTTTTACACCTCTGACTATTGAGAATTTGAATCATAGGCCTATATTACCAAGAACTGCATTTGCGTTGATGTGAATCTAACAACTCCCCCCACCCCGCGGCAGACCTGTAACCGCACTCTGCGCACTGAAACGCCGCGGGCGGATATTTCTTTGCAGACAAGTGAGCGGAGGAGTCCCTGCAGTGACACCTGTCCGCGCAACACCTGGCAGACGGGACGGCCGCAGTGCGCATGCTCTGTCGTCAGGTTGGACGCTCTCTTAAAGCTCCTGACCTCGCGCCTCCCCACCAGTGTTTAGTTCAGCGCGAGCAGCAGCGGTCCCCCTCCCCACAGCTGGATTACTCTCACTCACTGCAGCACAGAGATGCCTCGCTCCTTCATGGTGAAGAGTAAGAAGGCGCACAGCTACCACCAGCCGCGCAGGCTGGAGGAGGACTACAGCCGGCTGGACACTATACTAGCGCACATCTGCTCAGGTGTGTGCAAATTCATTCCCTGAAATACTTCACTGCGTAAAATGTGTCTTTCAATATTATCTTTTAAGCTTAATACATTTTATTTTTTTGGGAGTATGTTAAAGTAGATGTATTATTGTAAATGTATATTAATTTATATCCCACAAATGGAAAGTGAATGAATTCAAGTATTACTTACAGTTTATATTTCATTTTTTAAATGTAAATGTCGGATATTGATTAATAGTTGCTAGATCCTTATTGAGATTTCACGCTAGAGAAACATCACTTAAATTAATGCAATTATGATATTTATAGAGACTCATTTCTATTATTTTTTTGGCCTGCTGTTTTTTGAATCCTATAACATTACAAGTTGTTGCTAGAAATAAGATAATATTGGCCTTGACATTTTGTAATTGTGCAACGCTAAAAAATATTTAAACAATTCTGCTATATTACCATTCATTTCAGTAGTTTATTAATCTCCAGTATGTTCCTGTTAATGAGAGATGAAATACAGTTTTCAGTGATTTTAAAGTATCAGATGTTCCTTACCTCCTCTCAGATGCTGACAGTCCGCCGTGTGAGCTCTCAGAAGCGGACCAGCTGCAGGAGGACGCCGACATGTCTGCGGACAGGTACGGCCTCTCCCCGGACTCTCACCTGGCGGAAGCCGCAGATTTCTCCCCGAAGTCCCCGCTGAGCTGCGCCGACAGTCTATGCGGCTCCCCGGAATATGAGGACTACTGGAGGCCTCCGTCCCCCTCTGCATCCCCGGGTACACACCTTACACACTTTTATATATCATTTTACTTTTTAAGCACAATTGTAAACCATGATACTGTAATGCTTGTTTGATTAATTATTATGATCACAATCCCTAACAAGTAGGCTAATGTTTTAACATTTGACTTCAGAGAGAACATTTTTCGTTTTTCATGATTCTAGTCACATTGTATAATATATACAAATACAATAATTATTACTTAATTAACTCGGCTACTTTAAAGATGCTTTTATGATGTGAGTGAATGTGTCTATTTGTAAAGATGGAAAAGTGTATTGTGGCCTTAAAATAACTTTGACAATTCTCCATTGATTTATTATAGTGCACACTCCCCAGTAGCGTCAGATATTAGGGTATCATCATCAGGGAATTCTCTTCCATTGCATGACTTCTGATGCCCCTTCGGGCCCTGCGGGCTCCCCATCGACCTGCTGTCATTAAACTTTCATCTCCTCCCTCTCCAGCAGACTCAGAGAAGTCCATGTCTCCTCTGGTGGATGAGACGCAGCCCTTCTCCGTTCCTTTCCGGCCGTACGCCTGGAGCAGCTTCCCGGGGCCCGGGCTGAGGCCGCTGCTGCAGCAGAGCCTCCACCCCGGTCTGGAGGTGGACAGGGGCCCGGCGGCGCTGGGCTTCTACGGGGACCGGAGCAGCCACCCGGCGCTGTATGCAGAGAGGAGTCTGGGAGAGGAGGCTTACAGGAGGCACGCGGCGGCTCTGCTGTTTCCGGAGGGCGGCCTGCACGGGAAGAGCCACAGCGGGAAGGCCCCGGCTGACCTGCTGTGCTCCAGCCTTATCCTCAACGGGGCTTTCAAGTGCATCAAGTGCAGTAAGGTGAGGATGGAGATGGAATTATTTATAGAACACTAAAAACGTCACTGTGTTGTTATTTCCAACAACTTCCATGCCTTATTTCGTTCTTTCCACCACCAGGTGTTTTCTACTCCGCACGGTCTGGAGGTCCATGTCCGCAGATCGCACAGCGGCACTCGGCCGTATGCGTGCGACATCTGCGGTAAAACCTTCGGACACGCAGTCAGCCTGGAGCAACATAAAGCCGTGCACTCTCAGGTAACTTCAACCTTAAAAACCGCATCCTGCGTGTCGCACCTTCTCATGCTGTTTTGAGGTTGAGGGTGTTGGCTTCCTGAAATCATGACGCGTCTGCTCACGTTTCAGGAAAGAAGTTTCGACTGCAAGATATGCGGTAAAAGTTTTAAGAGGTCGTCGACTCTGTCTACGCACCTGCTCATCCACTCCGACACCCGGCCGTACCCCTGCCAGTACTGCGGGAAGAGGTTCCACCAGAAGTCAGACATGAAGAAACACACGTTCATCCACACAGGCAAGTGCAGAAAGGAAGGATGAATTGGTTGGAACGTCCGGGTTTCTTAAAGAATATGTGCGTAACTTGTGCGTAAAAGTCCGGAAAATGCACGATATAATTTAGCTGTGTTCAATTAAAATAACACTCAATTTATACGTTTACTTTATGTGATTTTAGGTGAGAAACCACACAAATGCCAGGTGTGTGGGAAAGCGTTCAGTCAGAGCTCCAACCTCATCACGCACAGCAGGAAACACACCGGCTACAAACCCTTCTCCTGCGACCTGTGCGGGAAAGGTTTCCAGAGGAAGGTGGATCTGAGGAGGCACAAAGAGACGCAGCACGGACTGAAGTGAAGAGACCTCTGAACACCATGTCTTCAAACATTACTCTTCAAATGAGTGAGGACATCTGACAGACATTTCAATTTCGCGTTTTTTCAGAATGGCTGCAGTTTGAGGACATTTCTTGGATCAATTTGATCTTCTTTGTAAATGTGAAAGTGCATTGGAAATATGTATAGTATTTATTTATTTTATTGAAGAAAAAAGGTATATGTCTCACTAAATAAGACTTCTTCTGACGGATTTGAAACGAGAGGATTCAAACACTAACTAGCAGGTTGTTCTAAAGAACCGGAAAACCAGAGATAAGCATGTGAACCGTGAGAAATGCACATATGATTAAATAAATGTATCATGTTTGTTATGTCGACAAATCAGCTTAATTTAACCCAAAAATATGAGTGCCCCAAACCGGATTACGATAGGCCGCACAGATGAAAATCTGCGCCTCTCCAAAGAGCCGAGGCACTTTGTTGTCAGTGGAGACATGCTGGCACAACAGCCTCACTGAGGGATTTAATAAACAAGAGGGTTATTCTGACTTACTCACGAAGCTTCTCATGTTTCCATTTTGCACTATTTATTGTCAGAATGAACTTCTTTGTCGTTAACGAATAAACTTATTTTCCCCTATAATTTGATTCTCTTGTTGTTGATGATAAAATCATAAAGTGCAATACAAACTAAATGTTGACTTCATCTTTAAATGAAGGATATTGGTACATCTCCAGAACGTATGATTTGCTTTATTATAATTATAATTAAAGCTAGAACCAAAAGGCCTTCGTCAGCACAATAAACCTGCTGCTGCCGTGATTGTGATTGCCCAGAGGCCACCGCGGCTCCTGTTTGTTTTGACCATGCAGCCCGGTGTTTAAAGCCCAAACACTGAGCTGACTGAACCGTTAACCAGATACTTTTGACCCTCATGACTGTTATTTACAAATAAGAGGGAGAAGAAAGAGAAAAACCGTTTTGTCAGGAAGCTGGCAGCAGCTGGGATCCACAGAGGGATTTCTGCTGGGATGGAGTTAGAAATAGTTTGTAAGAGTTTGATGGTGATAAAAAACGGATCTAATCTGAGGCGAGTGGATCGCAGGAAATGAATTACAGGCAGAAATCAATCATTAAGACTCTGACATTAAGGTGATAAATGAAAGAAAGTGTTTTACAGTGACTTAAATAAAGGCGGGGTAATAATGACTTCCATTGACTTACCATTATAAGTCATATATAAAACAACTAATCAGTTTATCAGATGAGCATTTTACATATAGGCCTACCATTATTATATATATTTATTTTTAGGCAGACAGTTTCTCATTGCTTATAGATTTTTCCAAATGTTAAACAATGAAAATTACATTCATCAGCAATGTGAAATACAAATAAAAAAAACTGATTTCAGGGTACACCCACATATAGTCAATACTTCTCTTCATATTAACCATTTACATATCTATACCATTGTACATCCACATGTATATTCTCCACATGCCTAAATATACAGTATATCTATACACATTCACCCCCCCCTCAGTCATCTACTTATATTGTCTCTTCTCCCATTTCAAACTGTCTTGTTATTAATAAGATTAATAATAATATAATGGAGAGGGTGAGATATACATTTACTTGTATATAACCTCCATCATGTTTTTCCTTTTTGCTTTATACTTAAGTCATAAAAATGCCAGTTAGGTGTTGTAATAATGACTGTCATCATTTGATTTGTTCACCGTTTCATCTTTACTCTCAAAGTAGAAGATAGAAGAGGAACAATCAGTTAGTCGCCTTCCTTCAACATTGATTGAAATCACTGACTCACAAAGATTTTCTATGCCTCACTTCCCCCAAAATCATACAACATCCAGGCCTGCGAAAATACTGAATATTTTAAACCCCCAGATGAACAGACTGGAGGAGAACAGGAAGAGGCGAGCTCATTTCAAGCACAACTTAATGGAGCTGTGCACCTCTGAGCTTCAGCGTGCTGCAGTGAGAGAGTCACGGCATTTAAGAAACATCAACTTAATCTGCAACAACTTCTAATTTAAAATGACATGTGAAGAGAGGGGCTTATAATAGATGTGCAGTTTCTAAATGAAATCACCAATGTCACCGATACAAGGTTTCAGGTCATGGTATAGTGGCCAAAACATTTTTCTTAAAAACCTTATATTTGTACAGATCACAGATAGGACATCTTGTAACAATGTAAAAAAAGGTAATCATAAAACATATACAACTTTAATAAAAGATACATTATTCAAAAGCATATTAATACTGTGTCTGTTCTGTCTAACATTATAATTCTAGGGATGCACGATGACATTGGCACTACTGGTACCGGAAGACAAAGGGTTCAAATCAAATATTAGCATCAGAGAAATACATATTTCCTCTGAAATGTTACATTAGACAAAATATGCCATACTAACCTGTAACCTAAATTGAAATAGTTTCCTTATTTTGAAACTCATCTCCCGCTGCCAGTGGGCCATCATGATAGCCGCACAATCTTCTGCACCACAGGAGAGACTCATTTCTGACCAATAAGGTGACAATAAATATGCGTTTCCATATTGGCTCAAATGAGTTGAAAAATGAGGACGATAATCAAATATTGTACATACAGATTATTCCTGTATTTTTATAATCAGGCTTTACAGTATATCTAACTAAACTTCCTTTTCAAGTCACTCGTGTTAGGATATAAGTTTGCCATTAAGTGCCTTTAACACTCTGAAGCAGCCTGAAGCAGCTGCCCGACCATGACCTTATAAAGTAACGGGCGGTGGGTAACTTCAGGTGTGTTTCTCAGACACCAACTGAACATTAGCCATCAACCTCCCATCACAACTCTCTGTAGGTGACTGAGCAGCGGCTTGTTATTGTGTCTGGAGGTATTGCAGGATTCCCTCTGAGAGACGCTCCTCAAAGCACGATCACAGAGAGGAGCTTTCCAAAAGAAATCTCCAAAACGAGCCATTAGGCTGGCCAGATTTGCCTCCAAGGGCACGGCAGATATTTTAAAGCATTACCCCACTGCCCCAAGGCATATGAAATATGAATAGAAGACGGCTCGATCGATCGGAGTGGGCGAGTAATCAGAGCGTTGCAGTCTGAGGCTCAAATCTAGGCCTGCGTCTCCGTCTGTAAGTGCACACACTCAAGAAAACACACACATCTGTGCACACACAACCGCACATGCATATACCCAGAGGTAATCCTTTTCTCTGACATATTTGTGCAATTAGAAAGTTCAGGGTCAGGGTTTTGTGGTTTTTGGAGGATTCATTATTAATATGAAATTAAACATGAATAATAAAAGAGAGATTTCTAGAGACACACTATGCTGTTTGATTTACATTGTGCATCCTCTTCTGTTTGAACAAGATCGACGATTTCTCAATCTGGACTTCATTTATTATGAGTTTTGATGTCAGATAGACAGAATAATTTTGTACGTAAAATGGAACAAAATGACACTTCAACATTGTTGGGGAAAACACCACAGCTCCATCTCCTGATTTACAAACATGGAGAACCTCCTGGGTAAAAAAGAGGGATCCAGATCTCGCCCAAACAACTGACAAGAGTGAATATCTGGAATCAGCAACATCTGGTGAACGGTCAGATTGTACTTTCCATGAGAGAGCAGACACACCATGTGGAGAGAGCTAATGTGATTGTTTCCCTGAGGGCGACAGACCTGCTGTGTATATTGTAATAATAATGTGGTATTTGCTCTCACGCTCTCATCAGCACATTTCACACAGGTTAGACAGGTTACAAAGAGAGATAACCTGAGAGAGATCCAGGATTTCTAAGCTCTCAGAGCCAAAGCACTGATTAGTGTGTTAGATGCAGAAAAGGATTGAGGAAGTTTGTGGCAGATGCACTTTTAATTTAGGGAACTTTCTGTGTCAGAGAGACTCTCCTGCTCACCTGTCCCCTGCCTTGGCGACTGACACGCCAACTAAAGCTGGGACAGATGAAGAGAGGCAGGGCACATATAGGACATGGCTCTTTTGTTGCAGAGGCTTATTCATTATTCACCTGATCTGAAAAACAGACTGCAAACCAACTGCACAGCTGTCATTGAGCAACAAGGCGTAGACACAAATTATTCATGACTCGGCAAAGAAAAGGCAGCAGAATGAGAGGAAAATAATAACAAGAGACATCAGCGAGGCGGCTGACAGGCCGAACGCGCGTGGGGGGGGGCTGAGGAGCTTCCTGCTGCAGTGCCAGCCGCGGCTATACACACGTCCCTAGACACACTTAACACACCATGTGCACTTTGACATACAGCAATTAATCTGAACAGCATATTCATTTGAGAGAATTGTTTGTATTACAGAATGATCATGTGTTTAGTCGCGCACATTCATAGAAAAGTTTGTCCCATTTTGAACGGAAGCATCCATCCATCCAACTTCATCCTTGGGAGGTATAAAGCTGGTCCGGTGTTCCAGCACCCTAAAGTATACTTTTCTGGGGAGGCTGAGTAATCTGGGGCCCATGTAGTACTTCTAAGGTACTGTCCCCAACTTCTACGAGACTAGTCATCCATGACTGTCCCTGAACACCCAGAGCCTTCAGCATTTCTACACAGATCTCATCAACACCTGGGGTTTTGTCCCTGTGAAGTTCTTTAACTTGTTACGAACCCACTAGGGATGAGTAAGATAACATACACCAGATGGATTTAGTAAGTATTATAATAGGGTTTAATGAGCAACAACAAAGGGTGCACAACAAAATGAGGTCAAAATAAGCCTAAGCCAAACAAAGACCAAAAGGGCGCAGTTCTACTGCTGGTAACAGGAGGACTCTTGAAAATGAGCCTAATTAAGACACCTGAGGTCTCTTCCAATTATCTATATTGGAAGGAGGCTGCAGGAAAACGCAGCTAACAACATAAACTAAACACACGCTACTCTAAACACATAAATCAATACGCTACTCTAAGCACACGTATAAACACACTAAACACACAATACTAAACACGGATTACAAATCAAACACAGTCTATAGCTCAAGACTGAAGTGTCCACGACACAGGAGCAATATGTGTGAGACGTCTGATCGCAGCAGAGCCTCCCGAGTGATAATTGTCCCCAGGCTTTGTAGTCATCTCCGGAAGGTGTGCTCTGGGATTGCACGGGGATTGGAGAGCGTCGGGCCCGGCGTGCTCCAATCAGCGTCTTCGGAGGAGGACCAGGAGATGACAGCCAACGACATTGGGGCAACCACACAGCTCATTTACATATTACACACAGCTGCAAACAATCTCAGACAGGTTAACGAGCAGACAGAAACAGCAGCCGTAACAAACTCCTCAGTGATCTTCTCCTGGAGAATGATGTTGACCCACCACCATTCTCCAACTCTTCCTGTTTGTTGTCGGTTCGGGAGTTCCTGAAAGTGTTCCCTTGAGGCACCTAAGACCATGAGACCACAGCTCCCGGCAGCATGTTCTGGAATGGAGGCTTTGAACATCGCCCACTCTGGTTCGATGGCCCCAGCCTTCACAGGGATACTAGAAAAGCTCTACTGGAGTTGAAAGGCTACCGGACTGGGTCCTCCTCCAGTCTTCCCAGGTGGTAGTTTTTGTGAACCAAAGCGTCTGCAGATTAAATCCACACTTAATATATAATTTATCACCCAAAGTTAGGATTGAAACTAAATGAATAACTTGTTTTGGCTGCAAGGGACTTCCATTTTGTCACTTGATTGGTGATTATAATTAGCTGAGATTCAATGTAATTCAAATGACAGGTAGATACCTTCAAATAGGGCTCACTGACCTGACATCAAAAACTAGGTTGGCAACACATTTTCTCCATCAGAATCTAAAACCGTTAGGTATTCCTATTCTTAACCCTTAACATGTCCTATCAGCTTAAAAGTGATCCTACTTTACATTTAATGCAAGGCAATTATAATCTTATCTAAATACCTTAGACTAGCTAGACATGGGATTATATTGTTATATTGTTATATTTCTTCTTTGGTTAGAGATTATTTAAAAATATTATCTTATTTGAGGTTTGCTGTCTTTTAATGCCTTATAAGGTCAAAATGAAGTTTATTGCAGAAAGGTTTCACATACAAGAAATATGCCAAAACTAACTATGCTTTTGCTAACAATGCAAGATATACCATTGTCTTATATTTTTACAATATTTGTATCATGAATGTCATTGTGATGGTCGACTGTTTTGACTTTGTGTTGAAAAGCCCAACATAATATGAAACATTCATGGAGGCCAATGCAGGCGTGTGTGTGTGTGTGTGTGTGTGTGTGTGTGTGTGTGTGTGTGTGTGTGTGTGTGTGTGTGTGTGTGTGTGTGTGTGTGTGTGTGTGTGTGTGTGTGTGTGTGTGTGTGTGTGTGTGTGTGTGTGTGTGTGTGTGTGCACGCGTGTGCGTGTGCGTGTGTACGCGTGTGCGTGCGCACGCGTGTGTGTGGGGTGGGGGTGGACAGTGTTGTTGTTTTCAGTTTTCAGACCTGTTTATAATGGCGTGTCCCAAGGTGTGTGTGCGTGCGTGTGTGTGATTCTAAAGCCATGACCCCCCCCACACCCCCCCCCCCCCCCCACACCCCACACACACACACAGTAAGATCAGAAAATGGTGTAGGCCAAATGAGAGCCGACATCTTTCTCCAGCCGCCCTGAAAGCTTTCCATTAGCCGGGCTCTGTTCTGAGGGTCTGGGGCCCTGAACAGCATGAGTCCATGGGGGACCGCTGCTGGCGTGTGGGGGCTGCCTGGGATGGGGACCCACAGGTTTGATTAAAGAAGGGCGGGGAGGGGGGGTTGGGAAGGCTGTCCATTCATTTAAAGACATGTTTATCCGGTTCATTTAGCATTACATATCACTAGACAATTTGGATGTGAGCTGTCACTCAGGAACAGAAAGGCTGCTCTGCTGTCGCTCACTGTGTGTGTGTGTGTGTGTGTGTGTGTGTGTGTGTGTGTGTGTGTGTGTGTGTGTGTGTGTGTGTGTGTGTGTGTGTGTGTGTGTGTGTGTGTGTGTGTGTGTGTGTGTGTGTGTGTGTGTGTGTGTGTGTGTGTGTCACACTGCTCCATGGATGGTTTTACACAAATCATTTTATATTCTGTATAAAAGAACCTGTGTTCAATCCTTTTACCATCTCTGCTCTCGTCTTGTTTGCCTGGTTTCGCCTTTAATCTGAAGTCATGTCTAATAACATATGAATCCTGAAGGTGACATTAAAAGGATCTTCTAAGGCTAAAAGGCTTGATAACAAAGTATTCTATTCTCTCGAGGGGACAGAAAACACATGAAAATTAAATCTTATGAACACAAGTGACAAGAAAGAGAGCTTTGTAGCCTTTTAGTGTGCAGATTAAATTCTTGTTCTCCAGTAAAAGGTTTGACATGGCTGTGAATTTGATGTGTGGAATGTAAAGCTGTAAGACCTATGCACACATCCTATGCTATACCGTTAATGCGAGAATAAGAACAACTGTGCAAGAAAAATCAGAAGAGAAACTCGTAGAAACGCTCAGATTTGTACTTTTCTCTATTTAATCTTTCATCAGATGTATTTTATTAAATTAAAAGGTTTTTAAACATTTGTATACATCTTGAAGTAAGTAACTCAAAAAGTGTGCTTTAATGTAACATTTGTGAACTGATCAACAGAAACACCCTCCCTAATGTCAAAGAGAAACAGGGGGATCCATGGGGGATCTGAAGATCAAAGAGATGATGCAAAAAGCCAATCTCACTCTGATAGGCAGATTATTAGAATGTTAAAGGTCCCATGTCATGCTTTTCCGGTTATTACCCGTCCCCTTGTGTGTAGGTTTTTCTGCATGTAAACGGTCTGCAGAGTCACAAACCCTCAAAGTACACCAGGGAGTAAAACTCTAACACAGAAAAGATGCTGCCCCAGAACGCCTCGTTGGAGATTTCTCATTTTCCATGGTTTGCTTCCTGGGTTCTGTGACGTGTGAATACCCAAATCAACAACAAATGACCGGATTGGCCCAAATGGACCAATCCGCGGAGCACCTCACACACCAGGATCCCTTGGCTAACTAACAGGGAGTCCCCATTGACTTGCATAGAGCTCCCTGGTTGGTAATAGACGAGTTGGGATGGTGGAGAAATGCTCTCCGCAGACCCATTCTCACAGCGTTATAAACCTTTTTCTTACTCAATATCAAGCCACACTTATTGTTTTTACTTCGGCTGTGAGTGTTTGTGTGTGCTCAGGATGAGTTTCGCTTGTTCTAGCTGTATCGCCGACACGGAAACCTGTCCGCTCCTCGCAGCAGCTTGCAGCAACGAGCGTTGCAACGTCCCGACCAATCAGAGCACACTGGGCTCACAGGGAGGGGGGGCAGGAGCTCCAACAAGCCGTTTAGGACAGAGAGTGAATACCTGGTGAATACACATACTATACAGAGATGCTGTATGAGAAACCAATGTGAGTTTGGAACATTGCACAATATAAATCTATTCTATACCTCAACAATGGAATTATGGTCAGTAGAAATGGCCATGACATGGGACCTTTAAATGTGTAAATGTTAGAATTGAAGAGGTTAAATGTCAGCTAAGGAAAAGCAATCATAAACCACCAGGAATGGATCATTGAAATGTTCAACTTCTTAGTTCCTAATGTTATTGCTGAGCTGCCCGATTTGAATGAATGAATGAACTCATGAGTGTATTAAACAGAAAGGTTTATTAGAAAGCTAGGTTTGCAACAACGTGGGCAACTGACCAAATGAGAATTGCAATATACTATTGATGTGAAAGGTCTGATGTTTTAATACAATTCTGCCGTTGTTCAATTCATCAAGAATTGAATAAAGTTCTTTGATTATTCGCTAACTGTGAAAGATTGCAAGAAAAAATAAAGTTTTCTTCAAGAATTGAAGGTAATGGGGGTGATTCATTGATGTATTGAGGGAGGCTGTGGCTCAGTGGGTAGTGTGCTGGACTTGGAATCAGGGGATAACAAGTTCGAGTCCCACTGCATGTCGTTGTGTCCCTGGGCAAGACACTTCACCCCAAATTGCTCCAGTGGGGATTGTCCACAGTACTGAATGTATGTAAGTCGCTTTGGATAAAAGCGTCTAACAAATGACATGTAATGTAATGTAATATATTAAATATATACATTTTGGGGATGAAGTCTACTATAACTTAGTAACTTAATATTTGAAATCCCTTTTTTTTTTTTGTCTGTACATCCGTGACAAAAAGCCTTGTTAAAACGACTTTGATTGAATGCAGTAATAAAACATAGGGTGTCTTTGCCTGAATAAACAAAGCATGTCCAGTACAAGCAGATTGTGTGTAGCCAACATGTAAATGAACTAGTAAGACGTGTTAAAACAGAGGAATGTTTCGTGCCTTCAACCGGTAAACACACAGGCCTCTTTCAGAACATAACACCATATGACATATAACAACCTTAACCAGGCCTGATTGCAGCTAGGAATCTTTCTAAAAAATGCATAAGATCCATTTCACAAATGACCTAGCCATGCATGTGCCTGTATCTAAATAGCTAAGAGAGAGCGAGGCGAGGAAGATCTATAAGGAGCCCACAGCAGGAGGAAGGAGAACAAAACGACAAAGATTTATTCTCAGCCATGATCAAATATTTATGCTGAGGCATTCAAGTAAAGTTACTTTTTGTGTTCTGATTTAATGAACGATTTGAGCAGTGGCAGTGCTGGGAGGCACAGATGTTCGGTTTGCTGAAGCCTGTGCTAATGCCCATTCAGGGGTCTGTGTGGTCATGTGTCAGACTGCAGCAGGATCAAAGCAGAGTAATGCCATGGTGGGATCACAGCATAGAGGAGTAGGATGGTAAGTACTTCAGCAGCCCCAGAGGCCTACAGTGGGACAAGGGCTGGGGAAGAGGAAGCCAGAGAGGGGGAACCATTACTTCATGCATAGGTCCTCTTTGTTGAGAGATCCTGCTGGTGAAATGATGTTTTCCACAACAATCTATTTTATCCATGAAAAGTGACTGAATTGTTTGCTCATATTAAAACCATATCATTAACCCAACACCTTGAAATCGTTTTATCACGTGCCAGTTTGTTGCCAGTCTCCCCATTAGAGAAGAGCCACAAAAGGCCTACGTTGGGTGGGATTGATCCAAAATGACAAAGCCACAGTGAAAGGAAATGGATCCCGGCAGTGACTCTCCCATTCTCCCTCTGGCGTCCTCTGAAACATTAATGATCCCAAGCTGAATCTGATCTGGCCTTCTTTACTCACTGCTTCATCTCAACTCACTATCTGCACTCACAATATTCACTTAACACCATCACAAATACATACAAAGGAAATGTTTATTCATTCCATATAAAAAAATCTGAAATCCTAAGCATCTTCTAGAATTTTAACTACAATTAAAATGTAGGTTAAAAGTAGACACTACAGGTAAATAAATAAGGTTATCAATTTAACTAATCAATATCACCATGGTATTTCACCAGTTGATCACTTAAATGAAGTCAATCATTTTTGATATGACAAGTTTTTCTGAAAATAGATTTGTAAGGATGCAATTGAGACTCTTATTGAATAAGTGTTCAATTGCATCCATTTACAGAACATACATCTTTCAATTGGATGGAGCAAGGCGTACAATTCTTGCTCATTTCGTTGACATATTAGTATCAAATGTTTATACTGAGAGGGTTTATTTGATGTGTATGACTACATAAATAAATAAAAAGATACTGTCAACAGCCATTAAAAAATTATAATTGTTTGCCATGTGTTTAGGAATAAAATGGTCGATAAATCAGATGAATGAAATATAACCAACACTCAGAATATGAAGAAAATAGAGGAATAAACCTGGAAAGTCTGATGTCTGTAAGTGCTGCTGAAGTGGAGATTCATTGCTAAGAGTAAAAAAAGTGTGCTTATAGTTATCACCATGACATTTCCAATTGCATTTATGTCAAATTTACGAACACACATTGGTAAAAGAGTTAGACAAAGCAAGTCAAATAAACACCTATGTGTGTTTTAAAAGTGTCTAGTCATTATTCTGTAAGAAGACATGTTATGGAAGCAAAATAGCTAAACATCGCACATTTGGCCAGTGCATGAGTGTCTGTGTCAAGTGATCACAAAATAAATACAAATAGTATAATAGAAGTATAAAGAATCTGAAGATAAGTGACCTTCATAACTAGTAGCAAAATAAAAGATTCCACATGAATGTTAAGTGTGTAAATTCAAAGAAGGGTCTGGTCAGATGACCTGAAGGAAGCTGTGAGTGCGCACAATGTGCCTGGAGACGTCTGTGGCAGGTGAAATAGAAATTCTAACACTTGAGTGCACACTTAAACGGATAAAGGGAGTTTAGAAAAAAAGGCTAAAAGCCTCCATCACTTCTAAACAAGACATTGGTACCCCAAACACAGTGTGTCAGCATCTTTAAACACCGGAGAGAAGGGGAGATGACAGAATCGTTTTGACAGCCAGTTCACATGTAACATCTCCGATTCATCCACCTTGGGGAGTTGCTGGGCAGTTCTTCCCCGCTGCCGGAGGAAAACGGGCCCGTGTGTGATAGCAGAGTGGGCATGGCTAAGCTTGTGCACCGCGCCACTTATTGATCAGTCAGACAGGGTGTCAGTCTCCGCAGCCCAGAGATACAGCGGCCAAGCAGTAGTTTTCTATGTCTATTAAGGCGTCCGCTCTGTGTGTATTGATTGGGAACAACGCAACACTGGGAATTGTCATCAAAATGCCGATTTACAAAAGGTTGAGCAGGCGGTGGTGAAGTCTGCACGGTCCAGGCAGTATGGATTTGTTGATGCCGTTCCCCAGCGGTGCTGGATAGCAGACAGATGCTGCAGCTCAGGAAACACTGAGGCGTCCGGCCGGGCCTTTGTCTCGCCCTGGGAGCTTTCACCTCACGGTACACGGGTACATAAAGCAGCTTTACGCCATGTTGATAGATGGGAAAAGGCTGGACTACATTACGGCAACAGCCTCAGCCAGAGCACAAACAAATGTTCACTAAACACACTCAGACTACACCCGCGCAGCCCCTCCCTGCAATTGTTTGCTACAGGGGCAAAGCTTTTACAAAAAGGGGCCAAGGTCAAGATTCCCCCTTGTGAGACCAACATCTCCATTAGCTCTCAGTTCACTGGGGTATCTCTCCCCCTGAAGGTATCAAGATATTCTTCTTCTAGACTTGGTTTAGACTGGCACCATCAGTGAGAGAAGAAGAAAAAGAAGACACAAGTGAAATGAGCTCCACTTCACGAGGACTTTTCTACTAACTTCTAGCCATGCAGATACTGTAGTTCAAGTTTCATCTATTTAAGGTGTTGAGATGTCTGACTTTAGATTAGTGCTACCACACTGTTACAAATCTTTGAAAACACAGATGAGTTATTATCACCAAAAGGCAGGCCTTTGTCTGTCTGTCTGTCTGTCTGTCTGTCTGTCTGTCTGTCTGTCTGTCTGTCTGTCTGTCTGTCTGCAGCAACTCTCTGGGCCCATCAGCATCCAAGAGAGGAGTATGGAAATACAACTGCAGATGATACAGTTCAAGATTTTGAGCAACAACAAAGGCCACTGTGTTTGATTGAATAGGAAGGAGGATTCTGCAGTCACTGAAAGAGATTTTCACAAAAGTGTGAATCAGTGCAACTACTGGAGGACCTTTAGCATAAAGACATACACAGACAGGATGTAACTCTTGGTGTTTACATGAGAATATAACAACAATAAAGACTTGTGCAAAACATGAAATACTAAAACATCGATCTGTGAGGAACTTAAGGGAAATCAGCTAATAAAATATGATGCAATGACATCAATGAAATGACCTAACATAATGTAACGTAGTTGTATCAGCTACTTAAATCAGATAACATAAAGGGGGCTTTCTGATTAGGTTGTGTGTTTTCATGCATAACAACATTACAACAACAACTTTTGATGAGGATATGTGTGCTTGGTGTTTGAATGCAAGTATTTCACTTGTGATGCAGTACTAACATTGTGTGGTATTTACTACTGAATCCCAAATAAAACCATGACATCTTTACATGTATTATAATCGATGGATCGAATAGTGAAGCAGCAATCACAAGGCAAATCTGGATGTTACACAAAATATCTTAAAATCAAATTCATGTGCCTGGCTGAGAAAGCAGCAGTGCAGCAGGAGCGGGCCCCGAGGGAGGGGCCCTAAACATGGCAGTTTTTCTGGACAAGCACAGGGGGGCCGGGGGAGGCTCTGGGCAGACTGTGGATGGAGGCCTCTGGGGGGGGCGCAGCCTGGATAAATAGTTCACTTAGAACCTCTTGCTCTCTAAGAGGTCACCAAGGAGATATGGGAGGGAAAGGGGACATGTGGAGGCTTTATCTGCTCTCACAGGATGGCTGCCTGTTTGTATACTACACTGCTCCATAAATAAGTGCTGCTCTAGCTGCAATGATACAGTCAATCTCATTCCTTTCCTTTTGATCAAAAAACAAACGTATTCCACTGTATCTTGTGTTACGATACGATACGATATACTTTATTGTCCCCGTAAGGACATTTGTTCTGGACTCCGTCCTGCAGTTCCGCATACATGTACATATACAAACATAGTAGACATACACATATCATCAGTCATACACCGTTTGAACAAACACAATACACAGGCGCACATACTGACAATGGCGACCCATGGCCAACATTTAAAAAGTACATTTCATTACATTTGACTACATTTCATTTCATGTGAATGTTAAGAAGCTTAATGGACATAGGTAGGAATGAGTGCTTATAGCGGTTCAGCCTGCTCCTGGGAACCTGAATCTTCTACCAGAAGGTAGGAGCTGGAATTCTGGGTGGAGTATGTGGGTGGGATCAGACACCATTTTGTTTGCCTGTCTGATAATGGACTGCTCGTATATGTTTTGGAGAGATGGGTGTTTTTTAACCCCCATAATTTTCATAGCAGTCTGTAGCAGGCGAGCGATCTGTGACTTTGACTGCACTGTCAAGTTACCATACCAGGCAGTGATACCATACCTCATGATGCTCTCCAACACTGCATGATAGAACAGTAACATGAACTTCTGGTGTTCTATTAGAATATATCAACAAATAATAAGCTACATCTAGGAAAACATAGACAAGTACATTTAAAAATGATAAACTACGATCCTAGCTCATCTATTGGAGCTTGGACTTTTACCAGAACCATCCAGCAAATGAAATATAAATGGAAATGTGATATCAGTGACCTGAGATACATGTGTGCCTCTGAACACCGCCGACCGCTCCCCACATGCCTGCACAGAACACAGACTGTCATACAGTATCTGCACCTGACCTGAAGACTGCTCAGGATATGTATCCATGGGAATGGATACTTTAGATAGGCCACCTAATAAACGTACATGCTACTATAATGTGCAGGTGGAATGCAGAAGACCGTGGGTCACATTTCACCATAGGAACATTGATCTCTTGATACATGATAAAGGATATGCTCCGTAAGAGTATAAGTGCAAGGCATAAGGAAACAAATGAAAATGAAAGTCTTTTTTTTACCTTTAGGAGAATAAAGTTGAAAAGTAAAACATATCGTTTCAGTTGCAGGAATAAGACATAGAGTTTTTTTGCGCAAAACGAAATACAAAATAAATACTTCTTTCTCTAATTTGCCCTTTATGCCTGGCTCTCTGCAGTGATACAATGTAGTGTATACTATTATAAATATATTTGATAAGATGTTATAAACATTAGGGCATCAGCATAGTTAAAAAACGATGTTCCTCTTTGCTCTTCCTTCACGGTTTGAAATGGTTTGTGAAAAATGACATCACATACTTCTGAAGCAACATCTGCATCTGTTGACTGGTGGGTTGCTTGATTCAAATATTTTTGTCTAAATATCAGTGTATAAGAAATACTGTACTTGAATTAGACTTGAAATGATTGAATCCTGTGACTTTTACTCAAATATATCTAAATATACTTAAGTATAAATCTGAACCCTTATTTGAAAAGGATCTATGTGTGCATAAGGTGTTGGATGTGGATTGACAGCCCTCCAGACAAACAGTGCCCTCCTGAGTTTGAAAGTGATTACTGCCTTTTGTCACACATCCGAGCATTTGGATTCTTTGTACTGAAAAATCATCAGCAAATTAAGATCCAATACCGATTGTACTGATTCGATTTCCATAAAAGCAGAAATGATTAACTTTTATTCTGGCTTGTTTTCAGTTCTCAAATAATTCATTTTAGGCCGCAACGCTCATAAGATGTTGTTGAAGTCAGAACTGAGGGGTCTGTTCTACAAATGGTTGCTTTCCAAGTGAATAATTGAAATATCATACAAATAATTTCAGAGAGAAAAGTTTGAAATAGTGTCTCTTTGTTTTTAAAACTAAAGGCGGACTCACTAGCTTTTATCTGGAGCTTTCGAAAGCCTTCCTGAGAGGACAGAGCTTTTACCAATCTCTGTATATTATTTTCTCTCTAGCAATTAGCCTAAACAACTTTCATTGAATTGCTGTATTAGATGATCTGCTGTATATCAGAAATGAAAAAGAAAAGATATTATCAACACGAGTGATCCTAGATGTTATTTACTCTCGTATTTCCTGTACCTGGGATCCACTGTCGAAACAAAACCTCATCAGCCAGCAATTAGGAATGACAAAATCAGGGACAAACATGGAGAGAGCAGCAGTGTGTTCTGTGTTTGCTCTGTGGCTTTTGTCTACGGCTTTCATCACACAGCAATACAGAGAGCAAACCTGAGCGGCAGATGTCGGCTAAATCCGACCGTTCAAACACGTTTCTCTGCCTATTCATCTCAAATCAGGACGTGAGCTGCTTCTTTACTGAAGCAGGAAGTCTGTGATTGTACTTCTATTATATTACACACACACACACACACACACACACACACACACACACACACACCACACACACACACACACACACACACACACACACACACACACACACACACACACACACACACACACACACACACACACACACCAACACACACACACACAACACACACACACACACACACACACACACACACACACACACACACACACACGCTGCAGGGACAAAGATGATCCAAGCCTTTGTGCTTACACAGCGCAATATGTTGTCGAAACACAATCATGGAAAGGCATTCCTAATCCTTTTCTGTACAACAGGCTTTTCCATTTAATTAGGAAGAAAAGTTGGCACAGGTGGATTTATTGGTCTAACTGTCAAATCACAATGCGGCTCAGATCAGTGCTGCTCATGTTTTATCTGCAATAACTACAAACCATATTATATTTAACCTTTTCTCAGATCAAACTGTTGTGTAATGTACAGAAAGATACCAGTCTATTAGGTACACTATTTAAAGGGGCCCTATTCTGCTAATCTTCATGTTAATATGTAGTGTCTCTACTTTAAAGAGTCCTCTCCTGCTGATGTTCAGGTGTATATCAGTATGTAGTGTCTCTACTTTAAAGAGTCCTCTCCTGCTGATGTTCAGGTGTATATCAGTATGTAGTGTCTCTACTTTAAAGAGTCCTCTCCTGCTGATGTTCAGGTGTATATCAGTATGTAGTGTCTCTACTTTAAAGAGTCCTCTCCTGCTGATGTTCAGGTGTATATCAGTATGTAGTGTCTCTACTTTAAAGAGTCCTCTCCTGCTGATGTTCAGGTGTATATCAGTATGTAGTGTCTCTACTTTAAAGAGTCCTCTCCTGCTGATGTTCAGGTGTATATCAGTATGTAGTGTCTCTACTTTAAAGAGCCCTCTCCTGCTGATGTTCAGGTGTATATCAGTATGTAGTGTCTCTACTTTAAAGAGTCCTCTCCTGCTGATGTTCAGGTGTATATCAGTATGTAGTGTCTCTACTTTAAAGAGTCCTCTCCTGCTGATGTTCAGGTGTATATCAGTATGTAGTGTCTCTACTTTAAAGAGTCCTCTCCTGCTGATGTTCAGGTGTATATCAGTATGTAGTGTCTCTACTTTAAAGAGTCCTCTCCTGCTGATGTTCAGGTGTATATCAGTATGTAGTGTCTCTACTTTAAAGAGTCCTCTCCTGCTGATGTTCAGGTGTATATCAGTATGTAGTGTCTCTACTTTAAAGAGTCCTCTCCTACTGATGTTCAGGTGTATATCAGTATGTAGTGTCTCTACTTTAAAGAGTCCTCTCCTGCTGATGTTCAGGTGTATATCAGTATGTAGTGTCTCTACTTTAAAGAGTCCTCCCCTGCTGATGTTCAGGTGTATATCAGTATGTAGTGTCTCTACTTTAAAGAGTCCTCTCCTGCTGATGTTCAGGTGTATATCAATATGTAGTGTCTCTTTAAAGAGTCCTCTCCTGCTGATGTTCAGGTGTATATCAGTATGTAGTGTCTCTACTTTAAAGAGTCCTCTCCTGCTGATGTTCAGGTGTATATCAGTATGTAGTGTCTCTACTTTTAAGAGTCCTCTCCTGCTGATGTTCAGGTGTATATCAATATGTAGTGTCTCTACTTTAAAGAGTCCTCTCCTGCTGATGTTCAGGTGTATATCAGTATGTAGTGTCTCTACTTTAAAGAGTCCTCTCCTGCTGATGTTCAGGTGTATATCAGTATGTAGTGTCTCTACTTTTAAGAGTCCTCTCCTGCTGATGTTCAGGTGTATATCAATATGTAGTGTCTCTACTTTAAAGAGTCCTCTCCTGCTGATGTTCAGGTGTATATCAGTATGTAGTGTCTCTACTTTAAAGAGTCCTCTCCTGCTGATGTTCAGGTGTATATCAGTATGTAGTGTCTCTACTTTAAAGAGTCCTCTCCTGCTGATGTTCAGGTGTATATCAGTATGTAGTGTCTCTACTTTAAAGAGTCCTCTCCTGCTGATGTTCAGGTGTATATCAGTATGTAGTGTCTCTACTTTAAAGAGTCCTCTCCTGCTGATGTTCAGGTGTATATCAGTATGTAGTGTCTCTACTTTTAAGAGTCCTCTCCTGCTGATGTTCAGGTGTATATCAGTATGTAGTGTCTCTACTTTAAAGAGTCCTCTCCTGCTGATGTTCAGGTGTATATCAGTATGTAGTGTCTCTACTTTAAAGAGTCCTCTCCTGCTGATGTTCAGGTGTATATCAGTATGTAGTGTCTCTACTGGGACATGTCTCCATGCTTTAATGTTCAAAAAGCTCTTTATTGTTCTCATACTGTCTGTGCTGCAGCAACTCTTTTCACCCTCTGTCTAAAAGCCCAGTCTGCTCTGATTGGTTAGCTGTCCCGCTCTGTTGAGATTGGCCAACCAATAGGAGATGTCTCGCCCCTTAGCCTATCATGTACAATGTGTTGACGCGCTAGCAATAGTAGCCTTTGCAGACCATTTACATGCACATAAACATATAGAACACACTATAGGAAAGGGAAATCCCCCAAAAGCACAATATGGCCTCTTTAACAATCATAACACTGAAGCATGCTAAGAAAAATAGTTAGCAGTCATATACTTGTGCTAAATATATTTGAAAAATAAAGACAAATGATTTTCCAAACTATCCCTTTAAAATATTTTTTTTTCACAAATGTTACAACAATATGGAAATACATGAACTGCTATTATGATCACAGACTGTGTTTTTGAACAAATAGTGCAGTGTGGATGTGTAAGTGTGTGCTCGAAGCACCAACACATATGATGGACTTTCATTGGATTATAGAACTATTCACAGAGGGGTGTCACTTATTTGGGGTCTTTATCACTATTTCTTTTGTAAACAGGACTGAGAGTGTTATTGGACTAGATCCTTCCAGACAGTTCCAGGTCACTACGAGTGCTCTGGTTTAATCCTATTACACGTCAAGCACAAAGGGAGATAAGAGGTTTATGTTTGGGCTCCTTACAAACTGAATGTCTCTCTCCCTCGAGACACCCGGAGTTACACATTGGGTCATTTTGAAATTGGTGCTGACCCTATAGCCGCAAAAGTGTCTAGAGTTGATAATAAAGACGTATTGATAATGGGATTGCCTACGAGGACTGAGGAGACTCTGATAGTGGATGAAGATGAGGTGAATGACATAATCCAGAGATGGGTAAGTCTACAGTTTTCTATCACTGTAACACAATTTAGCTGAGGCAATCATGCTTAATATCAGGTATCATGTGTGACCTTCAAGTGGGGGGGACTTGAGCAGAAATCAACCATATAACACAACTACTTTTACACATGAGTGGCTGGTGGTCTGGACTGTATTTCATGCCATCCTACTTATTCACTAAAATTACATATCTGCAGTGGTTGAAGAAGTATTCAGATTGACTTAAGGCACTAAAGCCACACATTAAAATGCATTTTGAACTCTTAATTAACTAACTTTTTATTATGGATTAAGATGCAGATTAATGGATTTGATTGATTGATTTCTGGTCTGTTTAAACTCTGAAAAAATTGATTATTAGTTATTTCAAATACATTAGTTTGATTAAAATAACTAAAAGAAAAATCAAGAAATTACAATTTAGAAGATGGAAACATGAAATGTTGTTTTAAATTGACAAACAATTATAATGAAAAGTTGCTCTTGTATTATAACTCTTCATATATTTTGTGTGTACATTTATTCATAAAGTAAGTAGGTTTAAAAACATTTAGAAAATGTAGAACATTTTAGATCATACTGGAACTATAGTGATAGAAAAATACTTTAAAAAAACGTACAGTACTTGCGTAAATGTAATACGTACCATTCAACCCTTTGAAATGTCAATCAAATAATCTGGTTTAGTAAATATTTGTTTCATATGGTTTTTGGGTGAATAAAATCTGCTGATATTTGTTGATAACAAATAATGACTCCATCTTGTATTTAGCGAAATACTCCAGAAGAAAAGTTGAAGCCAGAGGATTATCAGCAATTCAAGAATTTCGGATCTGTCTGTCTCACTGGGGGTGACGGTGCACAACTTCTGAAATTCCTTCAGGATGAGGAAAACCGGGTATTTCTCCACAGATCTGCTCCTTCCTCTATCCCTAGTACCACTCACACCTCACACATATAAAGTGACAGTGACATTCAGTGTTAATCTGTCATACAGCTCTAAAAGCACACACGCATCACACCACAGCCTCCTGAGCAACAACAGCCACACACAGCGCTACTGAAGCAAACAGCAGCTAGGCTTTGCTGAACATTAACGTGCAGACACTGCTCCGTGCCTGCTGGCCTCCTGACCTGGAGGTGTAGGGAGGAAACAAGCAGATATTCAGTCAGATTTCTCGCTCCACTGATAACCCTCTTCAATACGGCACTCCTCTAAGTGCCCTTGGGTTGTCCCATCTCTCCACGCTTCACAGATGTTGTGTGCAGCGTACTTTTAGAAGCATGTGTCATTTCTAACTGCGTCCTCTTTCGGAGCCTGAAACACTCTCAAGGGGTTCAAATGATTGATTACCAAATGAGAAATCCCCGGCTTTAAACATGGACATAGAGAATACAACTTGGAGATGGAAGTGGTGACTTGTTTTTTAAGCCAAAGCAGTTACCAATATAAGCTGCATGTCAGTGATGTAGTATGTATATCTGGCTCTACGTTTTTTTCCAGTGTGGCAGTGGAGCTTTTAAAATGTAGACCTAACTATGTTTGGTTAGAATATTTTTCGTTCAGATTTTCCCTTGTATCATACTACTTAATTCTTTCCAGACAATTTTGAGGAGATTATTTGGAACATTAGCTAACATTAAAGAATAATGATTGTTTTTTCTTGCACTTATAGGGTTTAGTGAAGTCTATGGGTTGTGTTCTTATGACCCCTCTTGTAAATGAAGTGGTTAAAAAAGGGAAGAGTCTAGATCACTGTCAGGTTGCCATCACACACCTGACTATGGTATGTACATGAATTCATCCACACATTGAAACACGCTTCCTATACGTAGGTTTAACGTCTGTTCTGATGTTTAGACTTGCAGCCCGGATGAACTCATGCACAGCTTGCTGGAACTGATTCAAGACATTGATCCAGGGGCCATTTCTGAGACCATATTAACTCTACTACCACATCTTCAAACAGGTAACACAAGTCTCAGGAGATGTTATTACCTACTAACACATGCGCAACCCTCCGAGGAGTAGTGCTCCAAAAAAAAAACACTACAGTAAAACTTTAAATTTCACAAAATGTGACACCTGTAAAAAGGGAGTTGGTGTCCTATCACAATAGTCAGTCAATAATCTTAATTTTACAAGGTTAAATATTACACTGGTTTGGATCATTCATGCAAAAAGAATCACACTTTTATGTCCTGAAGAAAAAAGACACAATGTATAGTATGGTCTTATGGCAAATTCAAAAATGAATGTTTCAGCCATTTGGGGAAAATGCAGGCATTGTTAATTTCACAGGCTTGAAAACGTTTTTAAAGTGAGGCATAATGGTCAAAATGTCTATTTTTTGTACGTGTATTACACAAAATAATCATGGTAACACTATCAATCATGCAGCGTAATGGAGTAGTACTCAGGTGCCAGTTCATTAGAAGGGATGTTTCTGTTATTAGCCTACCCACATGGATTTATGTGACCGAAATAATAGAAACACCTGAAACACCATAATGCAATACAACTCAACAGCAGCCTCCAAAATCACCATAAACATCTTTCAACAAAAGCTAGACATTATAACATTCATGAAGGGAGGGTTTATTGCACAACTGCAATAGTTTTGCCTGTGGCAGCTTATGGTAAAGAGTATATGTTTTATCTCTTGATGTATTCATGGAGTATGGCTCCCCCTGCTGTACACTAATGCAAACATCGTCCTGTGTGTTGCAGTGCTGCTGCATCTGGAGGACAGCAAGGCAGCCAGGCTGGGCTCTGCTCTGCGCGCCCTGCAGCAGCAGCTGTCCCGCCTGCCTGTGCCTTACAGCTCGCAGCAGGAGGACGAGGATGAGCACGGTCTGTGTCGCTGCTACAACGCCCTGACCAACTTCACAAAGCCTTTCGTAGAGGAGGTGAAGAGGAAGATTGGCAGCTCCGTCACCACCTCTGAGGATGAGGAGCTAAGGACCGAGCTTCTCAAGTTGTACGTTTTTTTTCTCCGTTTGGCTGTGGTAAAGGCAGAGTTAACAAAATGTTTCTTCTCTGTTTGTATTTTGATGAATGTACTTTATTTATCATTACAATTGATCAATGCAGTTATCTTTGTTCATTGTTGTCTGTTTTAGTTCATTTGTTTTGTTTCATTATGTTGAGATAAGACACTACAGGTGAATGGTGTACCTCATGTAACTAACTGTATTTTTTGGTAATTTCACTTTTCTAAAATGTTATGTTTAAATGTACAAGTTTGGCATTATTTAAATATCTGCCAATTTGAAGCAGAAATGTAAAGTCATTTCTTGCTCAGGGTATAATAAAAAAAACAGAACTTAGAAAGCGGCCTTTAAATATATGTTTTGTAAACAGTGCATTGAAACAACTACATGTTGGCCTATAGTGTCTCACGTTAAAAATACACATGTTGGTGTATAGGCAAAATGAAACCACTGTTGCTAATGCCTCTCTGCAGCTGCATGCGGAGCTTGAGGGAGCCTTTGCTTGAGGCTGAACTGAACAGAGACAGAAAATCCTCACTGTGGCTCTTTGCAACAGAGATAATGGTAAGAGCAAGTTTTCCATAAATGGGAAAGCATTTAAACAATGAGTGTCGTGATTGAATGTCACTGTGCATCACTGCAGGTCACACTACCAGCAATCCAAGAGTCTCTATCAGAGCTCCTGTTCTTCAGCCCTCTGAAGAAAAGCCCCCAGACGGACAGCAGTGAGTCCAAGGAGTCCAGAGCGTGTCTGGCTTATTTACTGTTCGTCCAGCTCATCACCATCGACAGCTTTCCAGCAGTATTCAGGTGAAACACTGAAAAACCATATAGTGGTCACACTGATGATGCATTCACTGACAGTCACCAAGAAGTCCTGTCCATTTTGACTGTCCTGTGACAAACAATTGACATTGTATTGTTTCCTGCTGTTCCAGTCCTGTATTTGTTCTTCAATGCAACATGGAATACATCAATCAACTACTCAGTAGGTAAGCTGTCAGTACAGTAAGACCTGAATGTAGTAATGCTTTTCAATTCGTTTGTTTTTTTAATGATCTGTAATCTTGTTTCATCGATAGCAAAAAGGAATCACACGTGCTCAAAGGACTGGTAAGGCCACAACAACATGCAGTCAGTCTTAGAGGTGTAATAAGTCAAAGTAGAAAATAGTCTATGGTTGTTTTTCATGGACATAACTGTGTATTTTCACTCAGGCACTGTATGAAAAGAGCTTGGAAAATGTGCAGGACAACAGCCTTCCGGTGAGCCTACAGGATCTGAAGAGCTTCTATAGTGCACCACAGGTATGACAAGCAGCCTCAGGTTTCACTCAGGAGCAGGTTTTCTGCAGGGGTGTTGTGATTTTGACTGGCTGACCGTACTTACATATGTATATATATCCATAACAACTAGACCTGTGTTATATATTTTCTTGAGCTGTTACATATTGCCAAATGTTTGAAACCATTTTCAATCACAGAGAAATTCTTAATTTTAATCAATGTTCAATTTCCTTTGGCCGCCTGTAAACACTTTGTATGCCCTAAAAGCATGATTCAGCATTATTGCGGTTTGCCAGAAGTGTTCATACATTTACATTTTGAATATACAGTGTCTTGATCTGGGTCATTTTAAACATATATTTTAACCGGAGTATTTTACTTCACAACACTCTTTTGTTTGTGTTTTATTTGAAAGACTCATGGAAGAAATAGCATATTGTGTGTTTAATCAACTATTTGGGTACTTTTGACCAATCAGTGACTTGTGCTGTGCTGAAATTCACAGAACCTGCGGCAAGTTTTAACCGATTGCCCAATGCAGCATTTGGTGAGTAAACAACAATGCTTGATTAGGATGTTCATTGTATATCTGTGGTACTGTAAAACACAATGACGTGGTTACTTTTCTTTTTTGTGTGATCGCTGCTTCCCCAGAGAGAAACGGGACTACAGGTTTTACAACTTTTTATCGATAAATTAGATTCTGAAGCAAAGCACAAGTTCTTCAGGTGAGAGAATCATTAGAGAAGGAACAGTATACCAAATGTTCATGTTTCAATAGCACATATTCAAA
Source organism: Trematomus bernacchii (assembly GCF_902827165.1). Lineage (NCBI taxonomy): Eukaryota > Metazoa > Chordata > Actinopteri > Perciformes > Nototheniidae > Trematomus > Trematomus bernacchii. Next base: position 4,399,720 of record NW_022987708.1, read on the forward strand.
TGTAAAATAAATGACTAAATATCTATATTTATATTTATGGATAATCTAATAATTAATATTCACATTTGTGCTGTTTTCATACTATTTTTTGGATACAATTGTAGTTGTTCACCCATTAGTGATCTCATGTAAACATTGTTTGTAGTTTTAAATCAATACGTCACAATTGTTCACCAGTGTCAAACTATTGCAAAAGTTGATGTACCTCAATTTTAGGGAAGAAATCGGATTTATGTTTGATTTAGTCTTTGCTGTATTATTTGATTATTTTCTGCATTTGCTGACGTCTAATAACAAAGGTTATATTTTCTGTTGCAGGTGCATGTTGAAAACCAGCCACCATGCAGGAGTGGAGAGTTACATAGTAAAGAACATCAGGAATCAGGTTGAATGTTCTATTAAGGTAAGATAAACAAAGTCTCACAAACATCATAATAGTATGTTAAGCAATGTTTTAGAAATTCCTGCTGCTGTATTCATGCTTATTCATGATAACCTAATTCAGTGTTTCAGCTGGTGACATTTTTTGAAGGTGTTAAATCCTTCACTCTCCTCCAGCAGGGTAATGCCAATAAATGGTTTCTGGGGGAGGAGCTTCTGCCGCTGTTGGGACTGGTGTTGTCTTTGCCACAAGGGGCTCAGACAGATCTGCTTAACAGTATGGACAAGTGAGTGATATTGAATAGTTTAACATATGGACAGATCTGTTTATGTTTAAATTCAGAGTCTAGGCATAATTCGTGACACAATTTATTTTGGATGTGATGAAGTTATAGACATTTTGGCTTTCCAAAAGAGATCGAAAGACAGAGAGATCTGTAATTGTGAGAACTGGTACACATTAAGCAGACTAAGTCCTGTCTTCTTTTGTATCCAGGATAATGGAGAGTCTGAATCTTCTACGCTACCTCCTTATCAGGGACACAGACCTGAGGAGCACTGTAAGTCAGTCTAATGTATTACTTAAGACTACTCTCCTGCCTGGTAAATGCCCAAAGCTGATGATCGTCTCCTCCTACCTTCAGATTGTGTGGGAGAAGCTGTGCAGGATCAAAGATGAATACCTAAAAATGCTGCGTGTGTGCATCAGCATATCAAGAGGATATTATACTGCTGAACTGAAGGCACTGCGGCAGGATCAAAAGATAAAAGCCAGAGGTACAGTATAGCTCCTAATCTGTGTAACAAAATGACGTTGAAATAACCTTGCATAGAAGGTGATAAAATACACTGTGGAATATCTCTATGTTCCGCCCCAGAAGCCAGAGATGCTGCAGGATCCAGCAGATTAGTCAAAAGCATAACGGTGAAAAAGGAGAAAATGTCAAATATGTCCCCAGAGGTCCAGCACCAGGTACAGAAACAGTCTTTCCTATTAATAATGATTTGGATTTGAACCTTTGTAGGATAAGCAATCTGACTATTCTCGTGTGTCACAGGTGTTGCAGAGTGCTTTGGTCACATTTGACCTGATGGAGAGTCTTATATTCCGCATTGAAGAGATCACAGATGAAAAGCAGAAGAGCCAAAAACTAAACTGAGGTGTCACTTCTGACTGCTGGGATATTTCTATGAAGGTTTATTTGATGTGCTCTGCTTGACCAATACAAAAAGAATGTAAAAATAGAACAAACTGTGATAAACATGGATTTAAATGTGCTTTTGTATAAGGCGTGTACTAGTTAGCATCAAATAAAACAACACAAGTGTTAAGTGTGTGAAACAATGCTGAATCATATGGTGAGCTCATAGAATGTCTCTCAGCATCTCCCACACAGGATTGTTTTCAATGATGTGAGCCCGAGCCAGGGACATCCGGTCGCGGATACTGTCTACATGGGGCTTACTGGTGGCCTGCAGACAGATGAGCCTTGGCTTACTTCAAATATCACAAGGCGAAAAACAGCTTGTCTAACTTATAATGTACATTGACCAAATAACTGTTGTGTGCTGCCTCTGTCTTTACCTTGGCAATAGTCAACATTCCTTTGACGATCTCAGCATTGTTTCGCACAGGCAGGATCCTGAGATTGCTGGCAGAAAATCTGAAAGAGATGCAAATAATGTAAGTGTCAGAATCTCAATGCCTATATTACCAGCTACATACGTGCCAGCCAAGCACAACAAGGGGGTTACAACTTGGGAAAGACATAACACAGCTATTTATCTACCTGTCTTGAAGCACCGACAATATTTCCAATTCCTTCTTCCCATTAAAGGGGGCGTATAGAAGAAGAAAGCTGTTCCGGTGTACTTGCACAAACGTCTTTATCCTCTCAATGAGTCCAGATTCCTCACAATGCTCCAAGGGGTCTTGAGGGTCAAGCAAAAGAAATGCAGTACCTAGAACATTATGAGAATGTTAAATGTATTAAACTAAACATGTTACTGTGAGACCTTTTCCATTACATATTATAAACAAATATTTGTGGTAATTTGTTTCCCAAGTTCAGCCTGTGTAAGTGGCTTCTGTGTATAATAATAATAATAATAATAATAATAATACATCTTATTTATAGGGCACTTTTCTAGATACTCAAAGACACTTTACAGAGGTGGGAGAAGTACTCCGATCTTGTACTTAGGTAAAAGTACCAGAGTGTATTAATACTCTGTTACAAGTAAAAGTCATGCATGTGTTATGTGGTTAGGGTTAGGGTTAAAGGGTTAGTAAAGGGTTAGTAAAAGTGTTATGAATGTATAACACTTTTACTCAAGTAAAAGTACAAAAGTATAAGCATCTAAACATACTTAAAATATCAAATGTAAAAGTACTCATTATGAAGATTGGCCCATTTCTAAATAATATATATTATACGTTTTTTTATATAATTATTGATGCATTAAAGCGTTATCAAAACTGGTAAAGGTGCAGCTAGTTTTAAATACATGTTATACCGGAGAGTAGCTTGTGAATTTACTCCAGGTGTAACTAAAGTCTTAAGTGTTTGTCGCTTATATTTCACATTATTAATCAAAATCTGCAAAGTAACTAAAGGTAGCATTCATTGAAATACTGAAGTACAAGTCTCTCAGAATTGTACTTAAGTACAGTACTTGAGTAAATCTACTTATTTACTTTACACTACTGAAACTTAATATTGTATAGCGTTACTGGGTTTGATAGTGTAACTGTAAGGCAGGTGTATTAAAGGGGATCTATAGGGTCGGTTTAAAGATAAGGGGGTTATCTAACCAGCAGCAGAGCTGACAGCAGGTTTACCTGACAGAGGGAAGATGAAGGCTCCCGACTCGACACCGTCTGAAAACCTGATTCGGTGCGGCTGAGCGCTTAGCATCCTGCTTGTGTCATGATTCTGGTGTAACAAATACAGGTAATTACATACATGTATTTCCTAAAGTTGTTTAAAACCAGACAAAGTTAAATAAGTCAAATTTGTTATCTTAACCAACACTTTGCGTTTTGTATTAGGCATTGCTTTGCTAGCTAGATAGCTAGCAAACCGATATTCTTCACGTTATCTATTTATTTTACCAATATCTGACACTAAAGTCTAAAATAAATGTTTGACTACTCAGGAGTTAACCCATCACTTACCTGAAGTGAAGTGCTGACTATAATCGTTGTTTTCCACTGAGGAGTTGTTTCTGTGTGTGTCGCCATAACCCACTGCTCAATGAAAGTCTAAATATTAGAGCGGTTAATGAGGCTTCGTCTTTTCTGGAATGTCCTCGCGGTCCATTCGCACGAGACGGTCGCAGTATTCAGAGACTGTATGTCAGTGTATTGAACCACGAGAAGGCGCTGCGATACTATTTCAAAACCTTTCTTTTACGTTTTTGAGACGAGAAATAACAAATACTAACGGTAAAGGCACCTTCTATTGTTTTATAATTTCGTTTTTTTTTTTACTATTATTAGGTAATTCAGTTGGGATACCTGTGTGCATTATGTGCTTATTTCATAGCATGATAAGCACAAGTGTAAGTAATAACATAATCAAGCCCAACCAGTAAACACATTACATCTGTGCAGTGCACCCAGGTAACATTGAACAAAATAATACGTTTCTGTGACTTGTCAGTGACCAACACTTTTCATTTTTCAATAAACACAAATCTTTATTTTCAATATGACATTAAATGCAAGCCAGTAGGCCATTGTTATTTTTTTCTTTAAGAAACTTCAGTCAACCATATTATCAGAAGACTGCCATGAGAAAAAATATATTTGTTTCCTTACTCTATTCTTTCTAGAGCTGTGAAGCAACATTAATTAAACAGTCAGACATACAAAAAATATTAGCATGCATAACATCCCGTTTGTGTCAAAAAACTGTCCACTGAGGGCATGATGGGGAATGCAAAATAAACTGCTGCAAAGTCCAGAGTTCTGCAGATTCCAGAAAAAAAAAAGATGAAAATGTTTGAGACAGCATATGATTATAAATAAGAATAAATTAAGACAAAGTTAATATTTAGAGGTTCAACGTTCACAGAGGTGACAACTGTCCGGCAGGTTCTCCTCTGTGTGAGCAGTCAGTGATGTGTTTCCAATTCCACGATGGTCCACTCCCCCTGAGGAGATGCAGCGTCTTCTGGGGAGAAGCTTGTTACTGTGATGCTGGTGGAGGAGTCCTCCATGGGCGAGATGAGCTCCGCCCAGCGTTTGAAGGTCTCCTTCTCTGGGGACAGGAAGCCCTGAGAGTCCAGGCATTCACGTGAAAGGGACAGAGTCTGCTTGATAAGGTACTGGGCCAGGTTTAGCTCCTCAGGCACAGGGTTTATGATTCCCAGGTTGGACTCGTGGTCTGAGAGGAGCTGCCTGAGCATGCTCCAGTCCCGCTCTGCAAACTCATTGCTTTTTTCATCGTCCTCTCTTTGCTTTTCTTGCTCTGCCTTGAGTTTAACATTCCTGTCCTTTTCCGAGCATTGCTCGAAGGCTTCTCCAACATCCAGCTCGTAAATGGGAGATAGTGCTTTGGATGGTCGGCGGTCATGTTTGCAGGTTTGACCCGATCTGTCACAACCATTGTCCCCTAAAAACAATTGACAATACTGCAAAATGACAAACTGATTCACTCCTTTTTCTTCACATTTCAGAGGCTAGTCACTGCCTAGTTTGATAAAACAGTGATGACTAAATGTTTACCCTTAATGCAACTGTTTCACTTAAAAGATAATCCATAGTGAAGTTCAAAACATTATAAAAGCAGTGATGTTGATGGTCACAATATGGTTGTTCAAATGGCAACACTATAAAGAATTATGAAGTCATCATTTGAAACATCATTACTTCAAAATATGGATGCCACAGTAGGTGAATACAGTTGCCTTAAAGGTAATGCACAGAGGAATCTGAATGCATCTCTTTATCCACCTTTTCAAACAAAGTAAGCCATGCATCGCCAGCACCAGTGAACTTTGCATGTGTCAGTAGCTAACAGTGATATGTTTTGAGATTTACGTGCAGGTCATTGAACGGGCAGACGTAATGAACAGACTTGTCACAAAAACCTAAAATGCAAGCAAACGGTGCTTTACTTAGTAGCACATAACGATGGCACACCACCAAGTTCAATTCACATTCTTTGTGTTTTCAATTTTTTGTACAATTCCAGAAAGGCAAAAGATGGATCATTGTTTGATATTAAAAACAAAGTAATTGACATGTTTGCATCGGAATATACCCTCAGTAAAGGTGCAGCAGGATTTATTTTTCTAAATATGATAGTGAAGAAAGAGAGACATGGCAGGACCACGAGAGCTGATCAAGAGTCATCACATACATTACAGAGGAGGCTACTGACACTACACAAACCTACTGAACAAAAGCTCATAGACAACAAACCACAGTCTTCTTTAAAAGTGGACGTCTATCTACACTTAAGTCTATTGGGTATGACAAGAGGTAATGGAATGTGGGGAAAAAAAAGACACAAAAATGGTTGATAGAGGGGGATGACACTTTTTTTTTTTAAATTCAAGCATGCATGTGTGCAAAAAAAAAAAAAAAAAAAAAAAGCAAACACAAAACTCAGGTACATTCATGAATAGAAATAAAGATGATCAGCAAGAAAATGCAAGGGAAAAGTTCCCCTTTTTCTGACAAGCAGTGGCAGTTCAGCTAATCTATTTGTGTGTTTTACCTTGATGCCAGGTGCTACATATAGCATTTTCACATCAACAAATCTTTTGAATGTTATTTTTAGATGTTCTTTTAATCGCTGTAAACAAGGGGCCATCGATGAGAAGCCAAAAGACAAATAAAAAAGGGCTTCTGGAGATATGTTTGTCCTTCTTAGAATGACAATGGTTTAATGAAGGAAAAGCCAAACACATCTATCCTTTACAACAAAGCAGAAGAAAACTTTTAGAGCAACATCTCCTGAGTGATGGGGCTTTTTGGAATGTATTCTATTTTTAGGAAACACAATTTTAATAATACGAACTAAATTAATTTAGCAACGATATATTGATTTCAAAACTATATTTAAAGCTCCATCAAATTTGTCAAATTCTCTTTGGCTCTAAAAAGGCCAACTGCTATTCCACTGCATAAAGGAAATGACAACAATAACCAAAACAATCTGATTTGTATGTACATGAAAGTGCATTGGTAGAACTATCTATCAGGCCTTGTCACAAGGCATATTCTTTTTAATGTCACATATACAATTGATATCATCAGTGTGAGTGACATGTACACTGCTTTCCCCTGTTTCTGTGTAAACTGACTTACCAAGGCCTAAATGCCTCTGACTACAGGTAGTTCAGTTGTTTCAAATGTACAGCTAAATGTACTATGATGAGACCAAACTCCGTCTTTAAAAGGATATTGATGTTGCAAATTCAAATTTACAACAGCTACACAATCAATGGGTGGAAATGATGACCACTGATTTCATTTGAATTTGAACTTGTGTTTATATTTAGTTACTACACTATATCCTTTTTCTGAAAGAGGAATAGGTACATGTTGGGTGTGGGTAAGGTCTAGCAGTTGGAGCAGTGGAGGATGAATCTTGCAGGGATAAACTATACCTTGGGGATAGGAGGTGAATTTGGATTTGGGGTCTATAAGTGTCCGTAGATCATACATTACCTGCTGGAGATTGTGCAGCATGTACAGGAGAGTCCCCTGTCTGCTGAGGCTCTTTTAAGTCTAGATGTAAATCAGCTTTCTTGCTTTCTGTGGGATTGGAGTGATTTTTGCGCGGCCCTGCGTTGTATTGTTCTGTGTGCCGGAGATCCAGGTGGCATGGGCGCTCCTGGGGAGGCAGGTCTCTCATGTCAGCATCCAAGAGAGGGACGCTAGACTTTATTCCGTTACTCTCCGCCTGGATCTCTGTAAGGAACACAGAGGACTTTTCATCCTGTTCCTCGTCTGTTTTTGTATGCGTTGTGTCTGCAGTTTCAAGATGGCCTTTCAGGTGGTTCAGTTGGTTGTTGGTTGGAGCAAAATTGGTCTGAGGAGTTGTGGAGTTAGACTCGAAAACGTCACCCTCACTGGGCTGCTGAGGTGGCGTTTGGACGCCGCCTTCTTCTGAACCCAACTCCTCACACTCGTCGACAGAGAGCAACACTGAGCGGCGAAAGTTAGCCGTGGTCTGGTAGTCGGCCTGATCGTTATCCTGGTCAGCGGCTTCATCGTCGAAAGCCAGGTTGATGATCCCCTGAAAGTTTGGAGAGGATTCAGATGGTGGCAGCGGGGCCTGCCCCGGAATCACCTCGACTTCAGATCTGTCATCTTCCGTCGCCTCTTCATCTTCCTCTTCCTCCTCAGAGGAGAAGAGCTGGTGGTCGGGGATGCTTTTCACCGTCACCGTTGCCTCCACCTCGGAGTGCTCCTCCTCTACAGGAAGCTCGTCTCGGTGCAACCAGGAGCGAGGAAGCTGTCTCACTCCCTCTTCCTCGCTGGTAGTGGTCTCCGCTTCTCGCCCCCGCAGCCTCACCTCCACTCTTAACCCCGCCCCGCCTTCGTACATCTTCAACTCCTCTGGGGTGCTTGTGTCGCTGCTACTGCGACCCAAGAAGTCGTGGCAGCGCATGGTGCCGCACTTTGAAACGCCTCTTTCGTTGGAGCAGCAGTCGTCGTCTTGCGAGCCGCCGGCGTCGTAGTCCTCCGAGCGGGGCTTGATGTCGTCGGAGGAGGTGGTGTGTGTGCTGCAGGTCTCAGACTCGGGGCTGACCTGATGGTGGACGGCACTCCAGGAGTCCTCTAAGGGGGTGCCAGTGCTGCACACGCTGCATGGTGTGTCTACGAGACGTTCGCTATCTCTCTGACAATTTCTGGAGCCGTCCTCGTGAATTTGCCCTCCACTGATGACTCCGCTTGGGGGCGGTTTCACTTTACTCCCTTCAGTCTGTTTGCAAGTGTCCGCCTTAGCAGATTTGACATGAGGGGTGTTGCTAGCTGAACAGTTAGTGTTTTCTGACAGTATTTCAGTCTTCTGGAGATGCTGCTTGGATTCTAGTTGCTGGCTAAGTAAATCCCCTTCACCCTGGTTTGTTGGCTGTGCTGCAGACTGGTCAGAGAATTCTACCTCTGTACTCTCTTTATGCACTGTAACTTCACCAGTGTTTTCTGTTGGCGCTGACTCCATTTTACAGTCTTTGCCATTGACTGTCTCTTTTCCTTTAGTTGCTGATTTCTTGGTAGCAGGTGAGGTTTTGGAAGTTCCTGCTGATTTTGGAGAAGCTTTCTCCGTAGGCTTTGGTCCGGACTTGGCAGCTGCTACTGAAGATTGCTTGGAGGGGGCCGAAGAGGCTTTTGGTGGTTTAGCACTTGATTTAGCTGAGGCTCCAGGTGCCGAAGCAGGTTTTGTGGTCTTCTTTTTTTGAACTTCAATGGCTGCTTTTTCTGGTGCTGAGGATTTCAACCCGTCCTTGCTGTCTTCTTTCCTCGGGGAAGCAGGCTTTTTGGATCCATGCTTGGAGACTAACCCAAAGACAGAATAGAACATTAGTACTTTGTACAGTATATGGACAGACATTTAAATTAAGCAGACTTTGAACATCTCACCATGGTCTGGTGTGCCTCTTCCCTTGGTTTCTGCTCTTGCTGTTGTCCCTCCTGTAGATGCTTTCTCTGCTGCACTAGTCTTGACTTTAGCACTTTCTCTTGCACTGGACCTATTGATAGGACTGCTATTGATTGACGGAAACAAAAACGCAACGTTAAATTCATGATGGTTCACATCATCTTTCAAGATATTCATAAGAAGAGTCACAGAGAAATTAAATCATGGATTAATATTCAGCACCAGCGGGGGGCAGCAGAGTTGTTTTCCCATTTTGTCAAGGACAAGCGTCTGAGACATGAACTGATTATGAAGGCAAATAATTTCAAGTTGTTGTCCTTCTGAAGGATGTTCTTCCTTGGATTTTAACTCAATCTAAGTGTAGGAGGAACAAGAGAACAGGGAGCATATTATCTGACATTTTAGTGAGTTCACTGAGGACAGTTTTACAGATTCTACATTACCTAATACGACAGGGCCATGTTTAAAAAATACACGATGTACAAAGGATTATTCTCGCTACGTAAATTGAGGTTGGAGGGGAGTTTAATCTTCCAGAGCATCTTCATTCTCAGCACACAAATCCAGACGTTGAATACAAGATAGATTAACTGTTACCTGCACCATCTGTTTCTTTACAAAAGATGACAATCAAAAGATGCAACAACAATATCTTTTGTTAGGCCATCAGCTTTTTCTGGCTAACTTACATGGTTTCTTTGCAGGGAGGCTGTTCAAAATGGATGTGCTCCCAGTTTGAATGATGCAGAATTTTAGTAAAAAGGATATTTTTAACATCTTTGAAAGGCAGATTAAAGTTTTGTCAGAATATGTTACACAGCTGCTTTTGCCTCCTGACCGTTTTCTGTTTTGCTTTCTAGGCCCTGAATGCTTTCAGCTACTGGAGTTGGTTATATTGTCTTTGAGCTCATGTTGCAACTTGGCCTGGCCATAGTGAAATAGTCAGTTTGATTCACTGCTCTTGTTTGAATGTTTTAAATAATTTGCTAATTCCATTGTTTGGTGATGTTTTCTGGATATCAGACATGTATGCTGTACTTGAGGATTTAGATTCTCACGCTCTCTTTTTTGTCATTCTGTTATATGTTTTGTACTTTACAAGTCACGAGTCAAATTCCAGGACCCTTTTCCATCCTTTGAGTTCTTATAGGCCACATTTGTTTTAATCACAAAACAGCTTTTTCCACTGCCTTGGTACTTGGGGCTGCGTAAGTCTGACATATAACATAAACACATGGAATGCTACACAGTCTGAGGGGTAAGCAAAACACAGTTTAATATTTAGAAATATCTCCAGTTGGAAGTTTTTTTAGCATGGCGAAATTAACCAAAATGCTTGCTGGATTGTTGACTTGCGAAACTTGAGAAACACTCAAAAGAAAATCTCTAACTCCATTTGAGTTAGATTGTTCTTAAATGCCTTAAACAGTAGAATGGCATTTAATGGTGGACCCACAACAAGCAGAACGTCCATGTGGAAGTTGACAAGGAAAGCACTTGCAGAACGTTACACCTAACATTTCACTAAATACACAAGAAGCTAAAGAAGAAGTGACGAGAAAGCACACTGATAATAACCATTAAGGAAGAGCTCACCTGCTGATCTTCGTTGTATCTGATTTCTGAGGAGGTTTTGTCAGTGTGGATTTGACCCCCGCCTTGGTTTGGTGTTTGGGCTTCGCACCTAAACACAGAAAACAATGCATGATTTTTGTGAAAAAAATGTGTCAGGCATTGAGATGAATCAAAAGAGACTTAGTCTGATACATATTAAACCTTGATTTCCTAAATAAATCATCTTCAGGGTAGCAGGGATACGTAGCAGGGTAGGGTAATGTGCTGTGAGTATGTGAGCGGACATCAGAGACGGTTAACAAGTAACTTTCAGTGTGGGGTACATGGACAAACTCAAGCATTGAACACTTGTATCAGTGGAGAATACCTCACCTCCCTAAACCATCAGAAAAATATCTCCTCTACGGGAAGTGCAGAGTGATCAACCTCTGCTGTTCTGCTGAGAGTTTGTACACTGGTACCAGCAGGCTGCTTTCTTTGCTAATAAATCAACATGCCTGCCCTCGTCTTCCAAAAGTCCCTCTTGGCCATAACACAAATTCATCATACTACTAAGTCTGCATTCACATTCAGCTCAAACATTGTAATTGGTGTCAGTCACCATGAGGAAATGAGAGGAAGTGAATAAAGAGAGTTAACCTGCGCTGTCATTACGAGGGCTGCTGGCACCGTTCTCTGGCGAAGCGCTGCCTGATGTGGACGAGGCGCTGGGCTGAGCCTGGGAGGTGCCAACAGAGCTGTCAGCCTTTCCTGTCGAGCTCCTCTGAGTCTTGGATACACTTGGCTGGCTTGTAGATGTGCAGCTCGGGGGAGATGTTTTAGGCCGTGCACCTGGATTTGGTTTCTTTTCCTGCTCTCTCACCCCTTGAGAGCTTCTGGAGCTGTTGGCTACATCTCGTCTGGCCCCTGCAGCTCCAGTGCCGTTGACAACTGGTATTCCAGCTGTTGCTGTCTTTGCTTTGGCTGCTGCAGTACGTTCCCCTGGCTTCTTTGCATTCTTTGCCTTGGATGTTTGACCCTCTCCTGGCTTGCTAGCTGTCCCCAGTCCATCAGACTTCATGGCTGACGCAGCACTACGGGAGGAAGAGGTAGTGTTTTCAGACACCCTCTGGGTCCTGTGCACAGGAGGACTCTCAGGTCCAGATGAAGGGCATTTCACAACCCTTGGCTGCAGGATAAAGAAATAACCATATTAGTCATGCAACTGTAAGACATGATTAAGCTGCAAAGCACAGTGTGGTTTGATGAAACTGAATAACATTATAGCAGATTACAATAAGCTACTGGAGTATAAGACAAGAAAAAAGGATGACATCATCTAAACATCGGTCGTTGAGATTTCTATAGTCTGTGCTAAATACTAAATAGACAAACAAAATTCATATAGTCTGTTCTTGATTGACTATCCTAAACAGTTGATTTGCTATCAGAAGTTAAGGGAAGGAATTTTGCTTCTTTTTTTTCTGTGTGTCACTTTGTGAACTTGAGCAAATTACTAAACTGGCTTTTGTCAGTAGAACAATCATCTGCAGGTTCGAACAAATGAGCAATCATATCTTAAAACAGACAAAGTGCTTGTTTTCACCGAATCACACCACTTCTCATGATCTATAGGAGCTCTACTGCTCTTAACCACTCACACCTAACATCTTGAATTCCTCTGTGGATCACCTCAGCCAGGCTTATCTTAGCAATACATCTGTTTACAGAGGCCCTGCAGCAAATGTTATAGTGTATCTCTGTGCTGCGAGGGTGGGGCATTTATGACATATGGCATCTGATGGCCACACTGTAATGACTAGCAGGGATTAAACACATTTACAGGGATTTCTCAGAGATGAAACTGCCTCATAAATTCACATCGTACATTTTCATCCTTAGAGTCAGAGTTCTGATTTACAAAAAAAAATGTTAGTTTCTGAAACACCAAAAAGAGTTTATATAAATGTTAATGTATTTAACATATATGGTTGGAGGGTAATGTTACCTGTGAGCTAGTGAATACAGGCTTTTTACCAAGTCTCCGGTTGTCCCCCTTATCAATAGCATCTGTCAAAAGAGGATCAAAGGAAGAGCAATGATCATCAAAAAGAAAGTATTCTGCATGCAAAACCATGTATCATATATTCAAATCAAGACATTCACAAATGTCCTTTTCTGTGTTTACCCTTTGATAATTGGGAAACAAACACTACATTAATATATTGATCAAACTATTATTTCAAATACAAATATTTCAAGCAAAGCACTGCCCTTTCTATGCTTAAAACAGAAACAATTTGAAAACCTAATCATGTTTTGTTTTTAATACCCAGATTGACTCTTTTCACTGAAATACATTTGTGATGCTTGCATGCAAGATCTGGAATCCGATTTCGGTGGCAATAAATGTACCAGTAATAGGCACAGGCTGATACCAGCTGCATACATTATTCATGCAGTGCATCTCAGCACACTGCTGGCTCAACAGTGAGGAAACAGTATGTTATTTGTATTTGTGGGGGCCACAAATCAGACCCACAAAGACAGGAATCCAGCCTTCACTCGCACCCTTTAAAAACAAGCATGGCGTGTCTGGTGCAATGCCATGTTAACGATACTCATCTCACAGAGACTTGTGAAAAGGTAGCTCACATAAAGCTAAAATAGACAATAAATAGGTTAAGAGTGCTTCGACAGCTGTGTAGAAAAAAGCCATTATGTATTAAATCAGCCAGCATGCACGTAGAGCTTTGCTTCATCTCTAATGATGCAGAGCCACGGCTTCAACGCAGCGCCAGGCTGGGTAAGGGAGAGGAGAAAACACACACACACACACACACTGCAGCATGAATCTCTGTCTGTGACTAAGAGAAGAGAGCTCACAGCAAGGATTTCCTCCCTTACCTGCTAGTATCCTCTCTCTGTGTTTGGTAGAAAGGGTCTCCCATCCCTGCGTGTGGCGGACCGCGTAAAAGGTCTGAAGCAGGAAGGTCCACAGGCGAGCGCGCAGCGTACAAATCTCTTGCCTGAACGGCTGGCGGTAACACAGAGGAGAGAGAGAAGAATGGAAAGGGGTGCGCTACAGCACAGGCAAATCAGCAGCTGCTTCAAGAACCTTTCACCATGGCAACAAATGCCCCTCCCTCCTCCCTCCTCCCTTTGCCTCCCTCTCTCTGTCCCTCCCTCCCCCTCTGTCTCCGTTGCAGAATGCACTTGAGCTCCCTTGAGTGAAATCAGTGATGTCAGTGGCTGATGCCCATTCTCCTGTTTCCACGCCTGATTATGAAAACAGGGATGGGAGGTTAGGGAGGAGCCAGCTCCAGCTCCTCGGCTGCACTGACCACACACCCGTCAGCAGCACACACACACACACACACACACACACACACGGCCAGATTAGTGAAGGCCGTTGGCACACGTCACAGCCTCCCTCAGCCTAATCCATTCTGCCATACTGTACCGTATTTACAGGGAGCTGAATGAGCTTTAACTCAGCAGCCGGGTCACTTTCCCTGGAAGTCATCTCACGAGCTTAACCTGCCTGCTCAACTCAATACATTTTGTTAGTCTCTTAAGGGTTTGACAGATATGATTTAAAACTATCTTCATAGATATTGAACAAAGCTTACAATTGAGTTGAAGGGGAGACAAGCCGACAGGGGGAGAACATTTATAGCAGAGAGCTTAAGCTGTGTTAAACCTGTAGCTTGGATGATTTGACGAACATATTAAACATTGTGGCTTTTTAAAGGGTTACTTCAGTATTTTTCAACCTGGCCCCAATTTCCCCATGTTTTTGTCTCCAAGTGACAAAGGTGAACAACAATTTCAAAAATGGATCCAGTATTTAGCAAGACTGCACCATCATTGTATATCTAATAGAGCTATTTTCTGTCAACAAGCCTGTCTGTGGTAAAACATGTACTTTTAGTGAACGCACATTGAAAGTGAGGAATTGCCCCAACAAATTAATTGTGCAGCGTATTTGCCCAATTCTGGAGGGGACGATAGAAATCCAGGGTTGAAACATACCAAATGTATCACTAGTGTGTTTAAGATTCAATGTGACTTATTACAAGCTTGACTGAAAGAAGTTACACTGCACTGTGTTTGGGAGTGGAGCCTCACTTGCCTTTTCTAGTGGTTGTGAAGAGTTGTTCAAATCTATGGCAAAATATTGTAAGTAGACCATGATTTCTTAATTCATTTTCTCAAATTACAACAGAGTCTGGGAAGAAGACCAGAAGTCAAACTGGACTAAAATGGAAACCGCACAACAAACAGGTGTGAGCACAGCCTAAGTATGATGTTCATTTTTGAAATACAGAAAAATTGATTCATTTCACCTCCTCTTGTTTTCTCCCTCCTTGCTGTAGGAGGGAGTCCTCTTCCCCGTCATCTCCACACAGGAGGTACACAGCAGCGAAAAGATCACAGCAGTTGTCCACAGAGGCACCCTCTCTGATAGCTGAACAAAGCTTCTTCAACAACGTGGGCTCACGGGTAACCTCTTCCCTCTGAGAAAAAACATAGAACCTAAGTTGAATATGTTTGTTACAGTACAGCAGAGAGCATAAGCATCAGCTCCAGCATCCTCTTACCCTGCGAAGCTCCTGAAAGGCCTGAGTTCGGATTACATCGGGGAGATGCTGGACAATGACGTGCAGGCTCTCCTCCTGCAGCTGCGTGGCGAGACTCCTCACCTGCTGGGCCCACTTGACTTCTGGGAGACTGCCAATCAGCTGCTCAGTGCCACAGAGCATGGTTACTGCGTTCTGCACAGTCTGAATGGAAACATCTATCAGCTAAAGACAGTCTATACCGTGGGTGAAAACTCAAGTCGAATGAACACAGCCCTCCATAAAAGCAGTCTTTACTCCTGCCCAGGACCTATCGATCAGTAGAGGGAGGCCCGGGATTGTGTAATGGTTCTTGGCCAGCTCTGAATCTCAATACTGGCAAAGACTGAACAATAGTACTCTTGTCTCACTTTACTCACAGAATGCACTCCACCCCTTAGATGGTGATGAAAGACAGACCCGAAATTCAATTATCAATTACACGGCTGGTTCACTCCCCATCTGTCTACATCTACATTATATTCCAACATGAGTCCGTCTTTAATAACTGTGAATTTAATAAAGGTCATCTTTGATTAGATTACGTTTGGATTTCCTTCCTGTGGAAAAACACTGGAGAATGGGTTGATGGTATTTGTGCGATTACATGCATACAGTTCAGCTGATGACTGTGGGAGGGAGGGACTCACCATGGTTTCAGTTAGAGCTGTTAGACAGGCTGCCTGGAGTTCAGGAGACAAGAGGGAAAAGTTCCTCTCACACCAGGTCTTCACATAATGATCAGCAACCCACCTGAAAATACACATCATTGAGTATCAATTAACAATTTTGATTATTGATTAATAATCAATTGCTTTCAATGCAAAAATTGCAGCAAATGCAAGTTTGAGCCTTTCAAGTTTGGAAATGTCCTGCTATAGTTTGTTTTGCATTATATTAAAGAGAATATCTTTTGAGTTTTGGACTGACATGGCAAGATACTTAAAGAGGCTCTTCTACCCTTTTTGTGGTTTTCCCTTCCCTGTAGTGTGTTATATAAGTTTGTGTGCATGTAAATAGCTGCAAAGGCTAAAATCCCTGTATTCCTTCCGGAGGGAGCTTCTCTCAACCACTTCTTTGTTCACTTCCGTAACATAGTGACATCACTAAGTAACCCTCGCGCTTCTATTGGCTAGTGCTTCAACAAATTGTACGTGATAGGCTAAGGGGCGGGACATCTCTAAGCATTTGACCAATCACAACAGAGCCGAACAGCTAACCAATCAGAGCAGACTGGGCTCTGGTTTCAGACAGAGGGTGAAAAGAGGTGCTGCAGCACAGGCAGTATGAGAACAATAAAGAGCTTTTTGAACATTAAAGCATGGAGACATGTCCCAGTGGAGACACAAAACACAAATATGAACCTGGGAATGAGCATAATAATAATTTAAAGACATTACCATGGACTTTTTGAAACTGCGCTGGACATTTAATCGACTAATAGATCAATCTAGAAAAAAATTGGCAGATTAATCAGTAAAGAAAATGAAACATTAGTTGCAGAAAATCAGCAGGACAGACTTTCAGTGAAACTGGTGAAGTCGTATTCTAGGTGTACTGCAGTGTATCACTGAGGAGTGTCTGTGGCTGGAGGCAGCATTCAGCCGATCTTTGCTCGAGGGAACAACAGAGTGAGTGAGGATGAGAAGGTCAGTAACGCACTGCTGCACAGAGCAGCGCAGGAAGATTTACTGCCATACATGCGTGACTCATCAGACAACACGGCAAGGCCATGTCCCCCCCACACCAACTCAAATCAGAACCAGCTCACAGCCCAGCTTAACACATCCTATCCCCTATCCTACATTATAAACTTCCTGCCAGCTCACTGCATTAGCGCACCAACATCGCTAGTTAGCCTACAGAAGAATCAGCTACATGAGATCTCAAAGTGAAACATTATGAGATTGTGTGTGAACAAATGCACAGTAAGGAAAGTGATAAAAGCTGTGCAGCGTACTGAAATGTAAAGACGTGCCTAATTTTTTTTGTTAAATCTGATCGACTTATAAATGTAGAGCAATGCATTAGTGTCTGTAACTAAACAGCAAACTTGAGAAATGCATTGGCCCTTAAGAATGATCGTCATCTACATTTGACATGTTAAAGGTTTAATAGAAAAATGAAAGGAGTGTTTTCTGTAGGTTTTTCCTTGTCTAAGGAGTAATTGCTTTAAAGGATATAAATGCAATTAATTGTACTCAACAGAATGGTGAATTGAATCACATTAAGGCATGTAACCCCAACCCAAGGCTATTTCATAACACAAGTATGAACCCACATGCTGGTTACCTAGCAACAGGATGCTGATGTAAGCGAAAGTAGCAAGGTTGGAATATTCTGCACTTTTTTTCCAATTACACAAGCATCTTTAAAGGTCATCTTTGACAACTGTTAAAATGATAGGACCAATTATTTATATGTAGTGTCTCGTCTAAATGTATTTCAGATTTCTAAGCTGTAACACATTTATAGAAAAGCAACAACAGACACTCACCTCTTACACAGCAGGTGGAGGTTTTGAAGGCCTAAGGCGTGTGTGAGTGACAGACATTCAAGAACTGTTCTCTGAACCCCGTCAATCGGCTGCCAACACAGGAGGGGGAAGAAAAATAGGAATTTACACATACAACATTTGTGAAATCTGGCATATGGTAAAATGAGAATGAAAAAGTGTTCAGATAAGTTAAACAGCACTATTATTGGCACTGAACATGCACGCACCATACTCAATCAACAAGTGTTAAGCCAAAGGACTTACAATAGGATTTGTTCTCTGAGTTTTCAGCTGTGTTACTACACATAGTGATCATTTATTGTTGTTTTGGACGAGGGATCACTACACTGATGGGTGAATACAGAAAAGAACTGCGTTTTTTGGAAGGCCCCTAGACCTTCACAAATAAGACTTAAAGAAAACGTGTCATTTCCTAAGCACCCCTAAGGGCGCTGCCAAGCAAATATTGTTTTGGTGCAACAGAGCATTTTGAAATGTATTACATTTAGAGAGTATGCATACATTTGGAGGAAAATTGACCCGCCCTTTTCTATGACAACAAAAAAAGTCAAATAAAAAAGAAATATCGCTTATAACCACAAAGTTGGAATGAAATCATTGGCGTCTTCAGAGAGTTGGTGGTAACTGAAGCGCATGTGTCAGGGGGCTGATCATGGCATGATTTTCTTGTCATCCGCTTAAAATGACTATTTCAAACAGCAGTGCTTTGAAAAAGCAGCGATGACTGGGATATTAAATTCCTGAAATAGTTTTCTCTCTCGCAAGTTTTACTTCGTGACTGAAGTTTGAAGGAATGCTTCTGCACCTTGTTCATCATGTTCTGTAGCTCATGCTCACATTACAACATTATATTTTTCACTGTTGTTCTCCATTCCTGGCGCAAAGGTAACATTTATACCTTGCCACATGAATAATTGCAATCAGATGCGAATAAGTAAAATTTGCACACAAGTGTGTGTGTCATTATATAATTGGCTACATTTCTTTGGTGAACCAGACCATATGGGGCTGACAGCGGTAGCAAAATACACTGCCCATCCAAAAACAAAGTCACCAACTTGGTTTAACTAAGCCAATCTGTGATTAATATGTTTAATATGTTTCAGCTAGCAACAAGTTATTTAACCCTAGCTGATGTGGTGTTTAGTTTCCCATTTCTCAACAACCATGTCGGAACACATATCCTAAGGTCGTGGAAAGGATGTTAATCCTTTTCAGAAAGGTCAGAACACAACTAAGGAGACTGCTCAAACCACTAAAATCTGGTTAAGAACTGTCCAACGCATTATTAAAACTAAATCAATGAGTCCAGATCTACCCTGTTCCAGAGTGATGGGCGCATCAGGGTAAGAATAGAGGCGGATGAAGTGATGCACCCATCATGCCCAGTGGGGTCAGTGTGATGATCTGGGGTTGCTGCAGTTGGTCAGGTCTAGGTTAAGCAACGTTTTGTTCCAGACATACTCCCAGACATTTCAATGATTTGTACAGCAAAGTACGGTTTGGAAACTATATCATTTCCTTTTTGACGGGCATGCATAACACGGCATAACACCGGAGCCTCACTGCGGGGAAACTTTGGCGCTGTTCCGAGTTGTTCTAATCCGTCAAAATGACAGACTGCTTTCATATTTTTCAGTCATTGTTAAAAAAAATCCGGCATAGACGGAAAATATTCGGTTAACGCGACCACTGCTGCCAATACCAGTGCTCGGGTTAACCAGATTTAAAATCTGTGTTCTTTACTCCCTTGAACTAATTTGAATAACTTTGCAAATGACCTGAGGCCAGCGATTAATGAGGTGCTATTAACTGATCGTGTGACCGAAAAATGAACGTAATTGATAGCAGCCCCAAATTCAACATGTTTAAAGGCTACACATGTGACCCCACCTAGCCCATACACACAGTACATATTGAAAGAGAACAAGCCTATAAAGACCATCATTACATCCCTCATAATGTAAAGCTGACCTTGGGGAAGAAGCGGCAGTAGTCTCGGGTCAGAACCATCTCCACCACGTCTTTCAGTCCCTCTAAACCCAACATGTCTGCAGCCAACACCACCTGACTGTGGGACAGGAGACACCAAACACAGGTCAGCTTGTTTTCTGCATCTGCATTCTAATTTTGTCTGGTCTCATACAGTACCTGGCACTGGCTCCAGGTGGTAAATCCACAATGGCTCCGTACATGAACTGGAGCAGGACCTCCATCTCATCTGGCCCTAAGCTGAAAAAAGGGCAACAAAACAATATGTTAAGAGATATTATTAAAGTTAAAGGGATAGTTTGGATTGTTTGCAGGTTGGGGTGTATAAGCAGGGGTGCACATAACTGGTACGCAGGTACGCATGCGCTGCAACAATCTGAAATGCGTACCGTCACTTGTGTCACAAAGCGCATTTGCGTACCGACGTACTTGTGAAGCTCTGTACTCCACTACCACCACCACCACCACCACTAATGTAGCGAGAATGAATGCTGCTACTGAAGCAGCAAACCGAAACAACACAATTCAACAAGTCTCCTTTCACTGCAGCCACAGCTGCGCTGCATACATCATCTCTAGCAGAAGCATTCATATTTACTTGAACAAATTAAAAATATATAAATACAAGTCATTATAGTATTACTCACCAATACGTTTGATTATTTGTACACAAAATCCATGCTCCTTTCTTTCCTCAAAAATAGTTAAATTACTCTGTTGTTCAGATTATCTGAGTGTTTCAGTTCCAAGTCCTGTTCAATCGCCATGGAGGCTAATGCTGAAAGTCCAGTTTGTCCAGTCGTATTTCTGGCAAAAAACATTGTGGAGCTCCGTTTCCCTGCGCACTTGTTAATTAGGCTGTAGATCCACTCGAGTTTCCCAAAAACGTTTCCAAAGCACCGTTGCTTGTAAGTGTCCAGCTGTGCTTTGGTGTCTCGATGCTGCCAACTCAAGTTTGCAAACCCTCTATGGCTCCAAACACCAAGTCGGTCAGTTGCGAATATCAGGCATTCCCAGCAGTACAGTTTGCTGTACTCCTCGGAGGCTGTGAGCCAAGGTACTGCTGAAGTTAGTGAAATTAAAGTGGTGGTCAAACCCTTTCACAGGCTGCGACAGGCTTGCTAGCTTGCCAGCAGTGAAGGCCTTTCTGTCCCTGACGGCCCACCACTGGGTACTAATACATGGTCAGTGTATTACCCACAGTAAATGGCAATGGACACGCTCCCTTTTAGGAGAAACTGACAGGAGTACCAGCAGGAAGCTTAGCAATTTACTGTAAGGATGGGGCAGCGGCATTTTCTTTCAGGTGGCCAAAATGGTACCCGAATGAGTGCCAACAACCTATTGTAGATACTGTATTACAATGACTATGGATCTCATACAACCCAACTTCATAGAATCCAAACTATTCCTTAAACATAAAGAATTGTACCAAAGTATAGCCCAGGGCTATTCAATTGGCGGCCCACGGGCCAAATCCGGCCCCGGGGTGATATTTACTGGCCCTTTGAGTATAATGTTAAAAAGTAATCAAATTTTTTTTTTTAAGATTTTTTTTTTTTTTTTTTTTTGTGCCATAGTGCCTTTATTCCAGAGAGGGTGTTACATTGAGAGATAGAGGGGTAGACAATGCCTGAAAACTTCGACGGGCTCGGGTTTCGAACCCACCTACTATACTGTAGTGACAACTCCTGTCATTGATTGCATCTCTGCGTGAATTAGATCATTTCACCTAAATGAAATCAAATGAAACATGTAGGCCTACTGAGTTCTGAACTTGCCATTTAGATCTATAAAGGCCTTGGGGCTATGTTGTTTGATTGAATTAAACACAATATATGCACTCCACTATGCTGTTGTAGTATTTACTGTATCTGAAGCTCTTAAATATGATTGCTCATATTTCAAGCCATCTTTTTCCCGGCCCCTTGCTTTGGATCATTTTCATCAACCGGCCCCCATTCCAAACTAATTGAATAGCCCTGGTATAGCCTATTTATTTTTCTTTGTGACTTCATGCACAAAGTTTAGATGTCTATCTATACTGCAAACACAACTGAGAATGCTGTGAACAGAATCCATATATCATGCAGCACTCAATCCTCGTGACTGCAGCCCGAGGGACACTTTATAGGTTCCCCCCCCCCGTCAACGCCGTAGCTCTCCATTCTGACCGACACGTCTTCCCCCGTTAACCTCAGATCAGTGATGCTGAGGCGAGCGGCATCTCTCTCCCCGGAGGAAAAATGGGCTTCATTTGCCTTTCCCCGCTCTGAAAGAGGCTGTGTGGGGGGGTTAGGGGCCGGTGGCGGTGGTGGGGGAGGCCCGTCAGCAGGCAGTGGATGAGAAGACATTGATGTGCCTCACAGAGGACAATGAAACAAACTGAGCGAGCCATTTCAGATTCCACTGGCAGTGGGTTGCTGTGTGTATATGTGTGAGTGTGTGAGTGTGGGTATATATGGAGTTAAAACAAGGCATTGTGAGTGAAACCCCATACTGTACAAAGCCACCTCTGTTGCTAGGCCTGAATAATTAATGCAGCATATGCAGTAATTCAACTGTGTTGTTCAGGAATAAAATGTGGAATTGTCAGAGCAGGAGCAGAGGTGTATTATTGATCCGTGTGACCTGCTGCAGGATGATGCTGAGTCTTACCCTTGCAGAGTGATGCACTGTCTGGAGCTCTCCATCCAGCTCCCGCTCAGCATGGCTCGAAAATACTGGGACCGCGCACACAGGATTGCCCTAGAAACCCAGTAAAGCAGGCAGTTGCAAGTCAGATCAACCCACCACTTTAATATTTTACATGTCATCTGGCAGGCTTGCGTATACTTAAACAACAACAGAACAAAACATATGTGTGTTTTGTAGTCTCTGGAGATTCTCTTATTCTCACTTCCTCTGAAGATTGTGCTGTCACAAATATGGAAATAACCTGTTTATATTGCTGACTTAGCTCAAATGAAGGATGAGGCTAGTGATTTTCTAAATCCCATGAAGAGACCACAACCAACCATGAATTATGAATTAGTGTGCTAAATATCAGCCACGTTATTGGGTGCACTTGTTCAACTGCTCTTTTAGGCAAATATCTGCTCAGCCAATCATGTGATAGCAACTCAAGGCATTTAGTCAGTTACACAATAACCTTGTTGAAGGCAGAGGTCAGAGGAGAATGGCCAACCCGGAAATGAGTCTTCTTTTTTTTTTCACTAACGGTTCAATTGTCTCAAAGTCAATGTGTTTTTTGATTAAGTCTTTAGTTAAATGTCTGAAGTAGGTTTGTGGTTAAAAAAAGCTGAAGAGATCTACCTTTTTTTGCTCTAGGACATAAAACACACCAGCAAAAACACACAGGTGAAAGTTTGAAGGTCATAACAATGGCGGTTGCTAACAAGTGACTTTATCAGACAACTAAACATCATCACACCAAACAGTAGCCACATTTAGCTTTGCGTGGTTTTCACCTTACATTAGCTTTTAACTTCTGGCTATTGCATTTACGCTTAAAAAATTATAAATGTGTGTTATAATGGAGATGATCCTGCTGAACAAAACGTGGAAGTATCATAAACGTGTGTTTGACATAGATCCTATTTTCTGCAATATTCTGGAGAGCAATAGAAAAATCCAATTGCTTTTGTTGAGGGAACCCTTGCGATGCTAACTTTCGTGTCGGCCTACACAAATATGTTATCACTGCATAAATCTATTGTCTGTGGTCTAAACACCACAGCCTACCTGAGTATTTTTGCAGACCATCCCTATATGACACACAGTTTACCCATCTTCCAATAGATGCTTTTGGCAGGATAACATGCCCATATCTGAAAGAACTTGCCCAGCTTCCTCTCTCTGACAAGCATTCACTGGCTGCTCCCCTAAGCATGAGTTGGGAGAAACCTGTCTCCATGGTTACCAGCAGTTTCTACAACCTCTGCATCACAAAATGACCACCCACCACTGCTCCACACTGCCAATGTGCGACCTCTGAAGTGTTTTCTCACTGACTGTACTGAGCTGAACATCTTACAGGACCCATATGATACTATTCTTAAGAAAAACAATGTTTTCGAATTCCAGATGTATGAATAAGATAAGTGGGAGCAGCTCTACCTGTGGCAGGAGAAGACCTGCTCTGCTACTTGGATGGTGATGTCACACTGCTCACCCCGCTGGTATAGATCCAGCAAGTCAGCTCCGAGGCCCGAGGCTGGCTCCAGAACAGCGTCTGGAGTAAAGAGGGATAATGAGGAAGGGCGGGAGGGAGAGTAACGAAGAGCGAGGCTCAGAGTGTGAGACGTGCATATTTGTGTTTGTGGAACAGCAGAGTTATCTACCATTAAACCCTTTTACTCAGGGGTGTCCAAACATTTTTCACTGAAAGCCACATACAGAAAAAAAGGGTTGGGCCCCTCACTAGAGGTGAGGTATATTTAAGCAATAGCTCACGACAGGCCGTGGTATATGGCCATTATATCACAGTTAAGGGCCGTGGTTCGGCCCGACGCGAAGCGGAGGGTCGACAACCCCCTTAACTGAAAGGTGGTACCTTTCAAGTTGGTCTACCTGCTCTTCACGTAGCATGTCGTCGTTTAGGTGCTTTTTGTTCTGGAGATAGGCACTCCTCAATCCACTCCTCCATAGTAAGACCCCCCCGGAGGTCGAAGTTAATCTTAAATGTTTCCATCTTATGCTCTGTAAGTTTGTTTCGTAACGGAAGAAATGTAAATATATTTATAAAACGGACAAGTCAAATCAAGCAATCTGATTGGTCGATAGCGTTTTTGCAGACCTTTTTGATTACAGATTTGAAAACATCGTTGCTTGCTTTAAAAGTAGCACAATTCATTATGTCAAACCCTGGAAAGTATCTAAATATCCCTGCCCTAATGCCAAAGGAGCTGCACACTGAATATGTTTTTGCCGTTTGATGTCTATGTCTGGACCGCTGCGTAAAAAGGAGGGTTTCTGCCCGTTACTTCTCCGCTGCTTTCTTGTTCCAGTTTGAAAAGCAAACTGCAGGCAGTTTGCTTTTCGTCCCAACTGTATACAGTTTTTCTCAGACGCGGAGGGATACTGAGTTGTTGTGAAAAGTAACTTACAATTCTACCCGTGGTATACGCTCAGTATATCACGGCTAAGAACCAATCAGATTGCTTGATTTGGCTTGTCCGTTTTATAATGCCTCATAAGTTAAGTTATAAGTTAGCTAAATCAATCAAATGTAGGTAAATTATTCTTGATAATTGAATATGCTTAAAGAAAAAAAAGATGACATTACACCCAAGTGTTGGCAGCTCATTCCTTAAAACAGAAGCCTCATATATATATATATATCGATAAGCCGAAATAGGAAGGGTATATTTAAGCTTGTTATGCAAATAGGTTATTGGGCTTTTTTATCAACTAAGACTTGTTAGAAAATGTTTTCAACTTGAACTGACTGAATGTATTTGAAAATTGGGCTTTACATACTTAAGAAGTACAATGTGTGGGCCATATTCCATTATACTTTTAGAATTCGTTGTGGGCTAAAAATGGACCATGGGCCGCAGTTGGCCACTGGGCCGTAGTTTGGACACCTCTGCCTTAACTTTTAACACAGCAAATTGTGACGTTAAAAAGTATCCGTGTGATGGCCATCCTGAAATTAGCAGTTACGACAACAGGAATCCAAATGGGATTATCTCTTAAATGGATTATGGCTGAGATAACATGATGTTTAGAAGGGGGATGGGGATGGGGACAGGTGGGGGCTAATAGTTCACATAACCTACAATAACCCTCTATAGAGAAGCGTGTATACCTGAGTCAGAGGAACCACGCAGGTCTGCTGGGTCAGGAGCAGTGCTTTCTGGCACCGAGTCATCCATGTCTGGGATTATTTCAGCCGAGTGCATGCTCTGGTGTGCCGTGTACACGCGCCTGCAGAGGGAAACTCCAAAGGTTAATTAACACAAGACCTTTCACGCTAAATAACAATCTCATGTGACTGTGGTGACAAAGTATGCAGGGCATACATTTCACTGCAAAGGATTTTCTTTCTTTCTCAGTGAAGCATTTTATAAAGTGGCTCGGAACCTGATGAAGTTACTAACAGTCTGTTATAGTACATGTGCCCTGAGTGCTTTGTAATCTGCTGTGGCAGCCTGGCTTGGTCTGACAAGTGTGTTAAGCAAGCGAGTGAGTTGTGATAATGCAACCCAGGCGTTAAAGTGCAGACAATAAAAAACATTCCTGGGGTTAAGTCTGACCATTAATGCACGTCATTCCTCATCTCTCTTTCTCCTCTACTATCGCTTTATACAAAAAATATATTATACAATTAATTTAACATAGTGCAGTGAGAAGATTGGCATATTTTAAAAAGAGATTTTTTCTAAGAAACACATGTTTGCATTATTTTTAAGAGATTTATTTTAAGAAAAATATGTTTGCATTATTTTTATCCAAGCTATTAAATCGTCACACACGTACACAGTCAAATAAGGTCCACGCATTTAACACATTCATGTATTAAGACCAGTCATCAGCTATCATACAGCACCTAGGGAGCAGTGATAGGGTTTGGTTCCTTGCTCAAGGGCATTTCGGCAGCACCCAGGACTAAAGCACTAGCACATCTCAAAGTACCAGTCCACACTCCATACTTTGTTCTGGGAATTAAAAGAGCGACCCTCCGGTTCTGCAGTAGCTCAGTCTGTAGGGACTTAAAAAGGCTAGTAGATGAGTGCAAACACTTTACAGTCTCCGGCAACCTGCCAACTTTCATGCCGACAGGTCCCTGATGACCCTCTACTACAAATCCTACCCTGAAACATGTTTTATCTTCAGTCCCTATGGTCTTTGTATATCAAATCCAAGCTTGCACTAGCTAAAACAGTAATAACAAACAGCACAATGATGATGGTCCAGCAGAGTAGCCGGCCTGTTCTATATAACCCTCAGCTGGTAAACAGGGAAAATTCTATCTTGACAGATGGCACCTACCATCTTACCTGCGTGTTATATCCCTACGCTCTGGCACCTGTTTCAGATCCCCTTAGTCATGACAAACAGATACAAACATCATCCTCTCCATGCTGCTCATACTTATGTTTCTGTGGATCTCTGATAATGTTGCTGCTGGACAACTTGGTTCCATGTGTTTTTTAACACTTACTCATACTTACACATACTACTGCACTAATTATTTTTAGCTTGTTTGTAGTTGCAGTGCTGCTATCCCTTAATTTGTATTTTTTATGTTTGTTTTATGTTGCACACTATTTCATTGAAACAATGCCGTTTTGTTAACTTAATGATTTTTGCTTCTTTCTTGTACACCACACTTTTATTAAACCCACAGTGACCATGTCATAGAAACTGTTGATAACGTTTTTCTTTCTCCAGATAACTGATAAATGTCAAAACGTTTTTCAGCACAAGTACATTTAGACTGCTTGATTTGTCCAACTAACCGTCTAAAACTGCTCTGGTTGGTATGGCAGTTTTAAATATAATTCAAGAAGGCAATGGCTAAAAAGGTCAACACCAGCAGCAAAATTAGTTAATTGATTAATTTGTGATTGACTAAACTCATTAATATTGAATCTTTTTAATAGGATGCCTATGCATGCCAAAAACCTCCATCTTATGGTAACCTGAATGCAGGGATGTTTTTTTTTTACTATGTATTATAAAAGCTTGAAACTAATTTTAGACCTCATGGTAGTGTAGCGAAACAAGGACGACTCTTTCTTCTAGCCCTAATTATAAACCCAGACTCACATCAGTGGATCAAAACACTGCAAAGCCTTGATGGAAATAACTACACTAGAATGATTATAAACCTTCAAACACCTTGGGATTTGTGTCTCAGCACTGAAACTAAAATGTGACGTGCAATTTATTATTGAACAGCTGCAGCATTTGCATGCTCCTTTAAAGAAACATACAAACAGCAGCAGATTCTTATCCTGCAGATTACAGATGGTGTGCTTGGCGCCCTCTGCTGGACAGTTTGTGAGTATGTATCACCAAGAGAAAAAAAGATGTCTCCTCACATCCCCTAGAAAGCACATTGGTAAAGGCACATTGGTAAAGGCACAACCCCCCCCAAAAAGGTTTTTGTTTTTGAGATACCCCTCAAATAAACCAGATTTATTGTCTAGTTTTTTAAATGGATGCCTGTTTTAATGATTTTACTGCAACATTATTATTTTTGGTTGATGTTTGGAAACCTCCCATAACCAAAAATAATACAAAAGTAGCCTTCTCCACCCATAGGTTCTACCGCTCGATTGGCTGCACTGGTTAGCTGTTAGGGGTTTATGACTGCAGAGGGTGAGACCTACATGTATGGAAAGATAACAGTCTCTGGTACTCATATTTGTTTCTGTGATTGGATTTGGATTTCCTATTTCGTTTCCCTCTATCATTCACGTGTTTTAAAGTGTATATTACAGTGATGGAAATAGGTATTGATGAATCATTGCTTTATTGTATGTGTTGCCTCTATGTAAACATTTATTTGGTGACATTCTGATCATTATTAGAATGTTCAGAGATACCTGTGATAAGGCACACACGATCCCCCTTGGAGAAGACTACATTTTCACTATTTTCGATTATGGGAAGGTTCCAAATCTCAACCAAGAAAAATAGTTAAGATATTTGTATATTACAATCCATTTCAAAAACGACATATATTAAAGTATTGAAATAACATGGTTGGTCTACCTCGGGTAGGGGTATCTCAACTTAAGAGGCCTTAGCGACTTAAATAGAAGCTGTAATTATAAATCTGGCCTACCTGAGGAAATCTTTTAACCCGGACAGCTCATATCCAGACAGATAGATGTTGGTGGGATCTTTGTGGGCCTGGCCCTGCAGGACATGAGGAGCTCTGGCCAACAGGACGGCTCTGTGGGCCTGCAGAGAGCCGGCCCCGGCATACAGAGAGACATCCGCCTCCAGCTCCTCCTGCAGCAGTCTGGGGAAAGGATTTACAACACTTTAGCACACGCAGAACCATCAAAATGCTCCTGTTCTAACTGTATTTAAAACATGCACACCATCAATGTGTCTGAGTAACTATCGACTAAAAAAAAAAGGTAATACAAAACACAAACAAGAAAAACTTTGGTTTTAACCCTGTTGGCGACATGTAAAACATATTATTACATTTTAAAGCAAACATAGTTGAGTTTAGTTTATTTTAACTAATTAAACTTAAATACACATTTATAAAAAAACAAACAATACGTTTTCAATAATCAAGACTTTGATTATGTCAACCTTTTTTTCTTCCATTCATACAAGACAGGTTAACAGAACATGACAGATTTGAAAGGTGAAACCAGTATTTACAACTTTTACCAGATAGTACAGACATTAAAATAATATGAATAATAATAACAAAAGCAATAACAAAACTTCTATTGTCCCCATGCCCGACCACAGAGCCCTGCTGTTATTGTCCGTAGGGACTCAGGTCCTAAATAAGTGGTAAAGGGACAAACGTTATAAAACTGAAACGGTTCATCTCTTAAAGGACACCTATCATGCTATATTTAAATGATATATTGTAGGGCCATACCAATATAAGGTATATTTATACGTTTCTGTTTTCAAAATACCAAACAGATCATGCATTTTAGCCATGCCTCATTTCGCTCTATGTGCTGTTTGCTGTCTACGGGTCTGATTCTGTGAGCTGCAGCTGACCACGCCCCCCTGCAGGAGAGGGGAGCCGTGCTCTGATCAAGTCAAGAGGGGGAGAAAAAAAGATCTCCGTCGTCCGTGTTTTATTATATTATTATAGGCCTATAGAGTCGTTATTCATTTGTTTTAAAGCTCAATAAATAACAAAGAAGACCTTTGACCGGCACTTTTCTAATTTTGTCCGGAAGATTTAAACTTTAACGGACATCTTGACCGGCGAAAGAAACTGAAACTCTGCCGCACGGTCCCCTCGTTCCTTGGAAGAGGCAGAGAGGTGGGTGTTTGTCATCTGCTGGTGGACTAACCGGAGAGAATTACAGTGCTTGCCTCGACGGGGAGGGATTGCATTGAATTAAAGCAGCGGGAGCAAACGCTTGCCTCGGGGAGGGAGAAAAAAAGCCACAGCGGAGAATAAACAGAAGGGTAACCATGGGCGGGAAGTCTTCTTTGCTGCTTTTGTGGCAGACTACAGCGCCACTTACAGGCCTGGCATATGTACTACAGCGTCTCCAGCGCTTTCGAGCGGCAATGGCCGGCCGTGGCCCAACCCCACATTCCCCTGATAGGTGGAGAGTTGGCCTAATAGCCGTAGCGCCACTTTACTGACGTCAGTAAAGTGTTCAAATCTGGATCAGTTTTTAGAGATTTGGGTATGGAGGAAAATAGAGAGGGTTGTGTTTTCTGACACTTGGTGAGTTCCCTGGAACACCGGGGACACATATTCATGTATAAAAGACGTAAAAAGTGCATTTTGCATGATAGGTCCCCTTTAAATAAAAGCTGAGGGCTTCAAGAGGCATGAACTCTAATGGCGCATTTCCACTACAGCGCGGAGCTCGCTTTAAGCGTGCCGTGCCCGGCCCGTTTTTGGTTGCGTTTCCACTTGGCGTAGTTCTGGCTAGCAGGTACTATTTCACAGTTTTTCTTGCCCCATAAAATCGAGGTTCTATCCGGGACAACAACCAGGCTGAGTTGGGCTGAGTATGATAAACTAGAGAGAGAATCGCTGGCAAGGGGCTACTACAACAAAATTAACATATTTGACCGTGATTTAATTGTAATACACGTTTCAAAATGATGCCGAAGTAACAACATACTGATACCGGTTAGTAAAAAACATGAATTAATGCTTTGACAAGTCTGCAGACAGACGGCAGGCGAAACACCTTTTAAAATGCGGAGATCGGCTAAGCTAACGCAGTATATGCTCCGACCGTCCACACTCACAACAACGGCCTATACAGACATAAATAAACCAGCGACTGTATTCGCCATGACACAGTCTGTGGTTTGTACTTGTTTAACTTTTGTCTAGTTTGTGAACAGATATGAGGAGCTGTGAGCTTGAGTGCTAACAGCTAACGGCTGATGTTGGTTTTGTGTTTCGCATTGAAGATGACGTCACGGCTCCGCCTACACTGCGTTACTATAGCTACTAAACTATAATGGAAACGCAGCATAAAGTGAGCCGGGCCTAACAAGGCCTAACGAGGCCTAGCCATACCGAGCGAGGCCCTGTAGTGGAAATGCGCCATAACACACTACTCATCCACTGTGTGACATTTGGGGATTCTTCTGACACCCACTTTAATAAAATGCACCGTCTAGCACCGAAGAGGGGGATTTTGATGAGTTTTAATCGATTTTGAGGGATATTCATCTATGCCTAAAATGCACGATGCAGGAGAGATGTTTATTGTTTTACCAATTGTCAATGTCATTAATTTCTTTAAGAAGAAGAAGATTAACCTTTATTGTTCCCCCTAGGGGAAATTCAGCTTTCACTTTGTTTTTATAAACACACACACACACACTACAAGTATATAGGTACACATGAACATGCATTTTTTGTTTTACGAGCCACAGTACAAATACACACATGGTGAACACATAAACATGCATTTTGGAGAGGTTCAGAGTGGAGAGGCAGCGGGTCGGTGCCGGCCCCAGGGAGCAGCTGGGGGTTCGGTGCCTTGCTCAAGGGGACCTCAGCAGGGCCCAGGAGGTGAACTTGCACCTCTCCAGCTACCAGTCCACCGTGTTTTTTTTTTTTTTGACCGATCAGGACGTGAACCGGAGACCCCTTCGGTCCCCAGGCCAAGTCCCTACAGACTGAGCCACTGCCGCCCTCTTAAGAACCTCTTTCCAAATGTTACGACTACATACACATTCTAATAAACAGAGAACATTATGTGCCTTCTATTATTTTGCACGCATTACAAAATGTGATAAATCTGAGTTCATGTTATTGTGTCTTACTGGGGTAATATGTAATCAATGGTTGATGTTACATTGAAGTTCCTTTGCTGTATTGGTAGTAAAACAGACAGAGAAACTGAACCACGTATCATTCCACCTCTGTTCATTCTTTAGTTTTATATTAGTTAATCATCCTATTCCTATTTTTTTTTTAAACTGTTCGGTTTATTACACGTTGTATTTCTTTTACAAAACTAACTTATTTTGTTGAGTTTTTTGAAAACAAGTAAATTCCTTGTTCAATCGGACTCACGCTGAACTTTTTTTTTGAAGATTTTTTACTCTATACATGAACAGTAATGAACAAGTAAGGCCTTCTTAACTAACCAACCTCTAAAATCTCTGAGGTTCAAAGAGTAATCTGATGGCCTATTTTTCCTTATCAGACGAACACAGCAGAGTCCCGACTCTGAGGCGGTGCGTTTCTTCTTCACCATCCTTATCTCTCCTCGCGCCTCAACGACTGATCTGTGTGACCCAGGAATCTTCAGCTAAAGACCGAGAGTGCGGTATGTACAAGTTCAACCATGAAACTATGTCCATAACTGTAACCGTCCGATTAAATGTGCCCAAAGTGATGAACCACTAGTGCAACAAGGACATCTACATCCACATCAGATAAAACCCAATGACCTGCACAGATCCATGTTTCTCATGGGTGAACTTTACTGTAACTTTGCAGCTTACCAAGATGTATAGTCTTATTATCTGAGGCCTTTCTATAGTTTTCTCAAGGGTTCCTGACCATGGAAAGAGTAGTCCTTAACTTAAGGGCCAATTATTAGCTTACATCAACAGTTTTCAACCAGACCTTGTGGTCTTCCTCAGTAGATGTTTACTTTTCTTCAAAAAAATAAGTTGTAGTTTTTTATGCTTTTATTTCTATGGTATGTTTAAGATTACATTTTCAAAGGCTTTAATTTAATATGCAAAATAGCTACGTCCTTGTTCATCTGAAGATTTTCATTGCAAAGCTACGCTGTAGCCATTGTGTGAATTCAAATGAATGCCTAAAATAGTAGGACAATATTATAATATTATTACATTTAAAGCTTAATAAGATAAGTAAAGGTCATTTTAAAAAGTAAAAGTAATTTCCAGGAAACTTTCCTCCAAGGTAAACTTAGAGGTGAAGTTAAAGGTTAATTCAATATTGTACATAAAGACTGGGGACTCATAGGAGACAAAAAAAGGATGGTCAAATTGAATGCATTAGCAGAGGCCAGGATATTCTGACTTTTTGTTTCATGCTCTTTAAACAGGGATGCAAACACACGTATGGTGAAAAAAGAGAGAACTATTCGAAGCAGAAAAAAAACAGCGTAATATACCATCTGACAAAGGCCTGTGCTATAATGCTTCAATTAACTGGCTATTCTTTATAATATACTCAGATCAATAGGAGACAGAGATGTTAAGTTATAAATGAAGGGCTTTTATTATTATTTACAGCAGGGGCGGGGAACCTTTTTCCTCTCAAGGGCTAGGTCTGTCACGATAATTAATTTTGTTGGACGATACATTTTCCCAGAAATTATTGCGATAAACGATAATATTGTCGGCACCGTTGTAAGACCATTTTAGACCACTGACATACAGTAGTGATAATATATAATAATAATTCAAGTACATCCTTTCAAATAGAACTTTTTATTGAACATTCAACATTGCAAATGAAACGTGAAATAATATTCAAATATATAAATTATATATAATAAATAAAACAAATACATTTAATTATAACAAATTAATTAAAATCACACACAACCAAAACAATCAATTAAATAGACTCAGGCTGCAAAACAGAGCTCTCTCTCTCATATATATATATATATATAAATATATAAATAAATAAATAAAAGCACACATTGTCTCACAAGCAAAAAAAAACTCCTTAAAACAACAGTCAAGTGTACAGTCCACTGTCCATACAAAGACCCAGATGCCTCAACAGGCCATATCCAAATCTGTATTTCAAAGATTTCGAGCAAGGAACACCAACATGTTTGCATTGTTGGGCAAATGCATCTTTGATTGTAAACTGTCAGGAAGGTGGGGGCTCTCCATCTCCAGCTGCCGTGTTTGCTCCCAGCTGGGAAAACGGAATGGGGTGGTTGTGTGTTTCAGGTGCAGTTTAAGGTTGGTCGTATTGCTAGCTTTTGTTGCTACCTTTTTAAAACAAATAAGACACACCGCCCGGCTCATTCAAGTTACCCTATATACAAATAGCGGCGGCTAGTGAATGGGCAGAAGCTTCAACGCACGCCGCCGTGGGTCGTTTGGCGTCACTGTTCGAAATGGGGGGGAGCCAGGCGGAGCTTGGCTCCCCCGAAGAGGAAGGGAGCTCCCCTGAAGGCCGACTTTGAGATAAATAGGGGGAGCCCAAAACAATCGTGCATATTTGTGTCACACAGATTAGAAATGTTGAGTTTCTGTAAATAACAATTCTTGAAATAAATAATAGTTATTGTTCATTACAGTTTCTGAATATTTGTTTTATATTTGTGAATATTTCTGGGTGTTGCCATCTGTACGTGGCGGCGCTGCATTCTTTACGCTACTTATGTTGCTATGGTTACGGCGGCGATGCCGGAACGGTATTTGAAATGTTCATATCGATATTTTTTTAACTCTGGCTTTGTAATAAAAAATATGGCAAAACGAAAACAGCCAAGCGTCGCAGCTTTTGGATTCACAAGCAAAGAAGCGAAGGAGTCTAAAATTGACAACGTGAACTGAACAACTTTTAGTTGGCCGGCTGTAAGCGGCGTTAGGGTCGGGTTTGACAGCTCCACACCGAGGGAGAGGCCTGCCGATGCGGAGCCTGAAGAGGCTTCAACAACGGCCACAGCCGCCGGCGTAGTGACACCGTCTGTAGTAGTAGCAGAGTGATTTTATAGCGATTGATCGAATCCGCGCTGCTGCGCCAGTCAACAGAGCGTGCGTGTGACATATTTAGTAGCAGGATGTGCACTGAAAAATAGGGCTCCCCCGAAAGCAAATGGGTAATTCGAACACCGGAGCTCCAACAAGCCGTTTAGGACAGAGAGTGAATACACATATTATACAGAGATGCTGTATGAGAAACCAATGTGATTTTGGAACATTAACATTAAATCTATTCTAGTAGACCTCAACAATGGTATTATGATCAGTAGAAATGGTCATTTAAAACATTTTTGAAGTGAGAAGTTGTCCGTCAGTCTGTGAGTCGGACCCCCCCCCCCCCAAAACGAAAACTCTTCGGTTCTCCACGAATTACACAAGTCACCCAAATCAGTGTTAGAAAAGCGGGAGGCGCCGAAAA
Source organism: Trematomus bernacchii (assembly GCF_902827165.1). Lineage (NCBI taxonomy): Eukaryota > Metazoa > Chordata > Actinopteri > Perciformes > Nototheniidae > Trematomus > Trematomus bernacchii. Next base: position 4,434,688 of record NW_022987708.1, read on the forward strand.
GCGACTAATTTGCATGCATGTTTAAACACTTGACTATAGACCTCAGACTAATCTAGACTATCCTGCCCCTAAATTATGATTTAAATTGTTCAAAGCCCATACCTCCAGTTTGCAATGTAAGTTTCCTTCCTTTATTTCTTTAAGAATGTTTTGTCAAGTAAAGTAAGATTAACCCCATGTCATCACCAAGGTTATTTTTCTAACTTTATAAGCTCCTCTTGGGCCAAAGAGGATACATTAAAACAGTTTTAACAACTGAGTACTTCTCTCTTTGACAAGTTAGTTGAAGTTAATGAATACAATTGCTGAACTGCCCCTTTAAATGTGGTCTTTGAGTTGAGATTTGTTTGTAAAACTATTGTTTTACACACTTGTTTTAAATGACAGCAGCATTGATCCCTTTTCCTGACCCTACTATTGACGAGCCTTTAAAATAAGTTGCAGGCGTGGCAAGCTTTTTGTTATTGACATTTGCCATTGATCCAAGATTACACCCCGTTCAGTGCATACTGTCACATGTCTTACCTGTCAAGGTCTGCAGATAATGCAGCTGATAAACATCTTTTCAGCTGCTCTTTGTGTTTGCGCTCTTTGGCCTGGAACTCCCTGGCAGCCTCTGTGGTGATCATGATTCATCAGGTTCTCTGAGACATAGGCAAGACAGAGATTTTAGCCGGTCAGTTCATTTATACAGGACATTTCATGCCACAGGCGTACATTCAATGAGCTAAAAAAAAAGTCAAAAACATTGTATAAGAACTAATACTATTAAAAGTAATTGGGCTACATAAAACCCCAGTTGCATGCTGGGAAAGAAACGTAAGAATATATTTGGCCAAGTGAGACAGGTCTTTGAAAAAAGAGATACAGTAGCATATCGCTTGAATCCCACAAGCCAAATAAAATGCAATGTAATGCTTTAATACTGTTTCAATCATATGATGCCAGCTTCACCTGACATGCTCTCTGTCAGTCTGCAACACCTTCACTCACCACACACACTCACATTTACCAGCACTGTAACCCATAGAGGTGCTGCTGCTTGTCAATATGAAGAACATCTATTAAAAAGGGTAGAGATGACCTCGACAACCCAAAACAAATTCACCGTGTCCAAGGATATTATTCAACCTTAACGTAATTAGAAAATCGACAAATATAGCTTTGAACAGAAAACCGGCTTTACTCAGCTTCCTTACGAGAAAACACCACTGATAACACCAATTATAACCAGTTTCTCTCTTCTTTTTACATTTGTTTCAATAATTTAACCACACTCGGCTAAACCCCACACAAATATCTATGCTTACACGTGTACTTGCTGTTTCTCTGCCCGACACGGCCTGTGCTGTTAGCCGAATAACATTACTCTCATGTCCCTCTCATTGCTAGCATGCTCGCGCTAGCTAACATGGGCTACCGTTAGTTATCTTCCTTAAACCATGAATGTCTGGGGACAAAAATAAACCGACACAAATGAGTTAGATAATTGTCTATTAGTATGAGGTTCGGTTACCAGCTCAAGCATCTTCATTAACGTGTCGTCGGCTGACCCACTGACCGATGTTGTTGACATCACCGCTGCACGCTGCTCTCCTCCCCACCCATCGCCCTCCAGAGCACCGCTCGCAATTCGGGGGAGCGGCCAAGCCGTCACAGCCCGGAAGCTGCGGCACATGCGCAGTGCAAACAAGGAAGGTGCCGTGTCCTCAGTATTATACATCCATGGTCCTCAGATGATGCTTTCAGGTTCTGTGCCTAACCTCGAAATTCTAATAACACTTTGAAATTAAACTCTTCTGGTCCCTTGTGTTTTTATTTTCATATCGCAGAGTAAGACCTCGCCTCACACTTTATTGTTGCATCCGGGTAGCAATTAGATCTGAACCCACCCGTAGTCCTATTGTTTGAAGTTTGAAATATGTAAATGTATTTGAATGTAATGAATATTTTTTGGAACAAGATAAGGGGTGTTTCTCAATGTCGAGGACGCTTCCTTGGTAGGACATGTCTTCCGAGTCACTTCCTTCAGAAGTGAGGCAAGAATCCTTCCTAGCCTCGGAAAACGAAGAATGGTGGAACAGGCTAACAGGTGTGCGTCATATGCGAGGCCCCGCCTTAAATGGAGCGCGATTTCCGCCAAAGATTTGGGAAATTGGTCCGTGCGCAAAGCATTGTGGGGATTTTAAGACCGCGGAGGATACACATGTGCAGCCTCGAAATTTCTCGCTACGAAGGACGCCGGGCTCGGTAGAATTCCAAGGAGTCTGGACATTGGAACAGTCCTTCGGCGGGACTTGATGACGTAGCATCCTTGAAATAGTGGCTCTGGAGCATCCAGACAATTACATTAAATCATTGGAAATCGAAGATCAGGCTCGATATATGGTTAAATATAGCAGTAGGCGATCAATGTCCATAGATGAGAGTAACATCTATGTAATCCCCCACTTTTGGGGGAAACCAACGCTGTCATTTGAATGGCGATCAAGCCTGAAGCCACAGAGCTCTTCTTTTACTGTCCTTTTTTCTTAGAGGAAGTACAGAAAAACGTAGCTCTGGATTTGTTTTAATGTTTGAGGTGCAATAAACGACACAGAAGCTTTTTGGCATGATAAAACAATTATTTTCCACCTCGCTCATGAGAGTAACGGACCGTCCACACAGCAGCGTTAAAAATTTTTTGGAGGTGGGCGTATCTGAAGCTTGGGGATTTTTTGCGAGCAAGGCACCAACAACCAATCACATGAATCTCCCGCCCCCGACATACGAAGCAAAAAAGTTTGAAGTAAACTGGATATAAACTCCCCAAACAGGCGAAAACATACCACTGTCTCTGCCACCTCCCTCCATGCCTGGCTCCTCCGGTTTATATCCCGGTAGGTAAATAGGGACTGGTCATAAAGCACTGGGTGATTCCCTACCGCTAATTTCTCCTCCATTTTTTGGAATATGAGGAAATGACCTGCGGTATGTCTCTCCCAGCATACACGCCGTTTGATTGGCTAGAGCTTGAACTGTCAGATTTGCGTACACGGGATTTGATTGGCTGACGCTTCCACCTCAGCCTCAAAAGTTGAACATTGTTCAACTTTGAATCCTGAAAATCCTGAAAATCTCCGCTCGCCTGCCCACAATGCAGTTTGGCGAAAAGTGAGGGAAAGTGACGTCACCCCATTCAAAGTGAATGGGCAGAAGCGTTTCAAGATTTTTTAACGCTGCTGTGTGGACGGTCCGTAACAGCTGGCGAAATTACGGCCTCGCCTACTGATTTTAATTTAACCATATATCGAGCCCCATCGTCGATTTCAAATTATTTAATGTAACTGTTTGCCTGACTGGCCATCGTAATCGGGCTCTTTGAAGATCCAAAAATCCAAGGTTTTCTTACATTTCTGATCGGATTGGCAAGAACTTCAGAATTTGTATTGACCGCCATCCAAAAGTGGGCGGGGCCGTAATTTTCGCCCGGAAGTGACGTAGGTGTTACTCTTATCTATAGAGAGGCGAAGTCCCTCCCCTTCCGGGGACCTGCATGGGACCTTATTTCGGAAAAAGTATGTATTGAAGTCAATGGAGAGAGAAAACTTATCTTTCGATCCCGTTTGAATTGTGCCACGAATTACACATATGATGTTTGTCAATCTTAAAAAATAATTTCCATGTCAAAAAAGTCACAGTTTGTCGTAAAACTGTTGAAATATAAGACTATGAAAAATACGCAACTAGAAAGACTACAAATCCCAGAATCCCGGTCCTGCATGCTGGCTCTTACGGAACCGACTAACTCCCCTTGTGTGTATGTACAGCTCTCAACATGCCCAGACTTGGAGTGATTTTCACCTCGTTTAATACTTTTCGCCTCATTCTGAAAGAAAGAAGTGAAATGTGCCAACGTGACGGCCGTCTTGGTGTTGGTGCCAGACGGGAGATGTAGTTCATTGACCGGTTTCACACAAAGTTTGTTACTTCACAGTTTTACGACACATTTTTATTTCTTTGTAATTGTAATTCGTGGCACAATTCAAACGGGATTGAAAGATAATCTTTCTCTCGCCATTGACTTCAATACATACTTTTACCGAAATAAGGTCCCATGGAGGTCCCCCGGAAAGGGAGGGACTTCGGCACTCTATAAAAAATACAGACCACAATCTACAACTACAAGTCTACAACAAAATCAAAAATGTAAATAATGCAAAATCACAAGTAAAAAAAACAACACTAATATTGCTTATCAATAACATTTCAATCCATGCAATGATTATTAAAAAACAAAAAATATAGTCCATAAAAATACTGACCTGAAAAATGTGTGCCAGACATAATATTTCCCACTGCCCTTGAAGGCAGCGAAAGAGCTTGTCCCTGACTGTTGTTGATGTCATCGACCTCTCCTGCATCGTTGCTGTCAGTGGAAATGCAACTGTAAATGTTTGAATCAGCATTAGAGAAACAAACACAGCAAATGTCCAGCGTGGTTGCAGAGTAAGATCTACTGCAGAGCCATTTGGTGCAATTATAAAATAACTTTCTAATAAGGCATAATTTTAAGAATTACATTGAAACCAATACGTTTGAGAAATAATGGATTGAAGTATTATAAATAATGAACAATAAGCCACTTAAAAGGACTAAAGTGTATAATGGCAAGTTATTTTTTGTTTTTTGCTGTCTTTAAACTGACATTATGTATCGCCTGACAACAGCACTGAAACTTGTTTATGTAAGACTGATAAATAGACATCTCAGTGTAATTTCACATTAACATTTCATTACATCAACAATGTCAGGAAGGGATCTAAAAATATATCAAATGTTTGTACTACAGAGGAAACCCAAAATAACCAACGTCAACTGCTGTATTACTCAGCTCTGTGCTATATTTAACAGCACATACAATACTATTTCTGGTGTTCTTCATCTCTTCTGTGTATAACCTGGAGGCATCATGAAGCCCAGCGCACAGCTTCAAACACACCACTGTTATTATTATCTTTAAACAGGCCAGGAATGATGAGAGGCAGTGCAGTCAAACAGATTGACACTTAGTTTATTTATAAAATCAAAAGGTGTAGACTTGGCTCTGTGAATTTCAAAATGCAGTGTGTAGGAATAGATACAAAATAGTACAATAGTCAAACATCACTGACATTTCTATACAGGAAGATCAAGATAACAACATTCTCTACATTTGAGCATCTCTGAGGAAAAAATACAAAAAAAGAAAGCTTCTTTCAACAACACTACCTGATAAAGGGAGTGGGAGAGCGATGGCTCCCGAAGGACTGTGCCCAAAGAAGAGTGGATCGACCCGGTGAAACATACAAGTACACATCCTTGCCTCTCAGGACATCTCTACAACTCCAAAGTTAAAAGGCACCACACAATACAAGTCACAAGAGATTCTGCTGCACATTTGTAATGCTGTAACTGAAAAACTTTAAGGCGGAAGTCATGTGCAAAAAACATCTTGAATATATGTGTCACACGTCCTGCTCAGTGTCCTCTCCGGTGAGGTGTGCTTTGTTTCTTTTCCTTTGCTGCTGACGTCTTTAAAAAATATCTCGAATGTGAAAGATTTAAAGAATGATTGCATTATCACTATGTTGCTTGGTATCACAGGCATATTCCAGGCTGCCAGGTGTGGCAAGCGAGAGGGGCAGGGGGGGGGGGGCGCGGAGGCATCGCTGTGGATTTAGTTCCTGTGGCTTTTGCGTCCCTCTCCTTCCTTCAGGAAGGTCCATATGAGGGTGTTCACAATATCAGGCTGGTCCTGCTGCAGCCAGTGACTGGCCCCAGATATGATGTTGAGACGGAAATGATTCCGGATGTAGAGGCGGCATGCCTCGGCCATTTCCTGCTCGAAGAAGGCATCTCGCTCCCCCCACAGCAGCAGCACTGGAGACCGGACATGGTTCTTGCTCAGGGGGAGGGAGCTGAGGACACAAAAGAGAAAATCCCAAATATGATTGCGTGTGAGATTTTAAGGGAAAATGTATCTTTATTCTGTATATCAATATGAGAATGTGTCAATGCTATGGAATTATAATGTTCTGGTGTTTAAGTAATGACTTAACCTGCTGGCTGTGTGTTCACTCAAGCCAAGACTATACAGTATAGCAACTCAAATGTAGATGGACTGCCTTTTTTTCTCTGCAGCCATGCATTGTATCCAATACGACCATCTGAAATGCAGACTCTAGTTTGAATTTCTTTTTTGTTCTCTGTGGGCCAATCCTCCCTTACTACGCTTTAGTTTTTCCCAGACTTCCACACCACAGAAGACAAACAATTGACAGTTTTTAAAAGGTGCACCAAAACCCTTGCAAACCACTACCGTTTAAAAAAACGGAAAAAATACTGACATTTCAGCAGTCTCATACAAAAGCTAAAGTCAATATCTAGAATCTAACTTAAAAATAAAAGTTGTGATGTCAAGTTACACTTTGTACAGTTTGCCAGCAGGCTTTCATATTTAAACTATTTTGACATGTCATGGTATGACAAGCACAAGACCTACAACAGTCAAATAATATGTCCTATGTCTTTTCCTAAACCTCGATGGAAATCATCATGAGATCAAGGAAAGATTTAGAGAAAATGAGGACTTACGAAAAGAAAACCAGTGGTTATAGAATCCAATGCACTTACTCTTGGAAATGTAACTTTGTGAAGGTTAATGTTATTGATGTGCATCAACTGTGATAAGACTATCTCCTTTTGTTGTGTCTAGATGGGAGCAAGACTCATTGGCTGGTGAGCTAACCTTACCTTAACCATCGGAGGTTAATGCCTAACCTTAATATGTCCAGCTAAAGTTTGCCAAAGTGAGTGTGTAGATCACATCGAGACACAACCACACCTTTAATAAAGGATGGCTTACGCAGCGTCCACACGGCGGCGTGCGTTGAAGCTTGCAGGTGGGCGTGTCTGAAACTCGACCAACAACCAATCACATGAATCTCCCGCCCCGGACACAAGGGCACGCGGTTTGATTGGCTAGAGCTTGTACTGGCATATTATTTGATTGGCTGACGCTTCCGTCGAAGCTTCAAAAGTTGAACATTGCTCAACTTTTGAAGCGAGCAACGCGTAGCGACGCTCCCACAATGCAGTTCAGCGAAGCGTGACGTCACCCCATTCAAAGTGAATGGGCAGAAGCGTTGAAGCTTCAACGCACGCCGCCGTGTGGACGGGCCATTACAGTTTCCTATGCTAAAGAAAATAAGAAACGAAGGACCTTTCCTTAGCATTTAGAGAAAATTCGACCATCTCTTATCTTGGCTGCGCCTGGGTCTGTTCACGCTACCTCACTGTCACACTGTCAATGAGGACTGCAACACCAACTGACCCATTGTTAGAATTATTGGTAGCCGTGCTTTTTTTTTACAATGACCTGCTGTAGAAAATACCTTTCTGTAATGTTATCTCTAGATTTCCCACTTTTGTACAGCATTTTACATATGTGATACATGCTGTGTGTTAATGTTTTTTTTGTCCCCAGTGCTAAGGTACATATCACTTGGCTACTTGAGCATGGGTCAGTGATATTTCTTTTATGTAAGCATATAAAAGCTATTCTAAGATAACTCATTGCATGAGAAGGGAGCAGATGGCATGCTCAATCATGCATACAGTTCACATGTCAGATACAAATGCACATTTTCTATTTTTGATCTTATTTATACCGATCACTCTGTGAGCCATCTGGTCAGTCCGACATGTAAGAATGGAGCTGTATGTAGATGTAAATATTTGACGGATGGAGAGAATATCTCTGACAGTAGATGGTGCTACTAAATTTGCATTAAATTAGAGCATTGTATAGTTGTTTCTTGTACACATTTTTTTCACATCACTGACTAAAAAGTAGTTTAGTATCAGTGAAAGGTCCCTATGGCAACTGCTTCCATGCATATGATCCTTGTATTATTTGATGCAATGTTATAGATTTAACCCCTCGCCTCGAAGACAATAGATTTTCTGATTGGATATTTGATTAGGTTACTGAAATTAGGTCTATGGTTATCACAAGTGTAGACATTTTTCACATTATATCTTTCACAGGCTCCGCCCTCTACTGGACTCTATGGGTACTCCCCTGTATCCTATTCATGCACGCATTCCTTCACTGAGACTTCCATAGACGTAGCCGGCCCCTGAGCGGGCCTACCTGAATACGCACCCATCGCATAAGAGGCAGCCTCGCCTCCTCACTGCTATCCCTTTCTCTTCAGCTAAGCAGCATACGAGTAACTGAGTGAAGAGAGACGGACAAAAAAACAAGGAAGATTTTTTTTTAAAAACAACGAACGACTATGGACTCACCTGCAGAGCGCCCGTGTCCTTCGTGTCCGGGTTCTATCGAGGGTGACAATCCCCATACTCGGTGTATCGAGTGTCTTGGGTCTGACCACGCGGCGGCTAACCTGCCTCCATCAGCAGTCTGCAGCGCCTGCCGGCTGTTGACTCGATCCAGCCGCTTTCACAGAGTGGCGGTGTTCAAGGGGTGCTACGTTTCGCCGGTGGAGGACCCAGAGCTCGACGTGGTGGAGATGGAGGACCTCGGGCAGGGAGTGCCCTTCGTCTTCGCCATCCCAGCAGCCCGGACGGGTGGTCCGGGCCAGAGGTGGTGAAGCGGATCTGGGCCCGGTTCGGGACAGCAGAGGTGGATCTGTTCGCCAGCCGGCGCAACACCCACTGCGCACTGTGGTTCTCCATGGCTCTGAGCGACGACCCTCCTTTGGGGGTGGACGCGTTTGCACACGAGCCATGGCCAAAGAAGCTGCTTTATGCCTTTCCACCGTTACGTCTCATTCTCTCTCTCCTGGGGAGAGTGAGGCGAGAACGTCTGTCAGTCATCCTGGTAGAGCCGGATCGCGTGGGGGCGCCGTGGTACTCAGAGATGACACAGATGAAGGTGGGCCAGCCCTGGGCGCTCCCCCAAGTTTGGGGGTTGATCTCCCAGGAGGCAGGTGCAATCGGGGCGTTTCCCACTCTGGGTCACCCCCTCCAGGCTTGGCTCCTGAGGGGGAGAGGCTGAGGCGGGATGGATTGTCTGACAGAGTTATTCAGTCTATCCAGGCAGCTAGAGCGGGATCCACCACAGCCTGTTACAGGCCGGAGTGGCTGGGATTCCGGCGATGGTGTGAGGAGCAAAAAATAGAGCCCCTATCTTGTAAATTGGGATCTATTTTGTCGTACTTACAGTTGTTGGTGGACAGAGGGCTTGCTCATTCCACAGTGAAAGTGTATGCAGCAGCCATCTCGTCCTGCCATGAGGGGTTTGACGGCAGGTCAGTTTTTGCCCAACCGCTAATGTCGCGGTTTTTGCGGGGGGTCAGCAGGCTGTGCCCAGTGGTGCACGCCTCTGCCCCGCAGTGGGACCTGCCACTGGTGCTCGAGGCACTGGTCACAGGACCATTTGAGCCTCTGGAGCTCTCCTCCCTGAAAGCACTGTCATGGAAGACAGCGTTGCTACTTGCCTTAACGTCAGCCAAAAGAGTGTCTGAGTTAACCGCTTTATCGGTGCACCCGAGTTGTTTAAATATCCGGGGTGACCAAAGCGGGGCGACACTCAGACCGAACCCCTCCTTTGTGCCCAAGAGCCTAAGGAGTACGTTCAGGTCGAGGGCTATCCAGTTGGGGGGGTTTAATCTCCCCCCCATAGTGGGGTGAGGGAGGCTAAATTGCACCTCCTCTGCCCGGTGCGTGCGCTAGCATGTTATGTAGAGCTCACGGCTGTCCTTGGACACACAGAACAGCTGTTTGTGTGTTTCGGCGGTGGTGTAGCTGGAAAAGCTTTGTCCAAGAAACGCCTGGCAGGCTGGCTTTGCGAGTGCATTGCACATGCCTACGGACAGGCGGGGAGAGCCTTCCCCACGGGGGTCCGTGCACACTCTACACGAGCCATGGCTGTGTCAACAGCCTTATTTAATGGCGTAAGTGTGGAGGACATATGCACGGTGGCATCTTGGTCAACACCAGGTCCCTTCATTAAGTTTTATCTCTTGGACATGTCTGGCTCCTTTTCATCATCTGTGCTTGCTGGGGCAACGCAGGACTGGCGAAGAGGGAGAGGGGGACTGTGGGTCAGTGGGCATCTGACCCCCTCCCCGGACGTAATTTGCTTACGTTTCCCGGGCCCCCGGCCCCGGGGGACGTAACGCAGGTCTCCCTTGAAAAAGAGATCAATGATCTCAATGGGATACACCTGGATAAATAAAGGTTTGAAATGAAATGAACGCGCACATGGGCCCATAGGGGCTGGAGGTTTCTTTTTTCCCCTGCATTAAGACAGGAGGAGGAAATCCTCTACGTTATGGCACACCTCCGCGGGGTAAGCGCATCAGGGTGTGCCCGGCCAGCCGCAGCCTCTTTCTCTCCTTGGTTACGACCGAGGGAGAAGTGAGGGAGGCGCAGCGGCTGCTAAACAGAAAGCCGGTTCAAAACAGGGTGATGGAACGGTGTTCTCGCGAGACAGCAGAGCGGGTATACATCGGAGCCTGTGAGAGATATAACGGTGGGTTACGTATGGTAACCCTTGTTATATAGGCGGAGCCCTCTACTCATGGAAGCACTGCTGTCCTATGCTACTCAGCTGAAGAGAAAGTAAGGGATAGCAGTGAGGGGGCGAGGCCGCCTCTTATGCGATGGGTGCGCGCGCATTCAGGTAGGCCCGTAGGTTTGCAATTCGCCCAGCCAATAGAAATTGGTACTTTTTTCTCCCCAGTATAGCAGGCACTAAAAATGGGGGTAAAAGTTCCCGGCACTAAGTACTCTTTTTGGTGTGAACGCAAAATAAGGGGTACTAACGGAACTAAACGGGAAGAGTACGGGGAAAAGTACTCCGGTGTGAACGCGCCTATAGAGTCCAGTAGAGGGCTACGCTGTGCTTATATAACAAGGGTTACCATACGTAACCCAACGTTTTGTCCTAGGACATACAATATGTTAGTTATTACCCCACATGTGAGTTTTGAGGCTTTTACGAGTCTTTAAAAAGGCAGCTGCTAGCAAGGGGCTAAATGAGACTCCAGAGATTGTCAGGATATTAAAAGGTATCACTGACTGGTCTGCCTTTACAGCCTCATTGCGGAGTGACGTAAAGTCATGCAACCAATGCGTTTTACTTCTTGCAATTACATTTTTGCTTTAGAAATGCTAAAAGAGGTTTGCCTAAAAGAATATGTCACCCCTGCAAACCTTTACATATAAAAATGTTTTATCATATTCCAACAATGCTCCTTATCCTTAAAGGTCCCCTATTATACAAAATCAACTTTTTCCTGTCTTTTATACATAAACATGTGTCCCCCGCTGTGTAAAGAGATTCTGAAAGTTTCAGGAAAAAAGATTCTCTCTTTTGTTGTCCTGATCCATTTATATAAAAACTAGGGCTGTCAAGTTAACGCGTTAATAATGCGTTAACGCAAAAAAAAATTAACGCCACTAATTATTTTAACGCGATTAATGCATGTGTATTTTTTGTCCTCGGCCGCCCCGTAGTTTCAGAGCGCATCGAGTTTAAAATACCATCTACAAGCTGATGCTGACAGCCCCGCTCCTGCCGCCCGCTTGTGGCAGACCACACTTCCACGCTCACTGGCAGGCCCAGACTGGTCATCGGGAGGACCGGGAGGGTGTGTGTATCTGTGGCACGAGCGAGGCACACCTTACGTGTTGTTGTTGTTAGCATCTGGTGCTAGCTAGTTGCGCTAACGGATATAAGGAGCTGTTTCAATGAAAACAGAGGAGCGACATTTCGCCGACAACTGCGCCGAGCACTTGACTTTATGCAGGTAGCCAGACAGTGGGACATTGTACGAAAAGTCAGCACACTCAGCACGGATTGTGCGCGCAACATGATTGCAGCGTCCAGGCAGCTCCCGTTCGAGCATATGTGCCTTGAGCTCCAACGATCACAGTGTCCACACACACACACACACACACACACACACACACACACACACACACACACACACACACACACACACACACACACACACACACACACACACACACACACACACACACACACACACACACACACACACACACACACACACACACACACACACACACACACACACACACACACACACACACACACACACACACACACACACACACACACACACACACACACACACACACACACACACACACACACACACACTATTATTGTATGAGAGAGGTTCTAGGTTGATTTGAAGCGAATATTTGTAATGTTCAGGTTGTTGTGTTTAATATTCATGAGAATATTTGTCATTGTTCAAATGATAATAAACAAACATATAAAGCATATTTGTCCACTCATATGTTGATAAGAGTATTAAAAACTTGAAAAAATATCCCTCTAACTAAGGTACATTTAGAACAGATAAAAAATGTGCGATTCATTTGCGATTAATCGCGATTAACTATGGACAATCATGCGATTAATCGCGATTAAATATTTTAATCGACTGACAGCCCTAATAAAAACCTGTCTGAAAATGAGCTGATCAGATTTTGGCCACTTTGTGATGTCACAATGTGTTTTGGGTTGTACAATCATTAGCCAATAACCAACCAAGGTAACTGCCCAGCCCCTCCCTACAGACCGATCATGCAGACTGCGTGGGGCCTCACCTTGCGGAGGGGGCCTCATCTTGCGGAGGGTGCCTCATCTTGCCTCAACTGAGCGGAAAATGCGGCGCACCTATGCGCTTATGCGGCGCAATTAGTGTGACGCGGCACGGTTTCCACTAGCAACCCCCCCCCCGTTGACACTCGCGAAACAGAGGGCCTCATCATATAACTTTGCATGGGGCCTCATGTTGACCAGGGACGGCCCTGCAACCACCCATTGTAGCACCTGAATCTCCTCCTAAGAGCACCATTGTGTTCTCAATCACTTCTCAAAGGGGCGTGGCCAGCAGCAGCTCATTAGCATTTAAAGCTACAGACACAGAATCAGCAATTTTGCAGCAGGGTATAATAGGGGACCTTTAAGAAAAGATTGGAACTTTTCTTCCAAATATCTGTAAACAATTTCTATATCTTTGACCTGAACATGTTTTGGTGAGTGAAGTGTTCCCCACCTGAAGACATTCCTGTAGTAGTTGAGGGCTCCGGTGAGGGCCCCCGGCTGTGAGAGTGCGTACAGATAGGCCTCCAGGTCCTCGGCAGTAAGTAGGCGGCCCTTCCTCCCGATCCCCGTGCTGCGGCTGGTGAACAGGGCCTTCAGAGCCTGCAGCACAGACAACGGCTTAAAGTCTTGAAGTTCATTGAAAAGTTTAACATTTTGGTAATTATTTGTCTCTGAAACCATAGCCTAAATATGAAACAGCCAGCTTAAATTAGCCTAGTTTAGCGTAAAAGGCCAACGTGTAGAAATCACGAAGTTGTTGTTTAATTTGAATAAAAGCAAGATTATGTGTTTATTAGCCGTTCCCGCCTGCTTATTTTAAACCAAAAACTTTTACTAAACAGGCCCTGTGCACATTTTAACAAATGACGATTATAATCTTACTGGATTTAAGAGGACCATTTTATTATACAATAAAGTAGATACAAAAATCTACATTACTTTGTTTTAATCACCAAATAAATGATGTATTTATTATGTATTGGATTTGTTGGTTTTTATTTACAATTTTTAGAATAAGAAATTATAATCTTTATGTTATTATAAGAATGTTCTTCTTGTGTCTTTTCACATCATGTTTATTTACATGAAAAACAAAAAAAGCAATCCCACTTTTCTTTGAAAAAGATGCTTTGCAAAAAGTATTATTGCCTTTTGATGACAAAATGCCGCTAAACAATTTAACAAATGATTTGGTCATAATCTCTAATTTTGGATTTCCTCCAGAGTTGATCCTTTTGTTTACTACAAATAATCTCTCTGACAGCAGGATATTAAGCCTGTCACTGTGATATCATGCAACATACAACAATGCATGAACGCATGTGCATGCACACACAACACACAGAGGATGCTAGCACACACAACCTTGACCTTGAAAGTGCTTAAGGCCACACAACAGACCACCTTGAAATCATTGATGGAGAACATGAGCTCAGGGAAGCGGGGCAGCTGGTAGAAGAAGAAATGGCTGGACTTCAGCAGCTGGCTCGGGTGACGAAGAGCGTAATCTGGAGGAGAGGAGAAGAAGAGAGGAGGAGAGGAGAGGAGAGGAGAGCAGAGGAGAAGAGAAGAGGAGAGGAGAGGAGAGGAGAGGAGAGGAGAGGAGAGGAGAGGAGAGGAGGAGTTCAGTTGTTAGATAGTAATTAACGGCCAAGTCTTCACCCTCTGAGGGGTCTTGGACGTGATGACTCCGGATGGCTTTCCTCTCTGTTTAAAACCAGCTGTTCCAGCCTCACATTAGCCTCCTGTAATTAACTTCTCATCATCTTCCCCTTACGACAGAAGAGGATTGGCCAGATGGATGCAAACATAGAATTGAAGTAATATGCTTCCTAATTAATGACAATAATTATGTTAATAATCCAAGAGCTATCTGATTAGTATGAAGAACATTGGTTTTCTCTTACAACGTTAAAGAGGCAAAGGCTAACATCTCTGTGCTCTCTCCAGAGGGACTTTCTCTGCTTGAAACACCTCCGTTGTTCTCCTTTGTTTACTTCCTGAACATAGTGACATCACTATGTAACACTTGCGCTTCTGTTAGTTAGTGCCCCAACACATTGTCTGGGATAGGCTAAGGGGCGGAACATCTCTAAGCAGTTAACCAATCCAACCTGGTCTCACCAGAATACGTGACCCCACCACGACTCCTTAACACCGCAGTGCGTGGTGGAGTCACGAACTTTGCTACATTTACGTGTCTGCACCACGCAAACAACGCCAATGTAAAGTGAATGAGGCTCCTTTGTCGTGGTGCACACACGCATTTCTACAACGTCCCGCAGTGAGCTTTTTATTCTATAAAACGTTTTTAAAATCTACTTTATAGCTTGTAGTAACTCCCGGGAGGCTTCTTTTATTTTATTTGTATTCATAATAATTTTTATTTTTCGTCAGAATGTATTATGGTGCATTATTTACCAATGTTTGTTCTCAAAAAACAGTGCATTGTGTGTAATACAACTGTGATTTGTATTAAATTAGTTAGTTTTTAAGGAAGGCCAGAGCTTCAGCTGTGTCAAATAGATTGTTCCCTTTAGTTAACGTTATTTACAAGATAATTATATTCCTATTTGATCATGTCCCCTTTATTGTAGGCTAATATTAGTCATTTACAAAATATATAATGATGATAATGATGGTGAAAACCACTCCCCCCACATTGGAATGACGATGGCTACTGACTGTATTTCAAATGCTTTTTGTTTAATGGTAATAATAATCATTTTTATTATAACAACAATAAACCAGAAGAAGATTCCGTCGTTACCACGGCAACACAGTCTCACTCCCTGATAGTCCAATAGCGACGCTTGGTCAGGGTCCTTTGGCGTGCAGTTGTGACGCGCAGAGTCTCCTTCAGCTTCATAAACGGACGCAGAGAGCAATGTGAGCGTCCATTCCCATTGGATAACGGAGGATTTTACACCCGGAAGTATTCTCCTTACTGTCGATTTTATTTACAGTGATATCTGCACTACTCATCAACTCAAAAACACCAGATTATCCTTGTTAATTACACAACATTGATTGGTTTAAATTGTGTGCAATGCTTTTGTATTTTTCCCCTTCGATTCAGAGAAACAAATATTTTTTCAGAGTTTAGGATGGCCGAAGACACTACACTACCCAGAATCCTCAGCTATCGTTCCGCTTTGCTCGACAAACCCCGTGATTAGTCCTCAAGCTCTGTGATTGGTTGACCTCCAACTGCATTCCATATGAAAAAAAAACGTTTCGTAAAAGATCAAATCATACTTTATTCAGCAGTGCTTGCTTTACTCTTTGAAAGTCATCACATGAATGCATTGTAATGAATGGTTTGGCTGCATTAAACATTACACATCTGTCGTAGTTCTTTATTTATCTACAGAGATCGGGCCTCAGAATAGACCGGAAACTATTCTTTTACCGTTCTGTTTTAATTTCACAATAAAGTTAGTAGTAATATTTTGTTTTGATATTATTGTTTTTTATTAACTACTAGACCGCTGGCCACTGAACAAACATTCGTAAATAATGCACCATAATAAATTCTGACGAAAAATATAAATGATTATGAATACAAATAAAATAAAAGAAGCCTCCCGTGAGTTACTACAAGCTATAAAGTAGATTTTAAAAACGTTTTATAGAATAAAAGCTCACTGCGGGACGTTGTAGAAATGCGTGTGTGCACCACGACAAAGGAGCCTCATTCACTTTACATTGGGGTTGTTGTGTAACAATGTAAATGTAGCAAAGTTCGTGACTCCACCACGCACTGCGGTGTTAAGGAGTCGTGGTGGAGTCACGCATTCTGGTGAGACCAGGTTGGATTGGTTAACTGCTTAGAGATGTTCCGCCCCCTAACCCTAACCCTGATATACACCTGAACATCAGCAGGAGAGGACTCTTTAAAGTAGAGACACTACATACTGATATACACCTGAACATCAGCAGGAGAGGACTCTTTAAAGTAGAGACACTACATACTGATATACACCTGAACATCAGCAGGAGAGGACTCTTTAAAGTAGAGACACTACATACTGATATACACCTGAACATCAGCAGGAGAGGACTCTTTAAAGTAGAGACACTACATACTGATATACACCTGAACATCAGCAGGAGAGGACTCTTTAAAGTAGAGACACTACATACTGATATACACCTGAACATCAGCAGGAGAGGACTCTTTAAAGTAGAGACACTACATACTGATATACACCTGAACATCAGCAGGATAGGACTCTTTAAAGTAGAGACACTACATACTGATATACACCTGAACATCAGCAGGAGAGGACTCTTTAAAGTAGAGACACTACATACTGATATACACCTGAACATCAGCAGGAGAGGACTCTTTAAAGTAGAGACACTAGTCACACTACATACTGATATACACCTGAACATCAGCAGGAGAGGACTCTTTAAAGTAGAGACACTACATACTGATATACACCTGAACATCAGCAGGAGAGGACTCTTTAAAGTAGAGACACTACATACTGATATACACCTGAACATCAGCAGGAGAGGACTCTTTAAAGTAGAGACACTACATACTGATATACACCTGAACATCAGCAGGAGAGGACTCTTTAAAGTAGAGACACTACATACTGATATACACCTGAACATCAGCATGAGAGGACTCTTTAAAGTAGAGACACTACATACTGATATACACCTGAACATCAGCAGGAGAGGACTCTTTAAAGTAGAGACACTACATACTGATATACACCTGAACATCAGCAGGAGAGGACTCTTTAAAGTAGAGACACTACATACTGATATACACCTGAACATCAGCAGGAGAGGACTCTTTAAAGTAGAGACACTACATACTGATATACACCTGAACATCAGCAGGAGAGGACTCTTTAAAGTAGAGACACTACATACTGATATACACCTGAACATCAGCAGGAGAGGACTCTTTAAAGTAGAGACACTACATACTGATATACACCTGAACATCAGCAGGAGAGGACTCTTTAAAGTAGAGACACTACATACTGATATACACCTGAACATCAGCAGGAGAGGACTCTTTAAAGTAGAGACACTACATACTGATATACACCTGAACATGAGCATAATAGGTCCCGACAGGGAAAACTATGTTGGGATTTATTCTTTTGCACAATCATACCTGTGAACACAGAGGGATGGGGGCTGTTCAGGACGATGAGTTTGGTCACCATCTCTGGGTAGTGGATGGCAAACAGCCAGGCTATAGTCCCGCCCCAGTCGTGCCCAACGAGGCAACATCTGTTGTATCCTTGGAAGAAAAGCAAAGGAGCATTAGTCTGTTGTTGTTGTTCCTAATAAAGGATGTTTGTGCTGCTTATTAAGGCATGTCATAGCCACAAAATCAATACTGTTCTCACTTTCTTATTGCTGGGATCCTCCCTCAGAGGACATTTACACCCATCAAATGAATGTTATTCATGCTGACAGCCAAATGCAGATCAAGGTCAGGGCATCCATCTGAGGGATGCTGATCACATTACTGTTCTAAAGTAATCCTCTTACCTTTGCTGGCACAATTTACAACCACTGTTATGAATCACAGCGAACCTCATCTCAACATTAATATCACATGCACTTCAAAAGTCTGGGGGCCACTTTACAGAGGGCCATGCAGTGTTTGCTGTGAGCAAAGAAAAGGGCAATGTTACGTGCCATTGGTGGTTAAAGGGCAAACCTCTGATTTGTGTGGCCCCATTAGCTGGCTGTGAAGGTGGAACTGTAATGTGGACCATTTGGGCTCTAACTGCCGCTGTAAAAAGGCTCTGTAGTCCAATCACGTGTCAGAGTACGGCAGTTATCTTATGATCAATGCAAGCCTCCCACTTCCACTCAAATGAGCATTGAGTGAATCCTCTTCACAGCAATATGCATTAGCTTTAAAGCCTGTTAAGAAATGACTGTGACGGTTAGAACAATGTAACTAGGAATGTGCAGGGGAATATTAGGGAGAGAGCGTTCCTCTGGGCTGGACTTTTACTTGGTTAAAGATCAAATAGACTCGCGCCATTTAAAGCTGTTCAACTTAATATTGCAATATTAACAATGGACCAGTAGACAGTGTGTATTGAAATGTAATGTGTTGCCCGTAGGATGAACCATTGGAGATGTATCCATACAGCATTTTAGCATCTTTCAGTTCAATGTTTTGGTTTTAGAAACAAAATCAACCCCATTTCTAGATGTATTCATTTATAGAATAACCAGTGTAAGACATGACATTGTAATGTAATAAAACCCCACTAAACTCCATACAAATGTTGAAAAAATGCTATTCAATTAAAAGACAAATAAAAAATGTAGGTTTTGAGTTGGCTCTTAAAAATATGAATGTTCTCTGCCACCCTCAGGTCTTCTGGGGGGCTGTAATAAGAAGAAGACGTCTCACTGTGGGTCCTTGTTTTCACTTTAGGTACAGTATATCATTAAAGGCCAGTACCAGAAGACCTCAGGGTTATAGAGGGTTCAAAGCAAGTCTGATAAATAGGAGGGCAAGAACCCTAAGAGCTCTATAAACCAAAACATATATTTACATGTTTACTTGTAATTAGCACCAAGAATACACACTAAAATAGGAGCTGGCAAGTGGCAATGCTAAGACTGGTTATTTCATACAGTAGGTAAGCAGTGCTCATTATCCTGTGAAATGCTGGCCAATTGAAGAGTGAAAGTGTCACCTTGGCAGAAACCCATTGGCTGCTGCCTGGTGTGTGCAGACAGCCTCAGGCTAGCTCCTTGCTAGTGTTAGCATGCAGTCAGCAGGCTGTTGGCTCGGTATCTGCACAATGTCCCATGTTCAGTAAGAATGAGTCACAGGAAGTTTGTCATGCCATGCTGCAGGCCTGAAGGCTGTCCACAGCCTAACACTGATAAACAAGTTTATTTTAGACTGGAGACGCTGTCTAAACAAGAGTTCTGTTCATATCACAGACACACGGTTCTCCTGTTCTCTCACCTAGGTACTCCACGATGTCCTTGACGTCGGTGACCAGGCTGTCGAAGCTGTAGCTGTCAGAGGAGAGCGGCAGGTCAGACTCCCCGTAGCCCCGCATGTCCACGGCCACCACGCGGAACTCACTCTTAAACTCACGCAGCTGGTAACGCCAGGAGAACCTGAGGCACACAAACAACTTTTTCCTTCATTTCTTTGATTTACTTTCATAATTGATGAGACAAAGCTCTTTGTTTTATTTCACAACAGCTTCCTTTTAAAGGGCTTCTCCAAAATGTTGGAATTGCCCAGATCATAGCATTGTGGAACTTGCAGGAGACTTTTTATTGAAAAAACTTCACAGCAGAAGTCAAGATATCCGGAGGTTTAGGCCCTACTTTGGCATCAGGCCCCAGCTGCCCAAAACACCTTAACATCAGTTTAAGATTTCACTGAAGTGTGAATGAACATCAAATCAGTTGTGTCTTTTGTCTTCTCTTTAATGTTTTCTTAAAATGTTCACTTAAGTCTTAAAGGTCTCTTGCTCTTATACTGAAGGAATCCCTTGAAGTTACTTACACCATTGAACAAAAGATCTTAGCAACTAAAGTAAGGAAGAGTAACCTCTGACTCTATCTCAACTGCCACAAGGAAGAGTTTCTATAGATAAAAGATGAGAATGAATGAATCCCAAAAGAGTGGATGATGATCTTAACGATGAGAAATTGATGTTACACTGATATTTGACCGGGAGTAAATCATGATTTGTGGGACCGTTTAGAGTTGGATCGTTGTCCTCTCCACAGCTGTGCCTCCAGAGGTTATTTAGCGTTCTTTTTTGTGCAATTGTCTCCCTCCTTTATGTTAATCTGTTGGCTGTTATTTGCGGGTCAATGTGTTTAGAATGTGCTTTTTTTTTACGGGAACATAATATATATTTTTAACTATCTGGCTCCTTCTTATAATGCAATTCAACAGTGTCTTATACCTCTTTGCGGCGCTACAAAACTGACCTTACATGTAGTTATTAACACTTAAACTGTATTGACTTGTTTCCATATGGATAACCCTGCAAAGTCAGGAAAGCGCCTCTTTAAACTTGCACAGTGCACATGCTCATTTGAGACACAAACTAACCTCACAAACTTTTTAAAGCTAGCACTGAGCTTTCTCTCCAGCGAGTGAAGGTCACTTCAGTATAAAATAAGCTGTTTTAGATTCTGATCCGCCCACAGATCATGTGGACTGGGATGACTTCCTAATTGAAGATCTTGTCTCCTAGAGGCTCCTCATAAGAACTGAAATCCTCCTCCTCCTCCTCCAGTGAGATTATGATGAGTCAGTATAAGATCCCACCACTGAACTCTCAGATCTCAGAATATAGATGAGGTTTAGAGCAAAGAAAGCATTCCTCTGACACACATCACATGACATGTCACTTGTTTATCCAAAGCGACTTACATACATTCAGTACTGTGGGCAATCCCCACAGGAGCCATTTGGGGTGAAGTGTCTCAGGGACGCAACGACATGCTGACTGCAGTGGGACTTGAACTTGCTACCCCCTGATTCCAAGTTGAGCACACTATCCACTGAGCCACAGCCTCCCACACACGCTCTTCTTCTCATTTCTGAGAGCGCTAAAGAGTTCTCTCCATCTGTGTCACTGAGCACAGTTCATCATAGAGTGAAGCAGAAAGAGCTCCCCTCTTGCGTTAATGAATCCCCGTC
Organism: Trematomus bernacchii; assembly: GCF_902827165.1. NCBI lineage: Eukaryota > Metazoa > Chordata > Actinopteri > Perciformes > Nototheniidae > Trematomus > Trematomus bernacchii. The sequence continues at coordinate 4,456,011 of NW_022987708.1, forward strand.
CTGTCAGCAGCTTAGATATTATGTTAGAGATATGGACGGCTTATAGCTTGTGACAACCTCTTTGGCCCCAATCCAGGAGCGCTGCTCAGCACCACTTTTTCATTTCATATCAGGAGGAGGAGATCTTGAATGCTTTGGACCCTTTTCCCCCGACGGCAAATCGTGTCTGTGATTGAGGACTCCTCGTGCATTGTGTGGAATTATCTCTGCAGCCCCGGAGGAAGAGCGCAGATATGTAATAGTAGCTTTAATGGTATAAAGCTAAAGCATGCTCATTCTCAGGGGAAATTTTAGAGCGGTGACAGAGGGAACAAACACAAACATGGTACAGTGGTGGCTGTACTCTGCTGTTTACTGAAGTGCAGCTGCTATGCCCCCAAACCCTGATTTCCATTTGACCTACCAGAACTCAGGGAATCCGTGTAAGAACAGCATGAGTGGCTTTCCACGCTCTCCAGCAGCCACATAGTGGAACCTCAGGCCCGACTCCTGGTGAAGAGAAGACAGGCTTTTATCCACAGCCACTCAGAGACACAACATAACTACTCAGAAGACTTTAGGGAGAGTGGCTGCTTGTGGCTGCTTGTCAAAATAACACCAAAGATGTATTAAGTAGGCTACATTTAGTCAAGAAGCTTTCCTATTAGGATTTAAAATCTTTTTTACATTTTCTGTTAATTTGTTCTTCTTCTTATACTGTATAACGAGTTTATATGATGCACTGTAATAGCTGCAATTTCTAAGTAAAATCCTGTATTTAAAATCTTAATTCTGTAAATGAATTTAAGCATACTCCAGAAAACCAAGGCTACTTTAAATGTAAACATAAAAAAGTACTTAATTTGCAGCCAATGGGCTCTTTAGTTGTTACATTAGAGTAGAATATTACATTTGTATAACATGCATGCTTTAAACTGTTGTAGCTGGCTGCAATGAAGCTTATTTATTATTCTCATACTGATGTATAAACTTGGCAGTCCCTAAAAATGCCTTGTATTTCATGTGTTCACAGCTCTTATCTTCACCTGTGAAGTAAATGAAGTAAACAAGTAATGCAGTTAGGACAAGTCAAATGGATTAGAGGTTGAGAGTTGCATACAAATAAAACACTGTAGTTAAGTACAAGTGCCTCAAATGGCACAATGCCTGGGTAAATGTTACTTTCCATGACTGAAAGGCATGCCTTGGTATTTAATGACATAATGTTGAACACCAAGGTTGTTGGGGGCTGGCAGGCAGCCTCTGCTTGTGGAGCCGAGAGGAGCTGTCCCTTCAGCACCACCTGAGACCAGAGCAGCGGAACCACGTCTGAAGGACCAACAGTGGTGATCTGCTCTGAGATCAGGCCTGTGTGCACGACGCGACACGCAGGCAAGGTGTTGTAGCATTTAACACACACACACACACACACACACACACACACACACACACACACACACACACACACACACACACACACACACACACACACACACACACACACACACACACACACACACACACACACACACACACACACACACACACACACACACACACACACACACACACACACACACACACACACACACACACACACACACACACACACACACACACACACACACACACAACACACACCTTACCTTGATCCGAACGTAGCAGTGGGTTCCCAAGGACGTGTCATTCAGACAAGCCGGGGGAGTCTCACGGACCCCCCCATTGGAAGGTGGCAGTCGGCCTCAGGATGATGTTCCAGCAAAGTTTCAGCAGGGCTACGATGGTGCAAAGCGCACAATAACCGTAGATCAGCGACCAGTAGCCCAAAACTCTGATTCTCAGCGCGAGACTCATCAGAAATAACAGCAAGTACTGGAGCACTCTCGCCATCTTTACATTGCCGCAGGAAAATCAATCGGGATTTAGTTACCTATTGATTTGTCTCTGTTAACAGCTCGCTTTCTGCTTAAACACCGCTCTGCACAATGTCGTTCCCAGCAGCGCATACGCACGACTGTCTGAAGGGAGGATCCCGACACACGGCTGAATGGGACGGTGGCAACAGCATCACGTCAGATTTCACGCGTGCGTGTGACAGCAGTGGGTTGTTTCAGTAGGAGAGGAGACGGTGCTGTTGACTATACAAGGCGAGCCCGAAATGAGGCGGTGAGCCGCTCGGTGCGGGGCTCTGCGGAGATGAGAGGCGGGGAGAGCGGAGCATCACCGCAGAGCACCGGGCTCCAGCCGCTGTTATGGCAACAACACTGCATGTAAAATAGCCTATAAGGCACCTGCTTTTAATACATGAAATATTTCGAGTTAATTTCAATTGTCACACCCACCACTTTCAGAACAGTAAACGGCCAACAGTGGATTTAATTAGCTGGCTATACTGGTGTTTTTCGGGCAGCTCATTAATATTCTAATGAGCCGTGATGCGGTGCAGGTGCGCTTTTATCTGCCGCTGTTAACCAGCCCAGCGGGTCAATGGGTGGGAAACACAACTCGAGACCGAATGACACACGGGATGAAGCAATTAACGTGTTTCAGATTAGCCTAATCCCTCACGTGACTGGATAACAGATTGAGACCATTGTCCTTATTAGAGCTGAAATATGGAGCCCCGAAGCGGACCAGATGAGGCGTTCATGAATAATGAATGACGTTACTTAAATAATTCACCAAAAGGAAAGCTTTATTATTTCGACTGTAGCATCAATTTGTTTGATTTTAATTATCTACATCATTCAAATAAATGACAGGCAAAGATAAAGGGATTTAGCTTGACACTACCACTGCCAAGGCAAACATTTTTTAAATGATAGGGTCTTTAATATTATTTGGAATATAAATAAATATGGAAATATTAAAGATAAATCCATCCATCCTGCAGGAAAGAACCACAGCATTACACAAAATCCAAAATATTTGCCAAAGCATTAAATTATTGTAAAATCTAAAAATAATTTGAAAGACATGCTATCAGTCAAATTGGTTTTGGGGGGGAAGGAATTGCACTCAAAATGCGATGGAAGGGAACAGTCTGTAACCATTACGGTTGGAACGTACATAACAAAAACAATTACAAAGATGGATATGAAAATGATCCAAGAGGTTCTAGCTAACTTAAACAATATTAAGTGCATTATTTACATATCGATATTTGTATATACATTTGTATTATTGCAGTTAATTGCCATAATATCGCAGCACCCCAGCTTGGTGCTGAGGGGAGATGAGCCTCAGATGAGGCGCTGTGGTCCGCTCTGCACTGCCAGTATAAGTAGAAGTACTGATGAAGTGATGCAGATTGCTTAGTGAAAATAACTTTATTACTTTGATCCAAAAAAAAGAAGAAATAATTTCTTGTTTATTTAGCTTATACAAACTGTAACATATAGAACATGTCGATAATCTCCAAAAGCAGCTTTGGAACAGTGAGAACTGTATGAACAACAAAGTGCAGTGTGTGTTCAGTTAACACAATATATGGCATTTTCAAGTAGTACAGCGAAGGAACTGAGATTATTAACTTCTATTCCACATTGGAAACATTGACAAGGACCTACCAACCTTGGGTCAAAATGTACTTTTGTGCAAGAAAATAAAGTCACGTGTGCATGTAACATCAACATATAACAGTGTTCGGTCTGCGCTTGGTATATTTGAGTCAGGATGAAGTGAAAGATGGTGGTAAGGGTTGATCAGATGGGATAATTTAACAAACATAACTTAACAACACTGCCATTTTTCAGCAAACAAGACAATGTGACAATTGAACTACAGTATATGCATGCAGGAAATAGCTTGTCATACACAACTTTCACACAAAGGAGAAAAGAACAGATAAACTTGCACAAAAGATCAGCTTCAGGTTTGACAGTGCATCACCCCAATCCTCTCAAATCCAACAGTGCAGTGTGTCAGTGCAACATTTCAGGGCCCATTGAATATTTGTTCAATGTTTTTTTTCACAATAACTCTCTTTTTCTATTCTAGAAGCAGCAGCTGGAGTTATTCACTGAGACGATGCTCAGTTTGGCACAGAGGGATATCTTTTTCAAGTAGTTTCTTTAGTCCAGGGCGAGCTCAAATGAAGTCATGATGTCCCGCTGCAGAGACATGTCTATACCAGACATCTATAAAGAAAAACAATCCACAGAAATGACATTTAAATACATAACAAATGTCATGTTTACAACACAATGACACTGAAAGAGGAATGAGGGAACTCACAGCCTCTCGCCTGCGTCGTTCTTGCTCCTTCCTGCGGGCCATCTCTCTCCTCATATCCACCGCAGACTGTGTGGTTAGAGGTTGTGTTTCTACAGCAGCCTTTTGCAGCTCAACATCCTTAGTAGCGTCTAGAGTTTCTCTACAAACGCTCTCGGGTGATTCAAGACCCTCCCCAATAGGCTGTAGATTAGTGTCTGCTTCACAAGGGCCTGGTAAGCTAGAAGGAGAATGTCCTTGTTATTAAAAGTATAGATCTTTGACTCACCAAGCTTTCTTTCAAATACTGCTTTAAAAAAAGAAAAAAGGGTTTGGATGCTTTGCTGACAATTATGTTAGAAATGTAGTCTTGGACTCTTTCAAAGTGGAATTATTTTTCTAGTAAAGAAAAAATGTAGAGACAAATCTAATGCATTCTCTAAATACCTGCTCTTCTCAGGAGCCTCCCTCTCCTTGTTGTCTTCCATCTGTTTCTTCTTCAGGGCTTTTTCAAGTTCTTCCTTTTTTTGAGCAACCTTACGGAACTGTTTGAAGCTCTCCTTGGACGACTTGATAGCAGTTGTAGTTACTGACTGCCTCACCAGTTTTGCCCATGACTCAGCATTTTTCAGAACAATGTCCTGAACAAAACAAATCACCATGTTTGGAATGTTATCATCCCATTAATCATGGCCATTATCAGTGATCACAGGAAATATGTTTCACATCCAGGAAAAGTTCCAGCACCTGCTCGCACATTGTGGAACGTTTAGTTTTAAACACATGGATAACGTTATGAATTGAAACAAAACTACTTGGTTAACTTAACATAAAAAAAGATAATAATCATAAATCAGCACGTCTTGTTACTTAAATATTTTAAATCGTTTTTTCTACAGTTGAGGGAAACAAACAATGCTAACCTTTTGGGGAATTTCTTTTTTTCCCTCTTCAGCAGATTTACTTGCTGTGTTGGTGTAAGGCACATTAATCAGCTGAGCAGGCAAATCCTCAGCGTATCTGAAATCTGCCATAATCATTTAAAAAAAGGATTACTATGTCTATTAAACATGGTGGGCTCAGAGTAAGGGTCTCCTAGTGACTTACTGGACCTGGTGTCCTCCCTGGGATGCAGCGGGCTGGCTGTCAGAGGGGACAGCACTGGGCCGGGCTGAAAGAAGAGATTCAGTTTGTAAATGAAACATCTTTACGGTCCTTAATGCTTAACAGCAGGGCAGCCAACAAAAATCTACCAAAAACCTGAAACGACAATTACGTGTGTTAAGTGAAGTTAAGTGATGTGGAAGATCCATTAGGTTTAAAGGTCATTTAAAATGTTACTTAAGGTCTCCTATCATGCAAAATGCACTTCTGTATGTCTTTTATACATAAATATGTGTCCCCGGTGTGTCAGGGAACTCACAAAGTGTCAGAAAACAAAACCCTCTCGCTTTTCCTCCGTACCCAAATCTCTAAAAACGGGGCTACAACGGAGCTGATCCAGATTTGTGTCCGATATGACGTAATATCGGAAATGTGGGCTGGCTTTACACCCACGACCCTATCAGAAACGTTGCTATCAGAAACAATGCTCGACGTGGTTTGGATGTAATATGGTCTTTGTTCACATTAGCAAGCATTGCTAACACTCAGAGCTAACGCTGTACTGGAGAGAGTATAGGCGCGTTCACACCGGAGTACTTTTATCCGTACTTTTCCCGTTTCGTTCCGATAGTGCCTGGAATTTTGCGTTCACACCAAAAAGAGTACTTAGTTCCGAGAACTTTTACCCCCATTTCTAGTGCCTGCTGGAGAAAAAAGTACCAATTTCAATTGGCTGGGCGAATTGCAAACCACGCCCCGTAAAACTCTGAAAAGTTTTTTGAAGCTGCCATTGTATTTGCTGGCATTAGCATTATTAGCATTAGCATTAGCCCCGCACACCAACGGAGAGAGAATAACTTATGGCAACACAAAAGAAAACATGGGAGCGGTGGAGTGATGAGCAGGTGTCGGCGTTCTGGCGATTTACTCGGAAGGCTTCAGTAGAAGCTGCTGGGAGTCCCAGCAGCTTCTACTGAAGCCAGTCCCCAACTCCGGGGACTTCGGGTGGCAGTATACGCCGTGAAGTTGTTTGCGGCCTGCCAGTAAACCCAAAGCAGAAGAAGAAGAAGAAGTGACGTCAGCGGCTTTATTTGCGTAATCTTCCCCCAGGGTACTTATTCCGGTGTGAACGCGATCTGTACTTAATTCCATGGGGGTACTAAGTGCTGGGCACTAAGTATGGCAAAATACTTGGTGTGAAAGCGGCTTATGTGTAAGGACATTTAAAAAAAGGAACTCACCTTGTGGTAAACCCGCAAGAGAAAATGCATTTGAGCTCCATACCCTTTCAGAAATAATCCTTGATGTGGTTTGGAACATGATATGGTGTTTAATCACGGCAGCATTTAGCTGGGTAGAATTCTCCTGCATGAGAAGGCATAAGCTCCCCCCCCCTCTTTTTTTCAAATGTTTCTTTTTTTCCAGCTACTGACTCAGAATCAGCACTTCTCTAACAGGGCTGAAATAGAGGGGTATGAGGCTAGAATGGGTGATCTGTTTGGTATTTTGAGCAAACCACTTCATAGACATGTTTTTTATATATTTTTATATATCCGAGACCTATAATATATGCCTACAAATAGTATAATAGGAGACCTTTAATACTACTACTACTACTAATAATAATAATAATAATAATAAGTAGTGTGTGTACCAAGATATTTTTAAACGTTTTTTAATTTTATAAATTAAGCCAGCAGTCGTTGTGAAGTGTTGTCATATCTTTAGACGTACCTCAAATCTGGCTGCAGTCCAGTCCAGCAACACTCCTGGAGACACCATGGGTGATAAGAGGGCAGACAAATCTGTCAAACAGAAAAGGACAGATATAAACCTAAACACATCACAACCATGTGTTAATACCTCTCTGTGTTTATACAGACTATAACAAGAGCTACAGTCAAAGCAACTGAATGCATGAAGAAGCAGCATGAGATTGAATTTAATAAGGAAGGGCTGCCCCCTAATAGTACACCAAACGTTGGTCAGCTAAAAAAAAGTCTTTGGCGAGAGCAATTTTCATTAGTCTATTAGTTGCATAAAGAAAATAAAAATAAACTCCATCTGGGGGCTGTGCTTTGTCGTGTCTGCAGGAAAACCCCTCACACTTCTTTCAGGAGTTGTGCCTGGTCATTGAGTCAATTATGTTGAGCAGGAAATCCTAAGTGTTGGATCATTTGTGCATGTAGAGGAAGACCCCAAGAAGGTGACATGCAAACTCTGCAGGCAAAAATGTGCCTGGCATGGTAGGAACAAAATGATACAACATATCAGCCGAAACACAAATTCGGTGAGCAAGACACAGAGACACTTCTCTCTGACAACGTGGACAAAGATATGCTCTCTCCTCATTATATGAGAAGTCTAGGATTGGAGGAATGAAGCTGCAGTGACAGTGAGTCAGGCGGTAGCCGAGCCTTATACAAATAAATATAGATCTTCATATATAATAAACCTAGGCAACATTTTAATTTTGTGTTGTGAAACAAATGTGTTATTTTCTTGCGGTCCATATGGGCTTAGGCTCTTTATTACACTTATGTATAATATGTTTTATACATGAACCATGATGTTGATGTATACTTATTACACTGTTTCTCAGCCCTGTAATGAAACCATTTTGTGAAGCTAAAAAACTCATTGCTTGAACTGCGGCTACTGGTCGACTAGGAACATCTTTGGTCAAGGGCAGGCCTAACATAAGGGCGGTGATTTGTTCCCTTATTTCCTCCTCAGCACTATTAGAACTAAGCCACAGCAACTTTCCAAACTTCTGTCTCCTGATGACACTAAGCATATGGGACAATTAAAAGGAGAACAGGGAGTCTGAGATGTGGAGCCATATCACTGAGGGAGGAATAAGACATTCCAATGAGAGGTATTTGCTGACAAAGCTGATCTGTGAGTACAGGGTTTGGAGAGGTGTTCTTGCTGATGTGGCAGGAGGTATCAGAAGGCGCTGAGAGGGACTCCTACTAAAGGCTGGGAAAGAACGAGAGGGTCGAGTGCACTCTCTGCCCTGTTGTTTGGTTTAAAACACTCAAATAGGTTTTATCAAAAGTCAGGAATCTCAATGAAGAGGTCTTTGAGCATGAAGTCATTAATGAGCACAAACAATATTGAGCTGATGTAGAGAAGTATGTGAGATGAGCTGCAGAAAGACAAACACATAAACACACCAACACAACCTAACATATGATCACCCAACAATGTTTCAGCCAGACCGAGACAAAAACACAAAACAGCGTTACTGTAAGTTCATATATTTAGATTTAGCCATATTATGCTTTTTGTGGTCTTCTCTTTCCTGCAGTGTGTTATATAGGTTTTTGTGAATGTGAATGGTCTGCAAAGGCTAATATCTCACATTGTACGTGATAGGCTAAGGGGCGGGACATCTCTAAGCGTAAACCAATCACAACAGAGCCGGCCAGCTAACCAATCAGGGCAGACTGGGCTCTGGTTTCAGACAGAGGGGGAAAAGAGGTGCTGCAGCACAGGCAGTATGAGAACAATAAAGAGCTTTTTGAACATGAAAGCATGGAGACATGTCCCAGTAGAGACACTACATACTGATATGAAACCTGAAAATGAACAGTATGGGGACCCTTGAAGTGTTTCAAATGTTTTCACTTTAGCCCAATAAAGAGACAACTATATACATTTGAACTATTCAGTATTAAATCAGGGTATATGCAAGAATCCTGAAGTCAGATGTAAGACCTTTTAAGACCTTTTTTAAGACCCTTTCCATACATTTTAAGACCTCATCGCCACTTTGAGTTTTAACCGGTTACATTGGCGACACACTTTACCTCACATTGACTATATACAGTATTGATTGTCCTTCCTCCTTATCTTCCAACCATTTGGACGCAAACTTGCATTTCCCCATAACGATGTTGTTTAACAACCGGCGTAAACGGACCTTCGCGCGCTATCAAGCAGTGAGCGTGCGATGTCCTGTTCAGATGACGTCAAATCCAACGGGATGCCATAAATAAACGACACAGAATCACACTACACACCTACGCAATGATTACATTCAGGCACACACTAGAATACAACCTCTTTGGACAATTGATATACTTATTGAAAACAAGCTACAAAATGTAATACCTTGGAAAATGCCGTTTAATACTTTTTAATAGCCTTAATTTTTGCTAAATTGATTTATCAACTTTTAATACTTTTTAAGACCCCGCGGACACCCTGTTAAAGCATAGGATGACAGTTTATACATGCCAAAGACCCACAGACTTCGAAGGAAAATCACAAAATGTAAATAGAAAACTTGACTTTTTTGGAAAAATCTTAATTCCCTCTTAGTTGAGGGACAAAGAGGACAGATGTGAACAGTACCTGGAGGTGATAAAGTAATCTTGTCAAAGGTCCAGTCTTTATTATTGTATGTTGGGAGGCCTTTGGTTTCTGCTTTGGCGGACTGCCCAGCACGAGGAGGCTGGCAGGTCTTCAAAGAGGCTTTTGTCAAATCTTTTATCAGCGATATCTGCTTGCCACAGGCAGTACGAGTTACCTGTGAGTAAAGAAGAAACAACATCCTTACTTTTTTTAAATTGTAGATCTTGCAGTTAATCATTTGATTACAGTAAGCAAATGCTGAATGCATTTACCTTCGTCTTAACCTTTTGGCAAGAGTCTTTACTTTTCTGCTTCTTTGTTTTTGGCACTGAAAGACATGCACATCAATAATTCACAGTCGGCAGTGTCAGGCACAACCCCCCGAACAATACTCTATCAAAAACGGATTTAAAACGTTTCACTTGCTTAGGTGTATTTACATTGGCATTGCCTCAGCATATACCACTTATAGTCCAGTTCAAAAAAAAACTAAACCTATATAATATTTGACCACAATACTCTCAGATGTCATTGTGCATGTGACACATGTGACGTGTAGAAAGATTATTTAAGTGTGTGTATAAATAAAATAAAAAGGAATAATCATATTTGGTGTGGAACCATAATAAGGGTTGGAAAGGCACCCAGTTGAATTATTCCCATGGCTCTTATTTCATCAGTGGAGAGAGGAGAACAATTCTAACAGATGATGGGGGGGGGGGGGGGGGGCAGCTTACCTGTATCGAGGACACTGCCATCGCTGCTAGAGCTGGAATCACTGCTGCTGCTCGCACTGAGGCGTGGGAGCCAGCCGGGGTCAGGGGCCGACATGACTTTAGCTGTTAACGAAAAATAAGGTCAAAGTTGAATTTGCACTCTCCGTGCCTTGCATGTGGATGCACAATTAGACCCCCTTTACAACTTGAATTTAAATGAATCTCATCTTCAGATTTCATGATTGTACCGGTTTATATTAACACCTTGTATTAATATGCGTAACAAGTACATTTTGAATCCTATAGCTGCCTCAAGCTCCAACAACTTCCCTTCACATCCTCCACTCTTCTGCCTGATGGCCACGTTGCTGTCCTGTTGATGCAGAGTTCACCAGCAGTCTGGTACTAAATGTACTGTGAGTGTTTGTCTCTAACCACGAGCATCTTGATTATCAATTGCTTTCTTACTAGTAGCTTAGCTTGCTAACTGGCTGCCTCCTCGCTTTTTTGGAATAGTTGCATGTGGTTAAGCATTTCGGCCCACCTAGTTGTTGTATGTATAATAAAATCACTGTTATTGGTCTAGCCGATTGGATCGTAATCTGCCCTCAATGCATTTTCCAATCCAATCCAATCCACTTTATTTCTATAGCACATTTAAAAACAACAGAGTTGAACAAAGTGCTGTACATCAACAACTGTATAAAAACATAGCATAAATACATAAAAAACAGACAGGACATGAAACAAATGTGACACTGAAACCAGATCAGAAGCCACAGACTGATAACTCTCCCACATGACGTCCAAACAATACAAAATACTAGTAAGATAAAAACCCAAATTTAAAAGCACAAGTGTCACCTGGTCTGTAAATGCAAGGGAAAAGAAGTGGGTTTTTAAACAAGATTGAAAAACAGGCAGAGTTGGAGCAAGTCTAACCTGGAGGGGCAATTTGTTCCATAACTTTGGAGCTGCAACAGCAAAGGCTCTGTCTCCTCGCTGCTTTAGCCTTGATTTTGGGACGACCAGAAGTAATCTGTCAGCCGACCTCAGTGACCGTGTGGGTGTGTACGGTTTTAAAAGATCTGCCAGGTACGGTAAACCGTTTAGGGCTTTGTATGCAAACAATAACATTTTAAATTGTATTCTAAAATGTACTGGTAGGCTAGTCAATGTAAAGAGGCGAGTACAGGCGTAATATGTTCACGCCTGCCTGTCCTTGTAAGGAGGCGCGCAGCAGCATTCTGGACCAGCTGTAGGCGAGACAGGGAAGCCTTGGTTACTCCAATGTACAGAGCATTGCAGTAATCCAGTTTAGTGGATATAAAACAATGTATTACTTTCTCAAAGTCATCAAAAGAAAGGAAAGGCTTGACCTTTACTAAAATTCTTAGCTGAAAAAAGCTGGATTTGACCACAGAATTGATCTGTTTGTCTAGTTTCAAATCACGATCAATCCGTACACCCAGATTTGTTACAATGGGTTTCACATATGGGACAAGAGAATCCAGCACAGGCGGGGCATTGGGGCCACCACTGGGTCCAAATATTATCACCTCGGTCTTTTTTTCATTGAATTTTAAAAAGTTCAAGGCCATCCAGGCTCTGATGTCCTGCAGACAATCAGACAGACGTTGCAGAGGGTTTGGGTCATTTATTTTCAGGGGCATGTAGATTTGCGAGTCATATTTTGAGTGCATTTACACCTGTACTTCCATGTGGTCAAACCCTATCCAATTGCAATCCAATCACCCAAATAGCATGTAAGTGCAAGCTGTAAAGGGGGTATCACATTGTTAATCAAATCCAGATCTTACGCGGTTGTTGTTTATTCTTAATTAAGTGCTGCTCTTTACTAGCAACCTGAGATGTACAGGCATTCTTTAGTTTCCCGGTCTGCATTCCTCCTGTGACCAGCTTCGTTTCTGCAGGAGGAAGACATAATAACCCTCCATCATCATTAAGCATTCCATAATTGAACAGACTCTGTAAAAAGAAGAGGTATATTTGCTGAAATAGGAAAGCTTAAGCAAGGACTTACTACAAGCTTTCTTGTTGACCTTCCTCAGACACGCTGCAACAAACCTCTGCAGGGCCCTCAGCGTGGAAGGCTTGAGCATTTCAAAGTCAACTTCAATCTCCTCCAGAGAAGAGTCTTGCAGGCAGTTCTCCCTGGCATGGATTATCTTCACCAACTTGCCCAGTTTGTCACCAGGCAGCTTGTCCACGTCCGATTTCAGCTGCCTCTTCTCCTGGTAAGTCACTGGAATTGATGGGACCTCATCCTCACACGTTAAAGGTACTCCATGAATATTGTGTCTGTTGCCATGCCTAGACATATATACAAAAACATCTAATGTTAACTCAGCATCTGCTTTCAAAAAACTGACTTCAAAATTCCTTGTTCAAAGTATAAAATATAATATAAAAGTGGGTTCACTTACAAAGTAGAGCTTTTGCGGTTGGCCAGTTTTTCTACCATAGATTTGTATTTCGAGGATATGTGCTTTAATCTAGCGATATCCTTTTCTTTGGCTTTTTTTTTCTTTTTTCAACTTTGCTTTCTTCTTATGTTTCATCACAGGCTCTTGGGCAAGTCTCTTCAGCTCATCGCGGACAGCTTCCAACTGAAAAGCCAGCCATTAATGAGCCAATAAGGTGAAATGCACTGAAGTAAAGAACTTTTAGCTCGGTTACTGGCATGTTTATACCAACCTGTTCCTCTAGATTGGCCAGCTGAACCGACACCCCTCCTGAGGAACTCTCTGCCTCTGAGGAACTGTCGCTTTTAGAGCTGGCTGATGTTGACACACTTCCAACTCGCTCTGCCTTTCCTTTGTCGAGTTGCTGACGAGGTATGGGACAAACATCTGCTCCTTCGGGAACCTTCAGATATCGGGCCTCAAAGACGTCCTGTTGATATAAAATACAAAATACGTTTTGTAGTAGTTAGAAATGATAACACCACTACTAGAGCTTTGATTTCAGTATGGCCTAGTAGGGATCACAGTTCATGGACATTTATAAAGAACTCTGTTAGTGATCCTATGGTTATTGTTAACCTAATATTTCTGTGTAGCATATATTAAATTGGCAACATATACATAGCTGACATTTTTCTCTATAGCTTGAGTGTCTACATCTGAAGAACATGCCACAGACAAAACCTACAGCAGTTCAGTGAGATGTGGCCTAGGCTAATTACTAATAATCAGTACAGTAAATCACCACAAATAGTGACCGTTTCATTTGAACCGCCCGAATCACCCCGATTCTTTCTGCCCTGCACTGGCTCCCTGTCCATCTCAGAACCCACTTTAAGGTATTGGTTTTCACATATAGAGCTGTCCATGGCCAAGCCCCATCCTACACCAATGACCTGATCCACCCTCACAGCACAACCCGGGCCCTGCGGTCCTCTGAGCAAGGCCTCCTAAGGGTGCCCCGAACCAGGCTAAAAACTAAGGGGGGCCGTGCCTTTAAGGTGGTGGCCCCAAGGCTATGGAACAAACTCCCCCAGAAAATAAAAACCTCTGCCTCAGTAGAGATTTTTAAGGGGCAGTTAAAGACCCACCTCTTCCGTCAGGCCTTTGGGGCATCAGAGGAGGTGAGTTAGTAGCTGTCTTTTATTGGTGTTTTATCCTATGTTTTATCCTATGTATTACCTGCTGTTGTTTTATGCCTTTTTATGCCTTTTATTCTACATTTTAGTTGTACTGTGAATTGTGTACTGTACTGTAAAGCACTTTGTACATTCGTGTTGAGAAGGGTGCTATATAAATAAAGTTTTACTTACTTACTTACTAAATCATTTCTGCAGATAAACAAAACTGCAGGTACCATTCGACCAGTAGTAAAGCTATAGAGCATTGACATTAAGGGTGGGTCCTCATGTTGTTACATGCACTACATGTGGGCCTAGCTGCACTCCATTCTACTGATCAACAGCTGGCGGTGCTAACATTCCAGGAAATATAACGCTGTGACCTTCAACGTACCAAACAAGACAAGGAGGAAGGAGTCTGCTAGCAAGCACATGTTGATGTTCACAGTGTAGGTTTCAGATTCTTCCAAAAATGGAGGTTGCAAATATTTAATGAAGAAGATTATACATTCTAGACATTTATGAATCCTTAAGCATATACAAAATGCATTTGAATGGGAAACATACAAAACTTTGTTTTCAAAACATCTCCACATGGTACCTTTTAGTATTAGCATAGTGATTTTAAAGAACAAGAAATATATACCTGCAGTTTTCTTGCCATGTAAACCACCTCGTGTGACGGTGGATTGTATTTGTAACAGTTGGAGAACATCAGGCGAACATCAGCGGCATATTCCTTTGCGTTTTCATACTCCCTTTGATCCATTTTTTTCTGAGAAAATAAGACTTTGATGAAAATTGATCGGACATATATTGAAAGTAACATAATATGCTAATCATCCAAATATTCTTACCCTGATGTTGCCGAGGTCCATAGGCTGCTTGATGATGTCATGGTAGTCATGCAGGCCCAGAGACACAGCATCAACAGGAGTGTAAAAGGGCCAGGCGTAGGCATAGTGTCTCTTGGACAGCATCTCCTTCAGCATGTCGTTACAGAACCTCAGCTGCTCAGACAGGCGCACCTTGCTCTCACAGGCAGGTAAGTCTCTCTTCTTCGGAGGTTTGATGGGCCTTCCACTGCCTCTCCTGGACAATAACGCACACGGTGCTGAATGTTTCTCAGAGAGGGATTCCTCCCTGCGGCAGATGACGGAGGTGGTGGAGGATGTGGGATCTGCTTTCCTTTTAAAACCTTTTTTTACCTGGGTATTTAGAAACATATTGCAAATTTAGAGTAAATTACTATATTAGTTTAAAAAAGCTGTAGGAAGAATTATTGACCATTTGTTTTGTGTTATGAGATAAAAGTTTGCCTGTAGGCACATAGACCAATTGTATTGTCCAAATTCTATGAATGATACATTTAGGATTTATTGTAATACTGCTTCCAACTCCAATGAGTATGTATCTTACCCTCTCAAATTGGGAAGTTGTCAGTCTAAAAAAATGCTCATACTGCCTGTGCTGCAGCACCTCTTTTCCCCCTCTGTCTGAAACCAGAGCCCTGTCTGCTCTGATTGGTTAGCAGGCCGGCTCTGTTGTGATTGGTTAACAACACACGAGATGTCCCGCCCCTCAGCCTGTCACGTACAATGTGTTTGAGCGCAAGCCAAATCGAATCACATTTCAGGCAAGGGGTGAGGGAGTGTGGAGGAGAGAAACTCCCTCTGGAATGTTAGCCTTTGCAGATCATGTACATGCACAAAAACCTATAGAACGCACTACGGGAGAGCATAAGAGACCCTCATCGTTTTTGCCACAAGGAGCTTTACCTTTTTTTCTTTGAAGCTGTCACTCGTAAGAAAACAAATACAACTTTTTGTACTGAATTAACGAGTCAAGCATCAGAATTGAATTGTAAACTATAATATATTCAAGATTCAAAGCATTATCGTCATATGCACAATAGCTACAGTCCCAGGCTCCTCCAACAATGCAACATGAATATATATATAGGATATTCATTGTAAAAATCTAGCAAAAAAGACAAAAATCTTTTCAACATGTTGAACACCTTACATAGTGGTTAAACGTCGGAATGTAAAGTGTAAAATCTACTTTCAAAGTAATTAAATACTTACTGTGGGATCAATTTGTAGAGAGAGCTGGTTGGGTGGGATACATTTAGGCACATCAGTTGGAATGACTGTCACAGTCTGCTGGAGAACAACTTCTGACATAAGGGATCTGTGCTTTACTGAACCTGCATGAGCTGAGGCAAAGAGGAATGCATGCACAATATGAGAAACCATTTGAAAATCAAACTAGAACTACTTCCTTGCGGTTGGGACTGGGGGTGTGCATGATACCTGTATGTGTCTTCCTCCCCTTCACTGGTTCCTTTGTATTGTTTGCTGTAAGTTCAAACTCTTCTTTAGGCATGTCGGACAGTTTCTGCAGAAAAAGCTTCTCTAGGGTCTGTGCCATAAAAACAATGTCATCTCCAGGCTGTAGAAAGAGAAGGTGCGTAATAAAATAACTTAGTAAAGCATGTATTGATATACCAATCCTGTTTGAACTGCAGAAATAATCTCCAGCACTGTAATAGCCTCAAATAAAATGTCCCTCTGGGTGTGAACCCTCTCCTTATGATAGAACAGCAATAAGTGAACATTATATCAGTTCACAGAACTGCTTGAAATGTACAATACTTCCTCACTGTTAATGTTCTATATGTCCATTACTTCTGTGTGGGCAGTTTGACGTTGGTGTGTTTGACAGCACCACAACAGTATTCTCTTACCCGATTGTACATATAGCAGTTGGTGAACATGTTGTTGAAGTCTTGTACACAGTCAAGTGCTCCACAGTAGTATTTGTTCTCGAGACGCTTTTCTATAGTGGTCAGATCCATAGGCTTTGTGATGATTGTATAATAATCCTGAAAGACAACAAATACACTAGAATGAATACAAAACCCTTCAGTGTTTCCCCTAGGATGGAGTCATAGCAGCGGTGCTAAGGCACGTGGGCCAAGCATAATATGAGCGTGTTGAATCTTTTAGTGCGTGCGAAGTGCGCCGCGCCAATTTGTTTCTATGTGTCTGCCAGCACAAGAAAGGCTCTTGAGGCCTAGTACCAGGGCCGGTTCTAGCCAATTTGCTGCCCTAGGCGAGATTTTATATATAAAGAATAAATGAAAAATCTCTACTAAAGACAAATACACTACAAAAACAGAAACTTATTGACATAGGTAATATACGTCAAAATGGCTTCAAATGTATTCAGTATTTTATGAACATGTTTTAATTGGGGGGTGGACGTCACATTCTCTAGGGGGGTCCGTGGGTATGCCCCCCCGGGAAGATTTTTTTGAACATTTTAAAGTAAAATGCTTCAATCTGGTGCACTTTGAGCACACAATTACTAGAGACCTGATCTAGGGGGTACAACTCTAAACACCCATCTGAAAAAGATCGGTTTACATTTTAATAATCAATAAGTATGTGAACATAACCAATAACCTACCATAGCCAATAACAAATAAATGTAACTTATTTTATTTTTGTTGTTCATTTATATCTTATTTTACCTAGTTAACATTTATTTATTTATGCATATTTTTGTATCTCTCCAACTTTAAACGATATTTTTGGTTACTGTCCTATAGTATACACCTCAAAATGAAAAAGGGTCGCCACTTATTATTATTTTAATTTAAAAAAAAAAAACAAGTAAAAAAAAAAATATTATTTTATTTGTTTTGGGTACCTGGCTGGCGCCCCCTAGCAGCGGCGCGCATATTTCAGCAGCGGCGCTGCGCCGCCACTATTTGTATATAGGGGAAACACTGCCCTTCCTTCACAGATCAAAGTCTAAAGAAGCGACTCCACCATAAAAAAATGATATTGCAGTTCAAACATTGTAATACTATTATTCTATTATTTACCTGAAACCAGAAAAACCTGATGCTATAGTCATCTCATTACTTACCGGCAGACCCAGTGCCACAGCATCCACAGGCTGGCGAAAGGGCCATGAGAAGTTATGCTTCCATAAGGCTTTGATCACCACCTTCTCCAGGTACTGCAGCTGGTTGGTGTCACGTCCAGGGTTCTTAGGGTTTATGACCTCCGGGGGAGGGGGGTTTCCGTTCACAGTGGGACAGACTTTTACACCAGACATTGTTTTGTCTGAAGGCCATGAAGAGGGAAAAAGTATGTTGAATGCTTTGCAGCAATTTGGTGTTCATCACACGTTTTCCTAAAGAAGAAGAAAGTAGTTGCTTCAGTAAACATGGATATTGGGTATATACTGAAAAAACACACACAAAAAAAGTAGTCAGTCACTGCTTAATACTACAACAGGGCTGAAACATATTCTAACTTACAACAGACTTCATAAATCCTGGTGCCCTACATTACCCACAATGCAACACAACACTGTTCAGTCCAACATTTGAAAGTGCTAGTAGGTAAGATGACAATTTAAAGTCAAGCCGATACTGTACTAAAATAGTCAATATGCTTCAACAGATCCATCCCTCATAAAATATAGTCTGATCATTTCAACATGAAACAATGTTGAGAATCAGGCAGCCAGCAGACACAGGGGGATGTGATCACCTGCATGTGTGTCTTGAAACAGCAAACAACGATCCCAAAAGGCCTTCTTGTAGATTAAATGATAGTGAGAACAAAAACATAGGATGCCAAGAAGTTCAGAAGTTTGAAGTCTCAGCACTCATCCCAACCTCTCCAGCATAGTATACTGAAAATAAATAGCTTATTGATTGCAGTATGCTCAATATTGCTTACTTGTAAAGACACAGCAAGGCTGGGGTAATGTCAAATAAGCAACACCAACGAGATTGCAGTATCATCAATTCTCTGATTTGTTTATCTGAACAAATTAGTCAGTTGACTGGATGTTCACAAATAATAATAAATAATAAATCACCAGCAGAAGCCTATATATAAAATGCTAGTTGAATGGATAGCAACACCATCAGAAGAGAACAGTGGGGGCTCAGGAGCCTTTAACAAAACCATGTTTCCAAAGCACTTTTGAGAATGTCAATAAGTGAAACAGTAACAGGTAATGGAATCACTTTTGATCGATAGACATTTCCATAAACAGGGTTGTCACAGTTTGCCTGTTCACAGTTCATCTTTTCAAAAATGTTTTGTCCAAAATACCAGTTATTTTCATATGACAACCAAGCCAAATAAATGAACAATGAGAATCTAGTTAAGCTTACTTTAATTTAGATGTTAAAATAAAACAGATATAGATGAACTCGGGGAATTACAATTATTTAAAACATAAACCACTATTCTGACATTGTCATGTTTTTGGACGTGCAGCTGAAACAATTGGTCAATGCACTTGACAGGAGTTCATTTATTCAAACATTTAATATTCAGTTGTTCAAGTCATTTATTATTAGGTGACATTGCAATGCATTTAGTGGTACTAAGTGATATGATAGAAAGTATGGAGGACGCAAATGATGGTTTCTTGTAAGTTTAAAAAGCTTCAATCAAAACATTTTTTTTCCCAGATATTTTCCACTCTTAAAAAAATAAATATCAGGAATATTGAATTAATAATTAAATAATTTAGAAAGTTTCACCACACAAACATCATTAACTTCATCGCAGATTTTGGAGACCTGAATCACTCAACCCGACAAAAGACTATGCATTTTAAATCATTATTTTAGCTAAACATTACCTTTACCTACTGTTAAAATTAGATTCAGTAAGGTGTTGCAGGCTTGGTTTAATATAAGGCTTTAACTTATAGTTGTTTTCAGATGTAATGTGTGGTGTTGAGCAGAAAGCATGGCTGCGCTGTTGACAGTGATCAGGCCAATACGTGAAGCCACCACGCCCACCGGTTAGCTAGCATCTCAGCTAACCTCCAGAGCAAGTTATCAGGGAAAACGAGAAGCTAGGGGAGCTAGTTATAGTGCTCTATTTGAAAGGTGTAGATGTAATCCCGGCCAAGAAATGTTGTGAATGACGCTTTCGTGGCATAAATAGTCATATTAGCTAGCTGCCAATAAATATTAAGGACATTGAATACATGTACTATCGTTTCCAGGCGACTTAACTGACAGCCGACACTGCACTACCGATGTATTTTCACCTTTCTATCTTATGTACAGATCTGTTTTTTGCCACAAACAGGGCGATACGGTCCATCGAGAGCATCTTAACTCAATACCTGTTAGGAAGCATCTAGTTAGCTTAGCTACCGCAGCTAACGTTTAGCTAGCGTTAGCTGTTAGGATGTAGTCGTGTTTAACCTCGTGGGCTCCTTTCCAACTTATGACAACTGTCGCAAATTGTTCAATCATTAGCAGGACAACACAACTTACCATAACATTAATTCACGTTTGGTAAATATGGCATTTACTACGAATTACCGCGCTAGCATTACCTTACGATTATCACGGGCTCTTGCGTTCAACTCTTCAGTGGCACGTTTCTACGGCAACCGCCTCACATTTATACCCCTCTACCGAGGCTCTACAACTGATTGGTCAAAACACTAACTACACATGTAGCATTTCGACATTCTGCAGAGAAAGACGCCTAAAACATTTTCTTTCATGCAACAAATAAATCCCACTGTGTCTCCTGTAAATGTGTAGATTGAACCTAATTTCTAAAGCACAAGGTAAACATTTGTTGTGGAGTTGAGCCTAACAAAATGGCAACTCGATGTAACAGAAGGACCCTGGATGATTGTCGGTTGACAGGAATAGTGACTCGTGGGTGCAGGGACACCAACTCTCTTGTAAATAATGTCACTACTCGTCTGGGTGTCTCCTCGGACGTGCCGGTGACTGTCCGGCTGCTAGCCGAGGAGCAGTGTGTCTGTGTCGACACGAACGCAAAACTGGAACCTGGGCGGGGTGGTGCTTTCATGCTCTGACACAGAAGCGAAAAACTTGGCTTCGACGAACACGTAAAAACAACCAGCCCATTTTTACTATGCTCTTTACCAAAAAGTGCCCATACGAATCCTGTGATGTACCGCCAATATATTTCTCCTTTCAATGTTATAAAACGACATGTTTTAATCAATTATAACTCTTGTAGCACTTCCCTAGCTTCTAAGTTGAGTGTATTTTATAGTATTTGTTTTATTCAGAGGTTTTTAACACTGGAAATGTAAAACGATAATAGGAATATGGACGATTTACACAAGCACATACTTTTAAATTGTATTTTTTCTTAGTATATAGAATGAAGAGTTCAGATTTCTTTAAAAGAGTGGGGCGCATTGGGGCTTTACCAGGGTGACTCGAACTACACATGAGTTTACTTCCTGTGAGCTGGAATTTGTTTTTATTTCAGGTCAGCTAACATATTGCAATAATATAAAATTAGCAGTTAAAACAAAAATGACACAGAAACACATGTGTGTATATATACACAATCTAATGAAAAAGCACAACAAGATTAAACATTAAAGTAATATTAGACATGCAAACTAAATACACTTTCATTTTTGTTGAGGTTATTGTCTCAAAGGTTTTCCTTAAACATACTGTCTACTGTAGCACATTTGTTTAAAAAAGAAAGAAAAATATTCCATCTCATATATTTCATTAAAGCTTAACAAACAATATAATATTATCCATGATAAATCTATAACTATTTTATCATTTAGAAATGTACTGAACTGTGAGCTGGAAGTCTTTAAATAATCCTGCCAGGTGTGAGTGTCTGTACTTTTACTGTTCTCATGATGGTATCCAAATGGAATAAAAACATGCTCACCTTGGAGTGGGCTGAATTTAGAAACTGTCACCATTTTAAATGTTTCTATGTAAGGATTGGTAAAAGCAAGCTATAATGGAATAACAAATTATCACAAATCGAGATCACTAATTAATACATTCTGCAGCAGAATTTACAGATTAACTAAGAGTGAGAATATTATGTCCAGTGGAATGGTTTATCTGCTTCAAACCTTTTCCACATAACCATAATGAAAAAATATGAATAAATCAAAGTGACTTGGTAAACATTATACTTTTAGATCTAATATGTTTAGCTCATACATGACTTTAAATTAATACCTATTTATTGAGCTTTTACATATGTTGTCCACAAGATGGAGCCACAATATGGGTTTTAAAGTATCCCGTGGAAGAGGTTCAAAGGCAGAAAGAAGCCTGTGGAATGTTGTTGTGGTTTGGGGTTTTGATACCCAAAAGTGATTTATTAAATTATTTTCAGTTCAGTATCTACAAGAGAAAGTTATTTCACTACTGAAAGCAAACACAGGGAGTTGTGTTTAGTCTGTTATAACCGAGAACCAAATGCACATCTTGCATGTCAAGTGATGTAATTCATTTTATGGCAGGCTGAAGATTTGTAAACTGTATATAATTTATTTATATACAATCTGTCAGTGATACCCCCATAACCAGCCCACTTAAGTGATGGGATGTGTGTTATATTTAGTGCGGTGCTGTAGAAAAGCAGTTCAATTTCATGCAATATTGGAGGTGGAGAGCAATTCAAATATATTTGTGGAGATGAGGCACACGCACCAGGGCAGCCTGCAGTAAATACAGACAAAGTGCAGGGGGATCTAGAAAGTGAAAGGTGGGTTGTGAATCAGGTTGTCAGATTTCCTTACAGTTTTGAATCTGCCTATAAATACTGACACAGTGTGTGTTCCTCTGACAATGACAGGAAGCTTGTTCAGGAGGGAGGGGGTCATAGAGGAAAAGGCTCTGCCCCTGATGTTTCAAATGTGAGGAGTAAAAACAGCTTTTTGTTTGTGAATGAACAAATATGTAATTCCTTAAACTAAGCAAAGTGTTGCTTTCTACTATTGCTACTCAGTGGTACAATTACTCAAATTATAATGACTCAAATACAAGTACTATTTTAATGTTATGCTACTTTACAAATCTATAATTACTTTTTAGATGTTGGGTTTGTACGTTTATGCCATCACATGGTTTAAGAGTTATACATCCAATTAAATCTGAGACATTTGTATAGGTTCAGATTCATATGACTTCTTTTGTCCATAAATATGCATGAAATCGAAGTGTGTCTTTTGCACCAGCATTTAAGACAACACTCAACATACACAGCATAACAGGTTCACACACAATACATTACAGTTATGCATCTTAAAGTCTTAGGCAAGGCAAGGCAAGGCAAGTTTATTTATATAGCACCTTTCAACACAAGGTAATTCAAAGTGCTTTACAAAAATGGAAGACATTTTAAAAATGGCATTTAAAATCAGTCATTAAAAAGGAAAGATAATAAAATAAACATTAAAAGAAAAAATACATGGATAAAAGTTAAAAGTTACAGTGCAGTTTAAGATGTGAATAGTTCAATTAAAAGCAGCGACAAAAAGAAAAGTCTTCAGCCTGGATTTAAAAGTAGTAAGAGTTGCAGCGGACCTGCAGGTTTCTGGGAGTTTGTTCCAGATATTCGGAGCATAATAACTGAACGCTGCTTCTCCATGTTTAGTTCTGACTCCGGGGACAGAAAGCTGACCAGTCCCTGAAGACCTGAGGGTTCTGGATGGTTCATAATTTAGCAGTAGGTCAGACATGTATTTTGGGCCCAAACCATTCAAAGCTTTATAAACCAGCAACAATATTTTGAAATCTATTCTTTGACACACAGGAAGCCAGTGTAAAGACTTCAGAACAGGAGTGATGTGATCCACATCTTAAAGTGACAAAGGGCAATCATAATAAAATTGCTAAGTGGATTGTTCTTTCACTGGCATGTAGTCCATTAAAATATCACAACAATGCATGTTATTCAGTAGTTTTAACAATACATTAATATATATACATTAAAATGAGTTACAGTGCTGCTGAGGGCGATGGTTGCAGAATGTCCCTAAAATCATCCTTGATGCTTGGAAAGGGGGCTTAGAGTTGAAATGAGATGTGTGTGTGTGTGTGTGAGTGTGTGTGTGTGTGTGTGTGTGTGTGTGTATGTGTGTGTGTGTGTGTGTGTGTGTGTGTGTGTGTGTGTGTGTGTGTGTGTGTGTGTGTGTGTGCACGCGCGTGTGCGTGCGTGCGTGTGTGTGTGTGTTGGAGGTGGGGGGAGGGGGCATCGAGACTGACAGTAGGGACTTTCAATCTGAGGCCTCATGGCAGAAACTGAAATGTTGGGTTGAGAAGATACAGTGATAGTAGATCTGGATTGCCTTTTTGGAGTTGGTTGTCTTGATTTGTCTTCCTGGCCTGATTGACGAGTCAGATTGTTTTTTGTTTTATTGAGACATTTGATACAGTGTAAAAAGTAAGACCAGTCTGTATACCATGGACAGGGTGTGCCGGCTGGTGTCTAAGACAGTTAGTATTAACAGTAAGAATGAGTTCCTCCTCTATACAGCTAGAACTTTAAAATTCTACTGACACTGTCCAGTCACATCAGCAATAATGACACCTGTTATATGACATAATACAAAACTGAGGAGTACTTCCTGCATAACGAGTACTGTGAGTTTTAAAAACACATTTAGCTGCTAACACTGCTATACATCTACTTTTGAATGCAGTTATTGAACTTGCAATGGAGCATTTTCGTAATATAATGCTGCTTTAACATAAAGGGCCATACTTCTGTAAGGCTAATGCTTCTATACCTAATACCAATATGATCATATTTAGTTGTCTAAATCCTTAAATAGAGATTACCCTAATAAAAAACAAGCAGAGCTGTCTGAGGATTATCCACACTATCCATAAGAGGGCAACATAATCCATATATTTGTGTTTTCCTGGAATAATATTGTAGGCTTATTATTTAGTTTTCTGTGAAGTATAAAATGCTGAATACATGAAAGCACAATAACGTCTAAGAAAGTGAGTACATCCCACCTACTTTAGTAAGTACAATCACAGTGAGAAGGTAGAAGAGGCGCTAGAAAAAGATTATTATTACTATTTTAATTGAAAACTGAAATAGACAGGGGCAGCATGCTTGAAAGGAGTCTGTTATTATTCTATATTATTCCTAATGCGCCCCAGATGCTGTTAGGAAAAGATGGGGAGTCTGCATTTGAATAGAATTCAGATGTGTTACTGCTTTGATTGAGGACATAAAACCCAGCATTACAAAAAGATTCTTCTCATCTTTCCTGCTACTGATAGGTATTTTAACTCAAAGTGAGAACATGTGAGTAACTGTCCCACATGTGAAGTCTTGGTGTAGTGCACAGAGCCAGCTGTAGTAAAGTTTGAATGCTGGATTGGCCTGTTGTGGCCGTTTTGTGAGGAAGTTCGAGGCAGCGGACCCCTGTTCAGTCTGACCATCCCATAACGGGGGGTTACGTATTGTAACCCTAGTTATATAAGCACAGGCGGAGCCCTCTACTGGACTCTATGGGTACTACTCTCTATCATGCTATGCGTGCATTCACCTACTGAGTTGCATAAACGTAGCCGGCCAATCAGGGCGAGCCTACCTGAATGCGCGCGCAGGCCCACAGTATATAAGGCGGCTACGCCTCCCGACCGCCATCCTACACCCTCTTCAGCGAGTGGCATAGGAAAGACAGGGCCCCCAGGTAGAGGGCTCCGCCTGTGCTTATATAACTAGGGTTACAATACGTAACCCCCCGTTATATATCACACAGGCTCCGCCCTCTACTGGACTCTATGGGTACAGTGGGTGGAGCCCCGATGTATAAACGCCCTGTCGTCCAAAAACATCGACCCATCACACTGCCCCTGACCGGCTTTTGGCTAACATCCACCGCACCCCCACTTCCTCCCATCCGGTTGTAACCGTGGAGAAGTCGGGGCCGCAGCTTGGATAAGGCACACTCACACACGCTTACCTCGTGTAGAGTGTGCATGGAAACAAATAGTGGGGAAGTCCTCCAGCCCTGTATGGGGCTCACTGCGCACCATGTTTCCCAGGTCCCCAAGGAGCATGGGAAACACACAAGTGCATTATGTCCAGGGTGGGGGTCAGATACCTACTGTCCACCAGTATCTGTAAGTAGGATAGAATAGAGCCCAACGTACACGATAGCGGCTCTAGACTCCTTTCTTCACACCATCGCTGGAATCCCAGCCACTTTGGCCTGTAACAGGCTGTGGTGGATCCTGCTCTTGCTGCCTGGATAGTCTGAATAACGTTGTCGGACAGCCCCACCTGTCTCAGCCTGTCCCTCTCAGGAGCCAAGCCTGGAGAGGTTGGCCCAGAGTGGGTAACGCCCCTATTGCACCTGCTTCCTGAGACAGCGCCCCCCCAGACCTGAGGAATCGCCCAGGGCTGGCCCACCATCATCTGTGTCACCTCCACGTACCACGGCGCCAAGCGGCGGCCTGGGGCCACTAGGATGACTGACAGACGTTCCCGCCTCACCCTCTCCAGGAGGGGGGGGGGATAAGGTGCAGCGGTGGAAAGGCGTAAAAGCAGCTTTCTTGGCCATGGCTCGTGTGCAAATGCGTCCACCCCCAAGGACGGATTGTCCTACCGAGCCAGGGAAAACCACAGGGCACAGTGGCTGTTGCACCGATTGGCGAACAGGTCCACCTCCGCTCTCCCGAACTGAGTCCAGACCTGCTTCACCACCTCCGGGTGAAGCCTTCACTCGTCTGGCAGGGGCCCGCCTTTCGACATGAGGTCGCCCCCCCCGTTCTCCCGTCCCGGGATGTGCAGGGCCCTTAGAGACAACACCTTCTGTGAAGCCCACAACCACAGGTTCTCTGCTGCGGTCAACAAGGCGGCGGAGCGAACCCCGCCCTGCCTGTTGATGTACGCCACTGTGGTGCGGTTGTCGCTCCTCACTAGCACATGTTTGCCCTGTATTAAGGGTTTGAAGTGCTGTAGGACTAACACTACTGCCTGCAGCTCTAGGAGGTTGCTGTGCCGAGCCTCTGTCAGAGGCCAGCCACCACCTATAGCTCTCTCTAGGCAGCTCCCCCCCTATCCTGTCACGGATGCGTCTGTGAAGACCGTGATGTAGGAGGTCACTCGCCCCAGTGGAGCCCCCCTCCGCAGATGCTCTGGGGACCCCCAGAATCGGAGGTTGCCTTCCACTGAGGGGGGGATGGTCACCAGACGTCGTTTGTGCCTCTTGGGATCTAAACGAAGGCCGATAAACCACCTCTGCAGGCGACATGTATGCAATAATCCGAGTGGCACCACAAAGTGAGCAGCCGCCATGAGACCCAAAGTCTGCATGATGGTCAAAGCTGTCACCGTCGCCCCCTGACGCAGTCTGCAAACTTCCCGAAGCAGGGATGCTTGTCTGCTTTCTGTCAGGGTTCAAGGTTCAAGGTTCAAGGTTCAAGGTTCTTTATTGTCAATCTGACATAGCTACAGAGTAATTATGCAGTTGAAAATCTTATGTCACAGGCTTCTCCAACAATGCAACATAATAACATAACATAATAACAATAAGAGCATGAGCAATATAAAAATAATAATAGTTATAAAAATGAAATAAAGTTATGATGTGGAATAGTGCAGTATGAGTCTATATACAAGTTATTGGAATGATATATATATATTAGGTATTAGATACATACTACTGAGTAGCAGTTGAATGTTTGAAGTTGTTTCAACAGTTCAATTTTTAACAGTCTCACTGCCCGCGGGAAGAAACTGTCTCCGAATCTTCTTGTCCTTGCCAGGATGCTGCGGTAACGTCTGCCAGACGGCAACAGAAAGAACAGTTTGTGGCTGGGGTGATGGGGGTCTTTGATAATCCGTAGTGATTTCTTCCTGAGCCGCTGGGAGTAAAGGTCCTCCATGGATGGCAGCTCCGTCCTGGTGATGTGCTGTGCAGTTTTCACCACCCTCTGTAAAGCCTTACGATCGAGGTCGGTGCAGCTGCCGTACCAGGCCGTCATGCTGCCAGTGAGGATACTCTCTATCGTGCACCTGTAGAAGTTGCAGAGTATCCTGGAATCCATTTTGAACCTCCTCAACCTGCGGAGGAAGAAGAGCCGCTGTCGAGCTTTCTTGGTGATGGTGGTGGTGTGAAGAGACCATGTCAGGTCCTCAGTGATGTGGACCCCAAGGAACCTGAAGCTTTTGACTCTCTCCACCGTAGTCCCATTGATGGCGATGGGGGCGTGTCCCTCTCCCTGCTGCTTCCTGTAATCCACAATCAGCTCCTTAGTTTTGCTGATGTTGAGATGGAGGTTGTTCTCCTGGCACCAAGATGTCAGGTTTTCGACCTCCTCTCTGTACGCCGTCTCGTCATCGTCTGTGATCTGGCCGATGACGGTCATGTCATCAGCAAACTTCACGATGGTGTTGGAGCTGTGTGTGGCCACGCAGTCGTGGGTGAACAGGGAGTAGAGGAGAGGGCTGAGCACGCAGCCTTGAGGGGCACCGGTGTTGAGAATCAGGGTGGAGGATGTGATATTTCCCACCCGCACTGCCTGGGGTCTGCCCGTCAGGAAGTTCAGGATCCAGTCACAGAGGGCGCTGTTGAGCCCGAGGTCTCTGAGCTTGATGGCCAGCTTGGAGGGCACAATGGTGTTGAATGCTGAACTGTAGTCAATGAACAGCATTCTCACATATGTGTTCCTGTTCTTCGGGTCCAGGTGTGAGAGGGCAGTGTGGAGGGTGAGGGCTATGGCGTCGTCTGTGGACCTGTTTGCTCTGTAGGCAAACTGCAGGGGGTCCAGAGATTCAGGGAGGGAGGAGGTGATGAATAATTTGACTAACCGCTCAAAGCACTTCATTATGATGGAGGTGAGTGCTACTGGGCGGTAGTCGTTGGGGCAGGTGATGATTGTCTTTTTGGGGACAGGAATGATGGTGGAGTGTTTAAGACATGTGGGGACTACAGACTGCAGCAGGGACCTGTTGAAGATGTCTGTGAACACCTCTGCCAGCTGAACTGCACACACCCTGAGAACACGGCCAGGGATGCCATCAGGTCCAGGAGCCTTGTGTGGGTTAACCCTTTTAAAGGATTTACACACATCTGCCCTATTTAAAACAAAAGGGCAGTGTAGCTCCTGGTCCCTCTGTACCTCCACAGCCTGGCTGCTCTCAAAGCGTGCAAAAAAACTGTTTAGCTCATCTGGGAGAGATGCGCACGCAGACACTCCCGCAGCACCCCCCGCTGCTCCTTTGTAGTCAGTCATTGTCCTTAGTCCCGCCCACATATTCCTAGTGTTACAGCCTTTGAAGTCAGATTCCACCTTGTCTTTGTACTGTCTCTTTGCATTTTGAATTGCTCTCCGGAGATCATACCTAGACTTCCTGTACTCCTCCAAATCTCCCGCTGTGTGCGCGAGAGTGCGCGCTTTCAGTTTGCCGCGCACCTCACCGTTTACCCAGGGCTTTTGATTTGGGAATGTCCGTACAGAAACCTTCGGTACCACGTCATCGATGCATTTCCCAATGTAGCAGATGACAGTGTCCGTGTGTGTGTTGATGTTATTGTCCTCAAACACACTCCAATCCGTAGATGCAAAGCAATCCTGCAGTGCTGAATCTGACTCCTCGCTCCATCGTTGTACTGTCCTTGTTATCGGTCTGTCCCTTTTAAGTTTCTGCTTGTAAGCAGGCAACAACAGTAGTGAGATATGGTCTGATTTGCCGAAGGGAGGGCGAGGGAGAGCCTTATATCCATTCCGGAAAGGGGAATAAACATGGTCCAGTATGTTTCCCCCGCGCGTCGGGAAGTTGATGTGTTGGTAATATTTTGGCAAAACCTTCTTCATGTTGGCGGTGTTGAAATCTCCGGCCACAACGAACGCCGCATCTGGCCGTGAAGTCTCGGTTTTATCAATAAACCCAAACAGCTGATCGAGTGCCGTGTTGTTGTCGGCGAGTGGCTGCGGCGGGATATACACTGCTGTTATCACAACAGATGTGAATTCCCTCGGCAGATGGAAGGCCCGACATGAGATCATGAGGTGCTCTAGCTGTGCGGAACAGTCCGATGAAATAATCTTCACATCTGAGCACCAGTTGTTGTTAGTCATTACACACACACCGCCTCCCTTACTTTTCCCCGAGTTAACTGTCCGGTCCTGACGAAAAATAGAGAATCCGTCAGGGACAATAGCGGAGTCCGGGATAGCGGGGTTGAGCCAAGTCTCAGTGAGAATTAACACGTTACAGTTCTTAATGTCCCGTTGAAAAGCAATCCGGCTTCTGAGTTCATCTAGCTTATTTTCAATGGATTGAACATTAGCCAGAAGAATACTCGGAAGAGGGGGCCGATTTTCTCGTTTTCTCAGTCTGACCAGCAACCCGGCCCGGCATCCCCGCTTTGTCTTCTTCTTGCGTCTCTCAGGTAGAACAGCAACAGGTAGCCATGGTGAATCTCCATTGTTTGTCGGAGGGTTAATATTGTCCACGAAGTTTCGCAATTGGAAAAGTTCCTCTCTGCTATATTGTATGGCAGAGTAGGTGCGGTCGGCTAGCATGTTGCGAACCATGTTAAAAGTAAAACGGCAAAAGTAAAAGAAATATGTACAAAATACGAAAATGGGCAAAGTTGGAGAGGAGCACAAAGACGATGCGGCCATCTTCACCGGCGCATCACGGTTTCCGGTGGCACGTAGTCTGCCTGCATCGAGCAAAACCCCCAGATATTCTACCTGCTGGTGAGGTATGGGGCAGCTCTTCTTCCAATTGACCGCAAAACCCAACTTGGTTAGGTGTAGGATCAATTGGGCTGTGTGAAACATTGCCCATTCCCTGGACCTGAGGCCTGTACTACGAAGCCGGTTCAGCATAACCTGGATATGTTTGAGTTACCCGGCTTACCTAATCCAAAACATACGCACTCTCGCTAAACGGTCCTACAACGCGGGTTATCAAGTGGATCGCTCAAGCCAGCCGTGCCCTATCTAGTTAGGTGCGCGTTCACATGAAAGGGGTGGGGTTAGCAACATTTGACCAATCACAAACATGGAGAAGCGCACTGACAACGCAGCGTCATACTTCCTGAATGAAAAGTGAACTATAATATTAGTCAAATATGAAGAAGTTAAACTTTAAACATCCATGACTTAAACACTTTATCCAGGATAAAAGCCACATAGCTGCACCTGCAAGGTGAATACAGCTGGTAAAAGAAAAAGTGTTTGAATGCGTACATTAACAGGTTTATGATATCACTGCTGCCCGTTAAGACACGAGTGGATCTGACTTTAATTACATTTGACTCGAGTGTTTCGTCAACTTAATGACAACTTAAAACTATTTTCTGCTAATTGAATAGACCGACTAATCTAGAAAAATGTATCTGCTGATATTTCGATAAAGAAAATAATTGTAAGTTTCAGCTCTAAGCAAGAGGTTAAAAAGATGGAAATTGAGTATGTATCTATTTAAAAAAAATCTAAAATAAAACTGCAGTTTCTCATATTGATTTTCTCTACATCATGCATTCATTATGAGAAGGCAATAGATGAATACCTGGTTAATTGAGAAATACACAATTTGTTATTATCGCACAACAGAAACACATGTAATCAATGTATAACAACAATCTGACACTATGTAATCTATAATACCTATGCCATGTTACCAATAACATACACAGATAAACAGATTTTTTACCATGACTTGTATGTAAGCTATAATATAAGCCTGTAATACAATCCAACCAAATACTGAGATCATGTGTTATTGTATGCAGTGATCCTCTGCTCTGAGTGCAGCATGATAAATCTGCCA
The DNA here is from genome assembly GCF_902827165.1 of Trematomus bernacchii. Lineage (NCBI taxonomy): Eukaryota > Metazoa > Chordata > Actinopteri > Perciformes > Nototheniidae > Trematomus > Trematomus bernacchii. The sequence goes on from NW_022987708.1 coordinate 4,487,618, forward strand.
CAGCATTGTTGGACGTGACAGCTAGTGCAATCAACTGGGTCAATACAACTCCAGAACTCCTGATACATTAATGGAATGTGAAGATGCTTCAGACTTTCACATATCTTTGATGCACTCTTTCTATCCCCCTTCCTCTCAGCTGTATTCACAAGCCTAACACAGTGTAAATAAACAAAGTGGAACACTTTAATGGAGGCATGCATATGTATGAGATGTAAAATTATTTGATCCCTTTGAGCGTTTCCTTGTCAGCTCTCAAAGCAGCAGTGGTGTTTTTTGTTATTTTCGTGTGTGTGTGTGTTTTGAACAACAAATCTTCCTCCCGTCTTGTCACAGGTGCCGTCTCATTAGTGGTAAATCACTAAGCTGACATTTATGTTGTACCCAGTCACACGGCATCTTCTTTTCAGCGGAAGTCTGATATCACAGCGAAGCAACGCAGTGTTTGTTCAGGAGGGAGCGAGACATTTCACACACAGACATCATTGTGCGTACAGTTTAGTCATTGGGGTTGTGGGGTGCTGAATTGAAAGAGTGGGACAAAAATGTGTTGTGAGAGCTGTAAAAAAATCCTCACATCCTAATATTAGAAGCCTCCCAAAATTTAAATATGGGAGAAGCCAAGTTTGCAATTGATGTGTATTGTGATTAAATATCTAATAATATCTGTGCTAATCTGATCACAATGAGGTTACTCTCAACTCTTCTTTGCTAAATTCAAACGCAATAATGTACAAAAGAAAATGTATAACATTCATACATCACATAAGAGGTTGAGTGCTATTATTATGGAGGTTTAAACTCATTTATTGTAATTGCTTTGAGCAAAAGCATCTGCCAAATGAATGAAATGAAACCGAGGCAGTGCTTATTCGCTCCCCCGAAGCCAAAAATAATCTAAACAGTAAAATAACCTAATTACAGTTTATCATAACAGCTCCATATATAAACATGGCTTTTGAGACATTCCTGATGCTTGATGAATACTGTAACACAAGGCATGTCTCATGAAAATTAAATGGCATACAAAATATTGCATTATATTCTTAGTGTTGTTGGGGCAGTAATACAAAGTACTGTTTTAGGTTCGTCTATCAGCTGCACATGTTAAAATAAGTTCTCCCGTTCCCACTTAAAGAGGCCCTATTGTGCTGTATTGGCTAGCACGCTCCAACAAATTGTACGTGATAGGCTAAGGGGTGGGGCATCTCTAAGCGGTTGACCAATCACAACAGAGCCGGCCAGCTAACCAATCAGAGCAGACTGGGCTCTGGTTTCAGACAGAGGGTGAAAAGAGGTGCTGCAGCACAGGCAGTATGATAAAAATAAAGACCTTTTTGAACATTAAAGCATGGAGACATGTCCCAGTAGAGGCAAACAAATACACATATGAACGAGCACAATAGTTCCCCTTTAAAAAAGAATAATAAGGTAGTGTTAACTGACCACTTACAATAAATTCTCATTTTTGCTCTAGCCCTTAATTGTCAGTATTCAAATTGCAGTACAGGTAACACGGATAACTCATATCATTTGTAAAAAACTGCCTTTATTCGGATTAGATGTCTGTGGTTAACAAGAACCTATTTTAATAAAGATAAAACCTTAACATTTTAATATTTATTGATATTTTATTGTAACAGTAAGTATTTAATCACAGCATACATGATTCAAGATTCAAGGTTTATTGTCAAGACATATACAAAACTACGGTGTAATTATGTAATGTATGAAAAACTTAGATAGCATGCAGGTTCCTCAACAGTGCAATTTACAAGACATAAAACAATTAATATAAAAAACAACAATACAAATATATAAAGATGGTGCAAGCTCAGGTGTTAAATAGTCTTATGTGGGATGAAACTGTCCCTGAGTCTGGTGGTTTTAGTCCTGATGCTGCGGTACCGCCTGCCAGACGACAGCAGGCAGAACAGTTTGTGGCTGGGGTGATGGGGGTCTTTGATAATCCTGAGGGCTTTCTTCCTGAGCTGCTGGGAGTAGAGGTCCTCCATGGATGGCAGCTCCGTCCTGGTGATGTGCTGTGCAGTTTTCACCACCCACTGTAAAGTCTTACGGTTGAGGGCGGTGCAGCTGCCGTACCAGGCCGTGATGCAGAAGGTCAGGATCCTTTCTGGTGCACCTGTAGAAGGTCAGGATCCTCTCTATGGTGCACCTGTAGAAGGTCAGGATCCTCTCTATGGTGCACCTGTAGAAGGTCAGGATCCTCTCTATGGTGCACCTGTAGAAGGTCAGGATCCTCTCTATGGTGCACCTGTAGAAGGTCAGGATCCTCTCTGTGTTGCACCTGTAGAAGTTGCAGAGTATCCTGGAGTCCATATTGAACCTCCTCAGCCTGCGGAGGAAGAAGAGCCGCTGTCGAGCTGTTTTGGTGATAGTGTTTGTGTGAAGAGTCCATGTCAGGTCCTCAGTGATGTGGACACCTAGGAATATGTGTTCCTCTGGTCCAGGTGTGAGAGGGCAGTGTGGATGGTGAGGGCTATGGCATCGTCTGTGGACCTGTTTGTTCTGTAGGAAAACTGCAGGAGGTCCAGAGAGTCAGGGATCGAGGAGGTGATGAATGATTTGACAAAGCACTTCATGATGATGGAGGTGAGTGCTACTGGGCGGTAGTCGTTGAGGCTGGTGAGCTTTGACTTTTTGGGGACAGGAACGAAGGTGGAGTGTTTGAAAGATGTGGGGACTACAGACTGCAGCAGGGACCTGTTGAAGATGTCTGTGAACACCTCTGCCAGCTGAACTGCACACACCCTGAGAACACGTCCAGGGATGCCATCAGGTCCAGGAGCCTTGTGTGGGTTAACCCTTTTAAAGGATCTGCACACATCTGCCCTGTTTAAAACAAAAGGGCAGGGCTCCTGATCCCTCTGTACCTCCACAGCCTGGCTGCTCTCAAACGACTTTTTCTTTGTTTGTGTGTCTCTTTGCACTGCTGATAGGTCTCCGGAGCGCGTAACTTGATTTCCTATACTCTTCAAGGTCTCCGCCTCGATAGTCCACGCTGTCAGCTTGGCACGCAACTCGCCGTTTATCCAGGGCTTCTGATTCAGGAATGTTCGGTCAGTAATCTTCGGTACTATGCCATCAATGCATTTGCAAATGTAGCTAATGACTGCGTCCGTGTGTATTTATGTTGTCGTCCTCAAGTGGAATCAGAATGCTCACTCCAGCACTGTATACTCCGTGTCACCGGCCTGTCCCGTTTGAGTTTCTGCTTGTAAGCAGGCAGCAGCAGCAGTGAGAGGTTGTCTAATTTGCCTCAGGGAGGGCGAGGGAGAGCTTTATATCCATGTCGGAAAGGGGAATAAACATTGTCTCGTGTATTTCCACCGCGCATCGGGCAGCTGATGTGCTGGTATTTCTGTTAGGACTTTCTTCATATTGGCGGAGTTAGAAGTCGTTAGTCCCTGGCCACAATAAAAGTCTACTCGGTAGAGGAGGCCGGTTCCCACGTTTCTTCAGCCTCACTAGCACTCCGACCCTGGATCTCCTCTTCATCCTGCGCCGTTCAGGTACAGCAGCAGCAACGACAACAGGTAGCCATGGTGATTCCCCATTGTTTGCAGGTCTCGTTGATAGACAGCTGTCCACCAAGTTTCTGATGTGTAAAGGTTCCTCTCTCCCATATTTGATTTCTTTAATACACGATAACTGTGGTTTTGTTTTTTGCCTCAGGGAAACATTATGCAGTAAGACTAATTTTGTTGAGGCAATATTATGCTTATGTGTGGACTTGTGCTCAGATGCAAAATGATGGCCATAGGGATTTACTGTACGATATACTGAAATAGACACACTAACCTTTTATGGCCAGAAGGTGTTTGCGTGTGTCTGTGTCTGTCTATGTGTGTGTGTGTGTGTGTGTGTGTGTGTGTGTGTGTGTGTGTGTGTGTGTGTGTGTGTGTGTGTGTGTGTGTGTGTCTGTGCACATCTGTCATAGCCCCCTAGTCAAAAAACTGTATAACTAAAGAATAATCCAAACAAAAACACATTCAGACACACGCATTTGCACGTATAGAGTCAGGAAGAGGTCTGACAATTCAGGTCCAAACACACTTGCGTCTACCCCCTAACCCCCCCCCCCCCCCCCCCCCCACACACACACTCACATGAATATTGTGACCGAAAGAGTTTCAGATAAGTAAATTGTGATATCAATAGAAATGTTAAATAATCATTTAAATACATCAAATCAAACTAGTCTTTACCTTTGTTAGTTGTTAGGGTGAGAGTTTTAACCAGAACTGTACAATAGCATGCAAAAAGCACCATTTTAAATATGCAAATGCAGCGCCTAAGGGCTCTCTGTTACTCAAAATAGAATTCCAAATTATATATTTTCCATGCAGATGTATTCCCTACATTACCACTATATTTTCTTTCAATAACTACAGAGATATATGAGCCCTCATTTTTGCTTAAGTGCTAAACTGAAACACATAGAGACTCTTGCATAGCCAGACACTTCCATAATCTGGCATCAAGGACCCACATGCAGATAGAGATCACTCCATGGGTCTTGTTGCGATACGAGTGACCTAAAGCAACCCATGCAATAACATTGTTTAAGTTTTGTATATAATTTCACATCTGTCTGCACTGTAGATGGAGACTGTGTTATGGGACATTCAAGAACAATTATATACTATATACTAATTGTTGGTCTTAAATGATAAGAAGTCACTGGATAGAAGTTTATTACATCAGAACGTTTAAAACAAAAATTGTGGTAACAAGTCCATGGGTTTCATTGATGTTTTCACAGCCTTTGATCATGCTCAAAGAGAGTTGTTTGTGAAATTGAGTCCCCGGTTATTTTTCATCTTTATATTTATGATTATTTTGTCCAAGTAGTTGAAAGCCTGTAATACTCGGTGCATGATTTGTAATCCTCTAGTGAATCATTCTGTGTTATGTATGCAGATACTCTTGTGGTTGTTTTGTAGTTCAGAGGCCTGTACTACGAAGCCGGATTTTCGCTTAGCCGGCTGACTTCAGGGAAAACTCGGGCTTTCCGGTCCTACGACGCTGGTTCTCTTTTTAGCGGGCTAGATCTCCATGGTAACTTATGCTGAGCGGCTAACCTCCTCGGGAGGAGGTTAGGTTGCAGGCTAAGAGATCAACTCAGTGAAAGCACCGCCTGCTGACCAATCAGAGCTCCGTGTGCGGAGTTTAATGCGATCAAGTCATATTACAGGATAGAGGAAATACAGAAAAACTGCCGTTGCAGGAAAGATGGCCGGCAAAAATCAACTGACTGTGTGAACGTGAAAATTAATAGAATTTCCGCTCCCATCTTCAGAGCAATCTGACTATTATAACATTAGCGTTAAGAAAGCTTACTTAAATATCTGCCACAACATAAGTAACCGGATCAAAGTAACATTAAGTACAGTCAGCGGCACTGTGAGTGCAGACGGCGATGTGTCCCATTATCATTCATATCATATCACATCATAATGTATCATATATTTCCTTATTTGAGTCAGCTTCTTGAGCCGTATCTGGCCGTGCAACACTCACAGTGTCACATACTGTATGCAGAAGTATTATTTTAAGCAACACATTAAGTTGACGAAACACTCGAGTCAAATGTAATTAAAGTCAGATCCACTCGTGTCTTGGACGGGGCAGTGATTTCATAAACCTGTTAATGTACGCATTCAAACGCTTTTTCTTTTACCAGCTGTATTCACCTTGCAGGTGCAGCTATGTGGCTTTTATCCTGGATAAAGTGCTTAAGTCATGGATGTTTAAAGTTTAACTTCTTCATATTTGACTAATATTAAAGTTCACTTTTCATTCAGGAAGTATGACGCTGCGCTGTCAGTACGCTTGTCCATGTTTGTGATTGGTCGAATGCTCCAAATACCACCCCTTTCATGTGAACGCGCACCTAACTAGATAGGACACGGCTGGCTTGAGCGATCCACTTGATAACCAGCGTCGTAGTACAGTTTAGCGAGAGCGCGTATGTTTTGGATTAGGCCAACCGGCTAACTCAAACATATCCAGGTTAGGAAAATCCGGCTTCGTAGTACAGGCCTCTGGCCCCTGTACTACGAAGCCGGATTTTAGCACTTAAGCAAAATGAGGGCTCATATATCTCTGTAGTATCTAGTTAGGTGCGCGTTCACATGAAAGGGGTGGTATTTGGAGCATTCGACCAATCTCAAACACGGAGAAGCGTACTGACAGCGCAGCGTCATACTTCCTGAATGAAAAGTCAACTTTAATATTAGTCAAATATGAAGAAGTTAAACTTTAAACATCCATGACTTAAACACTTTATCCAGGATAAAAGCCACATAGCTGCACCTGCAAGGTGAATACAGCTGGTAAAAGAAAAAGCGTTTGAATGCGTACATTAACAGGTTTATGAAATCACTGCCCCGTCCAAGACACGAGTGGATCTGACTTTAATTACATTTGACTCGAGTGTTTCGTCAACTTAATGTGTTGCTTAAAATAATACTTCTGCATACAGTATGTGACACTGTGAGTGTTGCACGGCCAGATACGGCTCAAGAAGCTGACACAAATAAGGAAATATATGATACATTATGATGTGATATGATATGAATGATAATGGGACACATCGACGTCTGCACTCACAGTGCCGCGGACTGTACTTAATGTTACTCTGATCCGGTTACTTATGTTGTGGCAGATATTTAAGTAAGCTTTCTTAACGCTAATGTTATAATAGTCAGATTGCTCTGAAGATGGGAGGGGATATTCTATTCATTTTCACGTTCACACAGTCAGTTGATTTTTGCCGGCCGTCTTTCCTGCAACGGAAGTTTTTCTGTATTTCCTCTATCCTGTAATATGACTTGATAGCTTTAAACTCCGCACACAGAGCTCTGATTGGTCAGCAGGCGGTGCTTTCACTGAGTTGATCTCTTAGCCTGCAACCTAACCTCCTCCCGAGGAGGTTAGCCGCTCAGCATAAGTTACCATGGAGATCTAGCCCGCTAAAAAGAGAACCAGCGTCGTAGGACCGGAAAGCCCAAGTTTTCTCTGAAGTTAGCCGGCTAAGCGAAAATCCAGCTTCGTAGTACAGGCCTCAGGGGCCTATACTACGAAGCTGGATTGTGTGAACGTGTCGAATGCTACTCAAACTCAACAACCGCCATCTTCGCTATGATAGAAAGTTGCAGGATCAGACGTGATTATGGTTGCTCTGGTGAACAGAGCGCTATACAATTAAAAGCTATACATGTGCTTTTTCCTATATTTACTACATGTAGCACTTAGCCAGTAAGGTAAAGAAGGCATCATCATTTAATTGGGTTAATTGAGCAGTCTGTCATTATTTGCTACCATGAATGATAACAATGCTGGGTAGTTCGCTAGCTGACAGCAAGTGTTTACAGTGCTCAATATGGAAGCGTACTAACACGTTTTCGAATTGAGACACAACATAGTACAACTTTAGGCTTGTGAAGTAACGGAATACATGTTACAGAATTACAATAAGGAACTGTATTACCTTAGTTACATAAAAAAAATCATTTAATAACAAAAAAATGGAAAACAGGATGACAATCTTACACTGTAAAAAATGGCTGTGAAATCCACAGTTATTTACAGTGTTTGTGCACAGTAAATTACTGTATACCATTTTAGAGTATAATACCGTGTTTCCAACCAAAAATTACAGCAACTCTGGAGTTACTGTAGAAATAGCAGTAGTAACGTCCCAACTGTAGATAATCACAGTAACCAACAATGTACTGTAGAAGATCACAGTAACCAACAATGTACTGTAGAAGATCACAGTAACCAACAATGTACTGTAGAAGATCACAGTAACCAACAATGTACTGTAGATAATCACAGTAACCAACAATGTACTGTAGATAATCACAGTAACCAACAATGTACTGTAGAAGATCACAGTAACCAACAATGTACTGTAGAAGATCACAGTAACCAACAATGTACTATAGATAATCACAGTAACCAACAATGTACTGTAACACATCACAGTAACCAACAATGTACTGTAGATAATCACAGTAACCAACAATGTACTGTAGAAGATCACAGTAACCAACAATGTACTATAGATAATCACAGTAACCAACAATGTACTGTAACACATCACAGTAACCAACAATGTACTGTAGATAATCACAGTAACCAACAATGTACTGTAGAAGATCACAGTAACCAACAATGTACTATAGATAATCACAGTAACCAACAATGTACTGTTGATATTCACAGTAACCAACAATGTACTGTAGAAGATCACAGTAACCAACAATGTACTGTAGAAGATCACAGTAACCAACAATGTACTGTAGATAATCACAGTAACCAACAATGTACTGTAGAAGATCACAGTAACCAACAATGTACTGTAACACATCACAGTAACCAACAATGTACTGTAGATAATCACAGTAACCAACAATGTACTGTAGAAGATCACAGTAACCAACAATGTACTATAGATAATCACAGTAACCAACAATGTACTGTAACACATCACAGTAACCAACAATGTACTGTAGATATTCACAGTAACCAACAATGTACTGTAGAAGATCACAGTAACCAACAATGTACTGTAGATAATCACAGTAACCAACAATGTACTGTAACACATCACAGTAACCAACAATGTACTGTAGATATTCACAGTAACCAACAATGTACTATAGATAATCACAGTAACCAACAATGTACTATAGATAATCACAGTAACCAACAATGTACTGTAACACATCACAGTAACCAACAATGTACTGTAGATATTCACAGTAACCAACAATGTACTGTAGAAGATCACAGTAACCAACAATGTACTGTAGATAATCACAGTAACCAACAATGTACTGTAACACATCACAGTAACCAACAATGTACTGTAGATAATCACAGTAACCAACAATGTACTGTAACACATCACAGTAACCAACAATGTACTGTAGAAGATCACAGTAACCAACAATGTACTGTTGATATTCACAGTAACCAACAATGTACTGTAGAAGATCACAGTAACCAACAATGTACTGTAGATAATCACAGTAACCAACAATGTACTGTTGATATTCACAGTAACCAACAATGTACTGTAGATAATCACAGTAACCAACAATGTACTGTAGATAATCACAGTAACCAACAATGTACTGTAGATAATCACAGTAACCAACAATGTACTGTAGATATTCACAGTAACCAAAAAATAAAGAACCAACCGAAAAACCCCATTTCTAGAATAGCTAAAATATCTAAAATAAACCAACATCTTTTTCTTAATATACATAATCTTGATGCAGTGTAATTACTAGTTTGGCTATACTAGATATTGTATATGCTTAGTAGATATATATTTTTAAGACCGTATGTCTTTGCAAACCGGAAGAACTACAAATGTGATGGTGATTCATACAAAGAATGTGTCTTGGCATTGCACCTTAAAAACGCAACACAGAGGAATAAAAATAGACAAAAGTAAGGTAATAATCATAATTTTTATTATTATTGTGGCGGCTCAATTCCCAGTCCAGTTTGAGTCCCCGAGAGGCTAAGCTTGGCTATAGGCTGTGACGCGTTTTCAAAGAGAAAGTCCACACTGAAGTAATATAGTCTGACAATATTTAATAAACAAAAACTAACGACAAACTATAGGGACAAAAACGGTCAACAGAAAAAAATAGGCTTGTTTGAGATGAGCTGCGGCTCGCCTAGAAAGTAGACGAGAATAGCCGATTGCAGCTGGGGGAGGTCTCAAAAAGCTCGCCTGAAGTCGGACAGCTCGGAGTCGGCTTGACTCGGTTTGCAATGGCGGAAATTGCGTTGGCTTTCTTCGTTGCGGATGAAGTGGATGCAATAGAAATCCCACAATTATATCACTACAAATGAATGACTCAAGTGTCTGTTCATTTTAAAACAAATCAATACAAGGGGGGTTGAATCCTACATGTAAAAGACAGAACCACTTATTACTTTTCAAAACTACTTCCGTCAGTGGTCTTGACCAGTTTGCATTTATAAAGAATGCACAAATGTGTTTAATCGTTAATGTCAGATATGTACTAAGTAAATACATTTGTTCCTGCTCAAGATTAGATTCAACTTTATTGTTATTGCACATATTACAGGTACGAAATGCAGTTTAGCTTCTAACCAGGAGTGCAAAAAGCAGTAAAGTGAAAAATAATGTACACAATAAAATATAGAATGAATTGAATGATGAATAAATAAAAGTGAGGGGTATGAACAACAGGACACAGGAATGGTTTAAATAAACTGGGTTTTTTTATTTACCCAAAAGTCCACAGAAAACATCATAAATCAATAATTTCTAATAACTAGGCCTATAAAAGAGGTCAACAGAAAATACCTCAAAGAAACATGGCATCAACTTAACAGGTGTGAACTCAACAAACTGACCTGCTACAAAGAAAAACCAAGGAACCTATATAGTGGCTTGGCCAAACCAAGTTGAAACCAAGGGATAATTAATAGTAACAGAAAACACAAAGGACACTGACAAAACCCAAATCCCCCCTTTAACATGGAAGCAGGTGGTTTGTCCCAATCTGTCCCAATTGGCTCCTTGCAGTATTTATGAGTCCTCAGCGCTCGGCCACGCCCTTTGCTGAACCAGGAAGTAACCTCCCCCAATGGACATGGTAACTCAAGAGACAAAGAAAGTGACTAATACAAACAATTTTGTCAGTTAATTTATGTAACCGTAGCCAAAGTTTGACAGTCCGACGTCAGGCTGCTTAGTGAAAAAGCAAGTTAAGCTAACTGTACTCGGCAAGCTTATCAAAATGTTTTACACGTGTAAGGTTTGTAAGTTCAGTACAGGGTCCATTCCTGCATGCATTTGGTTGTTTGTATTCAAAGTGTTTTCAAATATTGTGTATTATCTAAGAATAGTGATAATGTATTTGCCAAACATTGCCTTTTGTTGTGCCTCGTCAAATGTGTTAGTTATGTTTATGTATTATGTCTGTCATTTCATGTTTAGTCAGGTTTTCATGTTTATTCACGTCATGTCAGGTCTGTCTATTTATGTCATTCATCTCTAGTTAAGTCTCCGTGTTTCATGTCGTGTCTCGTTTTCCATTTCCTGTTTCATTTTGTACTTACCTCTTGTCTCTCATTTCAGGCCCAGTTACTTCCTCCCTTTGTGTGTTTTCTCGCCATCGTCAGCGTCTGCCCCGCCCCTGATTGTTTCCACCTGTTCCCACTCACCTCATGTTTAAATAGTCCTGTCTCCCCTCTGTCCTGTGTCAGTTCGTGTTTGTTCCCACGTGTGGTCGTGCCAGGCCTCAGCAAAGAGAGGATCGTTTCCAGTCTTGTTAGGTTTTGTTTTTTTGTTAGTTTAAGTTTATCTTAAGTTCTCTTTTTATTACGCTTAGTTTTTTCTAGTGATGGCAAAATGAAGCTTTGAATGAAGCATCGAACCAATTGGACAATTGTGTCGGAAATAGGTTCATTTCTCGAAGCTTCAGTTACAGCGACCTCTCCTGGCGAAGTGCAAGGCTGCAGTGGGTTTAACGTATCTTTGCCTTGAAAAATATTCGATGTACACACACACAAGACTGAATATCATGTTCTATTTGCAATTAAAGATTGATAATTGTGCGTATTGGGTTATTGAGAAGAGACTAGAGAGTGCTGGAATTTTGTTTGGGCGGAGAGGGCCTTTTATCAGTTAATAAAGTATTAAAGTTGAAAAGGAATGATTAAAGTTCATCTGTTCCGGGCTTTGAACCAGCTGTGCGGAGGACATCGTCGCTTCGGGCCGCCGGCTCTATCCACTGGGCTATCTATACCTTAAGTTGGTAACATGGTTTTCATATTAGTGTTAACTGTCTTTTTGTTCACAACTTCTCCACATTTCGAAGTGTTTCCCGAGCCAGAACGACCTATCTTTCTTCCTGGCTTGCTCTATAATGATCCAATTAAAATGCAATACCAACAACTCAACAGCAACAACGCAAACTACGACAACAACCCACACATTGCGCATTGTTTAGAGCGGTTATAAGAGTTGAAGCGCTCAAATGCGAAACTGTTTCAACCTGTCACCTGTCAGAATAGAGACGAGGCAGTGCATTGAATCGCGTGATTGGACCGCGAACCAGTCAAGTGATTCATCCAGGAAATGAAGCAGTTGGTGCTTCGGACGTCATATGTCACGTGATTTGAAGCAGTTGCTGGTTCGGACGTCATATGTCACGTGATTTGAAGCAAGCTTCGAATCACTGCTTCTATGGAATAGGAAGTCCAGGGTTGAAGCTCCGTTTGAAGCTGCAGTGTCAAACTGCCATCACTAGTTTTTTCCTCCTTGTGAGGGTTTATTTTGTTATTCCAGTACTTACTCTGTTAAGAGGGATTTTCTGTTCAATGACATTAAAAAGACAATTTTTGTTACATTCAAGACTGTGTCTCTGGGTCGTGCATTTGGGTTCTCCAGTTTGCAGAGGTGGGGACTCGAGTCACATGACTTGACTCGAGTCAGACTCGAGTCGCATATTTTTTGACTTGAGACTTGCTTGACTAACATTGATAAGACTTGACTTGACTTTGACTTGGTATTCATGACTTGAGACTTGACTTAAGCTTGAGACAGATGACTTGAAAGGACTTGACTGTTTAAAATAAAATATTTGCGTTTGTTTTGTAGTGTGATATTACGTTTAGTTTTTTCGAAAAACGTGATTGGGTGATTATAGCGCCATGCGCGCAAACCTGGCAACCCACTAGACGGCAGGAGTGTCGGTTAACATGGCAGCGGCTAGCGTTACTCCAAAATTAGTGAAGTTTGGATTCAAGGATTATGTTGTCGATGACGCTAATAAGAAGAGAACAGCGGTATGCAGGGTCTGCAGCATAAAGATCAGTGACACGACCACAACATCCAACTTCATTCGTCACTACAAAAAAACCCAGAGAGAAAGGTGCGTGAATGTGTTGTGTCAGCTAGAAAGCTAACGTTAAGTTTAAGCTACGTTAGACTTGGTTTCAAATCGATTAAGCATTGCAAAGAGAAGACAAAACGGTAAATGAACACTAGAACCGCCAAGGGATTCATTTTGACTAACCCTGATACTGATGGGCTGTCAGGAGAGGGAGAGAGAGAGAGAGAGGAAAAGAGATGCCTCGTTTATTTCCCCTGTGTTATTATCAGAAGTTACTGTAAACTGTTGAATAATGTAGTTCATCTACTTTTAGTAGTTTGTTTAAATGTTTTAATTATGATGTTTTTGTTTGTAGAAGTGCATCATTCCTTGATTTATTGTAAAAATGAATCTGAACTTTTTGATCTGTTATGATGATAAACTGAAGCAATTTCAAAATTAACCCAATTAAGTGAGTTTTAAATCGTCCTACTTAGTTTATAAGGAAATGATGAAGAGGAACAAATTAAATGATTTGAAAATGATATCTATGTAGGTGCTGATGCTGTTGGCGGTTCTAGTGTTAACATACATTTAAATTAAATATGTGTAATGGCAAATGCCATATATGATTTTCTTACCTGGAATTCTGCCTTTTTGAACAGACTTTTTGATTGAGTCCTAGCTATATTGTCTGCAGTTCTAGGGTTAATATGAATCTAATATGATTGTCATCGGTCTAAATTAGATTTAAAATGATTAACTGTGTATGTAATGAAGATCATAGTGTGGGTTGAATCCATTTTCATAACCACTGTCTTTTAACTGATTTAAATGCGGAAACTGGGCTTATTCATCAGAATTTTGTATGACTTGACTTGACTTGACTTGACCTGAGCAATGACTTGACTTGACTCGCTTGACTCTCACCACAGTGACTTGGGACTTGCTTGATACTTGTAGGTCAAGACTTGAGACTTGCTCATGATTTGCACATGTAGGACTTACTCCCACCTCTGCCAGTTTGTGTCGAGGTCGTGACACCTTTTCAACTACAGCACGTCTCTAAAATGGCTTGGCAGAAGAAATGGCTTCATATTCTTTGTGTTGATTTGTTATCGCCACTGTTTTAAAAATGCAATCTCCATGTTTTTGGATATTAAAGCTCCCATGTCATGCTTTTCCGGTTATTACCCGTCCCCTTGTGTGTTATGAAGGTTTTTATGCATGTAAACGGTGGGCAGAGTCAAAACCCTCAAAGTACACCCTGTAGCGAGTAAAACTCTAAAGGCCCCTACACACCAGGCAGTCACCAGAGAACTCGCCGACATCCGACACCGACAGATCCATCGACGAGTTCTCCTGCGTCTTGGCCGTGTGTACACCGCTTTACTTCAGCCGAGCACGTACGAACTGCGCATGCGTGAGTGGCAATAACTCTCCTTACCAGCAGGCGGCGGTAGTGTGTATTCGTCATTCAAAATAGGCAACAACCGGAAGACAGAGAAGAAGAACAGACTGATATAAACAAACAAATAGCATGTGCGTTCCATCGAAAACATGTTTTAGAATATAAAAATACATGAATGATGAAATGAGCACATAAAGTGCAGACATACTATAAAATCACAGTTAATAGACCTGCATCTGATGATCGCAGTGTTCTGGCGGGTGTGTAGTTTATTGAGTCAGCAATGTAATAATGGCCACTTCTTGCTAAATTTACGATGAGATGAAAAACCGGACTTGACCAAACAAATCACGGAGCTCTCAGCAGAGGACAGCCGGGGACGCTCCCGCCGATATCAGAGATGTCCCTGCTATGTGTGGGAGGTAAGAGAGGACATTTAAGGGCTATGTTTGATGTCTTTAAGTATCACCTGCTGGTGTTTAGCTGCTGTCTTGTGCCTTTTTAAATCGTTTGTTTACGTCCCTCACTTCCGTTTCGCTTCTCATTTGCTAGCTGAACAGCTGATCAGAGTGGTTTCTTGGCCCGATAGCTTGTGTCGATCGTGAAAGGCCAAATAAGGCGTGTCACGGCCGAGGGTTCGGGACACACCAAATTGATTTTGGGCGACAAGGAACCCGTTTTCGCCCAACAACGCAAGACGGCCGATATCGGCCTGGTGTGTAGGGGCCTTAACACAGAAAATACCTCCCCAAAACGCCTCGTTGGAGATACGTCACTGCCCATTTGAGTCTTCCATTTAGTTCCGGGTACGGCATGATGTCATGCGGTACCCGGAACGAAATGGACCAATCCCGAAGAGCTATGGCCACACCCAGCGGCGCTGGCCGCACCCTCTACCAGCCTAACATTTACTGTTGGAAGCTCTGGTTCAGTTCACAATCGATCCAGTCATGCCAATGCCAAGGACCTGTTTCTTGAAATGTGAGGAGAAATCTGAGCTGTTTGTCCTACCGACGGAAGAACCACGACGAAGTCAGTGGTTGAAATTTCTTTTTAACACTGTTCCTTCAGAGGTTCGAAGAACCGGCATTTCACAGACGAAAGCTTCCAAAACATTGTCCAGTTTGAGGCCGGATATGCACAGCATTTGAAACTGAAGGACGATGCTATTCCTAGTTTGTTTGGACCGTTTGGAGCAGGGGAAGATTCGGGTACACAACCTGTAAGTTTGCATTGTTATTTGTGTATTTATCAAACAAGACTGTTTAAATGTATAAACTGTGTCGGACTGCTAAGCCATTGACACAGTGCTAACTGTGCTAACTAAGTTGCTAGCGTTTCCATATATCAACTCTAATATCAGCAGACGGCCTTGCATACAGTACATGTATCTCATAGCAGGAGAATGTCTGCATTCACACGAAATACTCATAGACAGTATACTCCGGGTGATTTGCCGTACGGTCAGTCGCGAAACGTAATTACATTATAGCTGGCGTAGCGTGTATGCTACCGAGCTAACCAACGGAGCTAGACATGGGTTTGCTCGGGAATCTTTTTTGTTATGCCAGCTACAATGAATGTAGCAGACTACCCGTATAAGATTGCAATTGTAAACACGTTCTTGCTAGCCTAATATGAATCACTAGCTTTTGTTCATAGTGGTTTTATTACACTAAACAAGCCCAGCTTACTGGGCTAACGACGTTGCTAGCATTTAAATATATCAACTACAATGTCAGCAGATGGCCTTACATGTTTGTCATGGCAGGAGAATGTCTGCAGTCACACACGGAATAGTCATACAGTATACTCCGGGTGATTTACCGTACATTGTGACAGTACATGTACATACTGCATGTATAGCTAACGAGGCTAGCTATACATGCTAGCGCAAAAACAATGTATTCATGACCGTTACAATGAATGACCGAACGTAGCAGACTACCCGTATAAGATTGCAATTATAAACACGTTATTGCTAGCCTAATATGAACCACTAGCTTTTGTTCATAGTAGTTTTATTACTCTACATTATAGTTGCCGTTCCTCTGAGCTAGCGTTCATATCGTGTTAGCTACCAAGGTAAACAAAGCTAGGTTAGCATATTAGCTGGCAAGCTACTGTGTTCATTAGATAGACTCCTACCACAACTACTACTAACGAATCTAAAACAACTAAGTTTCTCTAATATTTTGTGATTTGCATTTGATTTCGTCCAGCCAGATCCTGCCGGACAATACATGACGGGACTACCACACTGATGCATCGTCCTAAAAAGCCCCGGCTGCTATAGGCAAGATGCCGACAACGGGGAGTAATTGATGATATACCGTGTATATATGTATATTTACGTTCATTTTGTACATTTCTAAAAATAAAGTTTAATGGAAATACTTAGTAGGCCTATCCTTTCTTCCCTGAATTATTTGCTCCTATAACATATCATTCATAGCAAACCATGATTTGATTTCTCATCAAACGGTAGTAGTTTATAACAAAATAACTTACTCTTTGTTATGACCGGCTCGTAGGCCACAACGGAAAGACAAGGAGACATACACGAGTTTACAAAACCACGGCACATTTATTGTGGTAAATGCAGAGATAGGTGGTCGAGGGGAGAGGATCGCCGAGCCGCTTTGGAGAGAGAGAGAGGGGCCGCCGTGTGACTCCGGGCAGCTGGGCTTAATAGCACCTCGGCTCCGGCCAGGTGTCCGTGATCGCGCTGATTAGCCTCTTCAGCTCCACCCCATCGTAAGACAAAGGCCCTGGGGCCGTCACACTCTTCTATAACAACAGTTGTAGGTACAGTTCGGTTAGTTAGCGTATAAAATATACGGCTGTACCGACGCCATTATAAGACTGATGTTCCGCTGAGAGCGAGCCGAAAAAAGCACTGTTAGACATGGGCGGAGCCTCTCTGGTGGTTGACTAATCAGAACAGAGTGGCCGAGCTGACCAATCGGAGCACACTAGGCTCACAGGGAGGGGGGGGCAAGAGCTCCAACGAGTCGTTTAGTGGAGAGAGTGAATACTGCTGAATACACATACTTGACAGAGATGCTGTATGCGAAACCAATGTGAGTTTGGAAAATTGCACAGTATAAATCTATTTTAGTATACCTCAACAATGTAATTATGATCAGTGGAAATGGCCATGACATGGGCCCTTTAATATCGATTGTTTTATGGATGAAAATATTTATCATTTAGCACAAGAAACTACATGGTCTTGATACCGTTCAACAATTAAGAATACATTGATAAAATGTATTGTTTGCTGTCTCCCTGCAGTTATTGGTGAGCTTTACAATTGTGTCAAGAATGTCTGGTAATCTGTAAATTACCAGCATGACATGAAGTATACAATAATATATTGTTTTACAGTTACAATACTGATACTGTAACTTAAAATGATAGCATTAAAGTTTCTATTTTACAGTTGAAACTCTATTACCGTAAACGAAAATACAGTACTTTTTAAATGGCAGTGTTTTATTTTACAGCTATAATACTACTACTGTAATACAAAATAAAGTAAATGCTATTAACTGTGTTTCATTTTACAGTTAAAACACTATTACCGTAAACACAAATACAGTACTTGGAAGTTACTGTGTTTCATTTTACACTGTTACTGTAAATAAAAACTTGTAAATACTGTGATTACCTTTACAATATTTAACTGGCAGCAATTGACAAGTTACTTACTGTAATTCATTTTACAGTATTTAACTGGCAACAATTGACAAGTTACTTACTGTAATTCAATTCACAGTAAGTAACTGGCAACAATTGACAAGTTACTTACTGTAATTCATTTTACAGTAAGTAACAATTGCTGCCAGTTAAATACTGTGAATTTCACGGTACGTTTCTTACAGTGTACATTCACACATGCACACACCAAGCAAAATGAGTCTGAAGGGCTACTTTCATTTCTTTTTAAAATATCTTCTTTTTTTATATGCTTTCGGTGGACACCTGATGTTAAAAACTAAAATACTGTATTTGCTTTTTTTCATGTATTGCATTTATACAGGATTTGTAAACTTTACTATTCCATAGGCCTGGTCTATAATTTGGTCTAGATTCCTGCCTTGTGCCTATATTCCCTCTTTGCTCAAATGTTTTCTTTTTTGGGAGTTCAGTAGGTGGACACCTTATTTGTTTGTTTTTCTCCACATACTGTAGTAAGAGCATGCCATATTTCTTGTAAAAGGGGCAGATTTAAATTCTACTTTGTGAGCTATATTCTTTTGTAGACCAACACTTAAGGTTAGAATCTGTACACCGACTGAATTAATTTGCTTTAGGATTTTCACTCTTTTTGGTTGACATTTATTTTCTCTCAGGCTTATTTATTGGCGTTGCTTTTGATATTAAGGTAATCCAAAAGTAACGGAAAGTGCTTTGGTAAGTTTATATATATATTTAACTTTATTTTAAGTATTGTCTCGTCTTTTATCTGAGTCTGTGATAAAGTTGTTTGACTTTGATGCTGTCTGCGGGACCTCCTGACGCTCGTGCAGGGGCTCGCGAGGAGCCCACCCCGCTTTGGGAAGCTGTGCAGCAACAGCCCGTCTCGCGCACAGCTCAGCCTCCTCCCTCTAGGCCCCGCCCCCAGATGAAGACCCCAGTAAAAGGCAGATAGATAGTAGTAAACTGTTACAACTTTGAGCGAGAGGGGCTGTTTATCCACACTTTGCTAGAACAATATCACGTCCGTTTTGACCGCTCGCTTTTCCACCAAAAACAACGGGATGGTGTAAATGTCCAGCCGAGAGAAGACGTTTAATATCCGCATCCCGCGAGCGACTTCACTTCCAGCAAGTTTACTTGGGCATTTTCTGGAGACTCTGCATGGTACGTTCTCAACACTTTCAAGATTTGTGCTTGTTTTTGGAGTAGTGTGGTTTATTAAAAGACTGTCATTGTACACCGTGTCTGTAAATAAGATGTATTGCAAAAATATGTTTTTCCAGTTAGCTGTGTTTACCTAACCGCCCATAAATCCAGCTGAACATCTGTCTCTTGAATGCTGCGTTGACATGCAGCGTTCTCCTTCTCGCTGCTCCTCTACAAGCTACAGGCTATTAGCTAATGTTGATATCCAATGCTATACTGTTTTGGTCATGTTTTATTAGAAAACAGGAAATTAACATAAAACGGAGGTAAGCAGAGTGATAATCCAGTGCTTTGAGAGGTGTTCCCTGCTGCAGATAGAGAACAGCATGCTCTCATGACAGGGGAACCGTGTAAGATCTGGGTTGAAAGCAGGACGAGTCAACAGGAATCCCATGTTTGCAAATTACATTGAAAACTGCCTAGAATTAAGGGTGAACGTGATTTGCCCTGTTTTTGTTTCACCAACAATACTGTTATTACTGTCAGATAGTGCTGTTGATTGTTTTGGACCCTGGAGAAACAGATTATTTTAATAAATGATCACTTGGCTTCTCAACAATGTTAACTATCTGGGGTTGACACTAACCTTAATTAATTGATGCATGTTTATTGAATGTGTTTTCAAATCTGTCAATGGATATTTTAGGAAAAACATTTGAAATCTTCATAACCAAAATAATGCATTCAACTTACTTTATGAATTTTTGGACTGAAAAAAAAGAAAGCAAAAGCCCAAGATTATGTTTTTCATTTGCAAATTTGTACTACCTAGAGTCTGAAATCCAAAATTATTCAAATATCCAACAAAACAAAACAAAAACCAATGAATGTTTTACTATTTTGCTGCAAGGTGGGACGTTTTCTTTCAGACATTAAACATAGGACACACATCGTAAACACATGGACACAGGTACAAAATCATTACTAAATACATAATGTATCGATAACTGGAAACATAGTCTAAGCTTAAATCACCCTGAGGTGCATGAGCTCAATCAGCAAACCCTTTCATTTGAGAACCAGAACAAGCATGTTAGTCTTTTTCGCTACAAACTATTTCATGAAACCTCAACCTTTTTTGTATGTTCATTTTAAGTCAATTACTTATCTTTTGAGCTCTATTTCAGGACATTGGATATCAAAACAAATACTTAAAAGTGACATGCATAAAGTATTATGACTACTGCAAACTGGACTTATTATGTTAAAATGAGAGCTGCAGTGATTTGTGTACTAGTAGATTAGCCGATTGACAGAAAAATGTCTATTTGATACTTGATTAACCATTTAGATTATTTCTCATGCAAAAAAGTCAGAAAATGCCTCTCAAATATTTCATTGCTTCTGTTTTGTTTCACATTTAAATGCATCACCTTGGACTCTTTCCCTATTTTCTGAAATGTTTTGGAGCTAGTACATAATTGATAATGAAAACATGCATTCATTGCAGCCCTTAGTATAACATATGTGTCAAGGATCTGTTTGGATGGTAACGCCGTCGTCAAAGGTGCACATCATGCACATCATGCACAGGTGTCAGGGTGTTTCTCTGCGCTGTAGCGTGCAGGGACAGAGAGCGCTGTTAGAAATAAGGGTGTGATAACACTTGTAATCAGTCAGTCAGAGCGGTGCTTTTGTGATAGAAGGAGGAGTGGGAGGTTTGATGGTTTGTTAGTCCTTAGCCAGTAGTTACACTGAAAGAAGAGAAGAGCTAATACGAGGTTCATTCAGCAGGTCATGAACATGTGACTTATGACACATGCTGGTGTCGGATGAGTCATTCTTAACGTCTTACTCCTGTACCTCAACATGCAGTTTGTCCCACACACACTGGCTCAGCCGTTCGTGTGCAGCTCTCTTTCATGGCTTTGTGATTAGGGGAACATAGTATCTGCCCTCTGGACATAATAACACTTAACTTCAGCGTATGCATACATGATGACACAGATGTAAGCCAGGGCCTTTAACATTGAAGTGGCCACAAGTATGTACCTTGGTTTCGGTAATGTGCACTGCAGTACGCTCAGTCTGGGGTCTGTGTACTGATGTACTTTCCAGATCTTCTTTGGGTGAAATAGTTGCTCGGCTTAGACGGTCAGGGTTGAAGAGAAGTCACATGAGGTGATTTAAAGTTGTTGCTGCAACACAACCAGCACCGAGGCATGAGTACAAGTAAAACCTCTACTCTCAACCCAAAACAGTTTAGAAGAAGGTCACATTTGTTGCCCTTCATTTACCTTACACGCTTGTTAAAATTGTGATAGATTCATTTCAAAACATACTAAGAACACTTTCTATCTTTGATCCCAACCTTAACCAACAGATTAAGCTTTCTTCCGTCTTGAATGCTCCTTTCCTTTGATTTGGTCTGACTCACCGAAGGTATTGCAACACAGTTTACCTTTGTTTAGTCATTGAGGAGAGGAAGGTCACAGAGAGGCATACATCAAACAGAGGGCACTGGCTCTCCTTGACTAGCTGAAAGTGTAATATTTGTCATGATCTTCCAAAATCACTTCCCAGGCCTTGGATCGCCGCACAGTGAAAGGCCCTTTGTCCTGTGCAAGCTGCTTGCACTGCAGAGCGATGCACCTTAGGACTTTATGCATCACCTCCCATACACCCTGTACGGTTCACCACGAGGCAGATAGGAGCACACATCTGTTTTTACCACGCAGTGCTCTGCTTATACTGTGACCGAGTGCAATTCCTGTCACAGCACCTTAACCACATGAGTTTAAAATTCAACTCAAGTTACAGTTTTGTTGTTTTAAGAATCAGATATCACTCAGAGAAGTAGTTTGTGTAACACTTTTTCAGTGTACCACTTCAAACATGTTACGCAACCTAGAAATAAAAACATATTGTTTAAAATGTTTCTCCAGAATACATTTGTATAAAGTTATTATTTTTAAAATTCCCTTTTGAGGCTTGATTCAAGATTTAAAAAAACATGGGCCTAGATGTTGAAGCCATTGCATTATTCCAGATATCATGGGCCTGAACCTGATTAGTCAGAATCATCGACTGTTAAAGGTCAGAATGCACTGCTTTCAGACATGGTGAAAACCTAGCCTAGATGATCCTCCCTGTTCTGATGCAATGGCAATGATGATTTGTCTATTTACTGTAACATCTCTCTTTTGTAGGCAAAGCCACAACAACTAAATGAATATTATGTAGTTTTAAGGTGCTTCATTTAAAAGATTTTCATTTATTTTCTAATGATCAAAATGCAAATCTGAACTTCCACCTTTACAGAAAGGTGTATAAAAGCAAACATTAACATTATATCTACTAGAATGATATTAAGAAACAAATTGAAATGCACAGTGTTTTGGTTCAAGTATATTACAGATAATTAACCTGTTTTTAAAATCCTCCTGCCTCTCTTTTACAGTAACATCTTTTACTACAGTAACATCAAGTTTTTCTTTAGGTAAATAAATAATACTGCAACTTTTGTCAATGTTTCCAGAGAGGATAAAGCAGTTTAAGACTTATTTGTGGAACCTGTATCAAGGCGTCAACCTCTGGGTGGGTTTTTCCCACGGCAGCAGCTGACTGACATCTGGTGGGCGTGTTGCTAGGAGATACACATTTGAAACAGTTTACTGTCTACGTGGTGGGCTTCAACTAGATACTGTGATAGGCTTATATATCCTTCAAATCTCGCTTTGTTTGTTTTGAATGATATCTCATTTTTATCACACACATAATAACACTTACAAACATAAAAAACCCACATTCAAAAACTTAAAAGTAAATGCAAAAACAACGACCACACATAGATAAATACAACAGCGTGTCAGCTTATATTATTAAGTGGATATCCCTCAGTAGGGACCGCTAACAAACGGGAGAGTAAATATGAGAGTCTAGGACCTAAGCATGTCAATAGATATGTTTCCCCCTTTATGAAAAAGCCCACATAGCTTTGGTTAGCCTTTTAAGCCGCCTTTCCTTTCACAATATTCAACATGAGGGAGGACCCATCGTGTGGCTCAGTTGTATTTCCCTTAAAAAATGAAAGCTAGCAAGCTGGGCTAGCAAGTGTCCATTTGGATAGCTAGATATCATAGCTCACCAACTGGTTCCCACTGTAAGTTACATATCATGTGTTTATCCCACTATAAAGGAGGGAGGCTATCAGCAGTCCCACTCTTACATGGTTCCAGTTGGGCTGAGGTTTAATGGCCTGACTGCCAAAAATCCCAGGAACAAGAAGTATATACTAATATACTAATACTTTAATTTCAGTTTGACTTCATTTCATAAAGTAACATGACAATGTTTAACTTATTTTACCTTTTTATTAGTTAGGTTAGTTGGTTAAGAGGAACTCTGTTGATTGTGTAAAATATGTTGGACATCCTCAGTGTTTAACAGTACATGGACTTATTGCTGCGTCCTGTTAGTCAATGTTTGGGGTCACATTACTAAAGTTAAAGCTTTAGGGGAGGTCATGCTGATTAGCATGGTAAGTGCTAATCTGCTTACTTAAGACCCCTCTGGAGCATCAGTCTTTCCTGGCCCTCTCAATTAAAGAGTGTTAATAACCTGTGGCATGTCCCAAAGTGTTTCACTCCCAGCAAGCCGGTCAGCCACACTTTTCATACACTCTGGCACGGAAAGGTGTGTGCAGCACGGCCCTTTGAAGCATGCATGAGCCCCAATTAACCCTCCTGGATTAATCTGCTGACCTCTAAACTGCTGCTTCTCTTGTCTCATCTCATCACTCCCACAGGGTGTATATTAGCCCAGTTCCCTGCTGTTTGTCCACGCTCAATGCAACCTGCTTCTTCTTCTGGTTGACTTTCTCTACTTATGTTCACTTTGCAGTTGGTGCTTGGAGCTGACTTTCTGCAGACTGCTTCATAGAGAGGAACATCCTTGTGAGGAGCAGGAGAAAAGGCCTGTTTGCCCACCTTCCTCATACTGGAAACGACAGGATGGCTAGGAGATTCCCCATTCCCTTGTTACTTCTGGCAATATGCTGCTTGGCATCTGCAGGTAAGATCCTCTCATTGCTAAGCTACATGTGAAATAAATAGAGTTATCATATATAATAACAACATTAGATTACACTTTAGTTTGCTTACATCATTTTATGGGTAGTTAGTGCTTTTCATTGGAGAGATATTATTAAGTGACTAATTGGAACTTTCTTTTAAATTGATCCTGAATTGAGCTAGAATACTGCAGCCGGCAGTCATTAAATAGTTTGAAATGTTATCGCAAGTGAGCAACGGAGGCAAAGCGACGCGACGGAACCACAATGCAGTTCGGCAAAGCGTGACGTCACCCCATTCAAAGTGAATGGGAAGCGTCTCCGTTGAAGCACGCAACGGAACCGTGTGGACGTACCGTTAGAGAGAGCAGTGCGAGGAGTTTGTTGTGTTGTAGTTCAGGAAGTGAAGCCTAGAGCTATCTAAAAGATAATTAATGACATGACTGAATGTGTTTTTAATTTCCACTCTGCTATCAGCAACAACATATATTGACTACGCAGCACAGAATCTTGCAGTGCTGTCTTGTCAGACAACCGCGACTTTGTCCATATGGGATTTTCCACTATTTCTCCCAGAATGCCTTTCTAGACAGCGCTTGTCAGAGTCGTGAGTAAGGGGGATTTACATTTAAGAAAGTGCTGACAAGTTCAATCTCAGAATACAAACACTCAGCAGCTCTACATGTATCTGTCAGAGTGTTTGGAATGAGGATTAGATAATGCCAAATACTGAGTAATTTACAGCCGTTAATCAAACCAACAGACAGAGCCAGAGAAAATATATAAGTGAACTGCTACAAGAGTGAATACTTAAAATGCATGTGCATTATCGGTGTGTCATATATCAATTCATGTTAGGCACTGGATGGTGCCACAACTCATACCATAACTTTGTCTAATTATTGAGAAATACAGTACTGTACCTCTCACTGTGAGGAATGTGCATGCTTCTTTTGACCTTCAATATTAATGTCTATCACATTTCATGCCAATCCCTCTTTTAGTTTTATGACTTACCAACAAACATCACCATGGATCCTTGCTGCAAGCCTGTAAAAAAAACCCCAAAACAAATATATCACAGACTATTTATTTTACATATTATACTATTTATAAAATAGAATGCAAGATTTCAGACAAATTCATTGCATCGGTCAACTGCAAATGATGTACACTTAGACTGACCAATCAGATTTCCGAGAGGCCACTTCCAGGTAGCCACTTTTGCATTGCCCTTGTTAAGCAACATAAATATTACATGGAAAAGTGAAATTAAAAGTTACTTTTTAAAAAGGTTTCTCTCGTGCAGAAATAAATATGTTTCTCGGGAGAAGTTTGGTTGTGGTCATTTATGTACTAGCTGGAAGTGGGAGGGGTAGGCTATTAACTAGAGGAATTGTTACTGTTGTCCACATTGGCTTCAATATCTAGCAGTGGTTTCATCGCTTGACCAAAATATTCAATTCACTGATCTAAGCCTGATGCTCAGCGCCACAGTATGATTAAAAAAAATGCTCAAGTTGGCAACAATCTTGCACGAACCACATTGAGAATCCAGTGTACATGTCTCTTTTCCATTTTTTTGATTATGAGTTGTCATGTTTACAGGGTCTGCTTTCACAATGTTTGCCATTGGACTCTAACTCACTCCAGCTTTAATCTGGATCCCCATGTTGCTTTTCCGCCGTAGCACAGGGATGATTACCCGGGAGCAGGCATGCCACATAGCCAGCGCTCCAAAAAAGTGATCCCATTTTTCATTCTTACAGTCTGATTGTAAGGTTATTATTTCAAAAGTTCTTCCCTATTCCCTGGAGGTTTGAACCGCACTCCAGAGAGTGGACTTCTACTAAAACAATAGCAGTGTAATCAGTATGTTCTGTGGGTAGAGCAAACATAATTTCTACCACAATGCCAGGATCTCAAACACAATGAAGTCACGTACAAAGTTTTCCTCTAAATTCTTCCTCATGCGGCACAACGCATTGTTTAACTGTGTCACGAGGGACAGATATTTACAGTTAGAAAACCAAATGTCCTTTCCCCCAAAGTGCCCTGGCAGTGATTGTACTTGGTGAACAATGGACAAATCTTCAGATGCACTTGGGTTCATCAAACTGATTTTTGAGCAGGTAAAGGCAGTCAATCAATAACATTTTCAAGATAAAACAACAATCTTCCACCTCTATTTGGCTGAATGAACTTTCACTTTCAGTGGTAAGGTTATCAATTTTGTCATCTTTTTTTCACACCACCTCTTCAGCCCATCTTCCCCTCTATCTCTCTTTTTCTGTCTTTTTCTATCATCTCGCTGCATCTGTGTAAACAGTAACATCTGCCCTCTAAACTTGTGAGGAGAGCTCTCTTACGTAATGTTTAGATTAGTCTGCAATGAGTCTTCTCTCAGCGCAATGCTATCCAGGATCCGTGCCTCCCATAACTCTTCAAACTCAGACTGAGAGCACCTTGACGTCCATATTTCAAGTCTCTGTTCTGCTGCTGCGCTCAATTTTTTAGCTGTTTATAACTTTTTCTTTCATATCCTCACTACCATTTTGTGGTCGCCTCTCCTCAGCTTGCCAAAACAGTTATTTTGTGAAGGATATATTGTGGACATTTGGGCTGAGTTTTGGGTTTCGCTGTAAAATCGAGTTTTCTAGGAGCCATGCCAGATATTAATTTGAGGCACTTGCCAGAAACAGCTCCGGCAGGATGCTGGTTTTACTGGAGGCACAACGCCGGGCTGGTGACTCACTGAAAAACACGCCATTGATTGAAGTAGTACATTCTCCTCCTCCTATAGCCTTTCCTGATTCTACTTATGGGGCGGCTTGATGAATGATGGAGCTATTAGTGCGTATCTGTCCTCAGCTACTCATTGTGGAACCACATAATCTTTTGGGATTGTTAAATCAAACAATGAGTGGAAAAGGGAATTGTGCTCATATTCACGGCATATACGTATGACTTTTAAACACTAGAGTAAACAACTTTCTTTCTGTCGGATTTGTTGTATACTCTTGGCAGACTGGAGTCACTGCGCTGCCAAAAGTGGTTTTAATGTTTTTTCCCCCCACAGTTGAGCAAAAGGTTCGTCTTTATATGCACAATGCTTTATAGCGCCAGCAATAGTGGGACTGCCAAAAAGCATTGTGCAACCGCTGTAATCTGAGAGGAGGGGTAGCCAGGGGGAGGAGAGAGGCAGGCGTGGGTTGTCTGGTCCAAATCGACACACTCCACACACGTACGGCGTGCCAAACCGACAAAGTCCCTTCCAGCGTGCTAAACCAGATGTTGCCCTGTGATTCATGCGAGGAGCTGGAGCAGTGGCACAGAGGCAGTGTGCTGCCAGGCAGAGTGGTTGGGATGTTTACATAGCAACGGGAGTCCTGTGTGTCTAATTACAGGTCTGCTCTCCCCCTATGATGAGGCCTTTATCTTAACAGCGCTGTCAAGGAGGAGACGTCCATGCTGGCCCTGTTTATATCTCTTGCCTGTTAAATAAAGGTCACCCTTGTATTACTCAGTTTAATTAACAGCAGTGTCTTAATTAAATCGTGGAATATTTACTTTGATACAATTACTCACGCAAACACACACTCACAGGAGGAAGATCACCTGAATGAGCTGCAGCTGACAGGTCTTTACTAATAGACTCGTATCTTCGTCCTGCTTTATCATATCTTGTCAGCCTCCCGTTACGAGGGCGTTTACGCAAATCTGCGGGAGTGAACCGAATCCCGCCCCCTTTCTCCCTTTCTCCCTCTCTCTCTCTCTCTCTCTCTCTCTCTCTCTCTCTCTCTCTCTCTCTTTCTCTCTCTCTCTCTCTCTCTCTCTCTCTCTCTCTCTCTCTCTCTCTCTCTCTCTCTCTCTCCATAGTTCCAGTAAGCAGGCGTGTAAATAATTTTGGTCAAAGCCAGTAATGGGAGACAGCTGGAGTGATCGTGCGTTTTCCATTGTGTTTCGCAGCACTAAGAGGAAAAAAATGCCACCGGAGCTGGGGAGAGTTAGTGTAAAAGAGTTATGCAATGTGTGTGACTTCATTGAAAAAAGAGAGTGTAATTGTACAAAATGGGACTCCCCCTAATCCGATAACTTTTAGAAGCAGCAAAACCAAATAGAAGTTGTGCTATATCGTGTAGTATTTTTAGATGTGTCGTTTTTATTTTACATCCTTTATGACTTAATTTCGTTGCAAAGGTGCAAACATTTGAGTGGATAACTGACTCTGCAAAATAAGTCCTAATATGGGATGTAGCTGAAGGCTTCCAGGTGGTGTCTTTCATCAGACCAACCCCTCCTGGGGCCTCACCTTCCTCACTCCTTTTCCACCAGATGAGTCCTGCTGAAAGACCATGTCCCAATTTTGGAATAGCTCTGAGGAAACCAGGACTGTTTGTCCAAAAAATGACAGCAGGCCCTTTACTCTGCCCTGAATAACAGATACTTGAGTTATATCACATACACACATACAAACATGCACACATGCACTCACTCACGCACACAGACTCTTTGAAATGCTTTCTTTTTCCACTTGTTTTTCAAAATGTAACTTCTAATAAAGGCAGAGGTAATAAAGTAACCATTAGCTACAGTGGTTTAGCCTCTAAAAGGTCATTTAACAGGCTGTTATGGTAGCTGAAATCTTGCCACTGTAATTACTTAAAGCATCTGCACTTAAAACAACAAAAAAACTCAACTTATATAGGTGACAATTTTAGTAGGACATCTATGTGCATTTTAAGCATTCCCCTCAACATCATAGATATCATCTGCTATCTTAGTTTTTTTCTTAA
The DNA here is from genome assembly GCF_902827165.1 of Trematomus bernacchii. Classification (NCBI taxonomy): domain Eukaryota; kingdom Metazoa; phylum Chordata; class Actinopteri; order Perciformes; family Nototheniidae; genus Trematomus; species Trematomus bernacchii. The sequence goes on from NW_022987708.1 coordinate 4,516,649, forward strand.
CAATTTATATTCATTGCTTATTTATTGTCTGTGGACTGTTATAACAGTCCTATTATTCATCACACTTTCCGTTAGTTAACTGTCCATTAAAGAGGCCTTCCAAAGCGTCCTTTGTACGTGTTAAAACACGAGGCAGCACGGCATTTGACAAGTCATTCTTCTCTCTTGCCCTCCCTTTCCTGAAGATGAAGAACCCCGGAGGAATGTCCTTCCAACTTGTGTGAAAACGCTGTCTGCCTTGCCCTTTCTCACCTCTCTGGCTCCTTCCCACTGGGCTCACACACTGGCACAATGGCCCAGCATTGTTTCACTCTTTGCTTTCTGTTGATGGCGACCCGCTGCTTCTCAAAACCCCCCATTATCACATCTGAGTGATGATGTTTTTGTAAAATATCACTGGATCACAAAAAGGACATCTTTATGGGCCGCTTATTGATGTTGAGAAAACATCTATTTTTTTTATTTACAAAATCCTTTTAACATGCCCATAACAAATCAGTGGGTATGGAAGGATGTGTGTGTTTACAGTATGTATGCCAATTTGGATGTTAAATAAATGAACAGATATGGCTAAACATGGCCCAGTTTGATTTTGGTATTGAGAAACAATATCATTCTGATCCTGAAAATCTGGTTGAGACATGACATGGATGAAATGTGCAAGTATAATTGCAAATGTAAGTCCATTTTGATTTACACTGTTGAGTATGCTCTACAACTTGTTTACAAAGATTGTTATGGTGGTGGCTGTTGCTCAGGAAGAAGAGTGTTTGTCCACATATCGGAAAGTCAGTGGTTGGATCCCTGGCCCCTTTGGTCAACATGTCAAAGTATCCTTGGGCAAAATACTAAATCCAAAATGGCTCCTGAGAGCAGAGCCTGTAGTGTGCGAGCAGGTGGCACGTTATATAAAAGCCTGTGCCTCTTTATGAATGGGAGAATGCTGAGTTGAGTTGTAAAAGTGCATTAAGTTGTCACAAAGACTAAAGCGCTATATAAATGCAGTCCATTTACGTTCTGTCGTTTTTTGAATTCCCCAAAAGAGCATCTTTTAGACTTTCAACTAACTTTTACCATAGCCTGTCTGAAATAGTTACTTTCCATCAGTGCTGGTGAATTATATAAAGTATAGTTTGTATTAGAAAAATACATATTTTTGTGGGCTGACCTGGAAGTTTGCTTCGCAAGCGCTCCTTCGACAAAAAGCAATGGGATTTTTCCATTGGACATTTATGATACTTTTCTTCAGAAGGATAATCTCAACAGTTCTCCACACTACTTATATATAACAGAAAGCGTAAATGCAAGCGCCAGAAGTTAATAGATAATATAGTGCTATGAAGGAACTATATGGCTGACATCATGTCACCACTGCTAAACTACATGCAGCCTCATGTTCTGTGGCATGGCTTTTAATAGTCTAATTTAGTCACTTTTAACCGCCTTTATAAGACACGTAAATGCTTCAAAAGTGGAATAGGTTTTTATGTATTTTATGTACTAGAACAAAATGTGAAAATCTCGTAAGCTAGTATTAACCACAGACCTAATTTAAGTAATCGAATCAAAATCTCTACGTCACGGGGAAACCCAGAAGTGCTAAAATGCTAACTCATTCCGTGTTAAGGACTCATTTCTTCACCACTCTATTGCAACTGTACGCGGAAGACTTATGACAAGGCAGATAATACCACACAAATGGAATGAGACTGATAGGACAACCCAAGAACTGAGGGCCCCACCTCCTTGCTGGGTTTGAATCTTTGTGAATGCAGATGAAGCAGGGGCCCCCGAACCCCCACCATGCTGCTGGCTTTTGCAGACATCTATGATTGATGAGTGAAATGCCCTTGGAGCAGCAGGACAAACATTTCTCACCATTGCCCCGTTTAAAGGGTAACATTGGTATTTTTCAAACCTGGACCCTATTTTCCCATGTTTTTGTGTCCAACTGACTAATGGGGAAAAACATTTTTCAAATTGGTTCAGTACTGAGCAAGAGTGCTGCAAATGGGCTGCAATGTAATCCTTCCGGACAATTGTGTGACGTAAATGTACGTCCACTGAAAGTGCTTGTTTTTGCTGCTGACAGGCTCGGATTGTTATTACAAGTGTTGGGCAACATTATGGACAGGACCCCAGAGAAATTCAATGTTTTTCTTTACCGTTCGCTTGATGCTGGCTGTTTGTTGTCGTGTCTAACCAAGCGTCGCTCAAAAAGAAATCATGTTAGAGGTGACTTGTTGCTGGAATGCAATGGTTGAAAATGGAGGAGTTTGTTTTGTTAGAGTAAAGAAAGTGTAGCTTATTGTTATCTTAAAGATCAATGTTATGGCTTAATATTAAGCTGATTCTCACAATGTGGAGGAGGCTTAACCCTCTTGTTTTCCGAATGAGACTTCTTCTTGAGCAAGACTTGCTTAGAACAATAACAAACACAATTGATAAAATTAAAGGTAAAGAAAAAAAACATTTAATATAATTACATTCTGAGACTGTAGTGGATGAACATGATGGTGTAAAAATGCAGCCAGTTTCACGACTGCCTTCAGAGGTGTACTCACTCAATACTTGACCAATTTCCAATTGTTTTGTCCCTTTACTCATTAACAAGACGGTAACACATAGGACATTAGCCTTTAACCTGGGCAACCATACTGTATAGCTAACCTGGTAGAGCTGGCGGCCCATGTATTGGGGTTCAGTGCCCATTCAGTGGACCCATGAGGTCCTGCAACCATTTACGCATGTCATCCCCTCTGACTCCCACTTTCAACACTGTCACTCTCCAATGAAGGCTGCTGATCTGGCTAAAAAAAGCTTTAAAAAACCCCAAAACGATGGTGCTATGAGCACTGCTAAATACTGCAATGTGAATGGATGGCTGATGCAGGTATCTACACAAAGTCATTTCTCGTTCCTGTTTAACCAATGTAAAGATAATGACTATACATTGTTGGTGCTAGATTGTACACTCTTTCTGTCATTACCAACCAATCCTTCACTTGTTTTTGTTTTACTCATGGTTTGACACAAAGTTGTATGTATCTTGAGTACAACCTCATAAGGAATTTCGAAATAAATATATTTCACATTTTACAATTTGAACTTGGCCCAGAATGTATACTCCAAACTGCTTTAATATACTTTTGAGTTGGTCTTAAACATTTACTACTCTTTAGAACAGCCAGTTCTTGTGTCGTGACGGTGCTGACAACCTTTTTGTTCTTTGATATTATCGGTCCAGACAGCACATGTCAGCACCCATCAGTAAAGACATACAGTGGCAGCACAGCCAGTAAAGTCTTTAGTCATACGCACACATGCTCAGCTGTCTCACTTTACACAGTGGCTCCTGCATGTGTTCCTCTGGGAATCAGCCTTGTCATCCATTGCTTCAAAGCCCTCTGATTGATGTCTTTATTTAGAGGTAGAGATACATGTACCCACTTCCTTCTCCTCTGCTTGCCTCTGGCTACATATGGCGCCTTTAATTGTTCAAGTCAACTCACGGTGATGGTTTACCAACAGGTGCCCACTTCATTTGTCAGGGCTGATGAATAATAACCAGTCTCGCTGTCAGGAACAGAAACGTTTTTTATCTACCTTTCATTTCACATAATATATAAACTACTTAATCAAACAGAGCCTTTTAATATTGGAAAATATTATCATGTTGGTATGCTAACATGCTAAACTATGATGTGTTAATATGGTAAACCTAACTGTTGCACATCAGAATGTTAGCATCATCATTGTTAGCATGTTAGCATGCTGATGTTAGCATTTAGCTCAAAGCACATGCTGTGCCTAGCACTAAAAAACTGGCTTTGCAACAATTACCGGACTAATCGATTGATAAATCAAGCAGTATTTTTTAATTAATTAATATTTAACGTCCTTTTTCATATAAAACCCTCAACTTAATGGCCTATAATCGGCACAACATTAATGTCTTTGTTCCTAACTGTTGCTGAAGTATTAACATCCAGATGAATGTATTGTCTGAACACCTGCTAATATACTTACAAACTTAACAAAGCCTCTCCTGCATATCCTTTCACCAGACTTCCAACAAAGATAACATATAATCCATTGAAACTCTTTTAGCTGTGTATTCAGCTATATGCCAGCTTACACTAGATCACCAATAAAGAGTGTTTGGGAGATATTGAGTTCCACACAGGTCTGCAGGATATGTGTCTTCATATTTCTCACTTTGATGGGGGAGTTTACAACTTCCCTAATGGAGCTGGGGCTCGCCCCTTCCCTCCTCCCTTCATCCCTTTCCAGCTTCCTCCTCTTATGCCTTCAAGAGATAAATCCTTTTCATAGGCAGGCCCATGGAGTGAACCTACACTACCCTTATGAACGGCTTTACTCACTTCCTGTAGTAGTTGCTCAAGGTTCAGGGGTGAGTGGGCTGCGCTAGAGTCAACACTGCAGATCTAGTGCTTCTTTAGTCCAAAGCCCCTTAGGAAAACAAAAGCGGGCAGAATATTACGTTCCCTAAACAGGTTTGCATAGTTCATGGTCCATGGGAATCATGCCTTGCAGTAAAAAGTAAGGAGACTTGGGGATTTATTTAATCCTGTAGTTCATATGGGAACTGGTATATCTCAGGTAAAGGGAGGAAATATATAGAAGCAAAGAGGCCCCTTTGTGCTACTCTGTTTTCATTGTAATTAAATTGGACTTAGTATATCTTTGCATTATTGGAGAATTCTATTGAAAATGCATTAAGTTTCATAGTGGACTTCCTCTGCTCCATTGTTGTTCTTTTTTGATAGGGAACTTTAATATTGTTGACATGTGTGAAGTAATCTTCACTGCACAATGATTCTGTTTGCTAAAGGGTACTGGGAACAGGACTTGTGAGGATGTGTGTACACACACAGGGTGGAGGTTCTGTTTGTTTATGTTCGGAAATGGCTTTGTGGGAATATCAGATTTGTCCCTAACTGGCACACAGAGTGACATCACTTCCTGTACCAGATCTTGGCTCAGTGCCGCAGTGTGGAAGGCAACAGAGTGTATTCTTTGGAAACAGAGGCGTCATCAGTGGTAAGATAGGAGAAGATGCTAATGCTAATGCGCCTCACAGGGAGGTTCCAACTCACTAAGTTTATCATTTTTAGTGATACCTGGTCCACTTTCCAGTTTTATATCCTCAAAAAGTGTGTTTAAACCCTTTACTTTGAGACTTACCTAATACAATATAATAAAATGTATACATTTATGAAAACATCATTCGTTTTTTAGTCAAACTGTTTTTATTGTAATTGTTTAAGCAAGCAATTTAGACATGCCCTATCTCCTCCTTTTAAACTGTGATTATTTGAGGCTTTTCTTAGTCTTGTGTGATAGCAAACTCATTTTTTAACTAATAGAAAATATGTGATAATATGACATCAGCCCATCACATGACAGTCAAGTATTCACTCTATAATGTTACTGCTCATATCATATATACAGTGAAAGTACATCAGTGAACTTTGGAGCATTACAAACTCATTACAGCATTCTTTCTTTACCAGCTTCAGGCCTACTTACTTTCCTCGTCCAATTCCCCAAAGTTCTTCTACATTTCTTCTCATCCAATTTCACTGATGTTTTTGCAATCGTTGAACATAATGGTTCAGACAGATCATTTTCAATAACTTACTGCAAGACAACCATTAGTGCATAATGCCAGTTTCAAAAGGACTGGTTTCTTCCCTTTAAATTATATGTGGTTGCACTTTAAAGCATGCAGTCTGGTGAATCTGGTAGAGTGAAAGCTGGACTTGTATCTTGTTTTTATCACAGTATAGTATTCTGGAATACTATTACGAGATACAAGAGCTTAAATCATTACAGAGTTTATTGTCCAAAAGGAGCCGCCAACAAATGTGAACAGTGTCTAGTGACATCACTGTCTGGACATCACATTGTTATTCTCAAAGCAAGTATTTATACAGTCTCTCCTCTGGATTAAAAATGTTTACTTCCGTTCTTACAGTACCTGTAAGACAAAGGTCATTTCAGGCAATGTAACATAATAAAAGACTATACAACTATATTTTGACAGAAAATAAATTAATCTTGCAAATGGTCTTGTAATGCCATATCCAGTGTTGCTTTTAGAATCAGTCCGTGTATATTCAGTGCTAATCCCCCAAAAAGGCATAACATGTAACTGCAGGTGGTTTGGAGAAAAGAGTCAGATTAAGGTGCATGTCAGTCACAAGTGTTTCATGTTAATGCCCTGTACTACTTTGGTAGAATGCGACATGTGCCACTAGCACAAATGAACCTATGTGCATAGTACACTATTCATTTGGAGTTATGTGAAGGGAGTTTCAGACCTTACACTTCAATTTACAGTGTACATATGTGCACCCTAACACGTCAACTAGTTTAATCTTATTCTTCAGTTGACAGTTGACAACTGCTATCATGTCAATATTTGATCTGCTTTCATAATACTCTTCACATACCAGTTCACTGCTTTAAACACATTTAGAGTTGATATTTGAGCTGCTTGCTTACAGCATGTACTGTTCATGTCAACTGACGGTTCAACTGATCTCTTATTGTTTAAGTAAGAGTTTATCTGATTTCAATGGTTACACATCACTGACATTTCCAGCTCACTTGAACAATTCTTTTTCTGAACCTTCACTTCAGTTGATACTTCAGTTTGACTGATGCTTGAACTTGGACTTTATTCAGTTTTTCATTTATATCAAATGTTTCTGATACACAAACACACATGACTTTGTTTTGGTAAGATAGCCACCTCTGTACTGTCTCTTGCTAGTGTCTGATATCTGTGTTGAGTCACATTATACAGTAGTCTTTTCTTTTTCCTCTGACACTTTTCGATTTGGTTCTTACACATGTTTAAGATGTCAGTTATTGAAATACTGTACATCTGCCGACGTCAATGGAGAAAGTACTTACTCTTAGAGCTAATGTCTAGGATTCTGGATAGCAGACCTAACAAACATCTTTTGAAACAACTGGTACCAAGTCTCTAGTTCAGATTGTTTCAAACGGTTTTTATTCCAATTTCAAAGACTTTTGTTAAATCTCCTGAAGACATATTATGAGTTCTTCATTTTACAAACATTACAACACAAAAACAAATATATTTAAATTCAGAACCGGCTTTGAAATTTGGAAATCCTATTTGATCCTCACATTTCTTTTGAATGTTTGTGGTTTGAATCCAACTTAATCATTCAAATCATTGTCTCAGTTCTTGACCTCACAGCTGAGTGGGGGGGCGGGGTAATTGGGCGATGATGAGATGTTGAGTCTGTTGGCCGAGTCAGGATCAGTCTGTCTTGTCCTTGTTAGCTTTTCTTAAACCTAGCTTGTTGCTGATTTGTCTTGACCGATAATTCTATGAGAACTAGGATCCTATTGCATGAATGTTAACAAAATAAATGTTGGCAGGATTACAAGTTAGGAAATTGGTGGGTTAAGCCTTTTACTACATCATAGATTTTGGGGAAATAAAGCATCTCAGTCACTTTATTCCATCATTTTAGAAATGAATGTTGTCCAAGCTATTACCCTGCACCCCATTTGGTAGTAGATCCATTTCCTTTAATTAGCGAAGGTTTGGAGATCTTAGTCTGTAGCTTACCACAAAACAGTAGTGCTCTGCCAAAATAATTTGAAGTACCAAAAGGGTTGAGATGCGAGCTACAAAACGGGTCTGGATGGAAACAATAGATGTTTTGCATATTTTGTTGTAGGATAAAGTAAGGGTTACTGTCTCTGCTGTGTATCTTTTATAGTGTGTACTCTCATCTCTCTTTTTAGAGATGACTGTTACTGGTTCAGCTGGAGTATCAGATTCACCATCAGAAGCTGCTGTATGTGTTGGGTAAAGGCGGTATTTGGGGTATAGTCTGCAGAGTGTCTGGCTGGACTTGTTTTTCAGGCAGATTGAACAACAGCTTCTCTCATTCCTCTGCTGTGGGCGTTTGGCCTGGCCAGCTAAAAGGCACTAGTAGCAGCTGGACAGGACATACTCTGTACTCCATAGATGACCACGGAAATATGGCTGGAGAGGAGGGGAGACAGAAGAGGGGGAGAAAGACAGACAGACAAGTTGACAGAAGACACAAAGCTGTGGCCCGGCAGTCTTTTTAAAAAACTATTTTCATGTCCCTTAAGATTGTAGGCTGATTGTAAATGCACATGGGATGGTATTAGACCTCAGCCAGTTTCATCATAAAACAAACTTAATGAAGATGGCCTTCTGCTATGCATCATCCTAAATCTAAATATTTAGGGTTTATAGGTTGCATTGTAAAGGGTATGCACTTAACATCATGGAAGTTATTGCAGTTACGCCAACTGAATGGCAGTGCTAGCTGTTGCCATTTTTCTACTTGTTAAGTTCAGTTAAATGTTTAAATATAACATGGTTTATCATTCATAACATTTACCAAAAGTACACAATTCAGATCCATTATAACTCTCTATGTTCAAAGAACAAAACAAAAGTAGTAAGTAAGTAATTCACTGTAGTTTGCCGTATATATTCATTGTCCTAAGTGTTTTTGTTTTTTAGCTTTTAAGGTTATTTACATTTGGTGTAAATACTTGTCTTTAGCATCCTTTTTTTAATGCTAAATTGTTTCTTAAAAATACTTATTTTGTATTACCCTTATATTGTATATATATATATATTACCTACTTTGCAACTTATTTGTTTAGATTAATACAGTATGTTTGCACCACCAGATACCAAAGCAAATTCCTTGTATGTGTAAACGTACCTGGCAATAAACTTGATTCTGATCCTGATTCTGATTTGACCTTGTAAATTAGCCTAGTGGCTAGCCAAAGGTAAAATCCATGGATCCTCTAGTAATTTGTTGAATTGAATGCTACTTACTGCTAACTACCTTTGTTATTTGAAAATATAATAGTTTTTAAATCCTGTTTTTGCAGTTTCCCATACTATAACTGCAGCCATGTTGCAGGTTGTTGTTTAGCACTTTTCAGTCTGACTAAGTGGGCGTGTACATGTGGGAAAGTAACGTCTGCAAATACCTTAAACGTATTTCTAGATTTATCATAGTGAAACATCTGTATGTCTTTATCGCTCATAATTTAGTCATATGCTGTGAAAGTTGTGTGCGAGTGTCTTAGATCTTGAGTCAACGTAAAAGGCTCAGTTGAAAGTAATAATTGATTGCAAATGAGTATTTGACAACATTATATCAATATAAAAAAAATAAAAGTCTGAAGCCCCTAACCCTACTGGCTGAGGATTTAACCAGTTAAGCATTAGTTTAAGATGCTTAAATCCCTTTTTTATTTGTTATTAACCATGGACTTATGACCATGACTACATGACTTATGTATTGTGAAAGGTGTTGCTCAGTTTAATTGGCTGCAACTTAACATTATTGAGTCAGTCTCACAGCTCTCATTAGCAACAGAGTACACAGTACACAGTTTTTAGTCATGGTCAGGGAGGTCATCAAATTGTCAGGATTTTATTATATATATATATATTTTTTTGGGACAATGAATACATAAAAGATACAATAAAAACCTAGGCGGTATTTCTTGAGATTTCTTCCTCTTGAGCAAAGTATTCAACATATATACTATTTATGTTACCTCTCTAAGGCTAAGTAAAACAACACCATAAAACATTGAATGTTTTCTTTCTGTCCATGTGGTACATTAAAGGTGGGGTAGGTCATTCACTTCAGAGACACTTGTTGTTATATTCCATGGAATGCTCTTAACATCCCGATAGCAATGAATACATGAAATGCTTTGACAATAAATACATTAAAAAATGTCATCTGTGGAAGCCGTGGCGCTGTAAAAAGCACGACCAATCATTTTAGCCGGGTCGGCTAAAATGATTGGATGGCCTACCTGCCTGTCAGCCTTCCATCTGTGCACAAACTTATCTCGTGCCCTCATTGGTCCTGTGCACGTTCGTGTGTGTTGGAGGAGGGGCTCTAATTTTTTCCGGCTGCGTACTTTCAAATTCTAGCGCACTCGAGCTGGTTTCTCCATTCTTACCTACCTACCTTTAACTCCCACATGCCTTATCTTTTTCAATTTAAAAAGTCTGATCATTGCCCAATGTGTAATCTTTTGGCAGTCTCCCAGAAAGAACTACATTTTTCTTTCTTTGTTTGTCTGGCAGTTGTTTGTTATTCTCCGTGTGTGAGGGGAAAAAGTGAGTTGGTGTGCCCTCATACGTGTTTGTGGGAGTGAGACTTGATGACATGGTTAGGCTTCGGTCCTTTGGGAGGAAGAGGGAGGGGGGAGTTAAGCGGGGGTTGAGAAATTGATGCACCGCAGGTTTTTGCCATTAGGCCTTGTCCTTTTATCACTACGGAAAGACCTTGCCATGTTTTTAATATATGTATGCTCCCAATAAGAGTTTCTAAGATGATCTATCTGCGCTTTGAGGATTCACAAGCTGCTAGAGACAGCACAAAGGCCAGGTTGAAACATCTGTCAAGGGCTTGGGATTTGTCTCAGGAGACAAATAAGGTAACAATAAAGCCTCTGTATTTTTTCTCTCAACACGGAGGGGGAGCTATGCCATACATAATCTATGGCTTTATGCTGATGTAACATAGGCTTATTGGATAGCACGAAAGAGAAAACAATAGCTATGTGTTCTGAGCAACAACAAAAAAGTTTCCCCCCTTAGTGTACCCCACTGTTGAGGCACGGTCTTTTTGGAGTCAGTCAGGGGAGAATTTAACATTGTTATCTAACTGTCTTTCACTGAGACTTTAATGATTTCCAAATGTTCCATCTGATTGCTATTGGCAAAGGTTGCATGTTTAGCGTAATGTGTTGGAAATGTGAGCAGGCCTTGGCTGGCACTAGGCCTTGGGGTAAAACGCAAAGTCTGACCCCATGAAAAAACCTGGCCGCGGACATTCCCATATACATGACTCTAATGGAAAAGAGCTGCCTCACACAAACCTCAGCGCTGTGTTTTTGTGCCACCCTCACTGACTGACTGAGTGTGTGTGTATGCTTGTAGATGTGCAAGATACACCCTGAATGTGTTTGGGGGGGCCACACATGTAAAAGGAAGTTGACCTTGTAGGAACATCTCAGGCTGTGGTAAAGCTTGTTAACCCCCTTACAGATTGTGGTTAAAAAAGGAAGTCTCAATATCATGCAAGAGCAAATGTGAAAGCTAGGTGCGATCCTGTAAACGTCAGTGAATCTTTGTTTAAGTCAAGTAGCCCGTTCGTTCACAGATCACTGAACTGCTCATTACAGCTCACTGTGCAGCAGACAAAACACTGACAGGGACTGAGCTTCAGCGTCCGTACCTGCCGAGTGCTTGACTGGGATCAGTGACGGATGTTTGTAGTCGTGGCTGCTGTCATGACTGGAATCAGAACACCAATAGAGATTACAAGTGAGATAATGCCTTTTGGCTTTTAATGGAATGACATCGCTAATAAAAATAACTCATAACTGAACAGTTTGATATGACTGAATCAGATACAATAACCGAAACAATTGTAAAAATTAGAGGTCAAGGTTTCTAATATAATATGTTTCTTTTCCAATTGTAGAAGTTTTAAAAACAATTGTACTTTGAGGTTATACAGGAGTCTTTTTACACAGGATTTAGCGGGATTTTCACTAGTGTATAATCAGCTGAAAGTCAGAACTGTTGAGTTTTCATTCACTTGGAAAGAGCCCATCATATCATCATCGGTAGCGAATCTGCTTCCACTGAACCTGCCAATGAAGCAGTTGAAGGTGAATTATGGGAATTATAATTGGAATCTTGAAGTGTGTTGATTATCTGTCTTTCAAGTTCCTCAGCTTACAGGTGGTCAGCCTGAGAAATGCTTAAATGAGAATTCAATGTTATGTATTCCAATGAGACTACAATAATGCATCAATAGGGATGATGTTTTGAATGGTTCATTTATCAGAAATGTGATGTATTTTCAAGTTGTTGGAAATAAAACAAACAACTCTTTTCTTAAGTAAAGTCATTATGACCATGACATTAGTCTGTACACTAAGATTTCATGCATGATTTACATAAATACGTCAACACCATGTGAGACATGCAATTGAAATCCCTTCACATACTATAGCATTTCATTCATACAGTATTCTTGTGTTGGCTGCAGGGCCAGTGTTTCGCAGCCCGTGTGAGTTGCTGCCGGTGGGGACGGGACACCCAGTGCAGGCCACACTGAAGAGCTACACCGCCCTGTCAGGCTGTGCAAGCAGAGGCACCACCAGCCTGCCCCAGGAGGTCCACATCATCAACCTGAGAGGACATGTTCCACAGGGACCAGACAGCAACCCAGCGGAAGTGAGTCATTCTTAGGAGAAGTTCGAATGTAGCTATATTGTCTGCCAACATCATTGTCTCTTCAATACAAACAGTCAAGATTAGACTTGAATCACAAATTGTTAATAGTGAGGCATTTAACAATTCTCTTCACCCATATATACCTTCAGTATAGGCAGTTGTGTTTTGTTTCTCAACATTGACACTATTCCACGCTGTCTTATCTTCTGGGTAGTATTGTTCAGCCGGATAAAGAGTGCAAGATCTGCTGCATATTTCCACCGCCCTTGTTGGCTCTATTTTTAACCAGTGACTCTGACAATGGCTGCCAGTCCTTTTCCCTTTTGTTTTTCAAGAAAGCTTCTTGGTAAAAACATGTTCCCACTAGAGTGGCACAGTGAAGTTCATCCACACAAATCCACTGGAAGCTTGTTAAAGGCGGATTACAGCTAGTTGGTAAAAGTCTCTTTTTGGTGCGGTATGGCTAACACGCTTGTTAGGTGGGAAAATCATTTTGTTTTTGAAACAGTTTAAACTCAGACAGATCAGGGTTAAAAAAGTGAATGGTGCAACAAAGCAAATAAGCTTTGATAGCCTCAAACTATTTATAATCTCTGTTTCATTAATGGCGCATTTCCATTGCAGCGCGTAGCTCGCTTTAAGCGTGCCGTGTCGTGCCGTCCCCTTTTTTGGTTGTGCTTCCACTAGGCCTCGTTCCGGCGCGGCACGGCGCGGGGCCACTTTTTCCCCTCTTTTCTGGCCCTAGAAAATTGTGGTTCTATCGGGGCCAACAAACAGGGCTGAGTCGGGCTGAGTATGCTAAACTAGAGAGAGGAGCGCTGGCAAGAGGGCTAGAACTACAACAAGATGGACATATTTGACCGTGATTTAATTGTAATGCACGTTTCAAAATGATGCCGAAGTAACAACATACTGATACCGGTTAGTAAAAACCATGAATTAATGCTTTGTCAAGTCTGCAGACAGACGGCAGGCGAAAAACCTTTTAAAATTCGTGTTTTTCTAGATGGAGATTGGCTAAGCTAACGCAGTATATGCCCCGACCGTCCACACTCACAACAACGGCCTATACAGACATAAATAAGGCAGCGACTGTATTCACCATGACACAGGCAGTCTGTGGTGTGTACTTGTTTAACTTTTGTCGAGTTTCTGAACATATATAAGGAGCTGTGAGCTCTGAGTGCTCACAGCTAACGGCTGTGTTGTGTTTCTGGATTTCTCATTGAAGATGACGTCACGGCTCCGCCTACACTGCGTTACTATAGTAACTACCCCAGTTCCTAAACTGTAATGGAAGCGCAGCATGAAGTGAGTCGGCCCTGTTAAGGCCCAACGCGGCCAAGCCGTACCGAGTGTGGCCGAGGCCGACCGTGTAGTGGAAATGCGCCATAAGACAGCTGTCTAATGGTTAATGGTCAACATGTTGAGTTTGACAAACAAAAAAGACTACCTATATGGTAATTAGCCTGATTCTGATGTTGAGATTGGCTAACCTAATCTAACCCTTGACTTTCTAAAGAGTAACACAATAATTAGTCAGTCACTTAAATGTCTGTACAGAGATATTTTCCAACCACTTTTGAGCTAATCTCTTTAGTGCACTGATTTAAACTGGCAGCACTTCTTCTGATAGAGTTCCAAACGGTGTCGGTTTTAAAAACCACTCCCTGTCTCCAGGTGATGTCTCATAGCAGGACTCCTCACAGTTGAAGGTGAATCATAGGCCCACGGCCTCCTAAACGCTGTATCTGGAGTTTGAACTGTCCCACGTTCCCCTCCCCCTCAGTCACAGCAGTGTGAAACGCAGCATGTATAGACTTGCCATTGCTGCTGATGTAGGCTTAAGACGTTGCCAAGGCCAAATACACAGAACACCGGTATGTGTGTGTGAGTATGCTGCATCAGCACGTACATACAGAATGTACTCTGAGTGTTTGTTCTGAAGCTTTACCACATGAACTCAAATGATAGAGTTCTGTTTTCATAACAATGAGAAGCATTTGTCTTTTGTTGTGATCTGTCATGTTTACTCCACACAATGTAATGTCGAAATTTGACGGATGTTTTTTATAAAAATCTTGAAATATGTAGAGCTGGGCGGGAGCATTGACAATGCAACAACAAGCATAAGATGCATTACAAAAAATTGCCCAGCTTGATACATTTTTTAAACCTGTTTATTACTTTACAGACAAGCAGTGTAGTCCAGAGGATACAATCATTATTTATTAAATGAAAGTATGATACTCAGATTTTGCATGCAACTGAATTGTTTCACGCACAAGTGAAAAAAATACTTCTTAACACATTTGCAACAAACATACACTCAGAAGTCTAACTTTTATAAGTAACTATTAACAGGATACTTTTCCTTTTAATTTGGGCCATGCTATTTTTATTGCAGAAAGAAAAATGTCTCAGTGTTTTTCACTGTTTTTCAGCCCTTGTAGGTATGGCAACGCAGCATGTTTTTCTGCCCCTCTGACTTTACTACATGCAGACTCCTGCCAAGTAAGATGGTTGTGTTGAGTTTCATCTCCACTTGTGTCAAGGTAGATTATGATTCAACACAGATAGATTTTTAATGAAAACAAACTGAATTGGTATTTATTTTCGACCAAGTGGCCGTTTATAGGACAGATAAGTGCAAGGCAGAGTATACAGTAAAGACTTTTGCTATTATTTACAAGGATTTTCTTTCTCAAGTTTTTTAACTTGTGCCAACAATGAAACTTCGGAAAGTCAAACAATCTCAACCATATTTATGCTGCTGTTGAAGCTGTCCCTTGAGGCTGACCGTCTAAATCTTATTTCCACTTGCTCTCAAGAGACCCTGCTGCAACTGACAAGGTATTTCTCAAGTCTTCTACAGAGATCATTTATTAAAATTAAAAGCAGACAGATAAGTACAATTAAAGAAATTCGGACACTGCCAACACAATTTCATTTTTGTCTTATGCCTCTTAACTGAATAAAATCTAGTTGAACATTTCTTTTACATAATTAGTTTTATTTATTAAGAGAGGTATAGCGTAATGAGCTCTGTAAATGACTACTCGGAGCCTAAATGTAATAGATAGTCCAGTAAAATTCAGTTTGAAGGTCTGTGAAAAGCATCTCTTCATGTCAACTTATCCAGCTGTTGGTAACCCATCAGCTTAATGGTCAAGTGAGGACTTTAGCGGAGGAGGCAGATTTCCAGCTGTCCGTTCCCCTGCCTACAGCCTTGGCTGCAGAAGGTCACTTCAGCTCTGATTGAGATTACGTTGCCCAGCAGAAGCTTTTTCCATGAGCTTGTGATAAGATAGGATCAATACCCTCTCCCACTCTGGTCCTTGATTGCATTTCCACCTGGGTCTTGGGCACAGATTGGCCTGTTTGGGCACAAGAAGCCTTCCTAAGGGCTTAGCCTTCAACAAGACTGAGTTGGAGGGCACACAGTGCGTCACGCTGTGGTCCCATTGACACAATCTGCCCCTCATCTGTGATCTCTGGTGACAGGAGGAGGTGATGAAACAGGGGGAAAAGGGAATGACAAACTGAACTGAAGGGATCGTCAAATGTTCAACTTGGCTACATTTGGGCAACTTGCTGAAGCAAAATAGAGTAAAGTTGGAAGTGATGTCGTTCATGGGAACGTTCCTTGGAATTATTTCCTAAAAGCAAACCATTAAACTGCATGACCACTAATCGTAAAACGTCATTCCAATGAGAATGAGTTTTATATATCAAGCTCCCTGATCTTCTTTGTATAAATCACAGAAATACATTTTTTTCTTTAATTTAAGGCTGATCTAGTGATCTGATTTGGAAGCGTCCAAATTGATTTCACTCTTAGTAAGGGGTCTTTTTCCCTGTTTGCTTTTCTCATGCGTATACTTTGCTTATTTTCAAAGTCAGCACAGGGGTGCTGGTCAGTCTGTGAGCATGTCGTTTTTCTCTGAGCGCTACTCCTCACCTCTGCTGATGGAGGAGGAAGTGGTGTCTGGGCCACAGAACAGACTGTATTTGGATGTGTTCGAGGCCCGCAGGACAAAAGGTGCCTCTGGCTGGGTTTTGGCTGTGCTGGACTCTTGGCTGTCTGGGTTCAGGGGCTGCTGGAGAACATGATGTGCCCCACTGACTCCTCACTAAGTATCTGCAAAGCCAAGCCTTGACCAGGTCGGGGAATAAATCTTCGTTTCACATGGTGTGTATCGGACATAGGGGACCACATGGTCTGTCTCCTACACACACCCTGGCACACAAATTTCCTGCAGCAACGATGTGTGAGGCCTGCTTCACATCTCTTCCACATCCGTGTGTGAAAGTCATGGCTTGCAGTTTGTCCATAGTTTCAGTGAAGACGTGAGAGCAATGAATTGTTTCCTGCCTGCACCAGTGAACCCATTCAGTACGGGTATTAACTGAGGGCTATGAACTGTTATCCACTGAAAGAATTGCACAGCTGGACCTGACTCAGAATACACACTTTGGCTCCTGGCCAATCCACACACCAACGCAGAGTTATTAAGTGCAACAGAACACCTCAGTTGTGACTGTGCACAGTGCTTCGTCTGGGATATGCTTCGGGCTAGAACTCAGCGTAGAATAACACAACAGAAGGAGAAAATATGCTAATCATTCATTTAAGAACCCTTAAGCTAGAAATACCCACCATAATATTTTGATAGTATTCGAGTGATGTACAAGCCATGTGCTCAATTCTGCTGATGAGAGAGTGAAGCAGTAGAGCCATTTAAACTAAAGTCACAAATATGTCCAATTTTGTTTGCCTGTTCTTGATGCATTCCTAATAAGTGTGATCTTAAGAACCACATGTAATACAGGTGATACTGATTTAAAATAACTTGTAACCTAAACACAAGATGTTACATTTGGAAATTGGTTCACCCTACTTTCGCAAGCATCCCTTACAGAAAGTGAATGACTTAAATCGATTACTATATAATCAATTAAAAAAATGTAATTGCCCTGTTACTGATTATAATTTCTTCCAGTGAGCTGGAGATTATGTTCCTATTGCCAATGGCAGTTCAAAAACAAATAATGTTAACGTTTTGAACAATCAATTTCATGCAGCACCCTGATTAAGTAAGAAATTACAGATTCCTTGACTCTTGATATCTTCTCCCTAAAACTAGCATTCTATTGGTCTTCATCTAGATTTAGAGCTTGTACTATAGTAAATGAATGGGACACTACAGTTTTAAAGAAGACTCTATTGGCCTAATCAATTCAAATCAGTCGTATTCATATAGTAATAACTCATAATACATCTTGTAAAGGCAGCTACGTTTTGACTTGTGCACAGTTTAGCCATACTAGCAACTCTAAAGACGGCAATCTAGGTCTGTTCTTCTATTGTTTGGTCACTTGGTCAGTTTGTCCTCCACTTTGGTCAAGACCTTTTCTCTAGTATCACCATCAGAGATGGGGTCGTTACTAAAAAAAAGTAATATATTACATATTACAGATTACTTTATAAAAAAAAGTAATATATTACACTACTTCGTTACGCCCCTCCCTACAGGCAGATCACGCAGACTGCGTTATATAAAATGACCAGTGCTGTCATTGGCACGCCTGGACAATATTTTTTAACATTTGTCTGATTTCCTCAGCTCTAGTGATCTTGATCATAGTAACAGAAGCCCATTTTTCTCTCTTA
Source organism: Trematomus bernacchii (assembly GCF_902827165.1). NCBI lineage: Eukaryota > Metazoa > Chordata > Actinopteri > Perciformes > Nototheniidae > Trematomus > Trematomus bernacchii. Next base: position 4,534,666 of record NW_022987708.1, read on the forward strand.
TACCCTTGTGGACCTCTAAATAAAAGACAGGCCAGGCTGAGAGCCAGTGTCCTGGAATGGGACTAGTAAAGTTACTGTTCTGTGCTAGAAGTCATAGCAAAGCCTGTAGTGCCAGGTTGGGGCTTTTTGTGTCGGGGTAGTGATTTCCTCAAAAACTGGTAGAATCATTTTCACAAAATTGTGTTAGATAAAAACAGATCTATTCTTCGAAGCGGAGTAACAGTCAGAGTGGGCTTTGCTGTAGACGAGACTTACTGCTCGAATTTCATCCGAGCTTTAAACCCCTTTTGAGGCAAAATATATTTTCGTCCTGTGACTACTGACTATTGACCTGGAGGTGTTGGTGTTTTGCCACTTAAGCTCTACCAAAACAATGACCTCATCCAGAGGTTCTTTTCTGTTCCCCCAGCTTCGGTTCAACGGTGTAGGTATCAAGTTTGAACATTTTTCCATATGTTCCCTCAGCCACATGCTAAAGTGGCCTTTTGCACCCTGCGAACAAACCACCACCACATGTGCGCTGATGCAGAGCCTGGCACTTTGGCAGACACCTAAGTTCCCCAGTTGCTGCAAAGTGCAGAGCGAAAAACTCAAAACAAGAGACCTGTCTGGGGATGCAGTCGGTGATAGGGTAGAGAATAAACATAAGGGGCCGACCATATCTCAAATCCGCCATCTTTCTCTAATCAGTTTACCAAAAGCAAACATCAAACACAGCCACTGGCTCTGAATCAGGGTGAGGCAGAGCAGATGATTGTTTTATCAGCTGGAATTCGCAGATATCTTTGACTGTATGAGAGACAAGCTGAAGGAGCTCACCGGGCACAAACCGCTGGCGAGAGCCTAGTGTCAGATAAGAGCTCACACACAAGACAAACTGCACACACAAAGGCAGCTTTTTTCTCTTCAAAACGTGCTTTTGTATGGCCTCACACTGTTTTCAAATGGCATGCAGTTTTTGCTCAGTAGAACTTTTTTCTCCTAGGATTTCTCCACATGTAAATACATTGAGTAAATAAAACACTGCAGAGCACAGACCTCCGTCGAATCCATGCCCCCCATCTCGCAATGTTAAAGAAAGTGAAAAATAGTGTGTGTTTGCCCTGTGATTCAGATACCTTCCACATTTGAATGGGTTCTTCCTTGCCCATGCTACACACTCCCCTTAAAATGCCATAAAACTCTTGCCAATAGTCTTTTGGTAATCCTTATAACCTCCTTAGATTGGTGGAGTTGATAAAGGTAGAACATCCAAACACATACAAGTATCCAAAGAAATAAGAGGAAGCGCTCAAATCACAAAGGGTACTTACAGTAGCAAGAGCTAACAACAATAGCCCATTAGCTAATGAATGAAGTTGTGTCCTTTAAAATCAAAGTGGTATTATAAACCAATATTTGTGCATCGCAAAACAAAGATATTACCAATTAAATGATTGTGCCATCAAACCAACCAAAAATCCATCCCTGAATAACATGATGTAGTGGGCACTATTACCAAGTATACATTAAACTCCTTTATTTTTGTTTTGCAAAAATTGATTTTCAGTTCCGTCCGACTTCAATCTTATCAGAGTGTGATCTTGGGCTGTCCTCCTGACCCCGCTTGGTGTTGTTTTCTTCAGCGCGTCCTGCCTTTCTGCCATATCACTCACAGATTGCTATCCAGAGGTCCTGTCTAACTTTGACGTCTTTTCTAGGCTGTTTTGCCTTGCAGTTTGGCATTGAACTGAGTGCAGACTGATTAGCATCACAGTACAGGGGAAAAGGCTCCAGGTAGCATCCCCATCGCGCTCATGTGGGTGGCGCTGATAAGAGCGGTCAACAGCTTTTGGTCCGGATCCCCTTCGCTCTGTACACCCTCAGTGATCCAGAAAGAACCAAGATCCAGACAGACAAGACACACGCACACACACACACACACACACATCAGATAACACAGTATGATTGGTCCCAGGCTTTCTCCTTTTGGAGTCATGACTTCTTTAAGCCAACCCGCTTTGTTTTCAACTTATGCAATGTTCCAGTATAGCATGCCGACGTTTATCTAGAGTAGATTTTTGTTATAATCTTGGATCTTTTCTCTATTTAAAACCATACTTTCTCCTTTAAAAAGAATACAAGCCATTCATTGTTATTCAGATATTGTCCCCTCTGTTTCATGTCATGGAATACTTTGGACTTTCTTTGATTATTATTTCCTGGGAGGGAGAGTGTGTTCCTAGATTAGTCCGACTTTTTGGCTAATTAAAGGATGTTATGGGTTTTCTCCGAATCAACAGGGATCATCAGCTCTGTCAATAAAGGAAACTGCAAAGAGCCGCACTGATACTGCACTCTGACTGCAGGGTTACACTGTTGGCCGCAGAATTTGTCTTTGAAAGTATCACATTACAATGTTGATGCACAGTGTTTATGAAGCACACTTGAATCTCAGTGTGATTTACTTGACTAGAAAGGTCATGAAATTGCAACCACATGCTGGAGACAGGACAAACAGATCATTACTGTGTCAAAGACATCAGAACGTTCTAAATCCAACCATGTGGCTTCGCTGTACAATAAGTACAATAAGCATGATTCATTCTTGATGGTGCGTTTGTTGTTGACGCTGATTTAGGGCTTGAAAGTTGTAGCTGTTTTGTTTCTTTTTTAACATTCCCATTGTTTACACATTCTACCACCACTAATGGTATGCTCTGTGACAGGCCTTGCATATCCTGCTACAGCTGTCGTCCCTTGCGTGGAGTGAGATTTCAGTAACGTGATAGGTCTAGACAAACCTCCATCCGTGGCTGCTGGCAAATGCGCCCCATAACTGTAATGGACACTGGAGCCCCAAATCCCTGTGCCAGCCTCCTGATAATCAATCAGGCGTGGCCTCTTGTTCCCGGAAGACCCTCCCTGCAGGGTCCCATGAAGGAAGCATCAAGAGGGAACACTCAGCGCCACCTGATCCTCGCCAACACCATTAGAGGCACTCTGCCTGGTGTTCTGCTCCTCTTCCCTCCACACCCTGGCTGTGTGACAGGCTCTGTTGCTATGCACACCACTCTTATGAAAAACTAAAAGCTCTGTGGGCAGAGATGCACACCAGCTGCTGTCGCCAGTAGTGTAAAGTAACTAGGTACATTTACTCAAGTACTGTGCTTAAGTACAATTTTGAGGTATTTCAGAGGTGGGAGTACTTAGACATAGTACTTGAGTAAAAGTAGAAGTACCAGAGTGTAGGAATGCTCTGTTACAGTAAAAGTCCTGCTTTGTTACTCAAGTAAAAGTACAAAAGTATTGGCATCGAAATATACTCAAAGTACCAAAAGTAAAAGTAGTCATTGTGCAGATTGGTCCATTTCAGAATAATATATATGATATGTTTTATAATGATTGATCATGAAAGTGTTCTCAAAGCTGGTAAAGGAGCAGCTAGTTTGAATGACTTTGTATACTGCAGGGGAGCTTGTGGATTTACTCCAGGTGGAACTAAAGTCTGATTTAACACTTGATTAGATTTCACATCATTCATCCAAAACTGTAAAGTAACTAAAGGTATAACATACATGTAGTGGGGTTAAGTACACAATTTACCTAGTAGAAGTACACAATAGCATAACATGGAAATAATCAAGTACACTACAGCTATCTCAAAATATGAGTAAATGTACTTCCCACCTCTGGGTTCTCTAATGCTACTTTGTACTTATACTCCACTACAATTCAGAGGTTAATCATGTACTTTTACTCCACAAAATGTATGAAGTACCTTCAGTTACTTTGCAGATAAAGATTAATGATAAACAATATGATCAACACTTATATAATACTTTAGTTTAGTTTAGTTTATTTATTTATAGTGTCGTGGACAGTCCCCATCGATGAACTGTCACAAAAACAGTAAATGGAGCAGCTTTAGCCGACATGGCTAATTTCCAGTTGTTGTCCCCGGCCAGATGGTAATAGACACCCTTAAAATCACAATATATCAACAGCATTAGTTATAAATGTTTCACCTGGAGTTCATTCACATGCTGCCCAGCAATACATCATTTAAACTAGTTCAACCTTTACCAGCTTGATAAACACATCAATCATTATAAAACATATCATATATATTATTCTGAAATGGACCAATCTGCAGAATGAGTACTTTTACTTTTGGTACTTTTAGTATATTTTAATGCCAATATTTTCTACTTTTACTTGAGTAACATTTTGAATACAGGACTTTTACTTGTAACAGAGTATTCCTACATTTTGGTATTTCTACTTTGACTTAAGTACAAGATCTGAGTACTTCTTCCAGCTCTGGCTGTGGAGTCCTGATCATCGCTCACATTGTGCAACCCGGCTCTGGTCAGAACTTATCTCTGTTTACTTGCTGAACCGAGAAAAACTGCAGATAATTATCACAGCTTTCTCCTATTTTCACCATCATTGCCTCTTGGCCCTTCCTCTCCTCTGAGCTCTGTGTATGCGTGTGTTTTCAGGTGACTCACGTCTTCTGGAAGTGATTCTGTCTGGGTTTAAAATTCCTCTTTTTTACAACTCTCATTCTCCTTCTGCTTCTCTCTTCCATCTCTCAAAGCCAAGACAGGTATGATTATATCTTGGTTGTTGATATTCTCAGGGGAGCGATGCACACGCTTTTTCCAGAGTCTGGACTTCAGGGGAAGCAAATATGCAAAAGAAAATGGAAAAGAAAAAAAGAGTCTCTGATCTGTTTGTTTGGATCACCATACAGTTTGCCTCATAGATAACTGTTCAGTCATTTGTTCCATTTTCTTCTCTCGAAGGGACTTTTGAATGATTTGTGCAGCACTTTCATGGACCACATCACTAAACAGTCGTTTGTGTTGCTGTCCTCCAGGGCTTACATCTGTGGAGGATGGTAATTAGGCTTTGATGCTTCATGTTCACTCTGTCTCTGCTGCCGGTGTCTCTTGTTAAATGGCTTCATGCAGCATCACAGTGACAAGGCTTTGAACGCAGAGCATCAGCCAGAAGAAAATCACAATTTACTGGATGAAATAGATATCCTTTATGGAAGACAGGAGTCTAGCATCTTGTTAGACAAAGATACAGAGCAATATTTTTCATATCTTTCCTACTGACAAGAAAATTGCAATTTTTCTGACTGATATGGAAATTTGAATGGTGATTATACTCGACAGGGCTGTATTTATGGTGTGGAACTGAATGAGATACTGCAGGCTTGTTGAGGTGCACAGTTCATTATAGGCCTTGGAAACAGCAGTTAACTTACTATTTTATTAGAAGCTGTTCTGGATCTTTTGATCATATCACATGATCTTCAGCAGCAAATGGAGTTTGCTCAGTTGTCCTGAAATAGTAGATATGTATTTTTCTGGATTGTTTTAGAAAGTATGCTTATTTACGTTATGTTAGAGATTGAGATGATTTATTCACCAGCAACCGATTTGCTTAATTTAGCATAAAGACTAAATCAAGATAACCTGGTTCTGTCCAAAAGTGTCAAAAATGTTATATATAATCACATCTCTGGATTATTGGTGTTTTCTGGGATATACATATTGTCTCTTTGCCCAGCCAGTGCCTCAGGGGGGTTGCTGCATGTTGCTTGGCAACCCTGCTGTGACAATAAGATAGGTAGATTCAAGATGGGTTTGTTTAAAGAATAATCACAAACGTATCTGCCTAAACAAATATATCCGATGACCTCAAATGATACTAGACGGGTTTTCAAGCTGATGCAGTGCACAGATGGAGTTTTCTTTTTCTTTTTTGTGTCCTTCGACTAATAGACTAATGAAAAAAGAGCTGACTAAGGCTTTTTTCGCCGACTAACGATTTGTCGACTAATTTGGGGCAGCCCTACTATGCACTGTAGCTGCTAGAGCCAACTGTGGCTTCACAAACAAAACCTCATCCTGAAAGCAGGAAATGTTAGGGCTCAAAGCTTAAAAAGGATGATATGATGTGCTTGTAAAAGTAAACTGGAGGATTATCTACAGTACCAGCTGTCAGTCATTTACACTAATGAGCTAGCTCGTTAGGAAATCAGTTCATTTTGATGTACTTAAAGAGCCAGTTCAGTGATCAGTCTTCAGTCAGTCTTCAGTTGATCTTTTTAAACCTTTTAAGTATCATAATGATACAGAGTGGGGTTTCTTTCTCCACTGTCTGTGGTGTAAATACTGTAGGCATGCAAAGAACAGAAAGATAAGTCACTAGGTAATAATGCATTGGCAACACTCAGAAATGTCTTTGATCAACTTCAGAATGTAAAGTTGCCAAATAATTGTATCACTTCCAACGCTTGCTAGGATATTTTTCATTTGTGATAAAGCAAAATGAACAATTAGACTACATTTCCGTTTCAGAACATTACATAACGTGACATTAAATAGTTTACCCTCGTAAAATTCAGTCCAAGAGCACAGTGTATTTTTTGCTCATAAATACTTGTTTTGAAGTGACTGGAATAGAATGTACAAGGTTAGCAGAACTGCATTGTACCAGAGAAGTTTGAAGCTGAGAAATGTTAATGGTTTGCATTAACAATGTAGATCTTAATCTTGATACGGCACGACCACATTTAAACAAATGATCCGTATGAATGTTTTGTAAGGTTTTTCATGGTTCAGAGACCACTAATGTGAAACTGTCAACACAAATCATCGTCTTCGTAATTACACATCGTCGGTTCCATTTTTAGCTTCAATTGAAGGCCAAATGCTGTATTTGTTGAGAAAAGCGATTTAGCTGTGACTGATTATATTACTGTAGGGGTCGTTTTATCCTATTAGATGAACCCTTGTGGGTTGAATTAGTGATTTAAAGGCTTTTATTGCTGACAAGCAGGATGGGGCTAATATGATTAGTCTGGGAATATAGAGTGAAGGAAGTTTAAAGAAGAGAGTACAGTAAGACAGACCAACATAACCCTCTCGAGTATCACTTCTTATCAAAGCTAGCGAGATCAATAGAGGATTAATAACAACTCTGGCATAATGCAACAATTCAGTATTACTTTTAGAAGTGTCTAAATGGGCAATACAAAGACAGATCCTTGCCTTGAGATGATTTTGAGTTTAGTGCATGCTCAGGCCAGGACCCACCTGAATTAATTATTACCAAATTGTCCAATCCAACATTGGAAACAAAAAAACAACCCCGGTCTAGGCAACAAAACCTCAAGTTGGTTTTCCCTATCTCACTACCAGACTGTGAAAATCTATTTTAATAGCATCTGAGAATCAAAGGCATAGTTGCATGCTGCAGAGGTAACAGAGACCCGCCACTTTCTTTCCCCTCTGTTAACAAAGAATCCTCTGTGTGAAGGTTCAGATCCCGCTGAGGCTACATATCAGAGCTCAGCAAGTGCCTTTTAGGGAGAACACAGCACGGCGTCTTGTCGAGTTTATCAGCAAACTGAGTACATAAACAACCACGAAGCCTGATAAAGAAGAACAATCTACAACATTACAGCAGTGTGATTACACCAGGATAGTAACTGTGTTGCCTCATCATTCTGGTTACATCTCAGTGAACATGAGAAAACCAAAGCTTTGCATAGTGTTGCTGTGTGAAATAGGATCAAGTGATGCATTTTAAATGTTCCCTGCTAATGCCCAGCTCTTCCTCAGTATATGATACCTGTTCACCAGTGTGTTGTTTCTTTATTTGACTCTTATCCCTTTATTTTGCCTGTCCAGGTTGAGCTGCATCTGAAGCCCATCCAGTCTCTGCAGCGCCACCAGAAGCCACTGGTCTTCGTGCTCAATTCCCCCCATCCGCTGATATGGAAGATCAAGACAGAGAACCTGGCCCTGGGCGTTAAACGTACCTTTCATGTGAGTCCAGCATCACTAAAAGCCTTTAAATCCTACTTCCTAAAAACTGTGTTTTCATTTCCTCACAGGCTAAACCGTACTCCCATTTCAGTAGCCTTCCTCTTTGAGGAAAATCATTTAAGTGATGTACATTTGCAGAGAAGGCCCTTCCACACGCCAAAAGGAGTCTTTGAGGCATGCAGGTGCAGTCCTTGTGGCGAGGCATCAATCTCTGTGTACACATTTAGTGCAAACGTATTTAGCTACAGCTCTGCACTCTTCTCAGAACACTGGGGTTTAAGATGAGTGCAAGTTTGGCTAATATTTATATTCTTTGTGTCTTATCAAATTATCAAGTAGGTTATTGTGAAATTAGTTTTTATACTGCTAAACTCCTGCCTTACTCACATCCTGGTTTTGAAAATATATTTATCTGAAAAGTTGTGATGTGCTTTGTCAACTATTTTCACACTCAATAACCACAGGGCCATGTCCCCCACGCCTCCCTCCCTCCCTCCTGTTAACAGTCCTGTTGATAGCTTGGCAGCTGTCCAAATCAGACAGGGCGTATCCGTATCCCACAAAAACCCCTAACAACGGGGAATGTGTGGTAGCAAACACTAAACCACTAACATTTGCTGAGTAAGGAGCTGATCGCTCACCCTGTGTAATTTGCTGAAATCTGGAATTCTATTGCTAATTTCTTTGTTAATAATACACTGGGGAGGCTAAAACCCATCCAGATGTGCAACATCAACAGGACACTCAATCATCGTTATGACCCAAGAATATTGACACATTTCCTCTGCATGTTATGACACGGCTCTACTCAACTCAACTAGCTGTATTTAGGTTTTCCATAAGCAAAAGTTTCCAAATAGTATCTGACACTTTTTGAGATAAAGGTCAAAAGTGAAGCTTAAAGAATGCAGACAACTGCATCTTTAGAGAGAAGCGTCTATCGCATGAAACTGGACATCCTGTACCAGACTGCCATTTTTAAATAACCAGGCTACCGGTTATAGTAACTGCAAGTTTTTTCATTCATTTGTCCTAGAAAAAAGAAAGAAAATGGCAACAAAACAAACCAGACCGAACAATATGTTGGTTGCAGATGAAAGGATCCAAGAGAGCCGCGTTGAGGAGGATTTCAAGGCTATTTTACGCAATATCACATAGTTAGCTAAAATCCCCCCCCACACTACTACCAACAGTTGAAAACAAAAATAAGAATAGGACTCTGTACCAAAAGTAAAACAAACAGAGATAGACCAAGCAAGAGAAACCCTGCATACTGTATGTACAGTAGCTATTGCATAAATAGTGAAATGGTGTTTGACTGTCCATGACCTTTTAAAAGTTACTGTCTCGCCCCAGAGTACATACTGTATGTGGGAGGAAGAGAAGATGTTTTGGTGGAGGGATATCTCAGTGTAGTTGGTGCTCCGTCCCCTGGAGAGCCAGACTTTTTTTAGTGAAGGTACCAGGGGGACTCGCTGGGAAACTTAATAAAAAATGTAAAAATGGAATCCTTCAGTGCCCATGTTTAAAGCCTGTGTATCACATGAGAAAATCACAGCAAAATGAGACCCAGAAGCCTCAGCCTTGGCTTAACCATACTATATTGCGAGGAAAACTTTTTTTCTTTCTTTGCCTTTATATGCTCCGAAGGCTTTCCTGCATTTTTGGCTTCCCAGAAGTAATCATTTTCAATTGTATGTTAACACCACAGCATTCCCCAAGAATGCAGTATCAGGTACACAAATGATTCCCATATGTGGGCCAGTGTTTTCTTGCTTACCTGTCATGCGCATAATGTTCTGCCGTGAAAGCCGATGTGACACGGAGAAAAAAATATGAAATTGCTAAATCCTTGCATGAAGCACAGGCTCATCGACACACACTCACACATTTATTATATAAAGAGTCTGTGGACGTTTTGAGCAGGCAGCGTATTAATGTGCGTCTTCTACCATATGGGACTTTTTTAGGCTTATCTGACATATGACTTCCAGTTGATATATAAGTGAACCATTGAGAGTGTTTAATGTACATTTAAAAAATGGGTGCAGTTAAAGGCTAGGGTACAGCCTTTCATTCATCTGTCATACAAACAAAAATGTTTAGAGAGCATTACTTTGATCAATTCAGATAATCTGTTTTAAAAAAAAAAAAAGAAATGTACTTACTTAATAGAAAACACAACATGAAAGGGTGAGGCCCGAGTGCCGAGTTCTCCTTCTAATCATTATTTCCTGTAGTAATGAGAATAAATGCTCTCATGTCAAGGGAAATTGTTGCATATCACGCAGATGGATGCATCTGGCCAGCTTGTATTTCCCTTAAGCTGTGATAATGTGGGGCCAGTGAGATGGATGTTTGTGCAGAGAGCAGCAGGTCACCATCATAGTAACTGTCTCCCCTTGTCAGTGTTGGCAGACACAGAACAGCTGACAGCCTTCATTACGGCTTACAGTCCAGGCAGAGCTGTTGCTGTGCGTCTAATGATGTTGGACACCAGTGCTTTTCCACAGAAACAAGTTTTCCTTTTTTCTTTTATCTCTTGTAAAAATGGGCTGCTTTTAATGATAAGATACAGCCTGTAATAGAGGAATGTGTATAATCATTTTATTTTCAGTAGCGAACATACTTAGCTTTTTCTCAAAGCAACAATATATTTTCTGAGACAAACCTGGAGTATTAGCTTCCTTTGTTGGCCAAACAGTATGACACTCTGTCTCATGATGATAAAGAGAATCAGAGTTTAGAAGGAGGTCCCTGCAGTCAGACAAAGCTCAGCTAATGGCTTTGACTGGCTCCGGGGGCCCCCACTGAATTTGGTGTTAAGTATTTTGTGTTTGAGTGACAGCACTGAGCCATGTGGCAGTGCTAGCTGTCGGTATCTGACTGCACATGGCTGTGAGCCAGGCCCAGGTCTTAGGTTCTCTTCACAGTGACACCTCCTTAACATGCCACATGACTCAGATACCTGAGACAGACACCGTCCCACCGTAAGAACAATGTTTTGACTCCTTTGATCAATGATGAATTGCAGATGAAAGTTCACTACAGATGCACACTGTTGTAGATTTTGCGTAAAGTGCAAAGGACGACCAATTTTTTGGGGCACTTGGGTGTTTCTATTGAGCAGCTAACATTATCATTAACTGTGATTGCAGTCAGAATCAATTACAAAATATAAACTACATTAATATAATTGGTGTTAACAGGGAGGCACTGATAGAAGCTTACCAGGTATAGGAACATTTCTGGGCTCATCCCTGAAAGGCAAGTTGTGTGAAACCACACTCCAAACTCTCTGAATGCTGAGTCTTTTACTGCAGCCCATGTGCTCTGCTCCAACATATGGTCAAGTACCAGGCTTGGCAGGTCTGTCTCACCTAGTTACATTTGGACAATCACTTTGGGGAGGGGTTTGAGGAACAGTCAATTAAACCAAGAACTTGTATCAGTCCATAAAAGTACATGTGTTCCATGACCACAAAGGTCTCGGTGTTAGTGGCCTTGCCAGTTCCCACACTCTCTGATCGCTGCCTCCCAGGTGGAGAAGTTGTGTGGTCAGATCATACAGTAACAGAGTCAAAAGGAACTGCTTTTGAGCTTAACACTTCAGAACAGAAACCCACTTCCAGACCTCCCTCACTCTGCCTGTCCGCTGGAGAGGCCGTTTCCTGGGACTAATTGGACTCTGATTCGGGCCTGCCAGTCCTTGTTTCCTGGTCCCAGCGCTCTGGGCTCGGCGGACACAGATGGACCGCTGGAAAAAGCTACAGAGACGCTGAGCACGCTGTTGCTGTTGGCCTCTGGACCCTGCCGCCTTTAAAAAATGCAAGAATCCAGATTTTTGTTGTAAAACATGTTCTCAGCAGTAATCCTTGTCAATCAGCCGCAGGCAGAGATCATCACGGGTCTAAAACGCCATGAAGTATGAGCATTGAAATCATGCCAGATGTATTTTAGCAAGGGACACTAGGCCTCGAAGTGAGACACATGTGCAGAGTGATCTGTGTTGACTTCTTGGCAGGGTGTTTATATTTCTTTTTGAGGAGGGCTGTGTTGCATCTGTGCTTGAAAGGCTTGATCTGGATCAAATGTTTAGTGACTCTGGATGGAACAACTCTGTAAAGTTGTGCTGTTGGCTTGTGCTGCCTATTGTTTGTTTGCCAAGCTTTGCCTGTGTTGCGTTCACAGGGATAAGCTCTTTCGCTCTCTCACACGAGGACTACTCTCCTCAGTGTAATATGTTATGGAAACCATGGGTAGCCGCTATTGGTTTTTATTTGGAGACAGAGATGGCAGAGTAAGGCTCCCGAGTGGCGCTGAGACATATGGTTTTGTTTTCCCCACAAACAAGCCTGCCAGATAACAGGAACATGCATGAGCAGCGTGGTTAACTCCCGTATCTCATCAAGAGACGAGATCAAGCATTTATCACATTCATATCACCAGAGAGTTATTGCATGCTCATACTCTTCATCCACCCTTTCCACCCCCCTCCTCTGTTTGCAACACCTCTTCACTTCTAAACATTTGTGATTTCCCAGGCTCTGGGTGTTGCTCAGCGGAGGATTACAGCTCTGTGGTAATTGATCTCAAACATTTGGTATGCCTTCTCATTTTGACTGCGCATACGGCTGTAATATGTTGGTGCTTACAGGCAGAAAGGGTACTGTTGAATGTTTAGGATCATATAGGGTATTGGCAGATGTGCTTCTATCACTATAGATAATGAAGATTAAATAAAGGTGTTCTATGACCATTTCAAATACATTAAAATAGTACTCTTAAACAGATATAAGCATGCTAACATTAGTATGTTAGTATGTATGCTAACACATCTATATACATGGAGAAAACAGTCACCATTTGAGTTGTTGGAGTTGCATGCCTGTCTGCAAATACCATTTACAAGCACAAGTACATGAGTTTCTACCATTACCAAAATGAAAGCATGCGTCTCAGTCCCCACGGTGTGTAACTGACTTTCCAAGTCTGAGGAATTCCTCTTAAATCGAGGTTAGATCCAGTTTTCTTGTACTAAACACATTACAAGGCCTGCACAGGCAGTAATAGCAATAGACTGCTTTATAAGAGATCTATATTCTTATAGAGGGGTAATGCTTTAGTTGGCAGTGGGCCGAAGCTCGCAGCTCAGAAGAAATCTCTAATCCTCAACTCAGAGATACTGATACATATATTTTTGAAATATGAGTGCTTTAACAACAGAATTAACAGTTTTAGAGTATATTGATTGACAGCTTATGTAAACAGTTTATTTCAATCATTATTATATAATTATATTTACATATTCTACTTATTTATATTTATATATTCCACATATGCCCATGGAAAACAATGTTCTTTCCTTTCTAGCTTATCGAGGGCTCCAATTTCTTATAATAGGGCGCACACGCAAGCAAATGGTCAGTGCACAGAATCACAATCAAGTTTATTGCCAGATAGGTTTACACATACAACCACAAATCAGCTCCTTTTGATAGAGATCAAAGGCGCAGAATAGATGCAATCAGACGTTAAACGCTATGTGGAAGAGAAGCTTAATACATTATTAATTTGAGGAATAGAGAATGAAAAAGTGGAGTCAAGGTTCGTTTCAGTAAACAAAACAATCACACAAGCTCCTGTGATCTCCAATAAAAGCAGCAACACGTTAAGAGAAGGGGAGAGAGGCACGGGCGCCTGAGAGACATCGAAAGGATTTAGAGCACCTGAAGTTTCAAAAATACTAATTCACATCCCTCCTATGCAAAATAAATAAATTCAAGTCAATTACCAAGAACAAGTCCATTTGCAAAAGCCCAGTCTTCATTTATATAACATTCTTAAAACAAACATATGCAAAATAGGTTTTGGATTTGATAGATAGTTATAGAAAAAGAACAGGGTCACTTAACATTGAATCCCAATGCCTGGTCAGAAGATTCTAATATGAAATGAAGCTATCTACACTGTGTCTGCTGTGTGTAAAGGAAGCAGCATGATTTCAGTCTCATGAAGGGGGGTGTTTGTGCCTCCATCATTTGCGTTCATTTTTGTTTTACAAAATTACACCAAGCCATAAAATCAGCATAACACTGCTTCTCCTAAAACCTCAATGCAAGCAGACACGCCAAAAAGACTGTTGAACACAAGTATAATGTCATAAATACTGCGTTTGCCCTGCAGGAAAATAGAACTGTACTGTAAGTACTTTGGATCTGTCAACTGAGACAGAGATAGGGGGAGAGATAAAGAGGGGGGGGGGGCTGTGACTTCCCTGTTTCAAATTCCTGAGGTTTTCAGTGCTCTGGAAGGCCTGGAGCTAGTTTGGCTTTCAGGCTTTCCCCCTCTAATTCTTTGCGACTAATTGCAGTCGTATTTCTGCAATTAAACTGATAAACTCTGCTGAGCTTGGCAAGGTGAGCGATGAGACTCCAGCCTCTCCTCAGTGGCTCTGGGCTCCACCTCCTCGCCATCTTTCATTTTTGTTTCTTATCACCGTAGTAAACGCTAAAAATGAAATCAACCTGAATTCTTCGACGGAGCCTGTCTCCTCGGCCTGCAGGATTCACTGCCTCTGGTGACAATGCCAGGAACATGGAGAGGAGTGTCCAGAGGTCAGACAGATGTTGTGAATGAGAGGATTTGAACAGTTATGTCTGAAAACCTTGAACGCCCCAAGGGATATTATTCCATTATCAATAAAGCATGATTGCAATTTAGGAAGACTTCATAACATCATCACAGAGAAGAAGTCTAACGTATTCCTGTTGGATTCAGAAGGGATTTCATGTTTTTAATTGGGCCTGCCAGCACTGTCTTCTCATGCATACAGATAGGATACCTAGGGAGAAAGAAAAACAAGCATGGAAATAAAATGACCGTCTGTCTAGACCGTGTGCTTGGACTCAGTTTGGTTGTTCGCTAGGTTTTACAGCACATGTGAATGTTTATCTCTCTGAAATGAAGCATATGGTCCGAGCTCCATTAAGTGCTAAAGGGGTGGTCCCTTCAATACGGCCAGGCCAGTTTCCCTGTTTACCGCAAATTAGCACATCCTTTATATTTTAAGAATTCTACCTTACTCAAGTTATGTTAAAATGTTTGATACGGTTTCTTCCTCATTTTTGAATTTGTTATGACATCCATTACTTTTATCACTGTATTACAAAGTGTTGTATCATGTGCTAAAAGTTATTGTCTATTGAACATTAGTTTTTTATGCTTGCACTCTAACGAGCATGTGCCTCAGATGTTATGTTATGTATTACCTGGTTTGAGTGTGTGCCCAACTACTGTCCTTCTTGTCAGTCAGTCTGTCAGTGCCAAGTGTTTTTGTTTTCTCTGTTATCCCCTTGTGGCCATTTGAAAGCAGAACTACACATTTGTGATGACGCACTACAACGCAGTACAAGGTGTAAACACTGGAAACCAGACAGCATATTGTGTTGAAGAACATGTGTCAAAATACACAGAGCATATTTGTAGAAGCTTTGAAATAACGGAAAGGATTGAGCGTGTAGGATGGGTTTCACCAATGTTTAGAGAGCAGGTTTAATTTTGGAAAGGCTGAGCTCTTTTTTTCTCAGTCTGCCTGCAGGTTCTTCTTCTTCAGTTCACTTTTTATGAGCATATCCTTCTCAACAGGGAGTTGGATTTTTGAGTGTTAAAACGTTAAGTGAAAAAATGAATATTTGATGCATTAATGTTCTACTAAATGAACTAAAATAGATGCTGGACATCACCAAAGCTGAAAAGAAAACCTATTACAGTGTATATCTCCTCTATGTTGGCATGTTCTGCCTTTGTCCTCTTACACTCTTGTGTTTTCCTCTCTTCAAGGTATCTGAGGGCTCAGAGGTCCACTTCCAGCCTGGAAACTTCTCCCTTTCCTGCCACATCCAGAAGGAGGCATTTTCCCATGGCAATGAGCATCTCCTGAACTGGGCCCAGAAGAAGTACAGAGCCGTCACCTCTTTCTCTGAGCTCAGGATGACTCAAGACATCTACATCAAAGTCGGAGAAGGTACTAGATTCCCAAAATTCCCAACATAGCTGTATGCCTCAAGGCACGCCCCCCCCATTCCCCTTCAGCTCCCATAACTTTACTTAGCTTTGTGTTTGAACCCTGGCTAGAGGTTCACATGCACTGCTCTGGGAAAATAATTTCCTTCCCTCAACGGGCTACCTGTGGTACTTCTGAGCTGAGCTGCTTACAGCCACATGCACTATTGGACCTCAGATATATACAGAAAGGGCATGGACTATGTATTTGAGTATTCTGGCATCAGGTCATTTCATGCAGTGTCACTTTAGAGCAGGGGTTCCCAAAGTGGGGGTCACAAGACCCCGAGTGGGGGTCGCAATTTTTATTTTTTTTAATTATTATTAATAATAACGTGTGCATAGACATTTTTCAGGGGCGGACTAGCCATCTGTATAATTTCCCCGCAGCAAGGCTCCCCCCGTTGACAATCCACTAGCGCAGTGTTTCTCAAACCTTTTCATACCAAGGACACTTAACCAATAAAAAAACACTCACGGACCACCTAACTCCTCAAATATCCAAAACAATAGGCCTGCTTACCACTCCAACAGTACATAACAGCCTAATAATGACAGCTTAACCTTCTCTACTGTATATCGCCTCGTTCACACAATAAATCAACAATACAAATACAACTACAGATTATATAAGCATTTATCCACGGGGTCTTAAAAAGTATTAAAAGTTGATAAATCAATTTAGCGAAAATTAAGGCTATTAAAAAGTATTAAAAAGTATTAAACGGCATTTTCCAAGGTATTACATTTTGTAGCTTGTTTTCAATAAGTATATCAATTGTCCAAAGAGGTTGTATTCTAGTGTGTGCCTGAATGTAATCATTGCGTAGGTGTGTAGTGTGATTCTGTGTCGTTTATTTATGGCATCCCGTTGGATTTGACGTCATCTGAACAGGACATCGCACGCTCACTGCTTGATAGCGCGCGAAGGTCCGTTTACGCCGGTTGTTAAACAACATCGTTATGGGGAAATGCAAGTTTGCGTCCAAATGGTTGGAAGATAAGGAGGAAGGACAATCAATACTGTATATAGTAAATGTGAGGTCAAGTGTGTCGCCAATGTAACCGGTTAAAACTTAAAGTTTTGAGGTTTTAAAATGTATGGAAAGGGTCTTAAAAAAGGTCTTAAAAGGAATTACATTTGACTTCAGGATTCCTGCATATAGCCTGATTTAGTTCAAATGCGATTTAAAATGCTCACAGGTTTTACACCTCTTATGAAATGTAGACTACATTTATTACGGAGTTTATGTCTGAGTCAACAGACTCACAGATAGTTGGCTACTGAAAGATATGCAAAATACACCGCATGTAGTATGACACAAACCTCCGCTGTGGATTTTCAAAACTAAATACAGTAAAACTATGGTTGCAGGCCCAAGTTTAACTCTCTGAGGTCTAAGCTATTTTTTCACATGTTAGGCTCGCCTGGGCTTTTTTTGTAAAAATGCTATTAAAACATGAACCTTGGTGACCATCGGGCTGGCCTGCATGGTCTGCCTACAAAACTAAAAATTAAAAACGTTTATGCAGCCCCAACAACAGCCTCTGATCATCAACAGACTTCATGCAATGCTTCATTGGATGCATATATTAGATAATAATCTCGATCTCACTCCTAACATCTAAATCTACTTCCAGCATGGATAAATGTTCATAAAATACATCCATTGTTTGTTCTATATGCTTCTTGAAATCCTAAAAACACATCGTTTTTCTAGAACAGATTACAAATCGCCTGAAAATGGTACAAACAAGTGGCAACATGTGTGACGAAGGTGTTGCGCTGGGCTATATCATGCAATCGAAAGTGAAACTTAAACTCGCTCCATTGCGGAGATATTCCCGCGAGAGTGCGTAAAACTTTAATTAATTAATTAATTCACTAGCACACACAAGTGAAGCAGTTTGAAGACTATAATAATAATCTTTTTATTATTTAAAGAGATTCAGCACAATATGTCTTTCATATTGAGGTCAAATTATTCTGCATGGCAACTGCCTATCTTTAGACACATTTTCTGAACAGAAAAAATCTAGATACGACATTTTATCACCAATTAATATTATTATTATTATTATTATTATTATTAATAACCAATGCCTATGTATATACACTGATGGAGTATTCTTGTTAACAGACAAAAGTTATGTTTACATTTTTTGTTTTCCCACAACAAATTGCATTTATCTTTGTGGTCTAAAACACTTGATGAATGCAATGGCTCCCTATTAAGACACTAGCAAGGCAGATCTGGGGATATTTTTAATCATGCAATATGTATGTCCATGTTGGATGATCTTCTTCTTGAGTGCCTTTGTGGGAGCATTGCTACACTTATTTACATGCTACTGCTACTAACTGTCCAGCACCACAAAGAAAGAAACCCACATCAGGACTGTAGAAGCATTTCAACTTCTTATTTCTGAGTGGCTTGAGGAAGCACTGCAGGATTCTGAGGGGAAGCTGTGAGTGATCTTCACACATGTTAGAACTGTTGACTTTCAATTCTTCATCTTCTACTGGCCGGTCCATACAGTGAACAGACAGCACGTCCAACCTCCCAATGCATCAGCTCTCAGACAGGACATCTTGTTTTTAATGAGCATCCTTCACCACATGGAAATAAAACAAAACTCATGTCTGGAAATAAATAATGGCTCCTCTACTGCCGGACCGGTGATAGGTTCTCTCTCAGTGTTGTTAGTTGCTGTGGAGAGCAGAGTGGTTGCTCAGCCTGCGAGCGTTTGGCTTATGTCATTAGGGGCTGTGGTTTTGGCAAAAGCTCAGAGTGCCATGATGTTTACTCCGAGTAAAGAGCTGTAGATTTCCACTCCTTGACATCGTTAGTAGTGTTTCATGAAGATGGACACATTCTCACTGTGCTTCCTAACCATTCCCGTACTCAAGGTCTCCCTTTAGCTCTTTCAAGTGTCACAAGGGTTCCGGAAAGGAAGGTGCCAGCCTTCAGTTTACACTTTGTCCAAGAAGTCTGTTTGCCAAATAAGGAAGCAGCTGTCTTGTGTTTTATCTGACTGCTGAGAAGGGTGTAACTTTTTATGACCTAAAAGTACTTTCTTAGCAGTTAACCAATTTTTTGAACAGCAGTGAAAGTGGAGAAAAAACACTAGAACGTTTGATAAAATCTGTATATGAATAACTTTGTCCTGTTATTGTACAGGAACTAGGGTTGAAAAAACGTTGTTTAGTTTTCCCATGTAAAAACCAAAAGAGAAATGTCCCTGTTGATAAGAAGAGGTCATGCCAACCAGAGCACGCCCAACCCATCCAACACAGAGCCGGACTGGGAACATAATTCAGGGCGGACCTTTAAAGTGTTTTTCTTTTTACTGTTAATGCCAGTTACAATATTTCTTATCTTTAACTGCTTCAGAAAACAACATAGTTAAAAAAAACAAAGTGTCTTCAGTTTTCTATATTTAATTGAGGTTTCATAATAAAAGCTACATAAATATTTATATATATATAAGAATTTGCACACACACATTTTTGTCAGGCTTTCTTGAGGGCCTTCCTACTAAAATAAAAGAGTAATAAGGTATTTGCCAATGTAGTATTAAGGTCTACGGTACCAGAACCTTAAGGAACACGGAAAAACTACAGGCTGCATTTTCATAAAATGTTGTGGCAGAGTGTAGCAGTGGTGAGGGAATAACCCAATACATTTTTCAAGCGCAGCGGAATCCCAATCCACTGTTTGAGGGATTATATTTGGCTTGCTTTGATTTACCCATTATATTTAGCATTATTAGCACTTGTTAATTGTCATGTCTAGTTGTTGCTAGTACAATGGTAACCAGCGCTGCAGGACTGTGTGGTGAGGTTAGCATGGAGACTGTTCAAACATCCACCCTACTGAAGTCTCCTACGCAGAGCACTGAAATCTCCCAGAAGCACGGCTGCTGTTCTGTAGCTGACCCCGGCTCTGACCTTCCTGTGGTGTGGGGTAACAAAAAGCCGTATTTCTCCTTTGGGGGATCATTATAGCCTCACAGAACCCCCAACCAGTAACGTAAACAACTCTTTCTCTTTCAGATCCACTGTTTTCTGACACTTGCAAGATTGATACCAAGTTCCTGTCTCTGAACTACCTGGGCGGCTACGTGGAGCCACAGACATCAAAGGGTTGTGTGCTGTCTGGACCCGACAAAGACCAAGAGGTCCACATCATTGAGCTGCAAGCCCCCAACTCCAGCAGGTGAGCGGCCGGAGCCAAGAAAACATGTAGTCATAGTTTATTTTCGAGGTCAAGATGCTCTCACTAATCTCCATGGAGTTTGTTTTGGATGGAAAGTCAGTTGGGGGGTTACTGTTCACTCAGTGGAGGTTTGTTTTTTGAGAGATATTTCAAAAGTGGGTCTCAAAGTTCATGTTGCCAGATAATATCCTCACTCCCCCAATGGAGTGATTATTCCAAAGACGCAAAGCAAATCTGGGAATATCTGCGCTGTATTTCTCTGCAATGCTTTCTGGTCTGTGTTGCATATGTCTGCGTTTTTTCTGGGATTGCATCCAGGTTTTTAATTAGTTGGCCAGACACAGAAGGCGTGATAACACTTTGTGGATCTAAACGTCCAAATATCTTCCCCTCTCTCCCTGCTTCTCTGCAGTGCTTTCCAGGTGGATGTCATAGTGGATCTACGGCCTCTGGACGACGATGCCCCGCTGCATCGTAACGTCATCTTGCTGCTCAAGTGCGCCAAGTCCGTGAACTGGGTCATCAAGGCCCACAGCGTGATCGGAAACCTGGTTGTAGTGGTAAGCATGAAAAACAGACAGCTTTCCATTCAGGAACATCTTTTTTTATTCCTTCACAGACATCAACACTGAGATTTGTGTTATCAAACATCACAGTGGCTCACAAGTCATGTTCCAGACAGAAATGTCATCACTTTACACCAGTTCCCAAAGAACGTGTCACACCAGAATGTGTGTTGAATTGGCGCCGGGTCCCCGCTGCAGGGGGGGGGGGGATAACAGGTTAGGAGGAACTGTGAAATGTCATTGTGGCAGCTCTGGGATGTCATCACATTGAGAGAGCCAGGAGTGGGAGGTGGTGGGAGCATCACATATTTTTAGAGCCAAAGCTACTGCAGCACTTGAGATGCACAAAGCTGCTTCCCATCACCATCAGTCACAATGTGAAATATGAGCAGTTCTCTTCAGGCGTTTTCTTAAGCTGCTAGCTGTTAGGACCTCCTCGCCACACACAAATAACAAACACTGGCTTATTTCTGAAGTATATCAGAATGATTCTTAGGACTATAGTTTTACACATAACAGAGCTGAGTTTACAGATTTGATATTAGGAACTATAAGAATATGACACCTATGTACACTTTGGAAGAACAGTTTAACTGTACATCATCTTGATGGAGAATTGGCAGTTTTCCAAGCACTGTATTTGCTCCAGGGCTGAAATGTTGAACATTTTCTTTCTCCAGAGTGAAATAAGAAATCAGTGCAATAAAACTGAAAGAGACTCACTAATGTTGGGCATTTCTCAAAATATTTCCTTTTCTGGTGACTTTCGGTATTTACGGTATGATTTGCTGTGCTCATTTCAGTGGAGCTGTGTGAGGGGTTCTGTGTTTCCTCACTGTGTAACGCTGATACTCCTGCAGGGCTGCTGCAGCCATGACACAGCACTTTTACCAGGCGCAGTGTGTTTGTACAGCTGCCTGGTCACTGCTGTATAGTGTGTCTGTCAGCTTGTGTGAGTGTGATACCAGGTCAAAGCCTGCAGTACGTTCATCAGCACAAAGCAATTGTTATGCATTAAGCAGACCTTTCAGGGATAGTTCTGATAGACAACAGCAAACATATTTAAGCCACCTAGAAAAAGGCACATTTAATAACCTAATTAATTTGAACTCACAGAACACTGGATTTGCTCATCTATCACTGGCTCAATCGGCTTGTTTCTCTTATTTTTTTACTTTTGTATTTTTAAGGGTTAGTTCGGATTGACCAAAGTCAGACAATGACAACAAATACATTAGTTTTACTACTGCTTTGTAGCTGCCACACATTATCATCAGTGTTAAACCAAAGCAGAATGGTCGGTCTAAAACACAAAACCCCTTTTTGTTGCCAAATTCCTGACAGTTTGAATTTGGGTGCAGGATGCTGTCCTTGTGCAACCAGTGTTTGGGATTGTGTCAATTATTTATGTGATATGATAGCCTCGTAAAACTGAGGCCTTGCTTCTGTCACACAACGGGTTCTCTTCAGAGTTGCTTAAGAGACTTGAATGTGTGGGAAAGGTCTGAATCAGAGCAGGAGACACATTTTATGGGGGAAACTCACATGTTGGTTTCTCAGCATTGATTGAGCGGTGACACGCCCATTACCTCACACTCACACTGTACATGATTCACACTTGACACAGAATGAGAACAGGACTGAACTTGAAGTTTAACATCTCTGGAACAGTAAACTATGTATTTTGTTTCCTGAACATCTTAAAGGAGCTTATGCAAATGTTGTCTTTTTCTACAAGATAAATGACACCTCTGCTTTTCTTTTTCACAGGCCTCTGATACCGTGAGTGTTAGTTTCAATACACAAAAACTGATGCAGGTGTCAAAATCCCCGAAGGAGAACTTGCCATTGGGGTCACAAGCCTTGATCAAGTGGGCGGGGGACCATGGCTACGGTCCTGTCACATCTTACACCAGCACTCCCGTTGCTAACCACTTCACTATCCGACTTAGAGAGCGAGGTAAAAAAAAACATCCTCTCAATTTAATTCCACTGAAGCAGAAACAGAAATAATGTGTTGTACACTGAAAAAACGGAAACGTCAATTTTAATTAAATATACTATGTAAAGGATTTCACATAACTGTATTAGGTAAGCAATTATAAGTTTAGTTGAAAAAGTAGGTTCAACTTAATATTATTGCTTTCAACTAACCTAATACATTTATGAGAAATGTGTTGACATAATCGTTTTTCCAGTGAAGCTTGACTAATATGCGCATACATACATTTTAGCAGCTGATGCAATTTCTTCATAACTAATATAATATATATAATAACTTATTACAATTTGTGATTTCCAGATGTGGTGGATCCTCTGGAGAGCATGTTGCTTCCAGAGCTCTCCATCCTGCGTGACTCCAGTCCTCATGCGAGGCCGGGAGCTGCTTCCCGGCGCTCCAGCCTGCCCTTCCACTTCCCCCCGCCTCAGCCCGACGGCCTGCCCCCCTCCATCAATGAGCGGCCTTGGGAGAACGGAGAGCCCGAGGACCATCATGAAGTTCTGAACGTGGGCCTCAGCGTGCAGTGTGAGGCCACGAGGATGGTGGTCAGCATCGAAAAAGAAAGCCTGCAAGTGAGTGGAGAGCAAGATTTCATCCATTATGGACGCCTCTGCCTAGAAACGTACAGAGCTAAAGTAATGGTTATTTTAAATAGTTTAATTGAATTGGGGTTCAATCCAGGAGGCATCATTTCATATATACTTAACGTTTACCAAAAATAAAAATGTCCACATCTTTCATACAGACACACACATACATACCATTTCTTTATAGCATATAAGTTAACGTGGTAGAGATAAAGAAAACATTAGCTATCAAATATGTGCATTACTTAGTTGTTAAATAAATACATTTTCTGTCAATCATCAAACAGATTAAGCAACATGATCTTAGAGTAAAGAAGCAAACAGTTAAGATATGTTCCCCTCTTATGTTAAATAGACAAAAACAACAGTTAATTTTGTATATTCAATGTGTGATAATGCTTTATTCCAGCAAAGAACAAAGCCAATGAAATATTTTGTTTCCCAACCACACTTAATCCAGTGTCATCGATTATTTGAAATGCCTTTCAAGTCGCACATCTGAAAATTGTTTCATGGTCCGATCAATCACATTTGCTTTTGGGTGTTTTGTTTGCACATTTCTGCTCTTGCGACACAGACTTGATGTGACAAGATGAACAGAAAACAACAAACAATGGAGAACAGAACACACAAAGAGAACTGCAGTGTCCAGACCAATTAGGGCTCTGAATGGATCGATGATTAATGTGTGGGCTTTGAGCTGCAGAGATCAGGTTAGCCTGCTGATTGAGAAAAACCTGATATCAGGTCACCAAATGTAAAGTGAAAATAACTAGCATTAATGACAATGTTGTCATTGTTCTATTACTTTGTATTTAAGTGACCACATCCCAACATTTGGCGTCTGAACACGGGCCTGCGCAGTTAGCCCACATCACAGAATGGAAACTGGCATACACTGTAATTAGGAGAAGCTGGGGCTGGAGCTAGACCACCTTGTGGGATTTGTTTATTCCTGGGAACCAAAGTCTCACACAACCACTTCGCCTTTTTTTAAATGTTATTATGAAAATGAGTTAGTAAAAGTTTTTTTGATCTTTACTCAATGTTGCCATTTTTGTATGTTTCCTCAGGCGAATGGGTTTGCTCATGCCAACCTCACGCTCCAAGATCCAGCATGCAAAGCAACAGTGAATGCCACCCACTACACCCTGGAAACTCCTCTGACTGGCTGCCTGACCACTGTATATCCCATGCAGGGCAGCCCAATGGCCCTCCACATCAACTCTGTGAGTACAATACCCATTATTACATGTTAGTCTACAGCAAGTCATGTCAACAAAGCTGCTTAACCTTAACCATGGAAATGGGCTGCCCGGTTATAATGTACAAACAAACTCAGTGTTTTTAAAGGCATAATGAGTAGGATTTCCCCCAATAAACTATGTATAGACTTATATAAAAAGAATCCCTCTCAATCCTCATTTCCCACTAGAAGTGTGTGTTGGCATTTGCAGAGACCATGCTCTCTGTGTTTGTGACATTTCAGGGTGTCAACCTCCATAAAGACGTATTGATTTGGTCCCACATACTGTAGTCAGCACGCATCCAAGAGAAAGCTTAGAAAATGTTTTTGCCATTTTATACGCGTTGAATAAACTCAAATATAGGAAGGCAAAATGGTAAGGGAATATAAGCTAAGTCCAATATTCACTCACTTGAAATGCTGTGTTTACTAAAACAAACAGGTCCTACTTCTTTTACTTTAACATTTTAACTGAAATTCAAATGTGTTTTTGCCAACCATACAATTACAACCGACTTGTTTATTTTAAGAAAAAAATGTTCTGCACTAATAGCAATACCCTTCATATTTTATCTTCATTTTAGTGCAGTATTTGTGTGGGTGGACATCAAAAACACAGGCAGTTATCCAGCCCTGGGGCCACTTTTTTGAGCTATTATTTGACTACGCTAACTTGGCTAACTGGCTTACTAGGTTGAAACCGTTTATGAGTAAAAGCTAGTTAGCATAGCAGGCAACCTTCCATATTTTCAAATTAAACAAAGAAGTCATAAACCACTGCTGATACATAACTGTATTCACTATATGGACTGGTTGGAAAATAATGTGTTTAAGCCACTAGCATCACAGAAGTTGACAACATATTTCCCAATAATGTCAGCTATCAGACATCAACAGCTAATAGCAAATATCCTCTCTGACCCTTGAAGCTTAAACACTTCTTCCACAAACTGTTAAAACCTTTTTTTTGTATGAATACATACAAGCAATATGACACAATTATGAGCACATTGTCATGTTATGGTTACCAGTGTGAGAACAGTCTCACAGCCCCAGTTGTCTTCATTATTGTGGAATGCATTCACTCAGTGTGTTTGTTCTAACAAGCAAGGATGAATCACTTCCTCCCCAACCTTTTGAGATCTTTTGTGGAGGAAATTAGGAACAACACATTTTGTGTCCCATGCAGAATGAAAACCTGGGCACAAGTCCAAGGTCGTCTTTTGTGTTTGCACTTGAATGCAGGGATAACCTCTGACCTCCAGTCAAATGAGACTCAACTTCATTGTGTAGATCCCCACACTTCGGAGATAATGTGCTTTGGCTGTTGTTTCTTCTGTCCTTTGACAAGTTGATTTACTTCAGCAGTGGCACCAAAGGCAATTCAACTAACTCATTTGGTGCAGACTCAAGAAAAACACTGTTGGTGTCACAGAGATTGTCCTCTCACATAATTACATCGGACTTTTCTTAGAGAAGCATGTCCTCATGTCAGACCCCTGACATTCTTCTGCTCTACAGAGAAATTAAAGTATGTTTTATGTTTTTGTCCAGGATGAGTCCCAGTGCTGAAACCACAGGACATTCCCACATTTTAAATCCAAATTATTGGTTGCAGAATGTTTTGGCAACCTCCTCTCCAATAGTCAAATCTCCATGCCTGTGGCTTAGTGAACACCCGGACTTAAGCAACACTTCTCACAACTGGATGTGTTTAAAAGAAATATGAAAATCTGGAAAGGATTTATGTTTCACTCACTAACTGATGTGGCTTAGGTTCTGTGAGTAACGGCCCCCTCTGTGGATTGCAGGTTCTGATAAGTCATGCTGAGACCAAGGATGGGAGTGGTGGTCCGCTGGATTATGAGGATCTAGAAGCAGGAGAAATGCTGTTCCCAAGAGACCCGGTGGAGTTAGACAGAAGGTTTACGGAACCCACAGAGCACCAGTCCGTCATCGGGGTAAGACAGCAGAACTATTGTGGTTCTGTCTCTGTGAGAACGGCAACAGGGAGAGAGTTGATAGACAAGACCATCTACTGTACATCTCTATGTAGTTCATGCAGAGTGGGAGTAAACCCCCTTGCTGCATGTAAAAACTCATCTGGCTCTTACAATCTGTCTTTCTTTCCATGATGTCTGTTTTATGAACTTGATCTGACTTTTTCCGTTTTGAAGTTTCTCCATCTTCCTCCCTCTACTGACTTATTTTCCTTTGTCTAATCCATTCCCAGTGTCATACTTATTGTTCTTGTCTATAGAGTATCTCTTGTGTTCTTTCTCCATTTCCTGATCCATTCTAAAGGGATAGTTAGCATAGTTTGAAGTGGGGGTTTATGCATAGTTTGTGCTAACTATAGTAAATGGAGGTCAACTTGCCCCCCTGTTTGGAGAAACAGACAGGAGTTACAGGACAGAAGCTAAAAGTGACTGGTTTGGAGCGAATCACATTTTAGACACCTACAAAATCCTGTATCAGTTTAAGTTGACGCTATATTAAGAATGTTTTCACCACTTTACCTTGCTGTCTGACAGCCCAATTAAAAAAAGATCTGACGCTGTTATCTATGCTCTCTTCAAAGCCAGACCTCTTTGATAAAAATGTTGCACACTTTAAGAACTCTTAAGGCTTGTATAAGTTTAAAATAAGAATCCTTTTACTTCATCTCTGAAATACACAAACACAAGCACATCACTGCCTTGGGCATACACTCGACAAGTTCTAATAAGTGATGTCTCTGTCTAAACATTTGTTCACATTCTCCAACTTAGATAAACATAAAATACCAAAAGTCTGCTCACAATTAACCCGATAACACACTAACTGACACTCTTCAGCACACAGAAACAACTCACTATTTGGTTACAGGTTATAATACTAAAGACATTAGCCCAATTTAGCTAGCCGGTGACGCAGAAGAAGAATATGGAGGGATGAAAGAAGAAGAAGAATATGGAGGGATGAAAGAAGAAGAAGAATATGGAGAGATGAAAGAAGAAGAAGAATATGGAGGGATGAAAGAAGAAGAAGAATATGGGGGGATGAAACCCTCTTTAATGGTCACACATGCAGAGCACACAGCACACACAGCACACACAGTGAAATGTGTTCTCTGCTTTTAACCCATCCTAGTACCAGGAGTCTAGTACTAGGAGCAGTGGGCAGCTATTGAACAGCATACATGACATGTTTGACATTTAAAGGTGGGGTATGTAATTTATTTCAGAAACACTTGTTGTTATATTCCTTGGAATGCTCTTAACATCCCGATAGCAATGAATACATGAAATGCTTTGACAATGAATCCATAAAAAAATGTCATCTGTGGAAGCCGTAATACTGTAAAAAGCACGACCAATCATTTTAGCCGGGTCGGCTAAAACAACTGGATGGCCTACCTGCCTGTCAGCCTTCCATCTGTGCACAAACTTATCTCGTGCCCTCATTGGTCATGTGCGCGTTCGTGTGTGTTGGAGGAGGGGCTCTGTAAGGAAGTCTGAAGGAAGAGGCAGATTTTTTCCGGTTTTGTACTTTCAAATTCTAGCGCACTCGAGCTGGTTTCTCCAAAATTACATACCCCACCTTTAACTGTTAAATTATATATACGATATAAATATTTATGCATTACCGCTAGTTATTTTAACACTTCTATACGTCTTTTCATCACTTGAGCATACCTGGAATACACCAACACAAGCACATCATTGCACATGGCTGCACTCACTCGGCAAGGTCTAATAAGTGATGCCTTTACCTTCCCCGAGCTGCTCTATCTGCCTGTGTGAGCTTTAATATCAACATATTTAAAATAAACCATTTGGTGAATTATTATGTATTCTATTTTATTTTCTGCAGCTAAATACCGTTAGCTGCTTCTCCTGTTCACAGCAGAACATTGCATGATCCTGTCTGTTATTCCAAACTGGGGGCCTGCCAACATTATAAATAACATTATATCTTTTATTTTAACAATACAAAATAAACTTTGTTTGATTGATTATATACAGTCATCTATTGTATATATTTCACAATGGATAAGTACCTCTACCATTTCACAACGTCAGAACTCCCTCTTTAATGTGGTCAAACACTGGCACACTGAAATCAGTCGTCAGATCCATGCTGATATTTTCGTTGGCTTTTGTCTCTTTCTCCTCCCAGTTCAATTGCACGTACAGAAAGAACCAGGAAAGTTCGGCAACACTTCCCAGGATTGTACCGGGACCAGGGAGGCACCCAGTGAGCAACATGACATTTAAAATGGAGTTGTACAACAAACTGCCGATCCTCAACCCCTCACGCCAGGCCTTCTACACTGTTTCACAAAAGCAGCAAGTCTTTGTGGAGGTACGTGTTACATTGTAATAAAAGGACTATTCTATATATTGTGTCCTTGCCGTTCAGCTCTTCCTTCTTTCATCCATTAGTTTCTGCCATGTCAGTTTCTATTTGATCTTGTTAGGTCTTAAAACCAAACTCTCACTTTCTACCCCCTAATATTATTTGTATCTCCTCTTTACGTGTCTCCATATCCTGTCTGTCTCAGCATCCTCATTCCACAGCAGTAATAATAGAGGTCATACTCTGGAGTCCTTTGACAACATGATTTATGATGATATCAGTGGGAGGTGCTTTACTGACAGAGCCAGCTGGTTACAAAGAGTCTTTCTGTTTATATGTATGCTCAATGGGGGTTGTTAAGGATGAAAAGGTACATTATTCAAAAATATGTATTCCTTGTTACCCTAATGTATCCTAAGTGTGGGAGTTGATGTTGAATTTTCACTATCAGGATAATCATGAATAAACTCAAATTAAAGACTTAAAAAGAGACACTGACCCCCGCCAGCAGATTAAGAATTTAAAAATAGTCTTATTTTTTAAATATAGGACTTTTCATGTAAGGAAGAATATACTCACACAATTTTGCTATTCTTTATTTATTTATCCTGTATTTTCCCAGGGAGAAATCTGTTTCATTTTGTTGACATTATGAAAATGAAATACTTTCTTAATTGAATGTAAGGTTAAGTGATACGAGTCTAGTGCCATTCTTTGGAACTTTAAGCATTATATTTTTGGGATATTACCATGAATCGCAATTATAGAAATGTGTTTCAGTTAACATCGGTAATGTGTTGACAGGGTTTGTCACCATCAGAAACCATTTATCATAAGTATTATCATATATATATATCATTTTGTCCATTTGGAACAGTTTGTCAAAATGGCTTATTTTCTTTGTTCCTGGGATATGTAGTTGGTGAAAAGATAAATACCAATCACAAGTGGATTCAAAATAGCAACCTTCTGTGTAAATGGAATATAAGAGCTGTATAAATAATGATGCTCGTGCTTATCAGAGTATCATTGAATTCCCTGAAAACAAAGTGAAACAACTTCCCTGAACAATTATGACTTCAGTCTTACTAACATAAAGATGTTTGCTATTGCAATTTTAGATGTATTTAATGATAAAGGATTTCCTTCTCTCTGGTGTTCTTCAGGTCACATCGGCCGCCACAGATCCTGAGCTGGGGTTCACCATCGTAACCTGTGCCATCTCTCCCAACTCCGACCCCACGGTGCCCTCAGACTACACCCTCATTGAGACAGTGTGCCCCAAAGACGACTCCGTCACCTACTACCCTCAGAGTGTCCCCCACACACAGGCGGAGAAGCAAAGTTTCAGCTTCACCTTCAACTCTCAGTTCAACCTGTCCCTGCTCTTCCTGCACTGCGATATGTCTCTGTGCTCCAAGAGTTCTCAGAGCAACCAAAGAATGCCTCCGGTATGCACTCTTTACTTTCAAAATGACTTTTATACTTTTGCATCTTTTATTATTTTACAGCACAAGTCTCTCGAGAGTTTATTAGCGATGTTATTTTAGGAGATTTGAAGTTGGTGTAGTCGTGCCCCATCCTAACTGTGGCTGACCCGAGCCTTTCACTATCAGGAAACATGAATCTAAGTGAGATTCGCCAAGTATCCAGCTGCAGAACCAAACAAACATCTGTCTTGATTTTCATCTTCATTTTTCTCTTACTGTTCTCTGTCCAATTTAGACAATCTCCTGCAAGCACGTTCCTCCACTTTATTTGCATTTAACAATAAAACAAATCAAAAAAACAATTAAAGAAGTGCAAGAAGAAACAAAGTAGGAAATTACGAGAATTTTGCAAGACTAATGTGTACATCATTCAGGAGAAGTTATAAAGTAAAATAGAGGTGAGCTAAAAACAGAATGTAAAATGAAATGCTGTACAGTTTTGGCTTTTCACTGTTCATTTATTAGTTTTAAGTTCAGATCTTTTTTTGTCCATGCAGTGCTTACAACCGAGTGACACCTGCGATTCTCCTTCTGTGGAAAATATCATGTCGATGATAATGCACAGCAAGACGTCCACAAAGCCGCTGGTCGTGGTGGATGGATCTGGTCCGTCAGAAGAACCAAGGTTAGTAAAGAGGGAATGAAAATATAACCTTTCACACAAACTTAGACCTTATGCCATGGGCTCAACCTGTACTCCATTTCTAAATGTCTACAAAGCTCTCTCATTTTCATTTTGGTTTTATCAGCACCACAAATGATAAGTGAAGCCCTGATTTTCCATTGTTTTGAGTGTTAAGTGTGGTTTGAAAACTGGAGTAAAGAGAGAATCAAGTCTGAGCGGGCGAAGGAGTCGGAGAAAGCTCAGTCCAATCCTCAGAGATTAGACCAAACCACAAAACCCTGAACATCACTTCCCCACCTCTGGTCATCATTACCAGCACTGTGTTGTGTGATTGTGTATGCAGGTGCGTGTGAATGCACATTTGCCGTGTTTACATTAACGTCTGTACACAAGAGTGTGTGTGTGTTTTTGAGTGTGTGTGTGTTTTTGGGTGTGTGTACAATGTGGTGGACTGCAGTAAAGGGGCGTGTGCAAACACAGAGGCCCAGTTCGGCTGCTCTGGACCGGTCCATGCTGAGGGAGGGGTGGAAAAAAAGGAGTCATACAGCACCAGTTGTTTTCACTTAGGACTTTCACTGTGGCCTCAGCCTTCCACTAGAGAGGGGGAGAAGGGAGGAGTGTGAGGGGAGTGGAGGTCCAGCCAGAGCCTAAAGGGCCCCTCCATCATCTCTTGTTTAACCACTCTCCATTCACTCGCTGTGTTGTGGACTCTCCTGGGCTGTGAGTGAGTTCAGCCCGCAGATGTGGGGGGAGGCCTGAGGTAACCACGTTCACATTTAACTAATTATGACCTAAACTGAGATGGGGTGATATCATGAGTGCCCGATCTCTGGTGGTCAGCCAAAGCGATTCAAATCAGCCTCCCTCTGAGCAATGACTTCAACCAGAGCCTGTGGTCAGTTTGAGTCAACTTCATTGACTCAAGTCTTTTATATAAACCACA